>NC_135576.1:62768930-63380597 GCF_965152235.1 Eretmochelys imbricata
AGTTCAAAAGCTTGTCTCTTTCACCAACAGAACTTGGTCCACTAAAAGATATTACCTCAAACACCTTGTCTGACATTTTTATGTCATTCCACCTTCTCTGGTTTAAATGTGTGTGATACAGAACCTCAATTCTGCATCTAGAGTGGAGAAAACACCAAACACAGCATAACACGGTCATGGGAACTATGAATTTGAATAGAATAGAAATGCTCAAATAAAAGATTTGCAGGTCTCTCTGGCTGGTAGGGTACTCCTGCCATATCACTTATATTTGACTTTCCTGTATACTTGACCTGTTGCCTTCAAGCCAAAGGTATTTTTGAAGAGACTCATGGAAATCCTATTCGGTGTTTCTATTGTTCACAGCACAGTCTGATATTTAATGGTTTCTGTATGAACTTCAAACACAACATGTTCCCAAGACAGTGGGCTGATATCTGAGAGAAGGCTATACAAGTATCATTTTAAACTTTCCTTCAGTGTATGCATAATACTGTGCCAACTAGAATTGCTCTGCCTCTCTTCTCCTCTATCACCCTCACCTTAGCTGAACCTTTGGAAGCAAGTGAAAAGATAGCTTGTCTACTTATATCATTTTATTGAAAGGGAATATTATTGTTGCTGGCATTGAATGACAAATGGCATTGACAAAGCTGGTAAAACCATTCGAGATTTGATATAAATGTAGGTGGTTCACACAATGAATGCAATCAAGAAGTTAATTCTTCTTCTCTAAATTTACTGGCATATAGGATTTATTGACATAGAAAATGTACATTGGCACAAATAGTACCCATACTTTTTCTGAAGACTTGACAAATCCAACCAAAACCGAGAGATATCTTCTCTCACCATCCAATCAGGGAATGAGATATCAGATTTTATCGGGCACGTAGGAATGAAATCAGAGGGCCAAATCACACCTGGAGCTGCAGCCAGCAAGAGATGTCAAGAGTAACAAGAAGGGTTTCTTCAGGTATGTTGGCAACAAGAAGAAAGCCAAGGAAAGTGTGGGCCCCTTACTGAATGAGGGAGGCAACCTAGTGACAGAGGATGTGGAAAAAGCTAATGTACTCAATGCTTTTTTTGCCTCTCTCTTCGCTAACAAGGTCAGCTCCCAGACTGCTGCGCTGGGCATCACAACATGGGGAGTAGATGGCCAGCCCTCTGTGGAGAAAGAAGTGGTTAGGGACTATTTAGAAAAGCTGGATGTGCACAAGTCCATGGGGCCGGACGAGTTGCATCCGAGAGTGCTAAAGGAATTGGCGGCTGTGATTGCAGAGCCATTGGCCATTATCTTTGAAAACTCATGGCGGATGGGGGAAGTCCCAGATGACTGGAAAAAGGCTAATGTAGTGCCAATCTTTAAAAAAGGGAAGAAGGAGGATCCTGGGAACTACAGGCCAGTCAGCCTCACCTCAGTCCCCAGAAAAATCATGGAGCAGGTCCTCAAAGAATCAATCCTGAAGCACTTACATGAGAGGAAAGCGATCAGGAACAGTGAGCATGGATTCACCAAGGGAAGGTCATGCCTGACTAATCTAATCGCCTTCTATGATGAGATTACTGGTTTTGTGGATGAAGGGAAAGCAGTGGATGTATTGTTTCTTGACTTTAGCAAAGCTTTTGACACGGTCTCCCACAGTATTCTTGTCAGCAAGTTAAAGAAGTATGGGCTGGATGAATGCACTATAAGGTGGGTAGAAAGTTGGCTAGATTGTCGGGCTCAACGGGTAGTGATCAATGGCTCCATGTCTAGTTGGCAGCCGGTGTCAAGTGGAGTCGGTCCTGGGGCCGGTTTTGTTCAATATCTTCATAAATGATCTGGAAGATGGTGTGGATTGCACTCTCAGCAAATTTGCGGATGATACTAAACTAGGAGGAGCGGTAGATATGCTGGAGGGCAGGGATAGGATACAGAGGGACCTAGACAAATTGGAGGATTGGGCCAAAAGAAATCTGATGAGGTTCAATAAGGATAAGTGCAGGGTCCTGCACTTAGGACGGAAGAACCCAATGCACAGCTACAGACTAGGGACCCAATGGCTAGGCAGCAGTTCTGCGGAAAAGGACCTAGGGGTGACAGTGGATGAGAAGCTGGATATGAGTCAGCAGTGTGCCCTTGTTGCCAAGAAGGCCAATGGCATTTTGGGATGTATAAGTAGGGGCATAGCGAGCAGATCGAGGGACGTGATCGTCCCCCTCTATTCGACATTGATGAGGCCTCATCTGGAGTACTGTGTCCAGTTTTGGGCCCCACGCTACAAGAAGGATGTGGATAAATTGGAGAGAGTCCAGCGAAGGGCAACAAAAATGATTAGGGTTCTGGAACACATGACTTATGAGGAGAGGTTGTGGGAACTGGGATTGTTTAGTTTGCAGAAGAGAAGAATGAGGGGGGATTTGATAGCTGCTTTCAACTACGTGAGAGGTGGTTCCAGAGAGGATGGTTTTAGACTATTCTCAGTGGTAGAAGAGGACAGGACAAGGAGTAATGGTCTCAAGTTGCAGTGGGGGAGGTTTAGGTTGGATATTAGGAAAAACTTTTTCACTATGAGGGTGGTCAAACACTGGAATGCGTTATCTAGGGAGGTGGTAGAATCTCCTTCCTTAGAAGTTTTTAAGGTCATGATTTAATTGGGGATTGGTCCTGCTTTGAGCAGGGGGTTGGACTAGATGACCTCGTGAGGTCCCTTCCAACCCTGATATTCTATGATTCTATGATTCTGAGTTCATGCAACTGGGACTGGAAGTTTCCAGTTTCTTTGTGCAACACATGTTGTCACGCCAGCTGGTGTAAGACAAATTAGGTCCGAACTGTTGGTACAGCCATCTTGGTGCATAGCTTGAATACCAATTGGGTTGCTCTAGTTAGCAACTTACCTCTCTGTAAGTCGCTTTCCACGGGCCCCTTGTAGTGTATCCCTTGGCCAACTTTTCCATTAAACCTGCGCAAGTTTTAATTTCTCCAACAACATTCTGCTAGCTGCTGAAATGTCTAGTTAAAGTTCACATAATTTATATGAAGTCAGTCCATATTTCTTTAAACTTGTTTTAACAATCCATTCTACAGTCTGGCAGTCCAGAACAGCTGTATAAATCTTCCATTTCTGTTTTCCTTGTTTTAACAACAAAGGTGGGACTTTGGTGGGTATGCCTGAACTGAGTCTCTGCATTATTAATCAAACTGTTACTTTTCTTATTATTCCACTCTGTGGTCAAGTGTCCTTATAAACATGGTATTTGGTTTCAGTTCCTTTTTCCTGCCTTTTTTAGCACAGGTGTATTTTGTTAACTTGATAGCATAAGCATGCTCAGTTGGAAACATTAGCTGTATTTCTTCACTTTATCACTTAAACTAAAAGAAATCAATATGAATCAATATGAATCCTTTTCTTTCCTTATAGGGGTGCTCATGAGGTAAACCTTGTCATTAAAATTTATAATATTTTGCCCAAATCTATCATTTATAGCTAACTTCCCTTTTACACTCATTTTAATTATAACATTAGAGTCCAAGTTCCCAATTTTATTACTGTACCTGACACATCATACAATATCAATTTGATATTAATTTAATAAGATTAAGGGGAAAAATGGGAAATCTTTTTTTTAGCCGCACCAGCTGTACACTCTTGCAAAAAGCAGCAACTCTAGTTTCCTCAGACTTTTGAAGAAATCTAGCCATTAGACCTTGGGCTTTTATTCTTTTAGCCCTCCATTCTAGCTTTTCTAAAAAGGCCTTGATCTCTGGGCAATTTTTAAATAGTAATAACTCATAATTTTAGACCCTTAGTTGCTACACAAATATGGAGAAGTTCTTTCATTCATTTCTCCTGTTATGGACAAGCACTTGTTTTTCTCTGACTTTGAAGTATCCTTAAATTGTTTGAGGTCCATTAATAGATTCTAAGGTCAGAAGGGACCATTATGATCATCTAGTCTGATCTCCTGTATAACACAGGCCATATAACTTCCATAAAGAAATTTCTAAAGCTTATGTTTTAGAAAAACATCCTGTCTTGATTTGATCGAGTTCTGTATCAGCCACTCCATTATCTTGTCCAGGATTAATGTCAGGATGACAGGCCTCAAATTACGCAGGTCATAATGTTTACCCTTTTAAAAAAAATTGGCCCAACATTATCTTTCTTCCAGTCTTCTGGAACTCCCCCAGTGTTCCAAGACTTATTAAAAATCAGCATTAATGATCCAGCAAGCCCTTGTTCTAGCTCTTTTAAAACTCTTGGATCCAAGTTATCTGGACCTGCTGATTTTAAAATGTTTAACTTTAGTAGCTTCTGTTTACCATTCTTAGTGGACTGGAAAGAGTGTACTGTCACCACATAATGAGACTATACTATCTTTTTTTCCCAAATGCAGAACAGAAATATCTATTGAACACTTCTGCCTTTTCTACTATTTCCATATGTCAGGATTTTTTTTGTTCCTATTATATTTAAACAACTCCTTCTCATTGTCCTTAACTCTGCTGGCCATAGATTTCTCCTTGTGTCCCTTGGCTTCCCTTATCATTTTTCAACAGTTCCTAACTTTTGCTTTACTTCATTACTATCAACTTTCCCTTTCTTCCATTTGTTACATATTATTTATTTTTTACAGCTATCTTCACTTTTTAACCAGTTTTTTAACCAGCACATCCACCTTCCTCAATCATGGGATTGTGGGTTTGGGGGTATCTGGTAAGGTTTTCTTAAATAATTCACAACTATCATTCACATTTTTCTGATTTAATTCTTCCTCCCAGCTGACTTGGCTCATAATTGTTTTCAGCTTTGTGAAATTGGCCCTATTAAAACACCAAGTATATATATTACTGTTCTGGACTTTATTCTGCTTGTACAGAAGAAATTTGATCAAGTCATGATCACTTGTACCCAATTCTGTGATCAGTTCTTCTTTATCTGGTAGGACAAGGTCTAATATAGAATTCCCCCATGCTGGCTGCAACACTATTTGCATTAGGAAATGGTCATCTATTAAGGAATTCCAATTATCAAGTTAATGTTTTTGTGGGTGAGTTAGACTGTTGATCATCTCTAATGATCTTCAGTTACATTTCTTGATGGTGGGGAAAGACATCCACCCTAAAGCAATCCATTTTATTTAGTTAATTGAAATATGTCATTGCTGGGTCAGTGTTTTAGTTTGAGAGATTGAACTAGGCTCAACCAGAGCTAGCAAGGTGCTTCAGCTAGCAAGCTCCCATTGAGACACTGCCACAGTAGCTGTTTCTGAACCTGTTATAAGTTTTCAATGAGGGAAAACAGTCCTGCGGGTTCCACACATTAAACATCTGAGATAATTAGAGCTTGGAGGACTGGGGGAGAAAGGCCTTAAAATAAAAGTTAAAGACAGCCCTGTGGACACAGTAGCTGATCAACGCAGGACCAAAAGATGTGTCCACTGCACAGCTAGGTCCCTGTACCTGTACTATACTGGATATAGGCTACAGATTTCCTATCTCACCAGAAATTGAGAAGACCAGTTAACTATTAAGCCAAGGGCTGGAATGCTGTTAGCTGTAAGGATCTGCAGATTTCTGCTTGCTGATTAGGCTCTGTGTTTAGAAAACAATAGAGATGCTGCCATTCTTCTCAAGCTCTGAAAATTCCAGGGAACACACACTACATATTATGGACATGCTATAGAAATGGAGAAATCATCTCTGAAAGAAGAACCAAGTGGAACATGTTAATATGTATGCACTAAAAATATACATTTAAATATATGCAACAGCCACAAAGTGGGTAAGTCTGTATAGGGAGAAGGACCAGTAGATCTGCTACCTAATAGTTTTGTTTAAAAGTAATTAAGTTTTCTAAATAGTATTTATAATGCTTGTGTGTGCATTAAATGTTTGTTTCATAAGGCCAGGTCTACACTTGGAAAGCTTTGACAGTATGGCCGTACTGGCATTCTATACTGGCAAAGTGCTCCTAGTGTGGCCACAGCCTACACAACTTTTGGCCTCCCTCCCTGCTGAAGTGAAGTAACCTATACGAGGAACAGTATTCCTATACAAGATGGCATAGGGACAGAGAATCGAAACCACATGAAGCAGATACAAATAAACCAGAGGTAGTAGGCATCTAAAAATACGACACCTCATCTTTTCCTGCCTCTGATGTCTAGAAGACGTAATAGCAATACCAGCCCATACCAAAGTGTGTGTGAGTGTGTGAGACAGAGATGTAGTAGGAAAGAGACTGGCTGCAGGGAAATGTAACCTGTAACTCTTTACCATTATAGTAACTGTTTTAAATCCAAATCTTTCATCTGTCCATGCTGGCATCACTCAGTAGCTGAATCTCAGCAATTTAATAATTATGTTCAAATAAAGTGGGCTCCATAGGCATTTTGTTGACTATTCCCCCAGCTGTGAAAATGCAGACATTGTCTGACGCGCAAGTAAATTATCCTAATAGGCTTTATTATCTCTTTATCTAAGTTTGTCATAGTGTTTCAGCAGATGCATTCAACCATCTGTTCTTTGGACCCATGCCCTAAATGACTTTTAAGAGTGTACTAATTTTATTAGAGCAATCATTTATGCAATCATGAGGTTGTTTGTTCTGGTATAGCCCCAACATCTATTAAGAAACAGTTATTTATTTGTTTTTGAAAAGCCTCCTTTTTTGGCTGATGATCCTGTTCACTTTCATTCAATTTCTAACTTGCTGCTGTTAAGAAAGATACCAGGGAAGGTACTAAGGGGTTTTGGCTCAGTGATATGCAAATAGGATATACAGTAAAGTTTAATCAGACTTTCATTTGGGGAGCACAATCAAAACTGCCGTGCCTGAACTCAAGTATAAAGTAATGTCGTTCATTTGGCTAATAGTGGAGCAGAGTCCATGTTGGCACTTTTGGATCTCCCAACAGGTTTTGAGACCCTGGATTATGAAGTCCCAGTGGAACAACTTGAATATCTGTGATGTTTTCTAATGTTTAGACGTCTTTGTGAATTCCTGGGCAGGGTGGATAAAAATCAATTATTTAAAAATAAAAAAAAATAGATTTTTTTATTTAAATCGGATTCTTTTGATAAAATGCCTTTTGAGGAAAAAACCTATCTAAATATAGTTTTAATTAAGAGACATTATAGCTCAAAGATATCTTATCATGGAACAGGGATTATAAATTCTAATTCTATAGTATGAGACAATATATTCATGTAATGTTTAAGATGGGTTTTGTAAATGAGTTCCAATAGTTCATAGATTAGGGACCTAATCATATGGGGTTCCAGGGACTTCTCTATAGATTTTTTTAGGTTAATCTTTCGATCTACCCAGTGGGACTCAGTGCTCAGGCTAGAAGATACCATCAGAGATGCTTAGTTTTGCAGTTCTCAAACTGTGGATTTGTCTCTCCAGAGATAATATGCTTGTTAACAGAAAAAATGTTTTAAATAAATAAATATCTAGAGGTGAGAAATAACAGACCTCAACCCTATTGTCCCTCTGCAAATTTGTTTACACAGAGTCAATCCCTTACCTCTCTCTAAAAGTGCAAAGTTTCAACAGGTTCAATGAATAGAAGATTGTTGGGGGCGGAATAGATCTGACAAGGAGAAGAAGTCTGGAGATAAATGTGAGAAGGGAGGGACAGGCAGTAGAAACAAAAGTGAAACTGTTTGAGCAGCATATTCCAGAAGTCTTGAGGTCTTTCTGAGTGTAGCCTTCATTAATTTGAGATCTACCATGCCATTCTCTCACTAGAAGGGAAAACCTATAATGGCAGCAGGCCGTAAAAGAGACCTAGTTTGGGAATATTTTAATGAAGTTCTTCTACCTGTGGGTAAGACAGGCATGTGTGCAAAATACAAACAGAGCAACAAAGAAGTGCAAGGCCTGGTTGCCCAAATGAAATAACATCATGAGAACTGTGTTGAAGATGACGAAAGGAACATGTCTGAACATGCAGGATCTTCAGGTTGGTAAACTTTTTTATTTCATACTTCTTTCTTAAGGACTGCCTGTCTTCCTTCTGGACTATTCTTGAATTCTCATGTTTGAGCAAAAAATATAGTTGTTACTCTATGGTACTATCATTTTAGATGCAGTTGTAATAAAAAAGAAATAGCTGAAATAGGCAGATCTTCCTATTACAATTTCATCTTTAAAATAGTACTGAGTGTCAGTGAATGCAATGAGTAATAGTAAATGAGCAGTAAGGTAATAATAATTAAATAACTGCATTGACTTATTTTGTTTAGGAGAATCCATCCTCAACATACAGGATTCTGAAGACTATCCACCTTCAAGATCACCATCACTTTCTATAGCTTCAGAGTTATCTGCCAATGATAGTGTTTCAGTCACATAGCCACAGTATATTTACCTGTAGCAAAAAGGAAAAAAAAAATCTCCATCATCCAGAAACAACCATAGATAAGTTTGTGATAAGAACCAGCAGATTATAAAAAAAGGTAATTGATGAAAAAATTGTTGTTTATGCAACAAACTCTCCTTTCCATATGATTGAAAACTCACACTTAACATGGTTCAGTCATTAAGACCAGGAGACAATCCACCCAATAGAGCAGATGTCGCAGGCAAATTGCTGGATAAAGTGTATGAAAGAGAAATTGAGCAGTGTGCAAAAGGTCTAGATTGTAAAATTGTTAACCTGAGTCTTGATGGATGGAGCGATGTCCACAATGATCCTGTTGTATGTGCTTGTGTGACAACAGAAGAAGGGAATGTCTTCCTTACAGAAACAATTGATACATCAGGAAATGCAAACACAGCAGAATACTTACAAGAAGTAGCAGTAAAAGCTACAACAAACTGTGAAAAAAAATTCAAATGTCTAGTATGCAGTTTGGTCACAGACAATGCTGCAAATCTATCCAAGATGAGAAGAAATTATTTAGAATAGAGCTAAGAGAGTCCCAAGCTAATAACATACAGTTGCAGTGCTCATTTGATGCACCTCCTAGCCAAAGACTCCAGTGTTCCAGAAATAAAAGCTAATGTTGTTGAAATTGCAAAATACTTCCGTAACAACCACTTTTCAGCAGCTGCTCTGAAAAAAGTGGGAGGAACCAAGCTAACTCTCCCACAAGACATGGAATGGAACTCAGGAGTGGACTGTTTTGAGCACTATATCAAGAACTGGCCTAATCTGATGACAGTTTGTGAACAAAATCGTGAAAAAATAGATGGTACTGTCACAGCCAATGTTCTCAACATTGGGCTTCAGAGAAATGTTGAACACATGCTGAGTACCCTGAAGCCTATTTCTGTAGCCTTGAACACAATGCAGGGAAATAGCTGTTTTATTGCTGACGCTGTTGAAATTTGGAAGGAACTGAATGAGATCTTAAAAAGAGACATATGCAATGACCGAGTTAAATTACAAGCATTATAAAAACGAATGGGACAAGCACTATCTCCAGCTCATTTTCTTGCAAATATTCTCAATATTCGGTACCAGGGTCAAACCTTAACTGCTGAAGAAGAGGAGCTGGCTATGACATGGACATCCAGCTATCATCCCTCCATAATGTGAACTATAATAAACTTCAGAGCTAAGAGTGAACCACTGAAGAAATATATGTTTGCTGATGATGTTTTAAAGAAAGACACACCAGTGAACTGGTGGAAGTCACGTAAGCACTTGGATTCAGAGACTGTTGAAGTGATAATCTCACTTTTAACAGCAGTAGCTTGTTCTGCTAGTGTAGAAAGAATATTTTCTTCCTTTGGACTAATTCATTCCAAACTGAGAAATCGTTTGGGACCTGAAGAAGCAGGAAAGCTTGTTTTTCGTTTTCAGATTATGAACAAACAGGAAAATGAAGGTGAAGACAACTGTGGTAGCTGCAGAAGCCAATATTTTAAGTTTCTCATGTTGACCTGGCTGATGTAGTAGATTTAATTTTTGTTTTGTTTTTTAAAATATTTCATTTAACTATTTTAGATAAAATAAATTTTAACAAAAACAAACCTGATTTTAAAAAACTTGAACATTTAACTACATTCAAAAATTCATATGCTTGTTTTGTTAAAATATTATATGTTCACTGTTGAAGAAAAAAATCCAGAATACATAACATTGTTGTTTTAGTTAAATAAAACAATTTAAATGTTTCTCTGGTGATGTTCTCCTCCTAATACAGCATGGCAAGAAAATCCTCCAAATATTAATGATTACCCTGTTGAATTGGAGATAGTTCACCTCCCAATGACTTCATAAATATCTACTTCAATCTGGTAAATGAAATAACCAAACAATCATTCATTTTCTGATATAGCTGTAAAACTAATCTGAAAAGTTTTCAAAATAAATCACTTTAAAAATGTATAGTGTGTACCTTCTAAAAATGAAACCTACATCTATCTCTGAGTTGCAAAGGATATGTATTAAGGTTATAACAACCAACAAGAATGAATTTTATGTAGAAATCCATGATTAAATCTAGTCTTCCTGACTAGTGATTTAAATCAAATTCACCCTGTTCCTGGGTACTTGGATGCCTGTGGCAAAACTGTCTTTCATATGGCTTTTGGTTCCTGCTATGTTCAACTTGCTAAAATGTCCTTCAGAGCTCAAAAGTAGGTTGTTAATCTTCTCAGTTTATGTGCTGGCTGTTATCTTTATTTTTCATTATTGCGTACCATTGCTCTGATGCTGATATTCAGCTCTCCAAGTTACCTTTCTCCAGAAGCCTACACTTCATATTTTTTGTTTTTTGTTATTTTGTTTAAAATGCCTGGTGCAGTTGCAAGATTTGATGACTCAGAATGCTTTTTAATGGATGTTGAACTAGACTAGAATATTAAGGGTTTCTTTACCACATTATTATTGAACATATTTATTATGGCAGTGCCTTAGGGCCAGCCAAGACTGGGTTCCCATGGTGCTAAACACAGTAAAAACACAACAGTAGATGGTCCCTGCCCCAAAGAGTTTGCAATCTGAATAGACAAGACAGATACAGGATGGGGAAAGGGGTTGAATGCACAAGCAATGTGAAAAATGTGATGGCAGCAAATGGTATGTTAGTTCCACGATTTATTTGTGTGTGTGGATTTAGTTAGGAAGGGGAAGGGAAGGGAAGTTAGGGGACAGGGCAAGGGAGAACTGGATAAAAGGGCATGCATGGAGTGAAGCTAAGGTGAAGCTTCTGTGAACTGTGAGGGGTGGGGAGCAAGAGTGTTGGAATGAAAAGCCAGTCAGTACAGGGTAGAGAAAGTCCAGTCATAAGTATAAAAATTCTCTGAATCTCCCAGGGAGCAAAGGTCCCTCGTTTGGCTGCTTCTGCCCCTACCAGCTGGAGTATCTGACTGGCTCCTCTCTGCAATTTTCTCTCAAGCCCACATGGTGGGGAGAGGAAAGGGAGGCATCACCTCTTGCCCATGATTATTTGATTATTTCTTTAGTTCTCCAACAACTTAAACATCCAAGGTGAGAGCCGTAGCTGCAGTAAATCAGCATAGCTCCTTTGAAGCGAATGGAACTATGCTGGAACTATCTTCTGAAGATCTGGTCCACACTTTTGATCCAGACTTCCTAACTGACAAACAACAATAAATTACACTTCTGGTATATAACCACAGAAAGGTCCATCTAATCCATTGCCACATGCTGAGGCAGGATTAAATATACCTAGCCTCACAGGTGTTCATCTGTGTTCATTAAATGCTTCAATGATGGGCATTCTACAACCTCCCTAGGTTGCCTGTTCCAGTGCTGAACTATCCTTAGAGTTAGAAAGATTTTCCCTAATAGCTAACCTGAATCTCCCTTGCTGAAAACTAAGCCAATTACTACTTGTTCTCCATGTCCACCACGGGTAGGACAATTCATCACAGTCCTCTTTATGTTCCATTCTATGCATCCGATGAAGTGAGCTGTAGCCCATGAAAGCTTATGCTCAAATAAATTTGTTAGTCTCTAAGGTGCCACAAGTACTCCTGTTTTTTTGGTTTTTTTTTTTTTTTTTTGCGGCTGCAGACTAACATGGCTGCTACTTTGAAACCAGTCCTCTTTATGTAATTTTTTTTACATATTTGTTATCAGGTCTCTTCTCTAAACTAAACATGCTCAATTTGTTTAATTTTTAGGTTATGTTTTCTAAACCCCCTTATTGTTGTTGCTGTCCTCTGGCTTCTCTCCAATTAGTTTGGATATTTCTTAAAGTGTGATGCCCAGATTGAACACTGTACTCCAGCTGAGGCCTCACAGGTGCCCAGTAGAGCAGACCAATTACCTCCTATGTCTTACATATGATATTCCTGTTAATACACCCCAGAATGACATTTCCCTTTTTTGCAGCTAAATCACACTGGCCCATTCCATTTGTGATCTACTATAACCCCCAGATCCTCTTCTGTGGTACTGCTGCCAAATAAGTTATTCCCCATTTTGTGGATTTGATTTTTCTTTCCTGAATGTAATATTTTGCACTTATATTTTTTGAATTTTGCTATGGTCACTATCAAGGTCATTTTGAATTTTAATCCTGTCCTCTATAGGGCTAGCAACCCCTCCTAGCTTGGTTTCACCTGAAAAATGTATAAGCATACTCTCCACCTCATCATCCAAATAATTAATGAAAATATTGAATGGTACTAGACCCAGGACAGGCCCATGAGAGACCCCATTTTATATGTCCTTCCACTTTGACAGGGACCCACTGAAAAGGGTGTTTAAAACAGTTGTGAATTGAAGCCTATAGCCATGATACTTGCTTATGTTTGTATAGAAATGTTGAAACGTAAGTAGGCCCAAAAATCTATTTATAAAAAATAGGCTTGACTGGAATCAAGTGAGACTTGGTAAAATATGAGTAAAATAAAGTAAAACAATTCAGAGGCAAGTTGAAGAAAAGTTAGGACGTAACCCTAGGACATGTTGTAGACATGTTTTGGTCCTAACTGGTTTTTACAAATGTTTGAAATAAAATGTTAACGTTTTGGAAAATGCTATCTATATTGATAGTGATTGGTATGGCATTTGTGCATATTAAGTAAGATGATGCTTAATGTTAACTAGCCAATAAGAAATGAGAAAATATGTGTCGTAAAAGAGGTGGATTTAATATTAATTAATTAAAGTGCATTATTATAATTGATTATAAAAATGATACTACACTAATTTTAGCTTAGGCTCACCTGTCCACCATCAAAGTGCCTTTAGAGGAAAGATTATATCCATTCTCCTCATCTAGGGACTGATCACCCCAAAATGCATCGTTTAATCTGAGAATTGAGTATAAATGCAATATATGGTCATATTTTAAAGCCTGTTTGCTTAGCTAACTATTTTATATTAAATAAAGCCTTTAATTTTATCACTCGTGTCATTCATAGTCCTCCACTAAATTAAACTATCTGCAACCTCCCTGGAGGCTTGAACATTAAAGAATTCTGTTGGATTGTATTTCTTATTTTTAAATTACTAGTTGGGAACACATAAAGCAAAGGTTACAGCATCCACCTTAAAGCAATGTACTGTATTGCAAACTGCAGTAAAATTATGAACTATTATTTTAATGCTCAGGGGTTTCCCAGTCCTGCTTGCGGGATAGGGGCTCTATAGGAAAGCATGTGATCTGGGTCTAGCAGCAGTCTGCAGTCAATGTGCTCTCTCTCTCTCTGTTTTTTGGGTTCTTGTCTGTTAGAGTTCTGAATTCTAAGAAATAAAGTAGTGTTACATTGCGACCTTTCAGCAAAGAGTATTTTATGTTTTTATCTGTGTATATGCCGTGAACATAAAAAGTAATTTCATCTAGACCATATTTCCCTAGTTTATCAGAATGTCATATAAGACTGTACGAAAAGCCTTACTAAAGTCCAGAGATATCACATCTTTTTCGTCCCCCTTACCCACTAGTCCTGTTACCTTGTCAAAAAGAAAATGAGATTAGTCTGGCATGATTTGTTCTTGACAAATCCATGCTGGTTATGACTTATTACCTTATCCTCTAGGATTGAACAAACTGATTGTTTAATAATTTGTTCCAGTATCTTTCCAGGTATTGAAGTTATGCTAACTGGTCTATAATTTTCCAGGTGCTCCTTTTATTCCCTTTTTGAAGAAAGGTACTATGCTTTTTTCCCTTTTCCAGTCCTCTGGGGCCTTACTCATCCATGAGTTCTCAAAAATATCTGTTAATGGCTTGGATATTGCTTCAGCTATTTCCTTAAGTACTCTAGGGTACATTTTGTGAGGCCCTGATGTCTTGAATACATCTATCATATCCACGTATTCATTAACCTGTTCTTTCCCTATTCTGGTCTGAGCGCTTTCCTCCTTGTTGTTAAAATACTATTTATTCGTTATGATACACTAATAAAATAATATACTAACACAGAAGCTGGTGAAATACAGACTTTATTGGGAGTTGCTTCTGTTTAACCCAGAGAAAAAAGTGACCTAATTTGTTTATAAAGTTGCAGCAGGTCTGCATTTTTTAAAAAATTGAATTTTTATTTATTGTTTTCTATAGAAAAATAGACATTATCCATGATTAGACAGTACCATATGAGTACAAAGTAAAACAAACATGGCCATTATATAAATCAATAGATCATCCCCAAAGGGAATAGAAAGTAAACAGCTAAGTAGCTGTATCTTTCGAAAAAATCACAGTACATGATACCTGACTGGCTTCCTACATTGACTTCTAAAGGCTAAATTATTGTACAATATAGTTAAAGTTGTGGGAGCAAAATATGTCCCAATACTTCAAATTGAACAAATTCTTGGGCACCCTTAGGTATGCACAGAATCTCATTTAATATAATAGAGCTCAGGGAATGCAGAGGTCCACAACCCACAGGATTGTGCCTTTGTGTCGTGGTACACAGAAAAGTGCTTGAGAAACCCTCATTTGTGCATAGAAATCAGCTAATTACACGTGCTCATGTACATACACCGTTACCCAGTTTGTGAATACAAATATAGATTCTGAGGACACAGCTTATAAGAGCACACTTTTCATGATGGCAATTTAGATTGTTAGTTAAAAATTTAGCACTTGAAAGTTTAATTTTAACCTTTAAATAATAGGGGGTCAAATCTTTAAAAAACAAAAACAAAAAACCATTAAGTTAGGTGTGCAAAATATGGAGCATCACAGAGAAAACAGACAATGAGCAGCTGGCCTAGGGTTATGCATCTGCAAAATAACTGCATATACAATCATCTGTTTATGTGCACAGTTACATGTTTTGCATGTGCGAGAGCACATTTTCCATGTATAGCGCAAATCTGAAATTTTTTATAGTTTCCACTCATCAAATAGTGTTTTAGTTGAGCTGAAATGACAGTTTATTGAAAAGTAGTCTGTCTGGCTTGTATTTTGATATGATCTTTAATTGGATAAAAATGGAACTGTGTTTGCTATTAGTTTCCTTTAAAACTCAGGGACTTTTCAGGATCTTGTTTGATTCAGCACTGAATGTGGAACATAGACCTATTTCTTATATTAATGACTTCTATTCACTCTCTACAGAAAAATAAATGATCTTTCAAATCTTCATCCTCTGACTTATTCTTAGTCCAAAGATTTTCCTGTGAAATGCTTGCCTGTCATGCATCACACCTTGAGAACTTTATCCCTCTTGACATCCATGGATTGAGCCACTGACTTCTTAAATCAAGAGTAAAGATGATCTGTTTGCTATGCCTGTTCCTGTTGATTTGAGATAAGCTGGTTTTATTTAATTTGTGAAGTGCCTTGCATTACATTGATGTAAAGTATGGTTGCATTAGTACAGCTTTATATAGTGCACACACTCACCTGCTGACATTCTCCTGAACTCAGCAAAATGGCAAAATTCAACAGTAAAAAACTTTTAGTTTATGAGGACAGTCAAAAAATTATTGTAATGAATGCAAAACAGTGTTTTACACAGCAGCAAAGGACATGTTAGCCCTTATTGCCCCATGTCCTCAATAATGAGTAATAGTTGGGCTGGTTGGGGAGGATGATGGAAGAGCTGTGAGCCTGCTTAGTGGTTAAGAGACCTGTCACTACTCAGAGGCACTAGAAGCTCATATCATTGAGTAGCCAGTATCCCTACACAGCCCTACGCAGCTCTTAACCCCCAGTGTGTTGTGATGTCAGTAGCCAGTGTTGCTGAGTAAGCAGCCTGCTACATTTTGAACTAACTGTAGTTTTAAAGGCTGTCAGTTTTATTCCAAGGTACAGTGTATTGTGCTAATTTCAGATTGTGCTGTGGTAACTTTTCAGACTAGAGATAAGGAGTAAATTTGTAAAAGTGAGGGTAATTAACCACTGGAACAATTTAACAAGGGTTTTGGTAGATTCTCCATCACTGGCAATTTTTATACCTTTCTTCTGAAAGATATGTTGTAGTTCAAACAGGAAAAAAAAACCTGGGGGAAAACTGTGTTTTATACAGGAGGTCAGAATAGATTATCAAAATGGTCCCTTCCAGCCTTAAGATCTATGAAATTCAGTAAGTGTTGCCATTTATTTTAATGGTAACCACTTGTAATATTGTCATTTAATCCACAGCAAAAATTTTATCATGCTTTTAATAGTGCTTTACATTTCCTTCTTGTGAAGTCATCACGAAAGTTCCATAATCAAAATCTGACTTGCTTTATGAATCAAGGCAACAGTCTTCAACAAACAACTCAGGCTAAAATAAAATTAGATTCATGTCACCATCATTACATATTTAATAACCATTGCAGTTCATCCCATTTGTAAGCAGTTTCATTATTCACTAACCAGTGAACTTTCAAAGACCCTGTACTCTTTCATGTTTGGCCATGGGAGGAAATACAGGGGATGAATTATTCACTTGTAACAGCTGAGGAAGCATTTAGTGCCTCCCAAGAGAAGTGTTGAACAGAGGGCAAGTTTAGGTAGACTGGTTTCTGACATATCCTTTACATCTGAGGACTTTACACTTTGTTCCAGTTTGAGTTTTTATCATTGTAATCCCATCTGATCACCTACTAACTTTGTAACCTTAAGAAGATTTCAGAGATGAAAGTGGATAAATATAGGTTAATTAATATTAGCAACTCTATGGGCCAGATTTTCAGAGCTAGGAATATGCAGATATTTGCGTGTATGTCTAACTTCTGGATTCAAATACTAAATGCACATATGCCAATCAGGTATTTGTGCATGGACTTAACCAGTTATGGAATTAACTTGTCATGTTTATGCATGCAAATATTTATTCACTCAAACACATCTGGTACACATGAGAATGAGTCAGATGTGCACAAGTGCTTGTCTGCACCTAATTTTGAAAATCTGGACCAATTTTTTTTAAAGATGGCACAATATGCCTGTGTTCTGTTACTTCCACCTGAGATTCAGTTTGCCATCAATACCGGTTTTGAATGTACATGGTGGTTCTAAACTTCATTCAGTTGGCTTCACTTAGTGTGTTCCAAATTCTCTGTCCTGCTTGAAAAAGTTATAACTTGGTTTTATTTGGCCTAGACAGGGTTTTTCCAATCATGGCAAGTAAAAACTATTGAAGGACCTGTGGGAGAGGAGGAAGGGGAGAGAAATCACACGAGACAACAAGACTGGCACTTTTAGAAATTGAACTGACATATAATCAAAAGTCATTATCAATAGCAACTTGGCAATGAAGGGCTATTAAAATGTTAACAAGGTTAACAACATAGGTGTAAAGTCCAGCAGCCAAAGTCATTAATTTTACATGGTATGTTTCCTGCCAGATATAAGCATTGAGACATTTAGGCCAGAGTACAGTGTAATATTATGTAGTATTAAAAACATCCTATGAAAAGAAACATTTCATTTCCTTGATCTACTACCTTTTATTTAATCTAACAATACTCTTTCAAATTATCTTCCTGCTTTATAGATTATTGTCTTGGTAAAAAATGTCAGCTGATTGTTACTGTTAAAAGAGGAAAGGTACAGATGATACCACCTCACTGACAGTTTCTGTTATATACACAACATAATTGGTGATGGTCAGATTATCATAGAATCATAGAATATCAGGGTTGGAAAGGACCTCAGGAGGTCATCTAGTCCAACTCCCTGCTCAAAGCAGGACCAATCCCCAACTAAATCATCCCAGCCAGGGCTCTGTCAAGCCTGACCTTAAAAACTCCTAAGGAAGGAGATTCTATCACCTCCCTAGGTAACGCATTCCAGTGTTTCACCACCCTCCTAGTAAAAAAGTTTTTCCTAATATCCAACCTAAACCTCCCCCACTGCAACTTGAGACCATTACTCCTTGTCCTGTCCTCTTCTGCCCACTGAGAATAGTCTAAAACCATCCTCTCTGGAACCACCTCTCATGTAGTTGAAAGCAGCTATCAAATCCCCCCTCATTCTTCTCTTCTGCAGACTAAACAATCTCAGTTCCCTCAGCCTCTCCTCATAAGTCACGTGTTCCAGACCCCTAATCATTTTTGTTGCCCTTCGCTGGACTCTCTCCAATTTATCCACATCCTTCTTGTAGTGTGGGGCCCAAAACTGGACACAGTACTCCAGATGAGGCCTCACCAATGTCGAATAGAGGGGGACGATCACGTCCCTCGATCTGCTCGCTATGCCCCTACTTATACATCCCAAAATGCCATTGGCCTTCTTGGCAACAAGGGCACACTGCTGACTCATATCCAGCTTCTCATCCACTGTTACCCCTAGGTCCTTTTCCGCAGAACTGCTGCCTAGCCATTCGGTCCCTAGTCTGTAGTGGTGCATTGGGTTCGTCCGTCCTAAGTGCAGGACCCTGCACTTATCCTTATTGAACCTCATCAGATTTCTTTTGGCCCAATCCTCCAATTTGTCTAGGTCCCTCTGTATCCTATCCCTACCTGCCACTGTATCTACCACTCCTCCCAGTTTAGTATCTTCCGCAAATTTGCTGAGAGTGCAATCCACACCATCCTCCAGATCATTTATGAAGATATTGAACAAAACCGGCCCCAGGACCGACCCCTGGGGCACTCCACTTGACACCAGCTGCCAACTAGACATGGAGCCATTGATCACTACCCGTTGAGCCCAACAATCTAGCCAACTTTCTACCCACCTTATAGTGCATTCATCCAGCCCATACTTCTTTAACTTGCTGACAAGAATACTGTGGGAGACCGTGTCAAAAGCTTTGCTAAACTCAAGAAACAATACATCCACTGCTTTCCCTTCATCCACAGAACCAGTAATCTCATCATAGAAGGCGATTAGATTAGTCAGGCATGACCTTCCCTTGGTGAATCCATGCTCACTGTTCCTGATCGCTTTCCTCTCATGTAAGTGCTTCAGGATTGATTCTTTGAGGACCTGCTCCATGATTTTTCTGGGGACTGAGGTGAGGCTGACTGGCCTGTAGTTCCCAGGATCCTCCTTCTTCCCTTTTTTAGAGATTGGCACTTCATTAGCCTTTTTCCAGTCATCCGGGACTTCCCCCGTTCGCCATGAGTTTTCAAAGATAATGGCCAATGGATCTGCAATCACAGCCGCCAATTCCTTTAGCGCTCTCGGATGCAACTCGTCCGGCCCCATGGACTTGAATACAACAGTAAACTCACTTCCTCCTCTCCTCATTGCTGATAATTTGATCATTTTATTTGTGGAATATTTTGGACCAAATTGAAGAAATTTCAACTGCTCTTACTTCCTGTATTACATATGTATTTTAGTATATTCAGTAACTTGTTTCGTTTAACTTTGAAATAGTATAAATTAAAATAAAGTATTACACTTTCTTTCGTGATATTTTCACAAATACAAATATACACTTGTGTCAGCTTAGTGTAGAGCTGGAATGACTGTTCAGTCTATACCGCTGTAAAAGAATTCCCACAATTTTATGACTGTTATTCTAGACATTTAATACTTGCTTCTTTTTTCCCTTCAGAGAAAGATAACCTTTTACAGGATTTCAGCTAAGCACTTTTGTGATTGTTCAGGACATTACTGGATTTCCCCCCCCCCTCCCTTTTTGCTGAGATAAAATCAGAAGAAAAAACCCTAAAGATTTTAGGGTATCCTTTTGGCAGTGGGCATGGAAAATTGAGCAGATCCATGCACCAGTTGCCTCTGTCTTCCCAATTGCCTAAACTCTTACTGTTGCATTTCTTCTTATTTAGGACAAATACTTATGAATAATCAGAAATATGTTTGTAATAAATTGTCTAATTCATTTCTGTACACTTATGATGACACAGTGGAAGCCTGAGAGCCAACTGCCTTTGCATTCCATTTGCTATTACCATAACTGTATGCACAAATCATGTAAATGCATACAGAAATGGCTAAAGTTAGACTTCTTTGTACCTGCATACAAACCCTATTTACTCATGCAAATACAAGAGTGCTTTTTCATATTTACCTGAGTCCCTACCTTTTGAAAAATCTGCTCTGGTAAGTCACTTGAGATGACCGTTGAATGGTAACTGACAGTAATAAAATGTCACTGGAACAATGCTTTTATAGCATACTTGGACAGTTTTCTGTTGCTTGTAGAACCACTCAAGCATGCAAAAGTGGAGTCCCACTGAGTTGTAGCCTTCTGCTTGAGGTTAGGTTAGTAAGTTCATTGGCTGTGAAAGCTATTTCAGAATGTTTCAGACTGTCACTAAGTGGCACTAAAAGCTTCCACAGAGTTTATGCACCAAGCAATATTTTCTCAAAACTCAATATGGCAATTTTCAAGTGAGTCAGTAATGAACAAACTAAAGCAATAAAGAAAGCATGGATGTATGTATTGCCATTAAATGACCAATTGACCACTTCATTTATAAACTGGAGACCTTTCTCCTACCTTTTGTCAGTTTGTCTTTCAGACGGTCAGCATTTCTGAGGCATAGTCAAGACCAGAATAACTATATTGTTTAGGTTTGGGTAAAATCACTACATTTGTTGTAGCGGCAAAGAGCCCTGTGGCACCTTATAGACTAACAGACGTATTGGAGCATAATCTTTCATGGGTGAATACCCACTTCGTCAGATGCATGTGTGTATTTGTTGTGTAGACTAGTCTTGTGGCAGGGATCATGTGTTCTTTTTATAGTTGGGAAGAGACCAGCACATTATGGGGGAAAATAATAATAAATGGATTACTTCTCACATTTGGTGACATTTGCCCCAACCCTGGCTCTCCCTTCATTCCCACTGTAACTGTGTCTCAGTCAGTCACCACTGAGGGTGCCAAATTCAGGACAAACTGCTGAGAAATAGGGCAAACACAACCCAAAACTGTTGGTTATTCTTCCATAAGATATACCAAACGAGCAACAAAAGTAAACTTCTGTTTCACCACACTGGCTAACAAGAAGTCATAAAAGCAGTTTCCTTAGGCATTCCAGTTCTTATATCACCACCAAAACCACTGGATTTAGAGATGAGTGGCTCTCTAAAACTAATCTCTTCAAATAAAAGATTCTTCTAATCCCAAAGGACCAGCCACACACCCCGGTCAATATATAACTTATCTTACCCCAAAATCATGCTGATGCCAATCCTTTAGTATCTAAAATCTAAAGGTTTATTCATAAAAAGAAAGAAAGAAAAGGGAGAGAGGATTGGTTAAAAGAACAGTATACATACAGACATGAGTCAGTCTTGAGATTCAGATTCATAGAAGAGATGGTGAGCTTTGTAGATGCGAAGAGTTCTTTTAGAATTGAGTCCATAGGTTATAGTCCAGTGTTTGTATTCAGGAAGGTCCAGTCAGAACTGGGATCTCAGTCCTTATGGCTTAGGCTTTCCTTGCATGAAACCTCAAGCAGAGGTTCTTGCTGTGCACAGATGCTTCTAATGTGGGGTTGAGATCTGTGGTGATGCAGGATGGGGAAGGAGGTAAAAGACACCCAATTGCATATCTAAGCAAAAAATTGACACCTACTGAACAACACTGTGCTATTATAGAGAAAGAATGCTATGCAATTGTATGGGCAGTAAAGCAACTCAAACCCTATTTGTATAACAAGAAGTTTACCGTGTTCAGTGATCATGCTCCCTTGATGTGGTTACACAAAGCAAAAGGAACCAATTCTAGGTTATTCCATTGGAGTTTGACCTTGCAAGAGTTTGATATGGACATAATTCCTATCAAAGGAAAAGAGAATCTTGTGGCTGATGTCTTGTCGAGGTTGGGAGATCCTTGAGGTGTATCCAGGAGCTCTAATAGCTCCCTTCCACACCAGTCTCGTGTTAGGGGTGTGATGCATGACCAGAAAGGGTTAAGCATCCTGCAGGATAAATTACTCAAATTCAATCCTTAAGAACATATGGGGAGATAATGTTTGTGTTTTTGTGTATTTACATATATATTGGTAATGGTCAACAATGTAATCAAACAGTCCCTGTCTGTGCTGTATTCTGTTAATTCAGAGATTTAAAGACTATCTTAACATTTAAATGAACTGTAAACATAGGATATTACTGTATTCATCTCTCTTTGAAATGTATAGCAAATCATCTGTGAATGTTAGTCTGTGTGGATAATTACTGGTGATGATCAGGAAATGAGTGTCTGTTCGCTGAGGGACTCCAACCTGTCACCAGAAGGCCCAAAACTCTACTCTATGAGTATAAAAATGGCTTATTTCCCCACATGGGTACTGTAGTTTTAAAAATGCTTGATAAAGATTTTGTAGGTGTTTGTCTGAGGGAGTGGAGGAAATGCTGTTGTATCTTAGGGCTTGGCTGTAGACAATGGATCGTGTGATGTGTCCTGGATGGAAGCTGGAGGCATGTAGGTAAGTATAGAGGTCAGTAGGTTTCTGGTATAGGGTGGTGGTTATGTGACCATCACTTATTTGCACTATAGTGTCCAGGAAGTGGATCACTCGTGTGGACTGGTCCAGGCTGAGGTTGATGGTGGGGTGGAAATTGTTGAAATCCAGGTGGAATTCTTCAAGGGCCTCCTTCCTGAGGGTTCATATGATGAAGATGTCATCAATGTAGCACAAGTAGAGGAGAGGCACTAGGGGATGAGAGCTGAGGAAGCGTTGTTCTAAGTCAGCCATAAAAATGTTGGCATACTATGGGACCATTCAGGTACCCATAGAGGTGCCGTTGACTTGAAGGTATAAGTTGTCCCCAAATCTGAAATGGCTGTGGGTGAGGACAATGTCACAAAGTTCATCCACCAGGTGATACCTCACCAGGGATACTGTTCCTGACATCTTGTAGTCCATCCTCATGTGGAATATTGGTGTAAAGAGCTTCTACATCCATGGTGGCCAGGATGGTGTTTTCAGGAAGATCACCAATTCATTGTAGTTTCCTCAGGAAGTCGGTGGTGTCTCAAAGATAGCTAGGAGTGCTGGTAGTGTAGGGTCTGAGGAGAGAGTCCAAATAGCCAGATAATCCTGCTGTAAGAAGGCCAATGCCTGAGATGATGGGACGTCCAGGATTTCCAGGGTTATGGATCTTGGGTAGCAGATAGAATAACTCTGGTCAGGGGTCTAGGGTTATGTCTGTGTAGATTTGTTCCTGTGCTATAGCAGGGAGTTGATTGAGCAGATGGTGTAGTTTATTTTGGTACTCCTCAGTGGGATCAGAGGATAGTGGCCTGTAGAATGTGGTGTTGGAGAATTGCCTGGCAGCTTCCTTTTCATAATCCGACGTGTTCATGATGACTACAGCACCTCCTTTGTCAGGCCCTTTGATTATAATGTCAGAGTTGTTTATGAGGCTGTGGATGGCATTGTGTTCTGTACGTCTGAGGTTATGGGGCAAGTGATGCTGTTTGTTCACAATTTCAGCCTGTGCACGTCTGCGGAAGCACTCTATGTAGAAGTCCAGTCTGTCATTTCAACCATAAGGAGGAGTCCACGCAGAATTCTTCTTGTAATGTTGGTAGGAGGGTTCCTGTGGGTCAGTGCACTGTTCAGTGGTGTGTTGAAAATATTCCTTGAGTCGGAGATGGCGAAAGTAGGCTTCCAGATCACCGCAGAACTGTATCATGTGCATGGGGGTGGTGGGGCGGAAAGGGAGTCCCCGAGATAGGACAGACTCTTCTGCTGGGCTAAGTATGTGGTTGGATAGATTAGCAATATTGTTGGGTGAGTTAAGGGTACCACCGTTGTAGCCCCCTGTGGCATGTAGGAGTTTAGATAGTTTACTGTCCTTTTTCCTCTGTAGAGAAGTAAAGTGTGTGTTGTAAATGGCTTGTCTCATTTTTGTAAAGTCCAGCCATGTGGAAGTTTGTGTGGAAGGTTGGTTTTGTATGAGCGTCTCCAGTTTTGAGAGCTCATTCTTGATCTTCTCCTGTTTGCTGTACAGGATGCTGATCAGGTGGTTCCTCAATTTCTTTGAGAGTATGTGGCGCAATTTCCCACCATAGTCACTGTAGTATGTTGATTGCAATGGATTTTTTAACTTCAGTCCATTTGATATGATATCCATCTGTTTGCACTTGGAGAGGAAGATGATGTCTGTCTGTATCTGTGCAAGTTTGTTTCATGAAGTTGATGGATTTCCACTTCATATGGCTAAATTCAGTGCCTTGCATGATGCCAAGTATCAGAGGGGTAGCCACGTTAGTCTGTAACAGACTAACGTGGCTACCCCTCTGATACTTGGCATCTCTGCTATGAATCTCAAGAATTGTATTCATGTCTGTATGTACCCTGATCTTTTAACCAACACAGTCTACCTTTTCATTTTAAATAAATGTTAGTTTAGTTAATAAGAATTGGCTGTAAGCATGTATTGGGGAAAGGTCTGGAATATTCATTAACTTGGGAGGGTCCTTTGCGATTGGTAGAAACTTTTTGATATGATGAATAAGATTTTCAGAAATCCTCATCAGACCTGACTTTGGTGTCTAGATGGAGGTCTGTGGCTGGGTTACTTTAAGGGAACTGGGTTGCTGACTTCTGAGTAATCAGTGAGATATAATAGAAGCTGCTTTGTGCTGTCCTGGTAAATCTAAGTATTGGAATATCCACCAGCTTTGGGGATTGCCTGGCCCATTCTTTGCAGTTCACCTAACTGAGTGACCTCAGCTAGCTCCCCTGGGATTCCAGTCACACCCATCCTCCCCACATATGTCATCCAATCCATCCCTGCCACCACCTCAGCCCTTCTGGTGCCTCCATTCCTAATTTCACTTATATCCCCCCACCCCTCTCCCCTTCTCTTGCCATCTATGGAACTCCTACTCCATCTCTAAAATGCCATATACCATCTTCATATATCGCTCCCTCCAGCTCTTGGCTGTCACAAAAACCTCTGCAAGTGCCTTCTCTTTCACAGGCCTCTCCTTTTCTTACACCCCCAGACCCTGCATGAGACCATGGTGGGGCTGTTGGACTTCTCTCACATTCCTACCACTTCCAACCCTGCCTCCCTCCTCCCCCTTCCCACTCTTTCACCTATTTTGAACAGCACTGCATCCTTATTCTTCTCTCTCCCTGTGAGGCAGTACCTCAGCACAACAGCATCCTCTCTGGCTAAGTGTAGCACACAGTGCCTGGGTTCACATAGCCTAGTGGGGCTGTCTGTCTATCCCTGGTGTTCAGGAGTCTTGAAAACCCTTTTTTCACTTCCAAATCCATCAGGCGGTCAGTAGAGCAACCCAGGCTGCTCACTACACTGGGTTCCTGCTCAGGGCCCTTAAGCTAAATAAGACTGCCAATCCGCAGTGGCCAGTTGCTGGGCTAGCGTTCGATACATACACATCATGACACTCCTCTTCCATATTTCTGTCATCTATTGTCCCCCCAACTCCCCTCTTTTGACTTTGACTCCTGGTTCTCTCTTTCTCTCTCACTCTCTCTTCACATTCTCCCACATTCGTTGTTGGGTGCCTTCAGCTTCCATGTTGATAACCTATCTGATGCCTTAGCTGGACATTTTCTCACCCTCACCTCTTCATTTGACTTACAGCCCTAGTTCAACTCACCCACTCATCAAAAGGGCTTTTCACTTGACTTCATCTTCACCAGGCACTACTCGCTCACTCTCTCTGATCTTTGTGATCATCATCCTTTCTGATCATCATCTGGCCTCTTTCAGCATCACCCATCAGCCATTGCTCTCTTGCGTTATCACTCAGCCCTTCTGTGAGTTCCAGTCCATCAGCACATATGATGTCTGGGCTGCTCTCTTCTATTTATTTCATTGAGATAGTTGTTGATTCTTTCCATGGTTCATTTGCCTCCAACTTCTTGCCCTTCTCTCTCATTGTAAGGTCCATTATTTTAACTTCAACACCAATATTTCAACTAGTGTCAACTACCTGTTGACTATTATTTTCTACTACTACAGACATCTACTACTGTGAGGGTCATATCCTAAGGTCCTTGTTCAGTTTTCTGAGGGCTTAATCAGGCAAACTCCTATTGGAGAAAACTCTCATTGAAGCAATTCTCATCATACTGGGGCCATAGATTATAAATCATCACTGTAAGGAATAATAGACACAATAAACATTTTTGGTTCTTGACAGAAAAACCACTTAAAATATTTTCTACTTCTCATTGCTTTTATTTTTCTTAAATCTTTGACAGTTACTAATGGGTGGGTTGGTGTTGGCTTTAGGCCTTGTGGTTATTCTTTATATAATTGTTAGTCTTTCTGATATTATGGATGCCAGCTTTGTCATGTGTAATTGGCTTCATTTTACAAATAAAAAATGAGTTAGATAAATATCGAGTCAGATTTTTTTTTTTTTTGCTATGGTAATGTCATGTCCTTTAACAGTAATAGAGACATTTTGCTGAGGGAGATTTAAACATGAGCACTAATAATGTACCCTTCTTGGTCAATTTCTGTCTTTTTTGACATGAACAATAAACATTTTGTAGCTGTGCTTCAGAATGACCACTCCAAAAGAAGGGTAAAAACACTGGGGTGAGATCCTGTCTGTTTGAAATCAGTGTGGTTTAGCCATTGACTTCACCAGGTATTTCAAGTGGAAAAAAATTAATACTTTGGGATACTATGACCTAAAAGAAAAGGAGGACTTGTGGCACCTTAGAGACTAACAAATTTATTTGAGCATAAGCTTTTGTGAGCTACAGCTCACTTCATCGGATGCATTCAGACTAACACGGCTGCTACTCTATGACCTAAAAGTAACTTTTACAAACCACACTCGTGAATTAGGGTATGTGTAGCATAGATAGATTACTGGAGCCAGAGGGAAAAAAAATTCTTACTGAAATTCTGTCCCTAAAAAAGAGTGAGATGTGAAACTCATGAGGACTGGCATTCTATTTTGGTTTTGAGAAGCATCCACAGGCCCAGTACTGAGCTATCCTCACCTCTTAAGTCTGTAGAATTATTTGGAAATATCTGAAGAACATGCTTTTCCAGAAGATTTATGATCCTTTGTGTTTCTGGTCACAGCAGAAATACTGTAGTCTTACTCATTATATTTTGGCACTTTTGCTTCTGGTGTGTAATCATTGCTTCATTGAAGTAGATAGATAGATCTCTTCCATATCATATCCCCTCTAGGAAAACTGCAGCTAAGGTGAGGTCATGTAACAACCTTCTGAGGAAACTGGCCAGCACTTAATGGGGAGCAAAATGCTCACACTCTCTGAACATCAAGTTTAGCCCTCAGTTACTCCGCAACAGAATACTGTGCTCTGATCTGACTCCCTTCGTCTCACATCCAGTTGGTTGACACACAACTATATTAAACTATTCGCATTGTAACTGGGATGATTTGACATACACCAGTACCATAGCTCCAGTGTTAAGCAGCATCACTCCTCCACGCATTTGTCGAGGATGCTACAGCCAGAAAGGTTGAGAAGACCAGGGCAAATCTGACCTAACAGTATACAGAGACATCTTCAACCACCCAAGAGTGTGCTTGTCGTCAAGGCACCTATTGTGGGCGCACTTGCCGTGCCCAGATTTCTCTGGGATGTCTATGTGGCAGGAAGAATGGTCTGCAGCTGATGTCAGAAACCAATCTCTTATAACTGACCTGACCATGTTTGTACCCAGCATTGATGCTGCTCCTGGGTGCTCCTGAACAGATTTAGAAGGGGCCAGGGTCAATGGGCAGCCATCCTTAACACCTGGGCCAATGAGAGGATCCCACATACGGCTGTGGCCAAAGACAGACAATGTCTCACATCACTGTTGACTGCCCTCTGCTTAGATCTGATGGTGGTCTGAGGGCTCTGCACTTTGCTGAGAAGGCTGCTGCAAATTCACTTGGCAAGATCTGTATCTGATAAGATGAATTGAAGTCACTGGGGATTTTACCTTGACTTCAACAGGTCCAGGATTTCACCCATGATCTCAGTCATAACATAGAAATAAAGAGGCCACAGAAAAAAATGGAAAATAATGGAAAAAAAGCAGACAACTGAACCTTAAAGAACTGAGAAAGTTGGATTAGATCTGTAGGTAAATGACTTTGAGGAAGTTATTTAACTTCTCCTTACACAAATGCATGGTATTTGGTTTAAAATAACAAACAACCTGCAGATATAGAATACTCCACCGTCTAGGAGAAATTACTTAAATATATCATATTGACTTGTTTTGTTTCTATAAAATAAAAATCAGATCTCTACAAGATTGAACATTCTGGGAATGGCTACTCAGTTTTTATTTACTTATGTATTTTGTGTTGCTAAAATCATTAAAAATATTTCATGAGCTCATGTCATATGATATGGAGCGCTCACAATCTTTATTTGTGTTTATGTGTAGAGAAATTTGGGGGATTAAAAATTATTTGCTCTGAGTGCTAGTTTTTGATATTATTATTCCGCTGAGGGCTATTCGACTTAATTATATTGTAGATGCTTAGTGGTTCCACTATAGTTATTGAACCAACTCCTCTGTGTTACTTAGGATTACTGACCCAATCCTGCAAACACAAACACACAGGCTTGACTTCAGTGGGACTAGTCACATACTGAAAGTTAAGCAAGTAGGTAAGTATTTACTGGGGGGAAGGAGAACAAATAAGCACAAATAGTCCCCATTCTAATGTTGTTTAGGTCTACCAAAAAGCAACCATCTAAAGTATTGAGAAATTACTTAGCTTAACCTTGTTCTGTAGTAACATTTCACCAGATTTTATGTGGATAGTTGAAGTCACCCACTGTTACTATTTTATTCGACAGTGTGCACTCAATATCCTTTGCCTGATCAGGAAGCTAGTGCAGTAAACTTATTGGTATACTTGTACAATTGCAACTTGGATTTTATATTCATACAGATTCTGCTTATTGTCCACTTCACTCCGTAATTTTATCTTAGATTTTATATACTCTTTTTTGAATATCAAGATACTGTTTGATCTCTCTTATCTAATCTTCCCTTTCTGTATATTTTGTAGCAAGGTATTATAATATCATATTAATTGCTATTTTGCTATGTTTCAGCAAAGCCTTTTATGTCAAGATCTTCTCCCATTGCCAGGAGTTCTAGTTCACCTGTTTTTGTGTTTTAAAAGTTCTCACATTGGCATATAATGTGGTACCAGGCATATTTTATTGTTTTAGTTGATTGTTAGGATTTTCTCTACTTTACTCCAACTGCTACTCACTTAGGAGCCTGCTCCTCCTCAGTACAAGATTCCCACTCAGTTTTAACATCTTTGTGCACACTTTCTCAGTGCCCCCCTCAAACTATGCCTGGGGTTAAAGGCAGGATATGTAGGTTCCAGTGACTTAAATGAGAATCTATTGGTTTCAAGGAATATGAGCCCATTTCTATTAAAATGTTTTGTCTGGAGAGCTGATTAATTAAATGTTAGATTAATTAAACTCTAGCTGGTTTCATTAGACTTAATTAAGCATTTGTCAGGCAGACCTGAGGTCTTTAATATTGTTCCATGCGCTCTAGAACAATTAAATGAAATCACAAATTCCTTCTTTCCCTCCTTCCAAGAGTGACTAAAATGCAAGTACAATCTTATTTTTAAAATAGTTTACACTTTTATACTTTTATAATTTATTTGAATTATATTTATATGAACCCGTGCATTCCTCAAGAGGAATGTCATCTCCTATAATGTATTAGGTTTTGTAATAAATAAATAAAATAAAGGATTCATAAATATCTTACAGGAGAAAGCAAGAGAATGTCACTCAGGCAAACAGACATGGAGCAGGAGGGGAGGTTGCCTGGATAAGGGATGAGTGAAAGCTGAATAAGAACTTCATGATTTTGCCCAATATGTATAGATGTGTTTTTTCATTAATTTTTCACTCAAAATTATTTTGTCTTTAAGCGTACCCCTACAGTACATGCCCTCTAAGCATTACCGAACTGTGTTAGCATAAAAGAGCAGGAATGCAAAAGTGATTCAAGGCTTGTTACAAACAGAAATGGAACTTACTGTTCTATTTCCATTGTTGTTTTAGCAGCATTGGTCCTGGGATATTAGAGAGACAAGGTTGGTGAGGTAATATCATATCTTGGACCAACTTCTGCTGGTGAAAGAGACAGACTTTTGAGTTACACAGAGCTCTTTCACCAACAGAAGTTGGTCCAAGAAAAGATATTACCTCATCAACCTTGTCTGTTCTTTTTTCATTATCCGGGGGGAAGAAAAAGTAAACAGCATGCATTAGGTTTTTTTTTATGTGACATCAGTTTTGGATTCTAAGGTCTGATTACTATGTAACAGATCCTGATCACTTCTATGACCTGTGTGTGGAGAGGACTCTATACATTGATATCCCACACATGTACAGAAAAGGAGCCCAGATGCATTTGTGGCAGAATCCCCTCTTGGCATGTTATGAGGTGGTGTTTGTATGCTTGGGTATAACCAGGTGTGTGTGCTCCGTGAGATAATAGGACCAAATTCCATGGCAACAGTCCCTCAATTCCATAGCAATGTTCAATTATTCTATTACTGTGAAATACCCTTTTGTCCCATCCCTCATCCTCCATATTTACTGCTTCATAGTAAAAAAAAAATAAAATAAATTCATGGATGTAAAATTGGTCAGTGATGATTTTCAAGGACACTTGTATAGCACAGTACGATGGTGCTGCACAATCTGCTAATCTGCACACAGCCCTGGAGGGAGGAAAGTCCTACTACGCAGAGTTTACAGATGAGAACTGGATCACTAAGAGACTACATGATTTTCCCAAGGAAGTCTATAGCAGATCTGGGAATTAAACCCAGGTCTCCCAAGTCCTAGGCTAATACCCTAACCATTGAACCTTCCCTCCTCCTCCCTATGCTGCTCATTTCCAGGCTGCCAGGAGATATAAGTGCTACAGGGGCAAGAAGTGTGGGGAAGACCATTCCTTGCACTGAGCTCTAATGACTGACTGATGCACAAAGCAGTACTGAAGTGCTCTGGAGAGAGCTAAATCTTGCTTTCCCTTACAGGATGGAGCATAATTGTAATATAGAGCCATTAAGATAAAAATTAAGGCAATACTTGGGGGGAATATTTAAAAAATGAAATATTAAACTGCATATAGAAGCCCCTGTAATCTTTGGATTAATTTCAATGTGGACTAGATAAAGTATTGGAGGAGATGCAGTCGGGAACTATCCTGTACTGGCCCCAAGGGAACAGATGTGATAGCCCAATACGTCTTTTCCATCTCTAATTTCTGTGGCTAAATTGAAAGATGGTCCTTGGATTTTTTTTAATTGGATTTTTTCCCCCAAGGATGCTTACAAGATTTTTACGTGATCAAGATTAATGTCAATTAAAGACACCGTATATATTACTGCGAAACTGTGCTGCCTCAGATCATGCACAGTTGCTTTCTGCTTTTTTTACTAATGTTCCGATTACTGTAGCAATAAAAGGGAATCTGATAAAAACAGGCCTCTTTTATGCTCTTTCCTTGATGGAGCTGTTCAGTGGTGTATTGTGTCTGCTTTGTGACTCTTTCTCACTCGAACCCATCCCTGATTTGCTGTAATGAATACTCAATAACAAAACGAGTAAAAAGAAAAGGAGGACTTGTGGCACCTTAGAGACTAACCAATTTATTTGAGCATACGCTTTTGTGAGCTACAGCATTCCACTGAATGCATCCGATGAAGTGAGCTGTAGCCCACGAAAGCTTATGCTCAGATAAATTGGTTAGTCTCTAAGGTGCCTCCTTTTCTTTTTGCGGATACAGACTAACACGGCTGCTACTCTGACACCTAACAAAATGAGTGTTTCAGTTTTTCTGTGCTTTCTCCTCCAGCCACTTATCCAGCACTGAAGTATTTGGTTTCAGTTTCTCTTTCATGGTGTTTTTCTTTCTTTGCATGCTAGGAGAAATGGTGGAAGTCCCATCATTGCGTTGTGATAAAGTGGCCTAGATGAAGCATTGGAGAATATATAGCAGGGAAAAATCCTGTACAAATATCTAGGAGATAGACTAAATAACCTTTTCCATCTCAGTGTGCTAGGGCTTTCTTATTTCTAAACAGCAATGGCATATTTCCCATCACATAAAATGTGGCTATCTAATGTACTGAGATTTCCAGAATGCTCAGGACACATTCAGTGAGTATCCATTTCTGAAACATTTCACTCAGACACTGGGATGCTTTTCCCATAAGCAATATATTTCTGACATTCCAAATGAAAGGTCCTCCCTTCTTGGCATTCTGACATTTTAATGCCACCTCTTGTCCATAGGTATTAGCCCCCATCTCTCAATTTTATAAGGTGTGTGTTAGAATTTTAAATTGTACATTTTGAAAACAACAGACCCCATCAAAGTCCGATGTAATTGTGATGGAGCTTGTGTGAGTCAGAGTACTTTACTCATTGTTTTCTGTGAGATTTGCAATTTTGTCTTCCTTTCCCAAAGTACTCTGGAGGAAGAGTTATCATTTTCATTTGTAACATAAGATTTATATGCCTTTGATATTAGATATGTACAAATCCTGTCTTTAAATCAGGGATTTTTCCATCTATTTTATTTTCAGTTTTCAAAGGTTTGGACTTTCCTGCCAGTACCTTGTAGCTACGTTTGATTTTTCCACATGATAACTTCTCTTAAAATTGATCATGTAGGCTTAATAATACATCCTCCTGGTATACATTATTGGACTTGTATACCCAGGGTCCCCCTCACTTTTAAAAATCTATTTGGAAACAACTAGGATAATCTAAATACTCCAAATCTTAGACTGTGTAAAAAAAATTTTGTTTAACTTCTGCTCTCTTTACTACTTGTCACATTTTCAAAGGCACATAAGAAGAGTGAGCATGCAAAATGCATGTGCATCTTCTGCGCCTGTGATATCCCATGTTTGGGTGAGCAAATATTTAGCTGTTTGTGCAGGTACCCAGTTTGCCCATGCTAACAAAAGTTTGCAGGCATCAATACAGGGCTTCCATCTAAGATACTGATATGGCCCTCATTACGGAGAACCTCACAATCTTTTATGTATTGTCACAAGATCTGTGCGAGGTACTGTTATCCCCATTTTACAGATGGGGAGCTAGGGTATAGGGGGGCAACGTGACCTGCCCAAAGTCACACAGGAAGTCCATGATGGAGCGGGGAATTTAACCTGGATTTCCCAAGTCCTAGGCTAGTGCCCTAACCCACTTTCCTTCATCTCAACTTTTGTGGGTTCACTAGCTATATGTACAATTTAGGCTCTTGCACAGCTCTTTGAAATCTTGTCTTCATACATTCAAGTTCCTGCTCACTGTTATTTTCAGGAAGTTTGGGGGAAATGGTGAGAAGTGTTTTCTTCTGGAATTTGCTCAAATTACTTTTAGACTTGTCCTGAAGGAGGTTCAAATGTACTTGACTTGTCCCTTACCATGGGGTCTGGGTGAACTCTAAAATAATGAGGGAGCATTTTCATTTTAGATACACAGTACTGGCATTGAATTTATAATTGAAATCGTTGATTCCCCTGTTGTCTAGCAGCAGAATCAGCTTGCTTCTGTTAATTCCTGCTGCTTTGTGATTCCATATAAAAGGAATACAACGAGTAAAGGTTTTAAGGAAAAAGTTCTATGCTGGATCTTCTCCCAATCAGAATGGGAATGAATTATGCTAATGGCTTTGAGGAAAAGAATATACACCATTGATTTACCCCCTTTTAGGCTTTATATCACAAACACAGTTTTTGCTAGCTGCTGCCCTTAAAGTAGCTGCTCACACTCTCTCTCTCTTGAGTTCAGCTTTTGACCCCCATACTGAGATATAATTAGTTGATGAATTTTTATTATCTTAATAATCCAAATACACATTGCAAATAAAAACAAAAACAAAACCCCAAACCAACCAAAGCCTGCCTCTCCTGGCTTACAAAGATGTAAATTTCATTTCTCTGTGGCAGTCAGGTTTGTGGTACCCCACTAAGGACTTATAAGAGGGAGAGAGGCATATAGTGACCTCTCAGGGCTTTCTCCAGGGATGAGGATTCACTGTGTTCCTCAGCCACCTTTACCACACCCCTTTCATCCCTTTGCACTGTGGGGGCAGGCTTTGCTGAGCAACTGCAGTCTCTTCTCAATATAAGTTACAATATTAATAAATAAGTCCATAATACATCTAAATCTGACTCTTATTTTTAAATTATTTTTATAAAGTAATTTTATTCTTTTTAAAGACTTCTATCTGGTAGCCCATCTTCCGAACTCAAAATTCCTATGGACTTTACTGGCACTTTCACAGTTAAAACAGCTACAGGATGGATCACACCTATTACACTGAGTTGTCTCGTTCTCTGAGCCAACTTGTGTCTGGCCCGAGTGCAGGTACAAAGGGGAAAAGAAGCAAGGAGCCTTTCTGCCTGTGCCTTGAACCTCCTGTGCAATACCCAAGGACAACTGTAGTCCCTGCATTTAGGGAGCCCAGGAATGGATTCTTCCTAGCATCCCTGGGGAACACAAATAACTCTACAGGGAGAACTGGAGGGCCAGGCTCACAGTTCCATCCCTTCTCACTAGCCTGAAGAGCTAGCTGGTTATGCTGTGGGGGCAGCATTCTGCATTGTCCAAATGGATGGTGCAGCACATGTCTATTTCTTGAATGTGGGCACACACTGTCAGGAATCAGGGCCTGTAACAGAGCCAGTCTCTGGTTAGCACAGCTGGCCTGTAGTAGGCTGCCTGATTGGCTATGCTGGCTGACTAATGGGAAGAGTCAGCAGCAGTGACAGATTAGCCACTGGGCCAATGGGATCCATGGCCAGGGGCCCCGACCAATTGTGGGACCCTTGAAAAATGAGCATCCCCATACTCCCGCCAGGGAGTGGGGTTGGGCTGCGGGGGCTTGCCCTGCTCCACCCACCTGCCATGCTTTGGGGGTGGGTGGAGCAGGGCAAGCCCCTGTACCCTGACCCACTTCCTGCCAGAAACTCCGGGTGGGTGGAGCAAGCCCCCACTCCCAGGCCCCAGGAGCGCAACACCTTACTCTGTCCCTGGTTAGTAGGCCAGGTCTTAAGCTCAGCAGGAGCAGCACTTTGGTGGCTACTCAAAGCGTATACCCACAGCTGCAATAGTGCCTGCCTCTGCCTTGGTCCCAGCCCTCCTCCTGCCTTCCCTCACTCCAGGTAGCCTGGCTCTGACCCATGGTTCTGATTCCTGACTTTGGTTCTGACCCCTCAGATCTGGCCTCTGACTTTGGGCTCCTATTCCTGGCTACTGACTTGTGCTCTGGCCAGTAGGTATGATTCCCGCTCCAGCCACTAGGCATGATCACCGAAGTTCAGGTTTCTGGCACAAAGAAAGGGTTTCTTTGCCATTGGAGACCCAATCCCTCTGGAACTCCACCAAGGGTAGAGGTGACTTTGCAGTGCGCCAGTGAAGGCCATTGTATACATAACAGTCTGGCCCAGTCTCTCATACAGGTGGTGGAAAACCTAGAGTGGTATATCTTTTTCTTGTTGTTGAAACAGAACCACCTTTTCACAGAGCCTGTCTCTTCTTCTGTATGAGATTGTTTCAGTTTGCTGAATGCTGCTTCATGGCCTTCTCACCCAAACTGCTTATAGGATATGACACTCTAATACAACAAGAAAGAAGATTTGGTGAGAGAATGAACATATAACTACACTCCACCATCACTGCATTACAATCATTCCCTTGCATCGGTAGAAAAATGTCTCTAATAGGAATAACATGGCACTGCCTGGCACCAATGAATGCCCATCCTAATGTGTTGATTCCAAACTTAGGTGTTCCTGCCTTAACAGTGCAGTCAGTAACAAATATGTTTTGAGTAAAATACGATCATTTAAGAACTCAAACATAATTTTTGCCACATAATGCCTTGTGTAGCATGAAACCTTAGGTTATGTAGAGGGATGTTTTCTATGGGAGATTAGCAGCACGGTGTTGTGTGGGAACACAAGGCACGCTTTGATACTGGAACCTGACTCCTCATCTAGTTGGAGGCCCCTTTCATTCATGAGCACCCAGCCTATTGCATTTGTTGCCTCATTAAGATGACAAGGGCTGGCCAAGATAAAGGCAAGGGTATTATCTCTCTGCTGTAATATCAGTGTTATGTTTAATATTTAGGGACTGAGGATTAGCTTCATCTTCCAAAAAGGGATTAATATAATAAGGTTTTTGTTCTTTTGTGTTCACTGTAATGTGGAATTAATTTCAGCCTGGATGCACAAAGGTCCCTGCTGGCTGGTGTCACAGTAAGGTGAGTATTGGCAGAAAGCCAGCAGGCTTCACACAATAGAGTCAGGCAGCCTTGGCTGAGCATGGCTGGCTTACCGGATTTTTTTAAAAAGCACTGGACATTTCTTCACCATATGAGTGTGAATGTTTAATGTGACTTGATTTTTTATTATTTTAATAGGATGATAATCTATGTTCAGTAAAACCCTCTACAGCAGGTTTCCCTCCCCCTCATAATGCAGGCAGCTTCCTGGCAAAAAATAAAAAAAACTCTACATCATAAAATGATGGGAAAAGAGTGAAGTGAGATGGGTTGGGGAATAAAATGGGTCTTTGCATAGTCCCTGACACACTTTAGATAAGTGAAGATTGTAATGTAGGCAAATGTGAAATGTTAGAAATGAGGAAAGCACACACGTGTATGACAGAGACAGATGGAGAGAAGAAAAAGGATAATATTATGCAGCACTGGAGTACACTATTCCTTATAAGGCTATCACTCCACTGAGGGAGTGTAGAAAACTCATGCACAGAGATATTCATGTCCTTGTCCATGTGATTACCACCACAATGTGAGAGCGGGGCTTGATTCACCTGTTTTTCATTGGTGTTGTCCTAGTGGATTCAACAGAGTTCCACTGGCATCAAATTGCAGAAGTAAAATGGAGAATCAGACCCATACCATACAATATATTGTTCATAGATTTCAAGGCCGGCAAGGACCATTGTCATCATTTAGTGTGACATCTTGCATAACATGGGACTTAGAACTTCACCCAGAAAATTCTGCAATAATTCCTGTTTTAAACTACCAATCGATTACCTCTTACCACATGGTATCTGAATTCCCCTTTTCAGGTACTTTCCCTTCAGTTTTTTCATTTCTTTTCCCACAAATGTTATATTAAGGTTAAATGTTGATACATTTTATGATCCAAAAGGTATAAGACAAAGCACTCAAACCAGCTCAGCTGAAGTTAATGGAAGCCTTTTCATTGACTTCAGGAGGAGCTGGATATATCCCATATGTAATAGCATAGCACACGGGTTCACAACCTTTTTCCTTCTGAGCCCCCCCTGCACCCCCCCCACACATGCTATAAAAACTCCATGGCCCACCTGTGAAGCAAGAACTGTTTTTCTGCATATAAAAGCCAGGGCCAGCGTTAAGGGGTAGCAAGCAGGGCAATTACCTGGGGCACCATGCCAAAGGGGACCCTGCGAAGCCATGTTGCTCAGGCTTCAGACCCAGGCCGTGGGGCTTTGGCTTTCTGCCCCATGCCCCAGGGATAGCACAAGGAAGAACTGGGCCTCCAGAAGCACAATTCCTTCCCCAGCTCCTTGGCATAAGGTAGAAATGGGAGCATAGTATAGTGTAGGATTCTCCATTTTGTGTGACCAGCCAGTGCAGAGGTGGTATGGGGCCACAGATACACATCCATCCCAACCTCTTTGGGTGGGGGTAATTTCCAGAATCAAAGATCCTTCATTCAGGAAACTGTCGCCAGAGATGAATGAAAACAAGAATGAAAATGCACAGTTTAACTATCACAGCTTCCAATTTTTAATAATTGTTATTAATTCATGTGTTATGTCCTCAAAAAAACCCCACAGTAAAGACATTGCCTCTGCCCTAAAAAGCTTGTAATCTAAATATGACAAAATACAACAAATGAGGGTTGTGAATAGTCAAAAAGTGGGGGGGACAACAAAGATGGTATGAAAGGAGGGACAAGGGACCAATAATAAGATCACTTTATTACTCTGTAAGGCATGCATACATCTGTTAACACTGGGTTTTCAGTCCTCCTTTCCTGTCAGTGAGATGGCAGAAGTGAGTTTTTAGGATGGATTTGAATGAGTCAAGGTTAGCGGCTCAGTAATAAAGGAGGGTGTTCATCTGGGGCAATTTGGAAGAAAATATGGCGAGTGAAAGAAAGGAACAAAGAAGAGAAAGTTTTTCACCATTTGTGGAAAACAGATGACAAGGAGACTTGACAGAAGATAAGGTCAGAGATACAGGCATTATAATATTTCACTATTTCTATTATTACCACATTTCTTGGCCCTTGTTTCTATCAGTGTGGTTTGCATATTAACTGATGGACTGAAGCTGATGAAATCTGGATCTGGATCTCAACCTCACACAAATCAGGTGTTCAGGGTTTTAGTGTAGCCTGTCATAAAATTGCAAATGTTGAATTCAGATCTAGGTTCAGATTAGGGATAAAATCAATATTCTGAAGACCTCCAAAATAAGTTCTAGGGGTCTCTTTTTTGTGGTTATTTAACTTTTACAGCATATATAATCTCAGTAGTAAATCTTTCCTTTTCCTTGCTAGTGATTCATTAAGAGTCTATTGAGTCAAATCAGCAGCTAGAGTAAATTGGCTTCTCTCTGTTGAAGTAAAGAACTCTATGCCGATTTACACTAGTTGAGTTTCTGTCCCAACTAAATGTCCAGTGGACAGGAAGTAGAAAAATGGAAGCCTTGTACAGAGAGAGAGAGAGTAAGTAAGAAATCAACAAAAATCAACAAATTAACAGGGTTACTGGGGAAGCTTAAGGAGAAATTAAAAAGAAAAGAAAAGTGAAATAAGGTGGGAGAGAAAATAAGTGAAAGAAAGGGTGGAACAGAAATGAACAAGCAGCACTGTAAGTCAAAACTGCATGAGATCACCATATAAGTAGCACTGCCTTGACTTTGCAACTTACATGGCATTATTTATTAAGAAGGTTTAAAAACAAAGAGCCTCCTGTGGCTCTGAAAGCCCCCCTGTGTGCCTCTGGGACCCACTGCAGCTAGAGTAACTAGTAATTAAAACAACTGATATGGTGCACACTGCTGCATTTCTTACCTCTCCCAGACCTGAAGAAGAGCTCTGTGTGGCTCAAAAGCTTGTCTCTTTTACCAACAGAAGTTGGTCCAATAAAAGATATTACCTCACCCACCTTGCCTCTCTGTTTTCCTACAGGAGACAGGGCTTGTCTTTTCTATCAGGCTTGGTTTATTTGACTTTCCTAAGGAAGAAATTAATTTGTTTCCAGATTTTCTTTGCAAGTGACTTGCATTCCACTTCTTTACCTTAATGCAAACTGAAAGTGACACTGACGTGGCTTTTGTCAGTCTATCTAAAGTATCTAGTCTACCCAAAGCTCCAGGAAGCAGTGGGGAGCCATGATTTTAACACCTCTATGTTTAGACAAGGTGTTATACTGTCAGGTAAGAGAGAATCCCAAAGGAATGCTGGTTAACCTTTATGCCACACCATATCATCATTAACTCTTTATATCAGTGGTTTTCAAACTTTTTTTCTGGACACCCAGTTGAAGAAAATTGTTGATGCCCGTGACCCAACGGAGCTGGGGATGAAGGTTTTGGTCTGTGGGAGGGGCTCAGGGATGGGGCAGAGGGTTGGAGTGTGGGGATGAGAGCTGCCGGGCAAGCCCAGGGATGAGGGGTTTGGGGTGCAGGAGGGAGCCTGATTTGGGGGGCTCAGGGCTGGGGCAAGGGGTTGGGGTACAGGTGGGGGTCAGGGCTCTGGCCTGGGGGTGCAGGCTCTGGGGTGGGGATGAGGGGTTTGGGGTGCAGGAGGGGGCTCCGGGATTGGGGGGGCTCAGGGCTGGGGCAGGGGATTGGGGCGCGGGGTTCGGGCACGGACTTACCTCGGGCGGCTCCTGGTCAGTGGCGCAGTGGGGGTGCTAAGGCAGGCTTCCTGCCTGCCCTGGCACTGCGTCCCGCGCTGTGCCCCGGAAGCAGCCAGCAGCAGGTCCGGCTCCTAGGCGGAGGTGCACAAGTGGCTCCACGCAGCTCTCGCCCGCAGGCACCACCCCGCCAGCTAGCTCCCATTGGCCAGTGTCAGCACCACGGCGTCAGAACAGGTAGGGACTAGCCTGCCTTAGCACTGCTGATGGGACTTTTAACGGCCCGGTTGGGGGTGCTAACCAGAGCCACCGCAACCCAGTGCCTTATATTCTGCAACCCAGTACTGGGTCGCGACCTGCAGTTTGAAAACCACTGCTGTACATCTCTTATGTTACTGAAAAACTATTTTAGAAATGTTTTTAAATCATTTTTTTAAAAATCTAACGGAGACTATTTTTGTAACCCTATTCCTGTAAAGCGTCAGTCTGAGTCTGATAACGCTGAAACACCTCTAAAGAATTACCTAAAATAGTCTTTCTGTACCTAAAAATGTCATGATTCCAAAGCCCCACAGTTGCATGTGAGTGGTGGATCCCATTGGGAAGTGCAGAATCTTTCCTTTTTGCAGTTGCTTCTAAACAGATGACATCATGTACTTCAGAAAGCATGGTAGTGCATGGTTACCACCCTATACCGGAAACCTACTGACCGCTATTCCTACCTACATGCCTCCAGCTTTCATCCAGACCACACCACATGATCCATTGTCTACAGCCAAGCTCTACGGTACAACCACATTTGTTCCAACCACTCAGACAGAGACAAACACCTGCAAGATCTCTATCAAGCATTCTTACAACTACAATACCCACCTGCGGAAGTGAAGAAACAGATTGACAGAGCCAGAAGAGTACCCAGAAGTCACCTACTACAGGACAGGCCCAACAAAGAAAATAACAGAATGCCACCAGCCATCACCTTCAGCCCCCAACTAAAACCTCTCCAACGCATCATGAAGGATTTACAACCTATCCTGAAGGACGACCCATCACTCTCACAGATCTTGGGAGACAGGCCAGTCCTTGCTTACAGACAGTCCCCCAACCTGAAGCAAATACTCACCAGCAACCACATACCACACAACAGAACCCTAACCCAGGAACCTATCCTTGCAACAAAGCCCATTGCCAACTGTGTCCACATATCTATTCAGGGGACACCATCATAGGGCCTAATCACATCAGCCACACTATCAGAGGCTCGTTCACCTGCACATCCACCAATGTGATATATGCCACCATGTGCCAGCAATGCCCCTCTGCCATGTACAAACTGGATAGTCTCTACGTAAAAGAATAAATGGACACAAATCAGATGTCAAGAATTATAACATTCATAAACCAGTCGGAGAACACTTCAGTCTCTTTGGTCACTCAATTACAGACCTAGAAGTGGCAATTCTTCAACAAAAAGACTTCAAAAACAGACTCCAACGAGAGACTGCTGAATTGGAATTAATTTGCAAACTGGATACAATTAACTTAGGCTTGAATAAGGACTGGGAGTGGACGGGTCATTACACAAAGTAAAACTATTTCCCCATGTTTATTCCTCCCACCCCCCACTGTTCCTCAGACTTCTTGTTAACTGCTGGAAATGGCCCGTCTTGATTATCACTACAAAAGGTTCCTCCCACCCCCACCCCCGCTCTACTGCTGGTAATAGCTCACCTTAAGTGATCACTCTTGTTACAGTGTATATGGTAACACCCATTGTTTCATGTTCTCTATGTATATAAATCTCCCCACTGTATTTTCCACTGAATGCATCTGATGAAGTGAGCTGTAGCTCACGAAAGCTTATGCTCAAATAAATTTGTTCGTCTCTAAGGTGCCACAAGTACTCCTTTTCTTTTTGCGAATACAGACTAACACGGCTGCTACTCTGAAACCTATCCTCAAAAATGTTTTCACTTATCCCAGACACAGCACTCCTTCATTTCTATCATTTCAAGTGTTGCTTCCATTAACCAAGTTTCATTTTCATTTTACAAAAACCTTTGCTGTTTTTTGTTGTGGACAAAAAAAGAGAGAGATTTTTGTAACAATTATGGGGCCTACACAGGAACTATAAGGACCCCCACAAACCTCACCATCTTCCACTCCAAGTGCACGGCACATTTCTTCAAGCTCGTCTTCACTATGAACACATTTAAAAAAAACCCCAAAACACTACCAAAACAAAACACTGCACACCACACACAATTTTCATGTTGCTGAGAGAGAATGAACCACATGTGATAGACATGATAGATGTAAGTCATGAGAAACCACTATTAAAATAAACTCAGATACTAGGGTGATGAAGGGGTATAAGATCCTATATAGAACGGAAAAGAACAGAATCATGACACAACTTGTCTCTGAAATAGTTTCAACATGATTCCACAGTTAATATACTATAAAATTAACACTGAGGATCAGTTGTTTTTTTCTTCCCATTTTACCCCATTGCCTCACAGGATTTTACCATGAAATTCAAGAAACTTCCCAATGCTATTTACTGAATTAGGCTGATAAAGACCATGGGGGTGATTGGGATGGTTCCAGTAATCTGCAGAAGGTCACATTAACTGAAACAATTGCCACAACTTCACTCTTTCAAACAGAAGGTTGATATAATCCCTTTTGCATTTCTATTTTGGCTTCTTGGGCTGGGTTACTCGTATGTGTGTGCGCGTGTGTGTGCACGTACATACATAAGCAATTTGTATAGGTTTGTCCCTGTGGCACTACATCAGTTTTCTAATGTCTGTAAAACAAATCCACCAACAAGACCAAGAAAATGGAGGAGGTAGGAGAAGGAAGTGAACTGTATCAAGCCTGAGAGAGGTTCCTGGCAAAATTATTAATCTTTTATGAGCTTTGCAGCTGTGATTTATATGGTAAAACTTGGACTGAATTTTCATATGTACAGTAAACTTAAGTAGTTCAACTGAAAAAAAATTAATGTTACAATAATTACTAACTTAGCTTGTGTCATATCTATCATTAAAATGTAACGAACACTCTCATTCACTGTGAATGCCCACTTGGAGAATAAGTTTACCAAGCAGTGAGGTAACAAGATGAATCCTACTATAAAGCCATATAGATTGTAAATAGCCAAGAATCCAGGTGGTGGGAGGTAGCAAATTGGAGGACATATGTAAAGGGAAATTTGGAAACTATACATGAGTCTGGTGGGACACTGGATATTGCGGGAAGGTGAATGGAGATCGGAATAATTTTTAGGGAGGCCTGAACCTAATGATGGCTAAAACTGGGGGAATCTGGGAGGAGGAAACTCTGGCAAGTCTAAAGGGGGCAATTCTATGGGTGCAGTGAGTAGGAAAGTAAAAGATGAGTGAAGAAAGGGACTGGGGAAAAAGAGAGTACGGGAGAACAAAAGGGAAGGGGAGCTAGAGATAGGGAGAGTTGGGGGGAGGGGCAGATCCTGTTCCACAACTCCTCTGTCCTGCCCATTTTGTAAAACTGACTAGACACAAAATGTGGTTCAATACACAAAGTAAACAAATCCAAAAAGTATTTTTTTAAATCTTTCAGTAAGAAGCCTCCAGTAAACCTCTGTGGCAGGATTTTCTCAGGTGGGCAAAGGTGGCTTTGAATTATCCTTATACCACCCACAATTCTAGGACATGCCATGGACCAGTGCAGTCCCCAGGGTAACTTAGAGCAGCCTCTGGTTTTGGGGATGGGTGGTGTACACAACTATGGTGGGTATTTGAAGCACGATGATTTGTCAGTTCAGTGTGAATGCCCAGGTAGCCAGCTAAACTGGCATTACAGATAAATCAGCCACAGTGGGTACAAGAATCTTGCTCCTTGTTTTATTTATCCCAGTGATGTACAACATATATTACTGTCTTTGTTGTAAAGATAAGATTTACTGTACTGTCATTTGCCAGAAACTGCAGTACTAATTGGTGCTTTCAAACATTTGTACTTAGGCTGGAAATAGCATTGAATTTTGATGCTTTAAAGATGTGTGCAATCCTCAGAAGTTAGGCAGCTATTTTTTAAAATAATAGTCTGTTCATCTCTGACCAAAGCCAAGACGACTGATTCGTCATGCTCTTTATTTTCTCATTTGCTGTCACATTCATTCTGAAGAGCTTTCCTTTCAAACAGATTTCCATCATTTGCATCTGATTTTGTGCTATCAGGAAGCAAATGTTTCTTAAAGGGAAAAGCTTTGAGAAATTAAAAACACACTACCAGCATCTTGGGGTTGGTAATTAAAAGGCTGAGTAATATACACAGTTTTCCCCACATATCACCGATGTAGAACTTAAATAACTAGGACAACTGTGAACTTTGTGGTTTGCTTATGAAATACATTGTGCACAGGTGCAGAGTAGTAAATTGGACCCTAGGTATGTGACTTATTAGCTCCAGTCAGCTGTCTCAGTACTCTTGACTAGGGACTGTCTCCCCTCTAGTGGCTGCTGAATCCCCAGTGAGTCAGCTGCATGGGATTCAACCAATGGTGAGAATGTATTTCTAATCCCCAGCATTTTGTGTAATTTACTGTGTTGAAAGAAGAACTCAAGCTTTTATAAGAAAGATGATTACACTGCATTGTGTTTGGAGAAGCAGATTGATTATCACTGCCAGCTTTGTATATACCATTTTGATCTTTCACAGTACCCCAATCTTTTAAGAATAATTCTCAGCATATTTTCAGTATGGTAAGTTAATAGCCATTCCGACCAACCAAAAATGTTCAGCACAAGCCGAGATGCTTCTTGCTGCTACATAAGAAAGGAGACGTAATGTAAATTAAAGCAGGTGAGAGTGGTATGAAAGGGGAGGAATCTCTTTAAGTATCTGTGCTTGGGAAACCTGCCTACTGGAAAACTGTAGAGAATAACTTAATTTCAAAGGAAGAGTCTGAGGGAAGCTTAATATTTCTTCTACTACTTTAATTGGTTTTATAATGCTTCTTTCCCCACATTATTTATTTAGTGTCCTTGGAGAGATTTCTGGCACAGCAAGCCTGCTTCCCCTAATTTTTTAGAATGAACACGAATAACATCTTTGGGGGGGGGGTCAGTGCAATAGAGAAATACTATCGCATTCTGTGAAAGATAAGTTCAATTATTCAATTTTCTATTTTTTTGTCTAAATCTCTGCCCTTGCCAATAGCAAAATAAGATTTATTTTATCTTTTTTTTTCTTTCCTGACCTGTACTGAGCATTTTTGTTTCAATTTGATAGTCTGCACTGCAGACTAGCATTATCAAAAGGGTCTTGGAGTCTGTATTTTTCTTGTTTAAATTAAGACAGGTGACACAGTGGGGCTCCTGTGATTAATGCTTGAGGAGAAGGGAGATGCTTCCTTTGTGAGCGTTTGCAGCAAAACTATAGAAAGGTCATTGTGTCATAAAGCAGTTTTTCATGTCTGAACTGACAGGTCTTTCCTTCCTATTTACTTCATCAAAGGATATGAATTTAATATTACCCATAAAGACTTCCTGGGCTTATTATGTTATGCCTTAAGACCTACTTGTCTCCTTTAAAAACCCAGTTGTAATTCTTTTAAGTAGTCTTTACAATAAAAATGTGGAGGGCTCCAAATATTTTCTAGGCAAGGGTTAGAATGGAAGATGCAACAATTGCACCAGCAATTCTTGCTCAAGACTATCCCTATAAGAACTTTGAATAGCTATACTGAAACTTTGTCCAATCATCCTTTCCAAGGGAGAAATGTCATTTGCAGAAGTATTGCTTTCAGTGGCAGTACTTCAGGGGATAAAAGTTAAACATCACAGTCACTTCTGATCAAGGGACAATGGGCATAAAAGCATCTTTCTTGTCCAAGGGCCTTTTAGTGTAATCTTCTATTTCTTGGGGGTACCTGCATTTTTAAAAGCTATATATACACATCTTTTGGGAAGTAACAGAAGCAGAGAAAGCATGTTGGGTGATGTTACAGAGCAACCACAAATTACGAGAAGTGTATACATGGGTGTAGCAGAGAGGGTGAGATGTTAGGAATTTAGGCTTGGATCATGCAAAGTGCAGAGCACTGTGGCTCCAGTCCAGCTAAACACTTGACTACGAGTTTAATTTTAATAGAGCCAGAGAAGTGAGCAATTGTAGGATTGTACCTATAAAGACAACTATGCAGTCTGCTAGTACATTAAAAGAAACCGCTACCTGTATTATAAAAAAAAAGCAATCCAATGTATCCTGACTCTTAGTTGTTTTTGAAGGATGATTTTTCCCATATTCTAAGAAAGGAAACTAAATTGTATAGCAATCACAGGGTGTATTTCTGTATTTTCAGTGAACTTTTGTATAAGTGTAACCCCAACCTTTTCAAACCAATGAATTGTGTTGGGGGGGGGGGGTCAGGGTTCCTTCTCCACTCTGAACTCTAGGGTACAGATGAAAGACCCCCTAAGCTTATTCTTACCAGCTTAGGTTAAAAACTTCCCCAACATACAAACTTTGCCTTGGCCTTGAACAGTATGCTGCCACCACCAAGCGTTTTAAACAAAGAACATGGAAAGAGACCACTTGGAGATGTCTTTCCCCAAAATATCCCCCCAAGCCCTACACCCCTTTTCCTGGGGAAGGCTTGATAATAATCCTCATCAATTTGTACAGGTGAACACAGACCCAAACCCTTGGATCTTAAGAACAAGGAAAAAATCAATCAGGTTCTTAAAAGAAGAATTTTAATTAAAGAAAAGGTAAAAGAATCACCTCTGTAAAATCAGGATGGAAAATACTTTACAGGGTATTCAGATTCAAAACACAGAGGATCCCCCTCTGGGCAAAACCGTAAAGTTACAGAAAACAGGAATAAACCTCTCTCTTAATACAGGGAAAATTCACATAAAACAAAAGATAAACTAATCTGCCTTGCCTGGCTTACCTATACTGGTTGCAGTATTGGAGACATGGATTCGGATGGGTTGGAGAAAATGGATTTCTGTCTGGCCTCTCTCAGTCCCAAGAGAGAACAACCCCATAAACAAAGAGCACAAACAAAAGCCTTCTCTCCCCCCAGCAAGATTTGAAAGTATCTTGTTCCCTTATTGGTCCTTTTGGTCAGGTGCCAGCCAGGTAAGCTGAGCTTCTTAACCCTTTACAGGTAACACGATGTTGCCTCTGGCCAGGAGGGATTTTATAGCACTGTATACAGAAAGGTGGTTACCCTTCCCTTTATATTTATGACAGGGGGAGTCTCTCTTTTTCCAGTGCTAAGAAGCACCTTGTTCCTACCAAGAAATCAGAAATAAGCTTACAGGTTTTGACTACCTACCTTTTAATGAACCTCTTTTGTCTTCCTTCGATAATTTATTGTGTGTGTGTGTTGAGGGGGGGCGGGGGATTGCACTCTACTTTTTCTTGCTTTATGATTTATTTATTTTTGCTAACTTTAATGTGTAACTCAACAACATTTGCACAATGCAGTCTAATGAAAAGATCGAGAGAGCAAGTTTAAAAAAATCTCAACTTTTGTTTTAACTGTATTATTTACCCAACACAGCCCCTACCCCCAATATAACTGCCGTCAAAAAAAGCGCCAAAAAAAAAAAAAGATTAAATATACTCAGTTACAAGTTCAGAAAACATGCCTGACTAACCTAATTGCCTTCTATGATGAGATAACAGGCTCTGTGGATGAGGGGAATGCAGTGGACATGTTATTTCTTGACTTTAGCAAAGCTTTTGATACGGTCTCCCGCAGTATTCTTGCCAGCAAGTTAAAGAAGTATGGGCTGGATGAATGGACTATAAGGTGGATAAAAAGCTGGCTAGATCATCGGGCTCAACGGGTAGTGATCAATGGCTCCACATCTAGTTGGCAGCCAGTACCAAGAGGAGTGACCCAAGGGTCGGTCCTACGGCCAGTTTTGTTTAAGATCTTCATTCATTATCTGGAGGATTGTGTGAACTGCACCCTCAGCAAGTTTGCAAATGACACTAAACTGGAGGGTAGGGATAGGATACAGAGGGCCCTAGACAAATTAGAGGATTGAGCCAAAAGAAATCTGATGAGGTTCAACAAGGACAAGTGCAGAGTCCTGCACTTAGGACAGAAGAATCCCATGCACTGCTACAGACAAGGGACCAAGCAGCTAGGCAGCAGTTCTGCAAAAAAGGACCTAGGGAATACAGTGGACGAGAAGCTGGATATGAGTCAGTGTGCCCTTGTTGTCAAGAAGATTAACAGCATTTTGGGCTGTGTAAGTAGGAGCACTGCCAGCGGATCGAGGGACATGATCATTCCCCTCTATTCGGCATTGGTGAGGCCTTATCTGGAGTACTGTGTCCAGTTTTGGGCCCCACACTACAAGAAGGATGTGGAAAAATTGGAAAGAGTCCAGCGGAGGGCATCAAAAATGATTAGGGGTCTGGAGCACATGACTTATAAGGAGAGGCTGAGGGAACTGGGATTATTTAGTCTGCAGAAGAGAAGAATGAGGGAGGATTTGATAGCTGCTTTTAACTACCTGAAAGGGGGTCCGGAGAGGATGGATCTAGACTATTCTCAGTGATAGCAGATGACAGGACAAGGAGTAATGGTCTCAAGTTGCAGTGGGGGAGATTTAGGTTGGATATTAGGAAAAACTTTTTCACTAGGAGAGTGGTGAAACACTGGAATGCATTACCTAGGGAGGTGGTGGAATCCCCTTCCTTAGAAGTTTTTAAGGTCAGGCTTGACAAAGCCCTGGCTGGGATCGTTTAGTTGAGGATTAGTCCTGCTTTGAGCAGGGTGTTGGACTAGATGACCTCCTGAGGTCCCTTCCGACCCTGATATTCTATGAAAACTCATGCAGGGGCCAGAGTTTGTTATTTACCTTCAGCATCTACTCCATGTCTCCTGATTTTCATCCTCGTGTAACTGTACAACCTTATTTTTAGTCAGGCAGACTCCGTAACAACTGCATCACTTAAAACAAAACAACTAAGTATCACAAATACCTGGTAAGTGCACCAACATACAAAAGGAGTTCAGCAAAAGAATTGTCACATTATACTTGGTCACTGTGGATGAAACAAAACGTGGGGAACCTCTAGAGTTTTCAATAATGGTCACGATTAGCAAAGCTCTTAAGCAGATGCCTAACTCTGGAAATATGCTGAAGTGCTTTTTTTGAATGAGGATGGACTTAATTGTGTGTTTGTGTGCTTTGTTGAACTGTGTCCAGAGTGAGCAACTTGTCACTGACTGTGGATATATTATTATTTATTATTTAGTATGCACTGTTTGTATTACCATGGAGCCTAGGAGTTGTGGTCATGGACCACGGCCCCATTAGGCGAGGTGCTGTAAAAATACAGAACTGGTTTTATTTTGACAATAATAGATTCTGTATAATTTTGTAGCAAACATTCTGTGTACACATAAAGGGGACATCATGTATTAAATCATACATATTACATCAGTTGACAATGCATCTTAGGTTGTAAGATACCCTAAAACTCATCAAAGCGTTCAGAATAGATGAATTTTTCATCCACCTCACCACAAAGCCCAACTAAATGGGCTTTTTGTGGGGTTGTCTGAAAGAATTGCAAGGAGATAGATTCCCTGATTTGTGTGTTTGTGTATAGATATAAGGTGCATATTAATATTTTCCATGGGAATATATGGAATGAAATGAGTTCGGTCAAATGTCTTGTTTTATCTTTAACACAAATTATATTAGACATTACAAAAATCGTAATACTCACCAAGTGTTATTGTCCCATTTAGTTTTCATATACATGCAGTATGTTTAGATATAATAAATGTATGGAAAATTATTCTTTGTCTGCTGAAATTGGGACTGTAATGATTGACTAGGGGCAGATGTGCAACCTGCAGAAATATGAAAAAAAAAAATCACATTTCTTTATGGAAAAACTCAGCTTTCCAAACTGTAGGGGCCCAACCCTGTCAACACTTATTCATATGAATAGTCTGTATTCACATGATTAGTTCCACAAGTATTGAATTGGAGTAGATATAGTTGCTCAAATGTGCAGAGATCACTCATCTAAGTAAAGTTTTGTAGGATGAGGCCCTAAGCTTGTCTCACCAGGAAAATCAGACTGATATTTTCAGCTGCCTGCTAGTTGTGGGAAAACAAATGACTAAAATATAGGGAAATGGCTGGAAGAGTGGAACTGTGCTGTGTGATGGCTGACTTAATAAGGTGAATACTAGCATAATATACTATTCAAAACATTTAACATGTTACTGAAAGCAGTGGCCTCCAAACATTTTTGATCGCACACCCCTATTAGTAAAAAATTTTTGAGCACGCACCCCCAATATATGTATATTTATTTATGTATAAATTATATACATGTACTATGGTACTACTATATTGTGTAAATTATAAAACATACACAAAAAACAGAAATTAAAAAACGATGAGATAAAGATGAAATAAACAATATTTAAAAAAATATTTTATGTATTAATGGTACAAAAAACCTTTTTGCTCTCACTACAAAAAGTTATTATATTATTAATATTTTTAGTGAGAGCAATGTGATGGAATATGCTTTATTATTTTTGAAAATCTTGGTTTCACACTTTGTGATACAGCGGGCGCTCAGGGTGGGGTGCGGGGTCTGGGAGGGAGTTGGGGTGCAGGAGGGCGCTCAGGGTGGGGGTGCGGGAGGAGGCTCAGGGCTGGGGCAGGCAGGCGGTGCAGAGCACTTACCTGGGGCAGCTCCTGTTTGGTGCAGGGGGTGTGCAGGTGGCTCTGCGCAGCGCAGCACCACCCCCATGGCCACGATTCTGGGGGCCGCGATTCTGGGAGCTGCTCCCCCACCCCCGGCAGGCAGGGCCCCCCGGAACGCAGGGGCTTTAGGGGCTTCAGGGCCCTGGGCTAAGGGGGCCCCGGGGCCCTGGCCTGCTGCTCTAAAGCCCCTTTCGGAACGCGGCCCTGCGAGCACCGGCCGGGGGACTCAGGAGGAGCAGGGGCAGCCGCGCAGCCAGCGGCCGGAGAGAAGCCGCACTTTCCCCGTCAAAGCGCCGCTTCTCTCTGGCCGGCTTTGAAAGGGAAAGTGCCGCTTCTCTCCGGCAGCTGCCTGCGCTGCTGCCTCTGCTCCTCCACGGACCGGAGGACTCAGGGCCGCCCTTTCCCCCCGCCCTCGCCCCCTGCGGCGGTGCTGGTCCTGCCGCGCCGCCCTTTTGCTCCGGGGGCGCTCCTCCTGCTGCGCCCCCCAATCGATCGTCTTGCGCACCCCACTTTGGAGACCACTGCCCTAAAGTACACTATGCAACCCAACGCTCAACAAATTCTGCAGGAATACATCCCTGCGGAAAAATAAACTGGTTCCTCTTTCTTCCACTGACATGGAGAACAAACATAATTTCTATTAAAACTATGAAGCCTTCTCCACAACATGCAGCGTTGGAGAGAGAGAGAGGGAGAGAGTATGCTAGGAAAGAGTGAGCGGCATGTGTTCAACTAATACCTGTGTCTCAAAGCAGAGACTGAGGGTGGCGTGTAGTCCTACTCACACGTCTCTGTTCCTGCACCACTTTCCTGCTCTGAATGATGATAGTCGAGACAAGGAGGCCTTATTTCATACTAATGCACCCCCATAATTTTCCTCTCAGAAAACAAGGTCTGTGGGTGGTACAGGTAAATTTGGCTGGCTGTAAAATTAGCCATGGAATGAGAAACAGCTGAGAGGCATAACTCTGAGAGGAATTGATTCCAGTTTCAATAGCTTTAATAAAAAAAAAATACCTCAGTGCTGTGGCTAACACACATTGACAGAAATTACTGCTAACCAGACACAGCAAACGCTCCTAACTGCACCAGGTGATGAGGTGTTTGGGAATGCTAAATGTTTGGGTGATGCAGTCATTTCATTTGTTAAATAATTTTAGGTCTAGAGCAAATTATTTTTATGTTCTTTTTCCAAAGTTCAGATTGCAGAACATTCCGACAAAACCCCAATTCATTCTTTCAGGCTTTCCTCCAAATAAGGCCCCATTTTAAATCCCCGGTAGCTAATGGATAGTGGAACACCTGTGGAGGAGTTCACATGACATTCCCCCAAACTTAGGAAGTAGACATCCAGTGTTAATATTTAGGGTGGAAACATTTTTGTCTTCACCTGGCCAACAAAGCTCACAAAATATAGCTGAAGAGATAAAATGGTATTCTGCAGAATGGCAGGGAAGTAAGCTTTATCTATTCAGCTATGCAGGACCACGGCTGCAGCTGTCTGAATAGAGACTACTTTCCAAGTTATGTGGTAATGAACATATTCTAGGAGAGAAATTTAGAAATTTGATCCAGGATAAAAATTTGCCATTTTGCTCACTTCAAACATGGCCAGATTTCACAGGGTGTCAAAAGAATCCCCTCCCCCGCCCCCCGCCAATTTTTCCCCTCAGGATGAAATTTTGCCTTTTAAAAAAATACTGGGTTTTTTCCGCAGTGAAATTTTTCACTTGTGGCGAGACACAGATGTGTTTCTTTTTTATGTGTACATGGGGGAGGAATATTTGCAGATTTCATGGAATTGTGAAAATGTAAATTTTTTTCTGGTAGTGAGAATTGTTCTCACAGACTCAGCGAAGAGAAGACTGCTGTAACCACTGGCATGTGGAGAGCATTCCACAATTCCTCATCTACAGGGTTACATTACATCATTGAGTATAGTGCAACCTTTAGTGAAGTGTTTCACTGGAGGTTTCAGGAAGCTCTTTCCCTCACCCTTTGGATATTGCAAGCATGTACACGAAGACGTGTCCTCCTAAAGATTTATATGGCTACCAGCCAGGAAAATGCCAACATTTTAGGTGAAAAAGATGGCTAAAAGGCAAATGCCCATTAAAACCAAAATGTCCCCAGCCGTGAGCTAACGAGGAATTTTCTGTTGGAATAATTTTCATTTTCTACTGGGAAAATTGAAATGAAGTAATTCGTTTTGGGTTGGTTTGACCCATATTGCATTTTTTTGAATTGACCTGAAATGTTTCCTTTTGAATCAGATCAAGAAAACATTAAATTTCATTTCCCTTTTGTGGCACATAGCCATGCAGGAATTTTAGTTCTGGCCACCTTATGGGTCAGGGTCCCTGGAGGACTACATCTCCCGTACGCAATGTGTTGATTTCCTTCTGACTCAGCTGTGTGGTGGTGCATTGTGGAAGTCACATAATTCTGGATGCATTATGGGAGATATAGTCTGGCCAGGAAGCAGGCCATTTCAGAGATGAAAGGTGGAATTACTGGATGGACTAGAACTCAATTACTGGATTTTTTTTTTTTTTTTACTGATCACTTACTCCAAGATGTTTTTCACATGTGACTTTTTTATGAGTGCAAATCACTCCTCTAGGAAGCAGGTATAGCTCTTATCAAGGCATTCTAGATGTGCAAAGGTGTTCTTGTTTAAGGTAAGTGATGCCAAACAGTGGTAAATACTATCCCAGAGCATCCAAACTGGCATATCTTATAAACTTGATGGAACTCTACTAGGCTCCTGGCTCGTAAGCTTGGAACATAGTTTGTGTGTACGGATGGTTAAAATAAAGGCTAACCAAAGAGATGAAAGCTCATTCAGATTTAAAGGGTTTTTATAGCATTCCGTATCTCCATTCCCCCCTTGCAGTTTTATTTTTTGATCAAGACAACTAGAGGTTTTTTCCATCTACTGCACTATGTGAAAAATGTTAAAATTAACATATGTGAAGAACTGGAATATATACAGAAGGGCAAAATATATTTTAAATGAAAAGTGCTCTTTTCTAAGAACTTGATTCTGCCACCCTTATTCACATAGAGAATCACTTAACGTCACAAATAGTGCTAGCGATTTCAGTGATCTGCTCCTAGAGTTAAGACCAGTATGGCATTTAGTTGATTACATTTGAAATCAATAGGATTGCTAGAGGCATTAAATACAACTCAGCAGGCACTAGGGTGGCAGAATCAGGCCCTCATGTCTTAAGAAAAAACACATGAATTTATCACTGACAACTGACACTTTGGGCCAGAATCACTGGCTTGCTCCATCTGCTTTTTGCCATTCTGAGAAGTTGCCATTTGGTGTAGGGGTTGCATAATTGACTCCTATGCTAATCTCATGTGGGCCTCACTTTAGAGGGCATGGGAGGCTGGGTAGAGAGGCATGGTTAGAGCGAGAGGCATGGTTAGAGCATGTTGTGCTCCACCAATCTCCATCTGGTACATGGGAGCCATAGCCAACTAGTATAGATTAGAGCATATCTAGATGAGGGCAGCATAGAAGCAGGCCCAGGATCAGGAAGATGCAGCTGTATGTCAGAAGTATAAATGAAAGGAAAGAGAGTGATCTCATGTAGTATTTCTGAACTGAAATAACTTTCCTGTGTTTCATCAAAATCTTTCGCCATGGATACCATTATCTCTGCAACCCACACACGTCCTGGAGAAGGGTTACATCTCAATACTCAAAAAGAATGTACCCCAGGAATTGAAGTGACCCAAACTCCTCAGTGCTTTTATTTGGGAGAATATTCATGACTCAAGTTTTCCCCCCAGCTCTAACTATTGCAGTATATGTAAGGATCTGAATTTTCCACAATCTTGTGGCCTCAAAACTGGCCACATGCACAGACCAGTCTTTTGCTTGCTGGAAGAGGGGTCACAGGGGGGGTGGGGGGAAGGAGGAATTTACACTGCTGGCCCCATCCTAAGTAGAGGCAGAATTTCATAAATATTCATGCAGACAGCAAGAACCAAAAAAAGTTTTCAAGACAGCACTATAAGGATGGAACTGCTAATCTTCAGCATTTAACTACTTTATTTAGAATTTTAACAAGCAGATATTCAGCTTTCCAGGCTTAACATGTCCAAAATTGAACCAGAACACAATATTTTTTAAAAAACCAAAACCTATCCCAAATCCTGCAGAATCCAACAAGTTTTCCAGAACTAGGGCTGTGACATATTTGAAATCACAATTTCTCCACTGGACAACCCATCACCAGAGAGCTCAGACTTTGTTTGTTATTGTGAATAACAATTACATGTGCATTCATTGCCTGCCTGTTCTTTGGTGAGTAGTCAGGTTATTAAAAATTACAACACCCATGTTCTCCAAACTCATAGGCAGACAGGCAGATTGGAGGGATGACTATAGTGGAAAGATGCATTTAAAGGAAAAAAGGGAAAGAAATGTATGTCATTTCTTGTTTTCGTTATAGTAACGTGAACAAAAAGTATTAATAGTACAAGAGAAACTAAACAATCTAAGAAATGAATTATTCCCTGTTTATTCTTTAAGGGTGAAATTCAACCCTTTGCAGAAGACCCATGTAATGCATAGCTGGTCCCATTTTAAACTCTATTTTGAGGATTTAAGTGGGACTTAAGTAGTGCACAGACTTTGAGAGCCAGCTACTTTTTACTTCATTACATTAAAACAGAGAACTCACAGCAGTCAGCTGCTAATATCAATTCCCACAATTCTGTTTTCATTTTCCATATAAGAAGACTCACTGGGGTGGATGGAATCACTCAGATGCATAGGTCAGCTGAATTTGGCTTTCCAGGACAAACCTTAATGAGAATATACTATTGCCCAGATGCACCTATCAGAATTTGCAGACCATCTATACTAACACAAAGGTGATGAAGGTGCCAGATGTTTGTAGGAAAAACATGATTGGTTGGGTCATTAGAAAACTGCAGTATTAGTAATACAAACAATATCTTTACTTTGCAGAGCTTGAGTCTGCAAGAGTGTTATTATTAAAGCTGGTTGGAAAATGTACTTATTTTCTGTAGAAAATTTCAGTGAAAATGAAAATTTTTGTCAACATTTTTCATCGACAAGTTTGATTTTCATTGAAAAATCAGACACTGAAATAATTCATCTGAAAACCAAAATATTTCAATTTGAAAATGCTACTGTGGTGCCTCATGGGATTTGTAATCTTCAGTTCTGGTGAGGTAGTTGCTGTGACAGATACTGTAACCACATGCAGTATCTTTGTGGGAACATATTATATTAAGTTTATTCACTGTGGCCAGTGATTGTATGTATGATTGTGCCCTACAGAAGTGTTGGAAAGACTTGGCCTACAAGGGACCCATAAGACTGATGGGTGACTTCTGGTAAGCTTTTAGCATGCATATAAGAACTATTGTTTTTCTCTGTAACACTTTTGCCTTAAGAAAAATGTGCTTGCTTAGAAAGAGCTGCATGGTAACTTGTAACTGCTGGCATTACTTTGTTCATAGCCCTTGGAGAGAAAGCAAAGCACAGGCACTGACTGACCTTTACATAGACTGGTCTCTTTGGGATATTGCAGTGTAAGGCACAGAACTGTGCAGCCTTAAAACCTGGGTCAGGAGGGAGAGAGATGCGGCTCTTACCCAGGAGAGGTGATGGCTGAGAGCTGGAAATCTTAAGTGGGTGCCCTTAAGGGATCCTGGAGGGGGAATAGCAGTGCAGTAACCTTGAAATGGTGACAGTTGCAACATAGAAATCCCTGGTCTTGATGCATTAAGGGAGATGTAGTCCCACTGAGGAACCCAAAGAGAATAATAGAGACATGAGGATGCCAGACTACAACTCCCATGAGGCAAAATGGCAGTACAGTGGAATCAAGATATTGTGGCTGACAGGTGTCTGGTTTTTGATGAAAAATTGAAATTTTCCATAGAATGCAGACATTATTCATGAAAATATGTTTGTTCAAAACCCAAATTTTTTGTTAAACAGTTTTGATGGAAAACTTTTGGCTAGCCCTAGTTAATATGTGTTGGTTAAAGATAAAGTTCTAAAACTTTTCTTAATTTCCTTTTAAAGTAAACTGTTCATGTGCAGAATTCTGATTCAGTCCCTGCTTTTGCTTCATTGGATAGGAATGCTATTTGATTAATTCTGTTTTTAATAGAGTATCATACATCTGCCAATCTGTTTGAGGTTAGTAACTCTTTTTTTAAACTGAAATGGAAATAAATATATTATAATCAATCAGTTTAAAAGACAGCCACTTCTAGCACTTCTCCCTAGCTGACGCTCCTCTGCAATGATTTCAGTTAATTGTTCCAGCACCAATGCAATCAAAATAACCTAGCTATTTAGTGGCAGAAATACTGCATGATATGGGACATACAGGACTTTGGACAGAAGTCAGAAAAGAGAAAACTATGATTTTCAGCACAGGTCAAAAAATAAACATGGGGTTTTATTTTGTATTATTAAATTACACCTGACCCCGTCAGCCAAAGTAACAGGGTTTATGCACTTAAAAATGCTAGTGAATTCAAAAAAGTCACAGCAACCCGATTTTTATTGCCAGACACATTTTCAATTTTTATAATTTTTTTTGCTTGGGGGGGAAACTGACTGGAAAATACATGGAAGTGAAGAAGGAGGTAAGAGCTTTGGCTCTGAATTAAGCATTGATCCTACTGTAGAGAAAAAATGAGTGCTAGCAAACAGTGCTCCCACTGCCTTTATCTTGTTCTCTCTGTACCAGAACAATGGCTATCTCCCACTGCCACCAAATAAAAATCTGGCCTATACTAAAAAAAACCTGCAAACATAAAATCAAACAACTGCGTACCAGCTGGGCACACCAGTATGTTTGCCATTGCTAATCCTTTTTTTAGAGACACAAGGCAAGCTTACTTAGGTCTTTTCAACACTAACCAGTCCTGTCTGTCCTGACGGGAACATCTGACCTTAACAGCTCACAGGCATGGTCTTCATACAATATGAAATTCACCCTGACCCAAGGAATGAAGTGACTTTTTGCTGTCTGTCTTCAAAGAGACAAATTACACCCAGAATGTATATAATTCTTTTTACTATTAAAGAAAGTGTTTTTATTTTATTTGGTGATATTTTAGCGTTCCCATGTTCTTACAGTCCCCAATGGAAACATATTTGTGGCACTGTTAGAGATGGACCCCCTCCCTCACCTTTAGCCAGTTCTGGCACCTGATATTTTACTAATGTTAGCCTTACCCATATGTATTGCATTATTTAAGACAATACATTATATAAAAAGCATATGTTAGTTTTGATGAATGGAACAACATGAGGTAGAATTATTTGGTCCAATGAAAGCTGCACTATCTGCACCAGACTGAAAAGTTTCAGCACATTTTATAGACTTCTCTCTCTGCCTCAGAAAGCATCACAGAGGAACTTCAAGCCTCTTTTGGAGAGAGTGGGCTTAAAAAAGGGGTGTGTGTAGTCTTTTTTGAAATCAGAGAGAGGAAGCAACTGAAAAAAAGAAAAAGTTGGCAACAGACTCAGTTTTTCGGATGTTATTCATATGTTGTGCCTCCCTCATAGCAGCTGTCATAGGAATGTGAACAATAGGAAAAATATGGAGTCTCTTCCCTGCAAACATGTGCCCATTAACAATGATGATGCGCAGCAAAAAAACCCAAACAAACCCAAAACAACACGGCAACAAAGAAAACAGTTGTGAACAGCTTGCATTTAGTATAACTAAACTTAAATAGACATGCCCCACACAATGTACCCCCAGATCTCTGGGAAATCTTCTACCTGATCTGATTGTATCCAGTGGGACAGGAAGCTGGCTCTTATTTTTAAGAACTTCTTTTCATTCCTGATACTTTTAGTCTCTGATAAAAATGACCTTATTTATGGACTAAAGACATGGTGGCCTTCTCATTAATTTCAGTCTCCTAGTAGCTCACAGGAATAGTGATAGATATTACTGATTAGAGTTGGGTCGGTACTATATAGAGTATTCACAAACGTTCAGTTGAATTAAACCCATATGTTTGCTAAAATGTGTTTGAATTGCCTGTAATTCACTCTTCTTTGACTTTTTGTTTTAAGGAATGTTCTTGGAAAGCGAAACTTTCACAAATATTCATGTATGCATTAACACAATGCATACTTGTGCAAATGTAGCCATGTGAATGTATGCGCCACAACCACCTTTGTTCTGCTTATAAAACTTTCAGTGGTCAATTAGGGAACAGAAACAACCTCATGTGACTTAAGCGATCAGTCACATAGTGAAAACTGTAGCTTATGAATAGCAAATAATCAAAGAAATAGACTGAATAGTCTCTGAGGCTGACACTTGCTCTCATTTAAAAAAATCCATAACATAATTTTGAACAGTTAACACATTCATAAAAATCTAAGCCTGTTTGTAGAATAAACTGTTAATTGAAAAGAGTTTGCCTTTTGTTTGCACACCAAGAACTAAATCGTCAAGAATCCATTCAATTCCACTTGGATACAATTTGGCTCTTGAACTAAAATATAATGCATATCCCAAACACTATAAAATTCAGCTATGTGCTAAATAAAATCATCTCTGTAGTAGCCTTCATTTCAAAGAAAAGTAGAAGAAAAGACAGAATGTGAATCTTTTTTAATTCTTTTGTTATGTTGCTATATGTGAAAGTTATAGGGTGATAGGGTTCAGAATGCTGGGCTGAAACATAGAAGGCTGTTCATTAAGGAGCTTGGCTAACGCTCATCTCCTCTTCAATAAAGTAGTTGAAACCATGACCCTGAGTAGCTGGTCTGCCTGATCCTAAGGGCACCAGCATAAGTCGGCATTGCACTGTCCAGAGTTTATAGTAGTAAAATTAGAGCTGGTCAAAAATGGTGGTAGTGGTTGATAGGAAATTTTGATTTTTGAACACAAATTTAAATACCAAAAATTTCTGGCCAAAAAACAAATGGAAAAATCCCTGATTTGGAAATGCTGCTATAGTGGGTCATAAACGTTGTAGTTCAGATTCCTCATGATTCCCTATGATGATTTAGGGAATCTGTCTACTTACAATTTGTGTTCTGTTTGAAATTATGAACTCACTGTGTTTAAACCCTTATTGTCTGTACTGTATTCTTGACACACACTTCTTGACCTGAGGAGATGAGTATGTGCTGGCATGTCTGCCTAAGAACAGGTCAGTCCTTAAAGATTATCAGTAGCTGAATAGATCTTGCCTGGGCAGACCAAAGGAGTAACTGCATCCTAGATTGAATCAGTTTTCTCCAACTTCTGTGCAGAGAGCAAGGGTTCACAGCAGTGGAATTTCAGCAGAAGGTGAAACAAAGAAACCATTTAAAAACTCAGAGGGACTCAGAGAAACAAAGATAAGTTTGGGGCAGGAGAAAGGAACAAAGGGGCTTGCTTTTGTAGCAGAAGGGACCTTTTTGACTGTTAAACCAGCCAAGGCTGAAGGCAGCTGGCTGCTGGAAAAGCCATGTGCAGGACAAGGGCATCCTGGATGCTCTAGAAGACTCTGGTCAGATCCCAAAGAATGCTCAACAGTGGCAAGGAAAGTGAGTCTTTGCTTCAACTCTCACATGTCCCTGAAGAGGTGAACTGGAAACCAGAGGGCCCACAAAATTGGAAAGCTACTGGGGAGCTAGCATTAGTCTGAGGGCCTAGAAAGTTGGACTCTGGGGCCTCAGCTCAGAAGAGGGTGCTAGGGAGAAAATCTGTGTCCAAAGAGTGTGCCCAGAAATCCAGAGGAAGTACCTGGACTCTTGTCAAACTCAGGAAAGCTTAAAAGCATGTGAGACCCAAACACAGCAACCTGTGAGTGTTCAGCAGGGGGAGCTAGATAAGGGCTGTGACTCCCAAGCTCCTCTGCAGAAGGAGAAAAAATGTTTCGTCTTTCTGTAGAAAAACATTTTAGCTGGAAAAACTGTGAGCAGTCATAATTAAAATAAATTAATGACAGGAACATAAAAGGTGCTTCAAATAGAGCAAAGAGGGAGCTTTTACATCTTCCAGCCTCATGACACACAATCAGTCCATGAGTAGATATTTATAACAAGTAGGGATATGCCACATTATTTTATCATGTAAGCGCTTCAGTTTGTCTGCAAATTAGAGAGGTCACCAGTTTGCAAACAGCAAAAGGAAATCTGATAGTCAGTCCTCTTCTATGTGATTCAGTAAATCCAGGAAGTGTTCCCACTCAAGCCATCCACACTGCTCAGATTAATTAAAAATCTCTGTCAAAAGCAGGAAGGCACTCTGACAGCCCCTGCCAGGCTTGAGAAGTGCTTGGTAATTGCTGGTTCATAATGTTGGCTAATTTCACTATTGGCTGTCAGACAGGCAACACTAGTAGGAAGATGCATGGAGCGGGGGAGGTAGCAACATAGCGCATAGAAAATCTTCTCCCTAAAGGAACATAAAATAATAAGACTGGAAAAATGTATTGAAAACACAAAAGGAAGCAGAAAAAATTAATGTACTGCATTGTTTATAAGTAATGTTTATGGACTGTGCTGGCTTCCGAGCACTGAGCTTTTACCTAGGTGCTTATCAGCTATGGAAGATCCCCTTCCAAAAGCAATAATAGAACTAAAAGTTAGCTAATGAATGTGGTCTTCTCTTTGTGCTTTATGATTTGTGACTGCTACTGACTGCTGCCTTATTTAGCTACTTCTGGCTGCTCCCATTCTTTCCCCATAGTTAGTATTCAATGAGTTACTTTCTTGGCAGGCAATTGCCAATAAGTAGCACTATTGTAAAAAGGATTTCTGTGGCATTAGTTGTTTTTTTTTAATGTTTGCAAGTTATTTGGTTTGGGTTAATTCAGATTCTAGCAAAGACCTCAAATATCATGTATCTTACCTTTCTTCCCTCTGAGCATACTTCTTCCTTGGCTTAACTAAAAGACAGGAGGAAGGAGCAGGGAATTCCAAGTTTCACTAGGATTTCATTAGTTTCCCTCTAGCTCCGGCCTTGTGGCTAACTTTTCTGTCCATTGGAATGTGGTATCTAACCTATAAAGGAGGAGAAAAAGGGTAATCAAAAGTCAAGGAGAAAGTACAAGACATTTCTGTGGCTTGATGACAAGCATTGAGGCTTCAGGACAGTTAATTTTAATGCAGTATCCTCTCAACCCAGTAAGGAACCCAAGAAAGAATCCACTCACCGTGATTGGTGGGGCTATACGTGGGTGTTCTTTGCAAACTATTTACTCCCAAGCCACAAAAAGAGAAAAGGAATAGATGACCAAGCCACTCCATTTACCTGTAAGGTTTTTTTGTTAAAAACTAGCTCTATTTAAATAAAGAACCTTATCTTTTTTTTACCCTCAAATTGTATCCCTTGCCTCAGTTAAGCAGAACCCAATAAACAGAAATCCAGCTTAGGGGTGTTTACTGTCCACCTGCCATGCCTTACACAAAAGCAAGAAACTCAATAGAGATGAAAGAAAAAGGCTCATGTCTTTATTCTTCCTTCTATAAATTGAAGCACCTAAATACCATATGATCAAGGACTTCTGTGTCTTTGTGTCATATTGCCTACTTGATAGGCCACATTTGGAATGCAGGCAGTTTCGCTTCTTTCTCAATGGCATAATTCTTCCAAGAGAAGGACATAACCTGTAATTATAATTTGTGTGGCCTTGCTAAATTATGTTTGACATGACAGATCATGCTCGGTCGGTGCAACTAGAGGTGCATGAAAACGAGCAGCAAACCAGCTCAGATAAACAAAAACAAACCCGACACTCCTTCTCTTCCTCCTCTCTGAACCCGTGTACACATACACTCGGTTCCCATAAGGTCTACATCACTTGGCTAATCGTAGGGCAGATTTTATTACCAAAGTAGAGTTTGTGTCAAGGAAGAAAGGGTGTGATTTGCAGATCTCATCTCTGTGCCTCACAGCACACTACAAATTGAGGCCCATTAGCCACTCGAGTACACTTATCTCTCTTGCAGCTTTCCTTGAAAAATGGCTCTTCCTATTAGCTGCCACAGAGGCCTCGTGTCAGGCAATGATTTATGAACTGCTTGAGGTGCTGCCGGGGTTGAAGTACTGTTTCAGCCAACAGCCAGCTGTTGCACACTGGTCAAAGGAAGAGCTCTGTGAGCCTTTGCCTTTTATTAGAGCAGAGAAATTATTCTCTGGATAATTTGCATAATATATAATATTGATAATCAGTATTTGCATACTTAAGAGAGATTCATCTAGAGGAGATAGCACTGGAATGCCTATAAATTCTTTCAGGTAAAATTCAAGTTTTTATTATACATTTATATATTTATGCATGTGTAATTTGTAAGTGTATATAATATGTAAGTATAATTTGTACTCTTAAAACACTGTTCTCCTCATTCAATAACACTGCTATTTGTATCACAGGAGCACCTAGGGATTCCAATCATAGACCAAGATCTCATTGGGCTAGGTGCTGTACAAACATATAATGAAGATACCCTGTCCCAAGGAGCTTACACTCTAGGGGTCTGTCTACACTTGGAACTGGGGGTGTGATTCCCAGTTTGGGGAGATGTATCCATGCTAGCTGTCATCATGCTAGCTTGTTAAAAACAGAAGGTAGCTGTGTCAGTGTGACCAGTGGAGCTTGCCACCCAGAGTACCTCTGTAGGCTCTCTGATGGGCTTGTACTCAGGGTGGCTAACTCCTCCTGTCACTTGCGCTGCCACAGCTGCCTTCTAGTTTTAGCATGCTAGCTTAATGAGAGCTCATGTGAATATGTCTTCTCGAGCTAGTAACCACACCCCACATCGCAAAGTGTACACATATCCAAAGTAGTTTGCTTCAAAATGGGCTATACTGTGCCTGGCCCTAGCATGGATGCACAAAAGAACCAGGCACAATGCCAGTCTCTGCTGGGGAGTGTGGGGACTGCTCCTACCATTTGTCCTCAGCGCCATAAATGTGATGAAGGAAGGATTGGCCCATGGAGCTGGCCAACTGCAAAGGGATGGTGAAGCGTGCACATTGCTTTTACATGCTTAAACTTTTCAAGCACAAATCATTTCATAAGATCTCCTTAAGACCAAAGGGTTTGCATCACCTCTAATGTAGGCCTCTGTCTATCTGGCATAGTATGGCCCAAAGAGTATAATGGGCTAACTGACTGTGAAATTGGTTTTAAATAGAGAAAGTCCTCTTAATATGATCTGGCCTGACTTCTAGAATAGGGCGTTTTCATCTTTAATATGGTGACAGCATTGGAAGGCAGTTATGAACGTTCTGGAGAGCTTCTGTAATATGACTAAATGTAAATGTATACATCTAGGAACAAAGAATGTAGGCCATACTTATAGGATGGGTGACTCTATCCTGGGAAACAGGGACTCTGAAAAAGATTAGGGGGTTGTAGTAGATAATCAGCTGAACATGAGCTGACAGTTCAATGCTGTGGCAAAAAGGGTTAATGAGATCCTTGGATGCAAAAACAGGGGAATTTTGAGTAGGAGTAGAGGTGTTATTTTACCTCTGTATGGCACTAGTGTGACTGCTGCTGGAATACTGTGTGCAGTTCTGGTGTTCACAATTAAAGAAAGATGTTGATAAATTGGAGAGGGTTCAGAGAAGAGCCACAAGGATGATAAAAGGAATAGAAAACAGGCGTTATGGTGATAGACTTAAGGAGCTCAATCTATTTAGCTTAATTGGTTACAGTTTATAAGTGGATAAGTGGAACAAATGCTTAATAATGGGCTCTTCAGTCTAGTAGAAAAAGGTATAACACAATCCAATGGCTGGAAGTTGAAGGTAGACAAATTCAGACCAGAAATAAGGCATAATTAACCATTGGAACAATTGACCATGGGTCATGGTGGATTCTCCCTGAGTGACTGAAAGAAATGCTCTAGGAAATATTTTGGGGAGCTTCTATGGCCTGTGTTATACGGGATGATCTCAGACTAGATGATCACAGAGACCCTTCTGGCTTTAGAATCTGTGACTATGAGGTCGGTTTATTGGATTTGACATTTTTGGAATCCAAGCACCAATTGTCCTATATTTTCTTTGGAAAAAGCTCTTTATAAACAATGGCTTTGTAAAGAGGGTGCAGTGTGTATCTTGGTTAATTTTCTAAAATGATTATGTGTAAAGCTTTAGGTGATTTGGTAGGGCAGCATGAGGAAGCTTGCACCTCTGCTGCATATTCTGTACTATGTAGGTTTTTATACCACGCTCATCAGTGTAGAATCTGAGCACCTTCCAGTAGTGCATTAACCAAGATGATTACACATATGTCATGTGTTGTTTATTCTCTCAACCTCTCCCAGAGGGAGAAACGTGCAGTAGAGTGTCTTCTTTGCTAGGGTTTTTGGTGTGGTTTTGTTGCGGTTGTTAGAGAAGGCAAGGTCAAAGGAATATGTGCGCATTGGAAAGTGGTAAGTATTGTGACTGTTGTTAGTTCCTGGAGAAGTTCATTTCATAGTCTCAGACCAAGTCCCGAGAAAGTCCCATCTCCTTCATCGACGAGCCTTACTCTTATTGTTGAGGGTTCCATTGTGCCAGAGGGGCAGACCAGTCGAACATAGATGGTCTGTTAGATATCTTGGGTCTCAGGCCATGGAATGGAGTGCTTTGAAGATAGTGACTGAGACCTTGATTTGATATTCTATGGGACACCACTATTGAGAGCAGAGTACAGGTTTGATATGCTCATAGTATCCTAACTGCTGAGGAGAGATGCTGCAGCATTTTGCACTAGCTAGAGTTTCTTAAATGCTGAAGGCTTCATGCCCAGGTATATCACAATGCTGTAGTCCAGCCATGAAGTAATGAAGGCGTGAATAACTGGGGTCGGAGTATTCTTTTTCTAGGATGAGATGGAGTCTGCTAGCCAGCAGGAGATGGTAGGAAGCATTACTTGTGGTTGCTGCTATGTGAGACTCCAGCATCAGCCCATGTTGTATATTACCTGTTTTGCTGGATAAGTAAAGGGGTTCAGTGTTCGGGGCAGGAAATCCAGCAACTTTCCCAAGCACAAACAGGTAACAAAAAAAGAGAAGGTGGAAAAAGTGTGTTCTGTGATTCTGAACACTGGTCATTCAGATGCAGCTATTGCACTATAATTTACTAAGATTTACATTTACGTAGACATACTGTAATGTTATTAATAGGAGTTTACCAATCTGTCTGAAAAGAAAGAGATTTCTTTGGTAAATGGGTTTTTAATACATTGGAAAGACAATCTGAGTTCATTCCAATCCAGAAGTGTCTTTCACTGCAGCAAATCTCTTTAAAAGGCTATGACCTTCTTGGGGTTTATCTTTTTGAGGACAGAAAATACTTTGAGCTTTTCTACACATAATTCCCTTAGAAAAACACTCCATAGGAGAGAGCAATATACTAAAAGCACAATTTACTGCTACTTCCCACCATTACAGGCAGAGTCAGTACAAGGGCATTTCAGCCATTTCATTTGAATTGGGTTTCCACCACCCCCATCCCAGCTACTTTTCTAGTTTAAAATAGTGTGGCCCTGATTCTCTGTTCCGACTAAGCTAAACTCTGTGCAGAATAGCGGGCAAGGGGAGGAGGCCACCTTTGCACCCCTGGATTCTGGGGCTAGCTAGGGAACAGAGAAGTCCCAAGGGCTGCTGTAATTTACATTCTACTGCAACTGCTCTCTATTGTCCTTTGCAATAGCCTAGACCAGAGGTGGGCAAACTACGGCCTGCAGGACCCTCCTGCCCGGCCCCTGAGCTCCTGGCCTGGGAGGATAGTCCTCGGCCCCTCCCCTGCTGTTCCCCCTCCCCCGCAGCCTCAGCGCCCTGCGTTGCTGGGGCAACGCTCTGGGCGGCTGGGCAGCGCCGTTGTAGAGCCATGGCCTGAGCCGGTGCTCTGGGCGGTGCGGCTGTAGCGCCACCAGCCACCCGTGCTCCAGGCAGCGCAGTGAGGGGGCAGGGGGAGTTGGATAGAGGGCAGGGGAGTTTGGGGGCTGTGGTCAGGGGTTGGGGCAGACAGAGGGCGGGGAACAGGGGGGTTGGATGGGGCAGAGGTCCTGGGGAAGGCAGCCAGGAATGAAGGGGGGGGTAGATGGGGTAGCAGGGGGCAGTCAGGGGTGGAGGGTCCAGGGGTGGTTAGGGAGCAGGGGGAGGTGGATGGGGCAGGAGTCCCGGGGGAGCCATCAGGGGGCAAGAAGTTGGGGGGGGGGGTCGGATAGGAGGTGGGGGCTGGGCCACACCTGGCTGTTTGGGGAGACACAGCCTCCCCTAACCAACCCTCCATACAATTTTGGAAACCTGATGTGGCCCTCAGGCCAAAAAGTTTGCCCGCCCCTGGCCTAGACTATCTACAGCATTCTCTAACCATGCCTTCTCCCTCTCCAAGCTATGTCCTGGCACAGCCCTACACTAGGGTCTGCAGAGGGTCAGCAGATTCCCAAGTGGCATGTTTCACCAACGTTATGGTCCTGTACACTGCCAGAAGTGACATACGTGAGTCACAGCAGAGCCTAGAGTCAGGGCTGGTGTTCTAATAAAATGCTAACAGATGCCAAGAAACTGCTTGAATTTAATCTCAGAGCATCTAGAAGCCCCAGCCTGTGATGGGAATTAAGAATGACAGGCTTTTCCCCATCTCCCTTCCATTTGCTCAGGTTGAGCATACTGGTGATGAGATTCTGTCCTCCATTCCACCAGTCTCAATCCAGTGGTTGTGATGAGAAATGCCATCATGACAACCATCAGCTGATTTAAGTTGGTACATCAAAGAAAACAATCTGATATTCCATTTTTGTCAATAAAAATTAATGTGAATGTATATAATGTAGGCCCTTTTTCTTTGACTAGTCCAAGACTTTTCATATTTTGAACTGTTTTAAATTACGCTCTTAGCAATAATCTCCAGGACACTGTAAAAGCCAATGACTTCCTTACACGAAGGAAAATAAAGGGATAGTGTGTAAGGGAGTAACCTTTGAACTAAACATACTGAGTTCCCTTCACCAGCCCTGACCTTTGTACCTGGGGCGGCAGGCAATTCACCCCAAAGGAAGAAAGGCAATGTTGCCACCTGCCCTCCCTTGAGGACATTGTGCCGTAAATTATACTTGGAGCTCCATAGAAGCCCTGACAGCAGAGCCTTCTCAGTGATCTGCTTTGCTTAATCAACACATTGCCCAGCTGCCCTGGTGATGCCTCTTTCTGATGCTTGCTTTGCAGGCTACAACCCGGCTGAAGATGAAGTTGTGGCCATTTTCTTCTTCTACATTATCTCCACCCTCAGTGATTTTCAATCCATAAGGACCTCCAAGAGGGTCTCCCTTAGCAGAGTGTAGTGTAGACCTGGGAGCTGACCTTACCAACTCTGGACATTATAAAACACTGCCGTTACTCACAGTGAATCTTCACATGTTTGTGAAAGTAGAGCCAGTGTATGTTTTAGATTATGCTATTGGGGCCTTACAATCTTTGAAAAATAATCTTGGAAATGTATCTGTAGTGTAACTATACTGCAGTGTTGAGTACTGTAGAAATTCCTATAAAGAAATAAATATTTACAAAAGCATAATTAAAACTAACATGCACTAACGTGGATATAATATTGCAATTTGTGAAATGTAGCATGACAGTTAGACCATTTGTCCAACAATAAAGAAGCATTTTCGATTGATTAGAGTCTGTGTAGAAGGCACAGGGATGAAGTGGGCAGAAGGTGCCAGTTTATAACTGTCAAGCTGAGGGAACAGAATGCCAGTTAAAAAGTACTTCTGCATCAGTAGCATAACATTTTTATGCACTATGAAAGAACTTCAGAAATCCTCTAGACAAAAATAATTCATAATTCAATATTCTCTAGTTCCATGCAACTCAGGCATTTCGTTCTTCTCATTTTGTTTAACAAAATAACTGTAGCCTTAATTTTTTTCCTTCAGCTTTTCTAGTTATAGTTCACACCAGGGACTTAAAAGAACCCAGAAGTCAGTTGTGCTATGCATTGATCAGCAGTGAACTGGAATCCTGACCAACACTTTCTGAGGGTCTAGCATTTGTTCTCTGAGGGACTATAGCATCTCTTTTTACTAGCATGCACATAGATTTCAGATTCCTGAACTTGTACCAACCTAATCAAACCTCCAAGGAAGTTCACTGCCTCCACCCATGGCATGTTGAAGAACTGGAATATAGATCACTTATGTAGAACTATACAGCTTTTTTAGAAATGCCTAATAGCATGGATTTAGAGGAAAAAGCTTTCAAATTACTTTTTGTTTGCTAATAGTCCTCTTAGGAATACCTTGGAAGCAAAGCTTCCCACCTGCTGCAAGTTTTTCTGGCCTTAAGTTTTGTCTTTCTTACATGCCGGCATACTGAAACTAAATTTGAATGTCGTCTCTGTTTTGTTTTTAATATCTACCTAGACTTTTACCAGGTGTTGCTTTGGATTGTCTCCTCTGTTTGGTACACTGTAAAACCTCCCCCTAACAGTCTTGTGAATGAGTACTTGAGTCCAGTCTCAAACTGAGATTCATATATCAAAACGCTACATTAGTCAGATTTTCAAAGGAAATACTCTATCACGCAGATGCCTATAACAATAGTCAGTAGAGTGAGAATTCAGCAGATGCTCACAAGGATGCAAAGCCTTACCCAGCCTTTGATACAGCTGTGCTGCTGTAAGCTATGTAGTGTAGCCTTAGCCTCATGATAGCTGGGGGGAAGAAGAGCTAATGGGTACTGGGATTTCTGAGATTCCCCCACCATATGTGGAAGGACAGTGTATGTGCAAGGAGACAGTATGCATAGCAATTTGTCCAGCTGGAAATGAAACGCTTGCAAATACTCCAGTTCCCTACAATTCAATAATGTATTCTCAACACTCTATCTCTGTGTGCAGTGTTTTTCTGAAATAATATCTAACTTACCCCACAAATATTGGCTTAAATTAAATTAATTCCCCTTTAATATGTTTGAAAACAATCTTTTAAATGGTTTTAAGCAGGAATTAAAATCCTAAACCGTGGCCTCAACATTTAATCACAACAGCTAACCAGAAATGTAGCATTAAAAAAAAAAACACTTTTAATTTGAAGATAATTTATTTTGACTAATTAAATGAGCAATGGTAGTGTGTACTTGTCTGACTTTTTGCCATTGCCAGCAATAACGTCTGCTCGGAGCAACTTGAACTTGGAGGAGCTCAACAAATGAATCACATCATGATGTTCAGGAGAGAGCTGCAGTTCAACAACAGAATTGTGATTATATCTCAAGCATAGAGTACAAATCTATTGCAGAACTGTGGGGTTAAGGAGGAGGATACTTTTGCATATTTATGCTTTGAAGAAAAGAATGTGGTTATCCACAATAAATGTGTTGTGTGCTGAGATGAAAATGAAGGGGAGAAGGATAAGATCATCCTCCTGAAGGATTCTCTGTCAGATGAACTAAAAGCATGCCTGGTAACTGCCAAAAACGCAGCTAAATGTTCTTCACTAAAGGAAACATTGACTCTGTCCTTCACACACACACACACACACAACCGCCACCCCTCAGATAGTACAAGAAGACTGATAGACAACTCTCATCAGATCAGGAAATATAACTTGCCATACTTTGTACGTGCATTTTAAATGTGCCAACAAACTCAATGTTATTCTTTATTTTTATTTTCCCTCTTTGTTTGGATGTGCTATCTAATTTGGCAATTAGAATTAACTTGTTTCGTGTCTACATAGATTTTGGGTATGAACGAATGTTATGTTAAGTGAGCTAATTCAGTAATTTGATCAACGAGATGGCCAGCACATTTCTCACATTTGCAAATTGGGGATCATCATGGGAGATTGTTAGGCGGATTGTTATCACTAAAACCATCTGGACAATGTTTGGCAGTAGTAAAAATGGCAAACAATATCTTGGGATGTGTGCAGAGGAGACTGGCATATATATCACTAAGTCATTTTGGCATGATAATAAGCAATTTTGCGACTAAATTTGGAGTATGGGTTCAAATTCTGCTCTGAGGTACATGCATGCAATGAGATTGATGCCAAATGACTTTGGTTTATATTGTGCAAATCTGGTACTTGCTTCAATTTTAAGAAAGCAGATTGGAGAGGCTTTGAAAGCACCGTGGTAGCAGGGAGAAAGGATCCTCATGTTATCCAATGACATTGGTGCATTGCTATTAATGTTTGTTTATAACTGAAGTGCAATATAGCTTAATGGAAAATTGATTTGGGTACCATAGGCCCAATTCACTGTTGTCCTGCACCCTGAATAGTCATGAGGAGCAGCGCAAAATGTCACCATTCTGATTTGGTAGCAATTTGCACTCACTTTGCCTGGGTGTAAATGATCAGACAAGCTGCAGGGCAACAGTGAAGGCTCCATGCTCTCAGTTGTCCCATTAAGACACAGTTTTGAGTGAGAGATGGTACAGAGACATACTTCCCCCAGGAGAGCTCTAGGAGGGATTGCACCTCAAGTAGCACAGTCCTTTATGGTGCTCCCTTCCACACAGAGAAGCAGACTTACTATCTCTATCGTTTAAGATGCTGGAGGCTATTCTCTCCTTTGCTGAGCCAGATAACTTTTCTGTTCCCTGCCTCCTTTGGAGTGCCTTGCAGTTTGGAAGGAGCAGTCACTGGGTTTGGCCCCATGCTAGGAAATATACATAAAGCAATAACATGAAGGAAGGCAGTGAGAGGGTAACTGAAATGGGAGGTGCACAGAGTCCAGCTCGGAAAATGGGTCCACAATGACATAGCATATTTAAGGCTACATTGTGGAGTTACCACAGGCTCTAAGTAATGGGCACACTAGGGACCAAACTGAGAGAGTCATAATTCAGCCTCTGGTTCTCCTTTGTTCTGGAGGGAAGTAAGCTGCTATCAGTCTGTTACACAGTGTAGTTTACTTTCCTCTCCATGCAGCTCAGCTGCACTTGCTGGCATGCTGTGTGGAGGTGGGAAGGATACAGTCAAGACCCCTCCTGCCTGCCCACATGTGCGGAAGGGAAGGATAGATGCCCTGCAGAGGCTGTTTTCCCCTGAACAGTGATCACAGTGCAGGTAGTCAGCACAATTGCGTAAGGGAGCACTTTACATTCCCTTATTCCACTGAGTGGGCATGTACCACTAGTCATGACTTAGCCCATAGTAAGATAACACATGCTCCTGTTTAAGCTCTTGCCAGCTAGTCAATGAGGTAAAACTATTTTAGGTCACATGTTACTGTCTTGTTCATTCTAGCAAACACAAAAGTTTGCAAAGGCACTTTTGTTATAATCTGTGGTGTTTAGATGCTGCTTGTAATTATTAGAACTGGGAGCACTAGCTGTTGGGAGTCTGAAAGGACAGGAAACAGGAACGGGGGAGGAGTTGAGGAGGCTGCGTGAGAGCTACCGAGGGTGCAGCAGCAGCTTGGTAAAGAGGTTTCCACTTTAAAAATAAAGTCCTGTTGAAGTTTGTTAGTACCTTGCCCGGTTGCTACAACATAAACTTATCATTTCAGTTGCTCAGAACTTTTGGAACACATAGATTCACCCTCTCTCTTTCTAAAATGGCATACTGGAGAAACCAAGGATATATACACAAAATTAAATATAGGCGTTTGTGTTGCTTTTACTGTATATGCCTGTGACAGCTTTAGCAAGTGTGTCCTGATGGTGAGAATAGGAGAGGCAACCCAAAATTATCATTTAAGAACAGACTTTCAGTAAAAGAGCTCTAGGAAAAACATTCAGAGTGGTCAGTCCTTGAAAATATTTGAGAACTGGTGAGTACTCAGAATAATGTCCCAAGATGATGCCCTAGTTGTTTAAAGGCTGTGCATCAGTGACTAACATTTCACCAGTAAGACTTCAATGATTAGTGTCACTAGTCAGGTCACATTAGTAGGAACTAAATTTCTGTGATGGGTTTCCAGACCTCAGTTGCACATTAGCAAAGGCTTTTGTTTCTAGGGAAGAGAGACAGTTTTCATGAAGATGTAGTTAAAGTAGAACTAAATGGCATTGAGCCCAGTCTTGCTCAAAGTCAGCATTTCAGCAATGTGACAAAAGACTTACATTAGCAAACAGCTTGCAATGGATTGCATAGTGTGCAACTTGCTGACTGCATGATACATAACATCATTTCCATTCTGCCAAATCCAAGGAGTTCTTTTGGAGTACAACACATATCTATTGTGTGAAACACAATTCAGCAAATTCTAATCGCTAAACTGGCATGGTATATCCTTAGTGCAGATATTTTTACCATTAGTGGGTGAATATCAATGGGTATTTTCCTGATGAAGGACCCAGTAAAGATTGAGTAATGACTCAGAAGTTGACCCCCATTTTTATCCAAATTGCTTGATTCTGCAAAACTGATGTGGAAATCTCATGTGTTTTTCAGTAGTTTGTGCTTCTGATCTGGTTGGAAATACATTACAAATTCCTTTTGGAATTTTGGTACCAGAACCAGTAAGTGGAGAAACATATAGAAGACAAGGTTTACTAAATTATTCTAAATCTTGAGGTTGGGTTGGGCATGAGTTCTGGTCAGTGGTAAGGATTGTTTTTTTTAATCTATGCAGGTTCACCCATTTCTAATTCTTACTTAAAAGTTTTATTGGGGCTTAAGCATAGTATAATGTGAACATAATACATACAGCATGAAAAGGACAAATGTAAAATTTTTTATCATTGTTCTTCCTTGTTTTTTGGAGAGAATGAAACAGAGAAAGAAGATTCTGTAGACTCTTTGACAGAGTGTAATGACATTAGCTAGCCCCTCGTGAACAAGGGGTTGACTTCAATTAATCTTCCCCAGAGAAAGGGGTATAAAAGTAGTTGTTGGGAAGACAATGAAAGAAAGTAGAATTCTACCACTGGGTTAAAGATGAAATCTGGATTGGTTTGAACTTTTCTGTTTAATCTCAATATATGTTAACTTATTTTATTTCTCATTGTAAACCCTACCTCTTGGGGAAGAGACCATGCAGATTGCAACTGTGGGGTTTTTTTCTGCTGAGTCATTTCAGCAGTTTGCAGCATGCCAATGTAATACAAATATATGCTTCATACATCAGCCAGAGTCTTATTGTGTTTACAGCATCCAGTGTAAAGAGACTGAGCTGAAAATACATTAATGATGATGTGCTGCTTCCTGTATTGTTCCTCGAGTGGGAAGATAGGAGTAAAGTGCTATCAAGGTGAAGTACAATAAAAGGCAATCATGGAACATTAAAAAAAGAGGCAAATGAGTCTATGAGCATGTCTACACTGCAGCTGGGATCATGCTTCCCAGCATGTGTAGATAGACATGGGTTAGCTCTCACTAAAAATAGCAACCTGGGAGGGGTACGGGGTAGCATGAGAGGTGGCTTGGGCTAGCTGCCTGAATACTTCCTCAGGGAAGTAGGTGGGTTTGAACTTAGGTGGCTATCTCAAGCCATCACCTGTGCTACCCTGGCTACAATGCTATTTTTAGCATGCTAGCTCAAGAAAAGATTGCACATGTCTGTCTACCTGTTCTGGAAAGCAGCTGCAGTATTTAAAATAATACGGAGGATAAAATCCTAATCTGTTGAAGTCAAAGAGAATGTTGCTGCTAACATTGATGGGTCCAGGATTTTACTTTGGGAATACACGAAGAAACAATTCTTCCAGAGATAAAGGACATGCCACTCTAATCTGCCAAAGAATGGGTAATGAAGAGTCCATAAGGTACAACAGAGAAATCTTACAATTGCCTTAGAAATAGGCTTGCAAACTTAGCATGTTGAAAACAAATAGCAGTTGGTAGGTTTGTCAGTACTAATTTTGAAACCTATTTCCACTTGGATGACCTCCAAAATAAGTATCTCAAGAACTTCATCAATACTGTAAAAGTCTTACTGCTGATTCAGCAAAACAAGATAAATGAATAGTCATCTTTTTCTGTATGCGATTTAAAGCATTTGATTATTTCTCTGTGACCATATAATGGACGCTTTGGGTCTTCCATCTGCCATGATCTTCCTCTTTGGCTTGCTGCCTTCCTCTGGTACAAGATGGTGCGGTGCCAGCCAGTAAGTGCACGCTATCTTTTAGTGTTGGCTTTAGACACCCTGTTGTTCCACGACAACTGACATTTAGAACATTTATGGGGTCTAGTTTCTTAACATAGACAAATCATTGGACATGCATACTCTGCTGTAGAGTAGCACACAGCAATAGCAATAGGTTTGAAAAGTAGCTGGATTAGCTCCCCACTTTGAGGTGACCAACTTTCATAGGATGTTTTTGCTGGCGCTAACTTTCCCTTTCGTCTTCTCCACATCTGCTTTGAAAAAGTGTTTGGCCCAAAGTCACATCCAGGTAGACAGGGTTCAGGTGATTAGCTCATGGGATTCCATTTATTTTCTGCTTGGCTTTTAGATGGCGTAGGTGAAAGGCTGTCACCTGTGTCTTGGTGGGGTTGGCACAAAGCTGGTTCTTATTGTAATAAGCTGAGAGGTTGCTCAATGCCCATGTCAGTCTGTTCTTGATAATGGTAAAGTCCTTCTCCTGTGACATGATGCGTAGATCATCAGTGTATATGAAGCTCCTCATATTGCTCTGTATGAGCTGGTCATTGGTATATATGTTGAAGAGGATTGGTGCTAGCACACTGCCCTATGAGAGGTCCTTTCATTGTCATCTCCAGTGGCTCCATTTCTTGCACAGTTCTATGTAAAAATATCTGTTCTCCAGAAGTGATTGGATGAGCTGCACTAGGGGGTAGTCATGCATCATATCGTAGACTTTGGCAAGAAGGTTTTGGTGGCTGACTGTATTGTATGCGCTGATAGGTCTATGAACACAGTGCCTGTTATCATCCCACTCTTGAATCCATCTTCTATATGCAGGGGATATTTAGTATTTGGCCAATGAGGGACTTTTCTGGTCTAAATCTGACTTGCTCCAGTATTAGATGCTGTTCAATATCAGGTGAGACGTGATTGAGAATGAGATGTTCGTAAAGTTTATAAAGGTGACGTAGGAATGATATTGGCCTGAAGTTCTTTGGGTCAGAGGCATCCTTCCCTGGCTTCTGTAGAGTTATTACACAGGGTCGTCACCATAGCTATGCTAAGGGTTGATGAACAATTGTTAAAAAGGCATAATACCCATAACTTGGTTGCAAGACCAAAGTGCTTTATTTGCTCCATGCATATGTCGTTAAGTCCAGCTGCTTTGCAGAACGTCAAGTGACTTATTCTGGCATTGACTTCATCTATTGTGTATGGCATGCTGAAATGATTTTTTTCCAGATCAGTTGCCATCTAAGTAGTATTTTAGGCTGCTTGTTCAGAGCTTTCCTGGTGAGCAGAAGCTGGAGTGCCACCTGGTTGGCTGTGATATTGTGGTGTTGCTCTACTTTCTTTGGGTCATTACATAAGCGCTGACTCTGTGGGGGTTCCAGGGCTGGAGCACTCATGGAAAAAAACATTGTGGGTGCTGAGCACCCACTGGCAGCCCCTCCTCTCAGCACCTCCTCCTCCTCCCTCACCCCAGCACTTCCCACCAGCTGTCGGTCCCACTGATCAGCACCTCCCCCTCCCTCCCAGTGCCTCCTGCCCACTGCAGGTCAGCTTCTTCTGTGGCATGCAGGAGGCACAGGAGAGAGTAGTGAGGGTGGGGTGTGGGGTGGGAAGAGGTGGGGTGGGGGTGGAATGGGGGCAGGAAGAGGCAGGGAAGGAGTGGGGCCTTGGGGGAAGGGGTGGAGAGGGAGAAGGGCCTCGGGCGGAGCCGCAGGGGAGCACTCCCTGGTACATTAGAAAGTCAGAGCGTATGGGTCATTATTCAACTTGCGAAAGGTCAACCATGCTTTCCTACTAGTATGGATCATGTCTGTTCCTTCAATCAGTTCTTTCCATTTCTGTCACCTCTCTTCTTGAAGCTTGTTAATGGACAAGACTTCAATGTCATTTGCTCTGTCATAGATGTGCTGACAGTGAGCTCTAGTTTCACAAAGATAGCGCTGCCATATTTCTCATGCTGCCTTTCGATTGCTAATCTCATCCCAGGAATCCACGGCCTATTGTTATTTGGCCCTCCGTGTGTCTCCTGGAGACAGAGCATATGACATTTATAGTTGGTGCAAATCCTGGTGAGGATATCCTGTTTGACTCCTGTGAGTCCTTCACTGTTTGCAGAGATGACCATCAGTGCCAGCCTTGAAAAGGGCCCATATTTGTGACACTATTTCCAATTGAAGGTTTGACTAATATTGGTTTGAAATGGTTAGTGACATGGTGTGCAGCAGAATGTGCAGATTCATAAGACTCTAACAGGGCCTGAGACATGAAAGCTTCTTCTACGGCCCCTTAATACACTCCGTAATATCAATATAGTCTGATTACACCATCGTTTCCTACCTCTCAATGTATCAGCCAATATCCTCTATAACTTAAATATTGTGTAACACTTGATATGTCAAGGAAATTATATCCAAGCTTCAGAGACAGTAATATGTGAACTTTATTAAGATAGTTTGAGGATAGATCACATGGAAAATGCAAATTAAGTATATATTAGATACATACTCAAACAAGAAATCCTAAAAATATACATTCTTCTGTTTGGGATACCATAGTAATAATTTATTGTGCAGATGTATATTTGTCTCCAAAGGAAGACAAACATTATTGAATGTGTAGACATTTGATGGTGAAAGAATATTACAATACATATTTCAGAGAGAAGAATCTTTATTGACATAAACTTTTATAAATAATATATACCATATAATAATATATATATCATTAAGGCAATTAAATTAATGTTAGTATTCAACAGTGAATTAAGTACAAGATGCAACCTATACTTGTAGAAAAAAAGTATTATATGAAAAATAGTATGTAACCAATATTAGACTGTATTGTATTGCATACTTACAAGGGGCAAAGTTAATGCTGCCCTTTCAACGTTAATTGTGGTGTTTCCTGATTGTCAGGTGTTTCAATGCACATTCTTAATGCTGCATGAACTTAAATTTTCATCTAATAGCATGTATTGGTAAGGAGGTACAGGAGAATGCTCTCTGATGCTGAGACTGGAGGGCATCCAGATGGCAAACTGCTATGCCTTCCTATCAGACTAATTTAGAAATGTAACTTCAATTTAATTGTTTCTGTATATGTAATTTAACTTTTATTTGGAGTGTCACTTTATGGCCTTCTAAGCAGCTCAATAAAAAAAACTGTTTTACACTACTGTACTGGCCTCAGACATAAAACAAAACCATTTCCTTTCTCCACAGGTGGCTATTTTTTCATTTTCTCTCACTTTTAAGTTGCCAGCCATTTGGTTTTGAAGCAGAAGCAAAGATTGTCATCAACACAGAGCATAAATGTTGCTGGCTCTGAAAAAGGAGACATATTGCATTGTCCATTACCTAGGGAAACATGTTTATCACAGATAAGTATTTACTTTTAATATTGCCTAATGCTGCTGTGAATAACATCTGCTTTGTAGAGTTCTTAAGTGTGATTTAACAGTAGTGGTGGAGGAGTTTGGGAACTATGGCTTCTGAGAAGTTCTTTTGTTTTGTTTTGAAAAACAATTCAGGATGAGAGGGGATTAGGTGATGCCGTGAATTAGTGCATTTGTCTTTCCACCTCTTAAGAAATGAGCCCCAGGTTCACCTAATGCACATAACATAATATTCTTATGTAGACTGAGCTCATGAACTAGTTAATATTTATGAGTGTCACTTGTGAACCCAATTTTGGAAGATTGTTCCTTAAATTCCTGGAGGAGGTGAAGAGAGAAAATTAAGTTAAATTCACATTCAGATACAAACACAAATAAAATACGATTATGAGATGAATGGAAATCAAAATCTCTAAAGTATCCTGGTGATGTGGGAAGGACCTCAGGTCCTGATGTGTTGCTTCACCAGTCATCACCCCAAAATTTCTACCATCAGTCATTAACACTGGTCTTCCTTGGAATTCATTTCTAATTTTGGGAAGGTCTTGGCCTGTTAAGCATACAGGACAAGGCCTCCTAGGCCTGAGTATAAGGACTGGATTCTCTGATCCACCAAGTTCACTTTGTGCTGCTTATGCTTATGCCAGCTCCTTCCCTCACCACTCCAGTATATGAGGAGAAGAGGAGGGGGTATCAACAGTTGGGGTACAGTGGTGGAAGAGGGGAAGAGTGGGTAAATAGGGGAAAGAAGCTCCAACATGCTCAATTCTCCACTGTTGTAGGGTCCCTGAGTGATTTTCCTTTAGTGACATATGTGGAAGCAGCTTCCCTGCAGCTTTAATTTTATGCCACAGCCACGCAGCTAAGAACTAGGGTGTTGAAACCAACTTCCTGAAAGCCTCCCCCTGTGTGCCGAAATCAAACTTAGGTCTTCTGTTGGGCAGTAGGATTTGAGAAAAAGCTCTTGGATGAAATTTTACTCCTGGACAATTTCATTTTTAATTATTTATTTAAATGTTACCCACAATATGTGAATATTGGCCTGTTTGCATAGCCTGAGACTCTAATCCTGCAAACCTTTTTGCATATGTTTAACTTTACAATCCATTTATGTCCCACTGAAGTAATGGGACAACTCATATGCCTAAGTGTTTTCAGGATTTGATCCTTAGTGCTCTTGTTCTGACTTTGCCCTTATTTAAACTAAGCAGTCCTTACGAAATATGAAACCCCCAATTTAAACAACATTTTGAACTACCAGGTCTACAGCACTGGATTGGGGCCATATTGACTAAAATAACGAAATAAGGAAAAAACATGAAGATTCCTGGGAAAACTGATGAAGATTGATCATTCTACTCATTATAGTCACAGTAATTATGTCATGTCAGTAGCTTGGAAATAACTTCCAACTGCAACACTGTGATAAGTTCTCAGGTGTTTATTTGAAATAAATAATTTGTTGAAAACTGCTCCCAAGACCAGTAGTGAAAGGGTTAATGTTCATACATAATAGAATTTAAATCCAGTAGAGCCATGTGTATGTATCTCATGTAGGCTATTTTGTTGTTTGTTTTCTTTTTACCAATTACATTCCTGTCTCCATGAATCATGCACTGGAGGAGCCCAGCTCAGATCCTATCTTACTCAGCTGTTAAAGAGTTTAGTTCATATTTTCAATTCTGACATCAATTCTGCTTGCTGTAAAAACAGATCTAACGTGGTGATGAGGCAGTGCCGCTGATGCCAAATTAATCTTTACTTAAAATGTGGATCTGTTGTGTCTAAATTTCCTTTAATTTCATTTCATGTTTTAGGGCCTTGCCATTAACTCTGACCTCTAATTAAAAAACATGATGTCACACTCATATTTTACCTATATATATATATATTGGCAGGTGCATTTGCAGTCTCTGTGCTGTTCTCTCTTTGTCTCTCGTCTTCTCTTTCTCTTTGATAACCCTAAATTATCAGGTTCTCATGCTCACTCAGAAGGAAAGATAAATAACTTACATTCTCATTCTATACTTCCTACTGAGTTAATTTATCTTACACCAAAATTCCATCAAAACTGTGTGATGGCAAAACTCTCATCTCTACTGTTGTAAAATTACTAAAAATAATTGCAAATGGAGGATCAAATAAAATAATTTGTCCTGTTATTCCCACACCACAAACCATAAAGAATAACCCCAATGACTTCTCTTGTACAGCGATAGCTCATAATAACATAAGAATGGCCATACTGGGTCAGACCAAAGGTCCATCAAGCCCAGCATCCTGTCTACCAACAGCAGCCAACGCCAGGTGCCCCAGAGAGAGTGAACCCAATAGGCAATGATCAAGTGATCTCTCTCCTGCCATCCATCTCCACCCTCTGACAAACAGAGGCTAGGGACGCCATTCCTTACCCATCCTGGCTAATAGCCATTAATGGACTTAACCTCTATGAATTTATCCAGTTCTCTTTTAAACTGTGTTATAGGCTTAGCCTTCACAACCTCCTCAGGCAAGGAATTCCACAGGTTGACTGTAAGCTGAGTGAAGAACTTCCTTTTATTTGTTTTAAACCTGCTACCCATTGATTTCATTTGGTGGCTCCTAGTTCTTATATTATCGGAACAAGTAAATAACGTTTCCTTATTCACTTTCTCCACACCACTCATGATTTTATATACCTCCATCATATCCCCCCTTAGTCTCCTCTTTTCCAAGCTGAAAAGTCCTAGCCTCTTTAATCTCTCCTCATATGGGACCCGTTCCAAACCCCTAATCATTTTAGTGGCCCTTAACTGAACCTTTTCTAATGCCAGTATATCTTTTTTGAGATGAGGGGACCACATCTGTGTGCGGTATTCAAGATGTGGGCGTACCATGGATTTATATAAGGGCAATAAGATGTTCTCCATCTTATTCTCTATCCCTTTTTTAATGATTCCTAACATCCCGTTTGCTTTTTTGACTGCCGCTGCACAGGGTTTCAGCTGCTCTATTTAGCATAATTTATTATATTACTACATTTGTACTAGTGAAAAGTGAACTTCAAGAAGCTGCGAGGTCTGGTTCCTCCAGATTTTGAATGCTTATCTGAACTTTTTGGATCTAAGTACATTTTGGGGTCCAAAATTCTAGTGAAAATTAATATTCAACAGGAAATTCACAATGTACATATTTGGTACCTAAATTTAGGCACCCAAGTACATATTTAGGCATGTAAAGAAATGGCCTGATTTTCAGAGATGCTCACTACCCTCAGGTCTCACTGATGTAAAGGAGAGATCCAGGCTCTATGGATTTAGGTGGCTAGGTGTAGGAATCTTGGTTTGAAAATGCTGGCCTGTCAAAGCACCAGAACTGCTGCCAGAGTACATTATCATAGAATCATAGTATCACAGAACTGGAAGGGATCTTGAGAGATCATCTAGTCCAGTCCCCTGCACTCATGGCAGAACAAGTATCTATCTCTGAAGTATGGCTGAGCTCTGGGCTTTTTCTTCATGTTGTCTTTTTTTTTTTTTTGTAATGCTTGGTTTAATTTTCATGATATTTTGGTGAAAATTACTTTTTGCTAGTGCTCATTCCAATGTGGTCTATTGAACAGTATGAAGAACATTGCCCTCTCTCATAACATTGTACATGATGCATTTATTTGCCTTTAAGTTTTCATGGTAAACACATCGATAATCCACAGTGAAGTATGCTAACTCTCATGAAGTCACATTTAACACACTTCATTGTATACATGAACCCACATCTTTTTACATAAACCTGAAAAGAATTTTTCATCTGTGAAGTTTATGTACAGCCAAACACATCCATGATGCAGAACAAGTCAAATTCCATAGACATGTAGGCTTACATTAATACTAAGAATACAACAACCCACCCACCCTTTGGGTCAGCCACATAATGCCTCAGTTCCAAGCCTGGCATGGGTAGAAAGAATTACTCATCTCTCAGTGGACTGGTGGACCAGAATATGTTTAGTGCCTCCCTGACTCCATGTGATTCATGGGATCCTATTTGGCTGATTAACACCTGGGGAGACTTAATGGGCTGGAGATTCAGTTCCATTCCCTTTGTCCTCTCTCTACTGCCATGACAGTAGAGTGATGGCTAGTGCAGTATAAGGGAGGAGTGACATCTGCAGCACAGAAAAGGATAAAGAGCGATTTGGATCCATGGAGGATTTCTTAAGGTTGATTAGCACAAGTTCTGTCCTCAGCAGCTCTTCCCCTCACTCTATGAGAGGAAGTTCAAATCCCTTCCACCAGTCCATTGTGCGATGGGTTAGCTGTGGCCAGGAGTAGTGAGACTTTCATGGAACTGGCATGGGGCAGTAAAATGCTTATAAGCTCCTTGCTTCATCATAATGTGGGCTCCAGATCAGGCCCATAATAACTAAGATCATGAAGGAAAGTAAAGCAATGAAGAAGAAGAACTAGAAATGCTGAGTGGTTCTGGAGCAATGTGATAAGAACTGATCTTTGTATTGTATTATAGGCACAGTAATTATACAAAAGCATTATCTAAAAGGAATAATATGAATCCCTATTTTAAAAAAATAGTAGTGGAAGGTGGTCCTACTTGTCATATTTTTTTTCAGAATGAATGAGATATCACGTTTAAAATAGGGCATCCAACACATTTTTTTATCATTTAATTCAATGCAGATAATTATACTGAAGAAATAAAGCTGATGTTTAGAATCCACATATTGATTTTCACTTTAAACTCTAACTATTGACTTCATTTCGTATGGTTTCCAACCTAGATAACAGAAGCCGTGATTGATCTTTTTGTCTCACACACTTACAGGATCTCAATATTTCAGTAAATAAGGTCCTATAATACATTGTTGATTCTCCAATAATAATATCAGATTCACTATATATTGATATTAAACAAATTATTTACCACTTTAGTGAGTGACACAAAAGTAGATCTTATGGGACAAATCGGGTGGGGCTGCAAACCATCAGAAGTAGGTTACCATGTGGATTAGTCATATGGAAATATCTCAGCTTTCTGTACATTTGTAAAAGTGAATTGAAGAGCCTACAAACTTGTTTGATTGGTGCAACTCTAAAGGAAGGCTTGCCTATGCGTTCATGATATAACTATGTAGACCCAGGGATGGAATCTTTCCTTATTTGTATCAGATAGGGCTGAATCAGATGTAGTGTAGGATTGCTAACTAGTTAGTTACTGGACAGATTTTTAGGGATGAGTTATGTAACATCAATCAGTGGGTGCAAATTTAGTACTTGTCAGTGGTTCCAGGTCAGAAACCAAATCCCTTTATTTACCCACTAGGCAGGAACAGTAAGGGCAGCTGTAATGTAAGTTTTCCCATGTTGCCCCTCCAGTGTGTCACAGTCGCTACTGAGAATGGAAAGTGAATTACCTTCTCCACTACAGAGGAGATACCTCTGCTTTGTTGAACTTCTGAGAATGTTGCAAGGCCTTCCTTTCCAGCCACATATTTTCTTGACCAGGATTCAATTACAGAGGCTTTTCCCATGTGGGTCTATGCATGCTTTTTCCATGTGGACCTTGCAGCAGACCCAGAAGATTAGCAATTTAAACTGAGTTCAAGAGCTGACACTGATTACAACCGAGGTAACGTGGCATGGAGAAAGAGGCAGTTTCTCATGTGAGCATGTCTGACTCACTAAGGCTTTATGGGTTAAAATCAACATCTTGCACTTCACTTAGAAATTTATCACCACCCAATGGAGAATATGGCAACTGGTGTCATGTGATATCTGTGTGGCACACTGTTAACTAGATGGGTGCATTCTGCACTAGCTTCTGTTTCTGAATGGTCTCTGTTTAACCTAATGGCATGCAGAATACATTACAGAAATCTAACTAGGAAATGCTAGAGGACATGAAAATCTTTTCCTGTCCTTTAAACAAGAATATATATACAGTATATCTGTCTACATACACAGACTATAGATTTTAAAATAGCTGTGTTCCTTCCTGACTAAGAGAGATAGCTATATGGCACATTTATTGGCTGACCAGCAGATTTTTCTTCTCTTTGTCACTTTCCAACTAATTAATTGTGACTCTATTCTGCCTACAAGGTGGCAGGTCAAGCACTTCTTTTGTGAATATGCTTGTCCACACATGAATAGATTTCTACGTGCATGAGTGCCTGTATATGAATTAATAAAAATATTTAGCCAAACATTTGTGCAAGCAAATACTGGTTGCATGAATGTTCAAGGAAAAATGAACAAAAAAAGGGTCTGAACAAGATCAGAGTGAGTTGTGAGTCAGATTTAGCTAGCATATCCAAGAATAATTTCTTCCACTATGTTTTCTACTCTCTTCAGAATCTTTGAGTTGAGGTTTTATTCCTCCATTGATTTGGCCAGATGTCTGTAAATGTCCTTACAATGTGTGGATGGTGCCAATTAAATCTTCTAGGACAAGGTTGCCTCCTGTGTTTTTTACTTCAGTATGAGATAGTTGCTCAACTAAAATAGCTGGAACATTCTTTTGGATGGCTATAACTAAGCAGATCATACTGGGTATGTGGAAATACAGGGAGGTGCAGGGACTCTGCCAGAAAGAGGGGAGGAAGCAATGAATTCCGAAGAATGCTGTTTTTCATACTCTGCTCCTAATTCTTCTGTCCTTCTTTTGGTTTAATATCTATCACCACATAGCACACTGATATTATTAACCACACAGCTATTGATATTGCTAATGTATTAAGCCTTGGAACACCATCAGTGCCCCTGGGGGTAGGTGAATATGAATAACTTGATTTTTGTAGCTAGGAAAAGTTAGGCATGGAGAAATTAAGAGACTTACCCACCCACTGGCAAAAACCCACAAAAAGCCAGTAAAAGAGCTGGGAATAGAAACCATATCTGCAGACTGCCCGCTCTGTACTTTAATCACAAAATCAACCACATATACACATAGACAAAGTGACCACCAAGAATCAGTGATCAAGACAAGAAATTGCACTAATATGAAATGAGCTTTCTGATCTAGAAGTTCTAGAGTAAAATTATATATACTGGGACAAATCAGGGACCCATATGAAATCCATAATGCATATGAAGCTATTTGAATAAGTAGAGGAGTGCATCAATTTACTATAGGGTCCTACGTTCATTTTGGTGATAGCAGTATATGACTGTGTGCATGCACATGGTAGAAGGGGAGGACATCTAAAGGATGGTATTTTAAAATAGGATTCTATATCAAAGTAAGCACAAGTTCTTTCTCCAGTATTCTGAGTAGTAAAGATTATTCATGGGTTTTGAATTTTGAAAAGAATAATGCTGTGTGATGAGATGATGCAAATAATAATAATAAATTATGAAACTCTTGAAATCTACTACATTAGCTATAAAATGCAATAATCTAAAAACTACTTGTTTGAATAGTTTTACATTAATAACTGATGCATTTAACAATTTTATTTAATATTTAATTGCAAAAAGTTAGGATTCCTATGGGCATGGCTCTTGAAACTAGGGTTAGGGTTCCTATGGATAGGGTACTTGGAGAACAGTTAGGGTTCCTATGGGTAGGGCTCCATGCCCCAGGATTCAGGTTTCTATGTGTAGGGTACTTGGAGACAGAGTTTGCATTCCTAAGGCTAGGGCTCCTAGCCCTAAAATGTGGGTTCCTATGATTAGAGGTCTAGGAGCTAGGGTTAGGGTTCCGATGAGTAGGGTACCAGGAACTACATTTAGTGTTCCGGGTTAGGGTTCCCCACCATAGGGTTCCTGTAGGTAGGGTACTTGGAACTAGGGTTAGGGTTCCGGTGGTTAGGGTAGTTGGACCTAGGGTTAGGGTTTCCTATGGGTAGCTTACTCTACCCTAGATTAGTGTTCCTATGGGTAGCGTACTTGGAGCTATAATCGGGTTCCTATGTGTAGGGCCCCCTGACCTAGGATTAGGGTTCTTATGGGCTGGGTACTTTGAGCTAGGACTAGGGTTCCTATGGATAGGGTACTTGGAGCTAGGGTTACAGTTCATATGGGTATGGTACTTGGGGATATGCTTAGGGTTCCTGTGGGAATGATACTTGGAACTATGGGTAAGGTATCTACTTAGTATCTGACAAATTTTGAGACAAATAATTGAATTTCCTCTCATTTGTTAAAAACTGTTCAACTTTAAATGGTATTTTGAAGAAATAGTTTACTTTCCATTAAACTGTATTAAATACATTAAATATTTCCAATTTCATTATTATTGTGACTTGCATATTTAAATTGTTACTAACACATTAAAACTTCATTCTTTTACTTGATCTGTAAATCAAATGTTTAATTTCTTTTCCTTACAAACATTCAAAAGCCTTGTTCTTTGAAATCTGTATTTTTCCACTACTGTGAACAATTAATTCTGTGTATTTAAAGAGCTTTCCCTCCCTCCTCAGACAACTCATAATCAAAGCATGTAGGCCCAGATCCTTAAAGGTATTTAAGCAACTACCTTTCATTGATTTCAATGAGAGTTAGGTGCCTAAATATCTTTGAGGATCTGGGCCTTAGAGCCAATATTTGACCCACTGATACCTTTAAATTTGGAGGAACTAATAAGCTTCACACACAAGGCATTTAATTGATTTTTTTTCCTCCCAGCATGCCTTTCTGGTGACTTTCCCTTTAAATTTGGCAGAGAGAAGCTGCTGCAGCTCTAAAGTGGCCATTTTGTAAGAGATGTGTGTTTGCTATTTCTTCCCAGCAAGATGGTAAGTTTTCTTATCCCATTATGTTTTTCTTTTCTTATGGTGAAATAGGTGGCACATTCTCAAAATCCCTTTGCAGAAGCAATATTGTTAAATTCCTTTTACAAATAGAAAAATGGTGTGACAGAGGTTAAGTGACTTACCTACGGTCACATAAGAAATCTGCTGCATAGCTTTCTGATTTCCAGACAAGGGCCTGAACCAAAATACTATCTCTTTATATGATGAACCCACTCCCCACCAGTTTCTGAAAATCTCTCAAGTTGAATGTGGATGTTATCATTCTTACAGTAGCTCAAGAAGTAATGATAGGACCCATCTTCTCAAAGGTGTCTTTGCAGGATTCAGTGTCATTTCTTCTGACTCTTACAAGAGACTGGAGTACTTGTGACTATCTGCATTAATGAATGTTTCCTTTGTGAGACAAATGCTTTCCCATGGATTGCAGTAAATTCTATTTGTAGCCACAGCGTTTATGAAAGAAAATCAGCAGAGGATGTAGAAGCAAAAATGTGTGTACTAGCAGAAAAAAACATATGGGAAAACTAGATGATGGCTTTGCAGTGGAAGTATTAGGAAGGAACTCCTGTAGTTTTCATTCTTTGGCAAAAGCTTTTTGAGGTAGAAGTGTTCTTGTCTGAGTCTGGTAAATTCAACACCTGTTCAAATATGTCGTCTCGCTGTGCTCTGTTACAGACCTACAGGAAGAACAGGAGAAGCAGTACTCTGTTGTGGCCTTGACACACCTATTTTGGGATGGTGAGACCCAGAAGATCTGCACAATAGCCTAGCAACCAGACTAGATCTTCTAGTAGTGCTTCTCCCCATCCCTAGCACACTGCAACAAGCACAGTAGAATGCACAAGGCTGTTCTGTTTCAGAAAGAACTGTCTGGAAACAATATTTTTTTCTGTGAAAAATGTTGGTGAAAATTATTTTTGCTAATGGCTTAACCAAAACTTTTCAGACTTAAAAATAAACAACCTGCCATCCCCAAAGAGCCCATACAGCACCGCCTCTGCCTCTAAACTAAAAATGGCTGGTGTTAGCAGATTTTCAATTTTCTAACAAAAATCAGAATTTTTTGATGAAAATTAACATATTTTTGTTTCAAAATATGTGCATCTTGCTGAAAAACCAAATTCTGTTAAAATATGTTTTCGTGAAAAGTTTTTGACCAACTCTAGTTCTAGTTAGTGAAGGAAAAGTTTGTGTGAACAAAGGATTAGTGCTATGTATTGTTCTCCACACTGAGTAGAAGTAAGTCTCATATTCTTTGCATGTCCTCCCCATTACTTTATCTCAGGAGTATATAAGAGGGTTGGGAAATGGGCAGAGACTGGAACTATGGAGGACAAATGGCCATAAGTGCAGCCCCCAGCCTGGTAAAAAGGGAACTTAGCTACTCTTCCACATAGGCCTTATGCTAGCTATTTGCCAGGAGTAACTTGGTGACCACATTGCAAAGCTTTCATTAATTCTGCACTGAGTTCTTCTCGGTCCCTGTCCTGCTCATTGCTTTTTACATTGTGCCTATATATGTGCAACTTGTACCTCTATGATGATACGGTCAAACCCTTTCAGTGGTAACACAGCAGAATTCCAGTTGGGATTGTACAGTCCTTGAGGCACAAAAATGATCCAAACAGCACAGACGTAGGTATATGATTATGGAAAGCAAACACAAAAGACTTCAGAGATTATAGAGTGGGTTTATTTTTAAAATTGTATTTAAAGATCATACTGTATCTGAGTAGGTTAAAAAAAGCAATACAAAAGAGAAGAGAAATAGACAAAAATCCTACATTTAATTTTTTGTACTTGAGACTGGAATTATTACAGTGTAATAAGTATTACAGTGTTTCACTGCATTCTTAGCCACCCCCGAACCCCTTCCCTCACTCCCCCAGCTACTCTCAGAAAATTTCAGGAAAGACCGCATAATTTGTGAGGTTTGTCTGTATGGAGATTCTTTTCAGTCTTTTTTCAATTTCTCTGTTTCAGCCTTGTGTGTGTGTGCATGCATTACCAACATCAATTTGCTTTGGCATCTTGTTGTAAAGCCATATAAAGAGCGCTTCCCTTGTCATGCTCATGCATGCTTTAATATGGAGGCTTTATCAGGAAGCTGTTTGTCAGACACCCTATTAGGAGATATTGTGAGAGTAATCAAAGCCAAAGAGCTAAAATTATTCCCTCTCAACCTGTACCCACACTCAGCAAGGTGACATTTTGCCTACTTTAAAAAGATGGCCGGCTCCTTGGCTCTTAGGATATGAATATATTTTTCCTTTTTTAGGTTCATATTTAAAGACCAAAGTAATTGGCCGAAATTCTTTATTTTTTACATGCATTAAAAATCCTTCCTAAAAGGATTGTGTTTTAAAACTCTGTGTAGAACTAAAGTTCCTTGCAAATATGTGGTTTATTTTAACATAAATGTTTAATACAAACAAATCTAATTAATAATATTCTGCTAACTTCATTATATGATCATATTTCTGTGACTTTGTATGGGGGTAGGGGGAAAAAGGAAGGGAGAATGTTTGTGCAACATTTATGTGAAACCTGGAAGATCTATTTGTCTGTTATGGGGGTTAAGGGTTCTTTTTCAGTTTTCATCAAACTTAATTCACCCAAAATTCCAACTAGCAGTGGTCTTGGAGATGCTGCATTTCTGAGATTTATATGGAAGTTCTGAGAAGAAGGGAAGGTTTTTTTGTATCCCTTATAAAATGGCAAAGGGAAATGGTATCCTGTGAGAAGAGCCTCTAGGAGAGGAACGAGCAAGAGAGATGAAGAGTGGAAATATCGACAGGAGGCTGGGAGCCGGGTCTGATTTTTAAAGCATGGTCTGAGAGGCCTCTGTGGATATGTCTAATCTGCAGTTAAAAACCCATGGCTTGCTCATGCCAGATGACTTGGGCTCACAGGACCTGGGCTAAGGGGCTGTTTAATTGCAGTGCAGCTGTTCAGGCTTGGGTTGGAGCCCAGGCTCTAGGACCCTGCAAGGGTCCCATACACTGCAATTAAACAGATCCTTAGCCCAAGCCCTCAAGCCTGAATCAGCTGACTGGACCAGCCACAGGTGTCTAATTGCAGTGTAGACATACCCTATGTGAACTATGTTGGGAACCATTTGTGAACAGAAGGACTTCTTTAATATCACAGTTTTTCACAAAAAATGTTTGTCACACATTGAATTCCATTTTTAGCAGCTGTGTGAAGGTGCTCCTGGATGTCATTATTTCCTTTGACTCTCCTCCACCTTCTAAGAATCTGGTCACTGTGACCGTTTGTGCATTGAGATGGACTGGATTAGCTCTCTCCAGAGAGATTTGTGCCACACTCTTGTAGCTACAGGTGGTCTCTATAGAGTGATGCAAAGCTGTCCCTATTCCCTAGACTCATGATTCCTATCCCCTAATTACCTGAACAGAAAGGAACTAAAATCAGAATCGGAACTCAGAACCCCCAGCTAGCGAGTATATTGCACTGCCACTCAACCACTGGGCCAGCCACTTATATTTTTAGAAATAAATTTCTAACTATGTTTAGCTCTTGATGACACCAGAATGCCAAAGCAGCTGCTGTACCTGAACTGAAAGTGGGTAACCACACACGAGCCAACCAGAAGGATGCTTTAAGGACACACTGAAGCATAACTTGAAGCAGTGCAGCATTGATGTTGACAGCTAGGAGGCATCACTGAGAGAGAAATCACACCTACAAGTAGCAGTCAAGGGGGTTATTCTATTTAAGAAGAATCACCATATGGATCTTGAGGTACAGAGGCTGAATCATAAACAGCAGCATATTCAGCAGGCTCTGACTGTAATCAGGCGTCGAGCTATATATTCAAAGCAGAAAGGACCGCCACTCATGCATTGGCCGTTTTAGCTCGTTCACACTCACAAGATGTAATACAGTTGTCAGTGTCTTCTTTGTCACAAAGGTAACAACAACAACTCTTGATACTGGGCTTGATGGACCTTTAGTCTGACCCAGTATGGCCATTCTTATGTTCCTATGATGACAGTTACATAAGTATAATATGTATCATTCTTCTCTTACTTACTTTGATGTAAATTAGGAGAAATTCCATTCAAGTGAATAGAGCTATGTTGCTATAAAACCACTGTGAGATCAGAATTGGTTTCTATGGACCAGATTTTGGCCCCCATGCTACCCCTATATTCTTCATGGGCAGCATATAGGGGCTATGAGGAGTGGCAATAAGTCAGAAGCAGCACAGGGCCAATGTAAGCGTATGGGACATGGCCAAGTTTAGGAAGGGATGTGCTTGTATTGCTTAGCATTGCAAGGATTCACTGCTGCAAGAGCAGCCTAATAGATAGTCTGGATTTATGGCTGCGTAAATTAGAGCTGCTTAAATTAGAGCAATCTTGAGGGATGATGCTGGCCCCTACAGTAGCTCAAAATCCACGAGGTGCAAAGGTGGGTGCCTCTGTCGAGCTGTACACTCTGTGCTGAGCCTCCCAAGAAATACAACACAGGATCTAGCCTAGCGTGTTTTCTCCCTGAACAGATATAGTTGATTTGAGACAGGCACAACTGACCCACTATTTACGGTACTTGTTATTTAATGAGGTCAGCTTCCTTGTGAGCTCATCTCAAGGAATTATAGCAGCAGCTGTTAGAGCTGCTTTAGTGAAGGATCTACTGGAGGTTTCAAAAGCTTGTTTTTCTGCTAATAGCTTAGCAATAAGAGTTCAGTTTAGTCTGAAACTTGGCAAAATAAAACACATAAAAATATTAAATGAATCAGCATATACTAGGCCTGATTCACCATGCCGTTACACCAGTTTTAGACCAGCATAACTCATTTAGTTTTAGTGGTATAAAGGAGTAGCACATTTGGCCGGTTGTCCGATTCTTCAAAAGATGTCCTTCCAATCAGGTAAATAATGCAGTTTGAAAAATCATCTAAATATGTATTTAGGGAAGGTACCTGTATATACCTGATAAAAAATGATAAGTCCTAAGTTGTGGGGATTTTTTTGTCAGGTCCCTTTAAAGGCTTTTTTAGTGTGTTTAAATATAGCCCTAACTGAATTTAAATGACTCAAAAAGCATTTAAATGCTGTTAAGAGTCTGAAAAACTCAGAAGAGCATGAAAAATGACAGTCATACATCGTAAACTTGCATGTGGCCTCAGATAGTGAACAGATCTCAAAACAAGGTGGATTATCATTACTATGGTTGTATATTATTGTTTCCCAAGTGTGATAGGTGCTGTCCACATATGCCTGAATATATGATTTAAATAAAATAAAGATAGAAAAAGCATAGTGCTAATAAAAGATTTCGTGTTTGTTTATGGAATAAGAAAAACCATAGGGGTACATTTTTAACATTGATTTTTTTTTAGATTAATATAGAGAATTGGTGCTTCCTGATGCTTTTGGCCCCAGTCCTGCATCCATTTACACATGTGAATAATCCCATTGAACTCATGAGACTACTGAAAGCTTTGCATGTGATTTGGAGCTTTTGGGTGCAACCACAATATTAATAACAACAGGCAAATACAATGCATTGCCCTTGTTCGGCAATCTGTTCTGTTCAAGCTGAGCCATGTTGATTTCAGTAGGACTCCATGATGGCATAAGAGCCCACTGTCACAACCCAATGGCCCCCTCCCTCAGGGGGTCCCCTGGGGAGATAGATCAGCATTGTATGTTGCTAACACTGTCACAGGCATTGCAGAGTATTCTGGGAAGGGTTAAAGGTGTGAGTGTAAGTGAAAGGTTCCTTTGCAGGTTGTACAAGGCCGAAGAGGGAGGAGGAGAGAAGAGAATGGGTTAACTCAACAGTTCAGCTCAGCCTAAAGATAAGACGCTGGCACCAGTCCAAGGTCACTGCGCTGGAACAAACTCTCTGCAGCCAAGAAGCCTGCTGCTGCGTCCGTATCTCACCCAACCCCAGCTATCCGTGAGAAAAAAGAAAGAAGCCGGACAGGACTGCAGAGATTGCAAAAACTAGGAGACAGCGAAGGCCAACGAGGGGGAAAACAAAGTCTTGCATCTCTAAAGCTGGTGTGTTTTGGGAAAGCTGAGGAAGCCACGGGGAACTGATACACAGAGCCTGGGGAACAAAGGTCCCCGAAGAAGACGCCCCCAAGAGACCCCAGAGACTTAAAACCCTCCCGGGAGCTGAGGCAAATCGGAGATCAACAGCAGACCCTGGATGACCCGTGCATGGGACAAGAACTCCCGTCCACCCCACCCCCTCTTCTTCTTTCATTACACCCAGGCTTGGCCAGCCTTGGGTAGTGTAAGTGTGAGTATGAAAGTGGGTTAGGGCTTGAGGCACTAACGCGTTCTTCCTTCCTTTGAGTGATGTGGGGAAAGGAATCCCCAGCACTCTCTCTGCTGTTATTTTTTTATTTTATCAATAAAGCTTTAAAACTCAGTTACTCCGTGTGCTCCATCATCTCCTCCCCAAACAATCCTGTGGCCTCAGCCTGATCACCTGACGCCTCAGGAAGATTGGTAACAGAAATCTGTCACAGCACCAGTGTGTATCAGATTGCTGGATTGGGCCTTAGGGACCAGGGGTGCTATTATAAAACCAGGCACCAGGTGGTTAGTTAAAGGTGGAGTTTTGATTTAACTCACATCTTTGCTGTTGTACATTTAGGATTCACACATATGGCTAAACCCACACATGAGTCTCAACATCTAGATGTTTGTTATTTAAATATACAGTAAGGTTTTATATTGTATGTGTGTTTTACAAGGACTTGCCGCTTAAGAGGTTATTTATATATATATCTCACACACACAAATGCTGACTTCCCCTCACCACACACACATTTTCATACTTTGATTCTGCTTCTGCACCATTTTGAAGTCATGTTGGCATAAAACTGGTGTAAAAAGAAGAACCAGGCCTCTTATTTATAACATTTATCCTTCACAGCACCATCAAAATAATAAATTGGTGCATTTGAGCATTACATGGCAATTAAGTTTTTTTCTCAGAAGACTGTCTCTTAAACAAGAGGGAAGAAGCATGATGATTATTCTGCACACATGACACTCATATCATGGATAACATGCATCACTCATGACAAAATGCATTACATACCTACATTCCTCTGCAGTGACTCTCAGTTGGACAGAAGTATCAGATCTCACTGTAAATTCTTCCTTTCCTTCATTAACCTGGGGCCCTTTAATAAACACTAGGGTTTTATAACTGCAAAAATCAGGGATTGAACTGCTGAATAAATTTGTCATGAAATGCATGAGTTCTTTTTCTTTAACAGATTTGTGTGGGGAACTTTATGTTTAAAATGTGTGTTCCCTAGTTTACATGTGACACATTTTAATTTTCCCTTTGCATAAAGTTAGGAAATATGCCTGAAAGGAAAGCATAAACTCTGCCTTGGTGGCTGTTCGCGGTACTACTGTGTAGTCCCAAGGCATTGCTGTGTAGAATTCCAAGGCATTCTCAATGCATTTCAATGACCTTGTAGAATACCTCTCCAAGACAGAAGAACCATTTAGCTTGATTTGTTTTATGCACTAAACTACATTATTATACCCATCCTCAGTGGGGTTCAAGGTTAAGCTTTTCAGGATTTCTCTGGGAAAGTATCTTTTTAAGTGAGTTGGCTGCTGAAAATTAATATCATGTCACACTTTTTCATTTCTCCTTTCTACAATTACTAATGTATTTGTCGAAGGAAACTTGCTTCTATTCTGCTGGATACAGATAATGCTTAAATGTTGTGCCCTGAAATGCTGACCTGTTATTTTCAGTTTGCTTCTGTTAATGCATGATGCTATGATCTATTAGGGGAAGTGAACTCTCCCTTTTGTTGTTTGGGAAAAATATGAAACTGAATACAATATGTCAAACTTGGATAAATATGTTTTTTCATAATAACCAAAGCCCTTCTCCCACTTACACTTCGGAAATTTGAAGCCAATGGAACTATGAGTGTAAAGTTATTGATGTGCATAAGTGTTTGTATGGTGGGGCTCGAGTGCTAATAAAGAAATAATGAGGACCGAGGACTCTCGGATCAGCAAATATCTGTATGTGCTAGTGAAGGTAACTAGTGATTATATGATTCTCCTATTATCTACGAATGACTTTTATGTATTCCTTTATTTGTAAATACTTATTTAGAAGCTGTGGCTGGGGGAGGGGCAGTTTCTCTACTATGTTGTTCTTTTCCATCCAGCAATCATAGATACATTTACTCTTCATCTGTAGCAAAAGCCAACATGATTTTGTGTTGTTTACTTCCTTGTCTCTACAGCTGTCATTGTGATGTCAGCAGGAAAGTGAACTGCTGTGACAATGAGTATTTGTTAGTTAGCTATTTCTGCACAGTCAGCAGAGCATGTAAATGTTTTAGATATTTTTTTATTTTATTGCTGTAAATCATACAATGCATAGATTCATAGAGATAGGTTCATTATAAACTCCAGTACATAATTGGTGTCTTAGTTGTGGTAGGTTTTTTTGTATGCAAATCGTATGGATTAAAATATCTGCATAACATATATGTTTATGCATAGCCTTATACATCCTTTAAATCCCTCCTGAAAACTCATCTCTCTCATTTTGCTTTCCTTCACTAGTCTGCCCTAGCACACTCTCTTACCATTCTAACACCTGATCAGTAATTGCTGCGTTGTATTGGTCTTGTTTAGATTATAAACTTCAGGATAGGAATATATATTCCTACCTCTTTGCAAATCAGCAGAGCATGTCAGGCACAATGGGCAGATCTTGCCTTCTGCCATATGGCCATATAAAGTCTAGGGGGAGCCAGGGTAGTAACATTATAGTAAGGGATGGGGTGCTGGGAATCCATGCATAGGGACCATATATTCTGTGTGCCATGCAGCTGTGCTCCATGAAGAATCCCTGTGCCTCAATACAAAGAGTATGAGGATGGAGGAGAAGAAGTTGTAAAGGAGCTTTGGAAGACTAGTGAAGGAACTGGAACCTTTACTTGGAGTTTATGCAAATGCCATTGAAGTCAATGGAGTCCTTCCATGAAATCAATGGGCTTTGGATCAGGACCATGGGGAATGCATCACCTTTAGAGGCTACTGAAGCCCTCAGAGCACCTTAGTAGCCTGTAGAAGAAGTATTTCTTTCCATGGTGGAATCTGATTAGGACTGATATATATATAGGTTCCTATTTCCTGTCATATTGTATTGCGGTTATATGGTTTTCCTCTTTTATGAAGATGAAGACTTGCCCATTTTGTGCAGCCCAGCAGTAAAGTAAGTTCATGTGGTAAGATGTAGATCACCATGTACAAAATGGGAAATATATGAAGGTAACATCTGTAATTAAAAGGCGCTCACTCTTGCAACGGAGTCTGTGTCTAGGCTCACTCCTGAGAGAGAGAACATTTTGAGAGGGAAGTGGCATGATATGGTAATTAACTGATTTTTTGGTTCTCTGGCACTTCCAAAAATTGGGGGTGGGGGGGAATCAGTTTGGGCTGAACTGAAACTGGAAGTGTCTGGAATGTTTGGTGAATTGAAGAATTTTTGTTAAAAAAAGCAAAGGAAATGAAGGGCTACATTCACAGAAGAGGAGGAAGAGATGGTGCCCCTCCTTATAACTTTTAGTCTAGTGGTTAGAGCACTCACCTGGCACATGGAAGATCCAAGTTTGCATCCCTGCTCTAGAGCAGGGAACATTGAACCTCCAGTGTGAGTGTCCTAACCACCAGACTATGCCATTTTGGGAGGGGTCTTTCTCAATCTCTCCTGTTGAAGCTGTTTCACCTTGTATCAAATACTTGAAGAGTCCTTGGGCTAGAGAGAGAGTGATTGAGTGAGAGTAACTCTGTCTCCTGGTAGGGTGTCAACCTAGGAGGGGAACATCTGGGTTGCAGTCCCTATTCCAATGAATATTTATTTATACAAAGTGGAACAGCTTCAACAGGAGAGATTGAGAGAGATCCACTCCAGAATGCCCCATAGCTCAGTTATTAGGGCCATGGCCATTCCTAGGAGACTGCAGGGCCTGGGACATAGGCACCAAGTTTCCAATAGGATGGGGAGTGCTCCCCCAACCTCTGCCAAGGCCCTGCCCAGGCCCTGCCCCTTCCCCCAAGGTCCCACCCCGCCCTGCCTCTTCCCACCCTGACCCTGCCTCTTCCCCACCTCTTCCCTGCCTCGTCTCTTCCCCTCCCCTGAGCATGCTCCATCCTCGCTCGTCCCCACCAGCGCCTCCTGATGCCGCGAAACATCTGATCCATGGCAGGTGGTAGGTGCTGAGAGGGAGGGAGAAGCGCTGATAGGCAGGGCCCCCTGGGGAGCAGGAGGTGCTGGGGGAGGGGTAGGTTGGTAGGGGGGCTCTTCCTCCCCCCCGCCCGGCTGCCACTCGTTTCCCCCTTCACTTCCTCGGCCTACTCACCCTCCTGCCTCACCTCCCTGCCCACCTCCTCATGGCGGTTGCCCCTATTCTCTGTACCCAAGGGACAGCTCTGATTAGGGCATTCACCTAGGATGGGGAAACCTATTCTTATTCTATATAGGCTTTTATACTGTACTCATCAGCGTAGTATATGAGCACCTTACAGTAGGGCATTAAGCCACATGACTACACATCCAGCACATGCTGTTTGTTCTCTCCTCCCCAGATGAAGAAGCAAGCGCAGTGGAGTGTCTTGTTTGGATAGTGTGTGTTGTTTTTATTTATTAATTTAAATCTACCTGTCACTGTGAGTATGTTGGAAAAGGCAAGGTCAAAGGAGTATGCCCTGTACTTGGAGCAGAAAGTGGTGAGGTTTGTGATGGTCCTTCATTATTGGGGTTGTTTATTCCATAGTCTCACAGAACCCATGAAGAAGGTTCTATCTCTCGCTCAGATCAGCTGGGTTCCAGTCTATGCTACAGATTAGGGATCTGAACCTGGGTCTCCTACATCCCAGGTGAATGTCCTAATCATTGGGATAAAAATGACAAGGAATGGCACCACCACTACTTCCTCCTGCTCCTCTTTTTTTTTTTGGGGGGGGGACGGGGAGGGGAGGGGAGAGGAGAAATGGTGCCTAAATTCCTTTGTAAATCTACTCCCCAAAATCAAATGTTTTATACTCATAGTGTTGAAATAATTCATTTTGACATTATCAAAAAAATTGTTTTGATTAAAACAATTTGCCAAAATTGATACAAATTCACAAAATGTTTTGGTCAACCTGGATCTTTTTTTTTTTTTGGTGAAAAAAAAGTTGCACCTGCAAAATTTAACCCAGCTTTAATTGTAAACAGATCTGGTTTTACTTTGAGATTGTGGTTCAACAACAACATTGCTAAAATACTGAAAACCACACAAAGGTACAGTGCCTATTTATTGCACATGTATTGTTAATTTGGTATGTAAATCCTCTACATTATTTAGAAAATAAGATGTAAGTGGGATGTTTTCAATTTAGTTTCTTCCACAGTCTTCATTTGTGACATTGGCCACATTCTGCAAAAGCAGAGCTTAGCGGGGCAGTAAAAATATCTTATTCTCCCTATCCCAGCTGCATATTCCAGACATGCATTGACTGGAATAGGGTAGCAAAAACCTCTTCGTTTGCTCTTTGCTTAGTTTGCGGTTTCTGATAATTCAACTGACTAATCTGTTACCAAACCCATGATCTTAAATTGATTTATGGGAAGAAAAGGCAAATGCAAGGTTGTCATGTCTTGTAAATTATTTTAGAAGATTTCAAAATATTTCTAGAGGCTCTGTGAAACATTTTAGAAGCTATGAACTTTAAAAAAAAGCAATAGGGTGTTTTAAAGGAAAAATGAATCATAGTGCAATTAAAATAAATGTTTGTGAATCTAAATAACACTAGTCTGAGAAGACTACTTTATATTTCTTATTTAAAGATAAACTACATATTTAATCTAATCAGAAATTAGAGATTTCTGATTTATCTGAAATTTGGAATGTCTCCTAACTGAGATGTACAACATGAAAAGAAACCAAAATTGACTTACAGCCTTTTGGTTGTGGGAATTCTTAATTCTTGGGACAGAGGGTGGGTGGGAGCTCTTTACCACCTCAAAAAATTCATTTTTTGATTCAACATATGTTCCTACCATTCCAACTAATATACTTATATTTTAAAAAGAGATAAGCTCAGTAATTTTCAATGGCAGTGAGGTATTCCACAAGGATTCTTGAAGGCTCTTACATAGGTTAGGTATGTTGTCTTCTTATCCACCTTATAATTGGCATTGGAATCTTGGCTGTTTTCATCATTGGGAATTTGGCTTCATATTTGTCTCTGTAAGACAATTCCTATTTGCTCATGTTTATGACTCTAGGCCTTACTCCTGCAAATGATAATATCTGAATCAGAGAGCATGAATAAGTGTATCTGAGGTATGGAATGGAAAAATGAAGCATCCTAGATTTAGCCCATTGCTGCTAAAAGCAAAATCTAAAATATTTCCAAAAGTCTGAGGTTAATCTTTCCATTACCTTTCCTTTAGGTCTACTGGTGGATTCCTCTGCACATAGGTGCATGGAACAGGACAGTTTCTTTTTGTCTACAAGAGCCTGGTCTTATATGGAAGTGCCTGCAGTTTTGATTCCAAAAATGTCAGTGATGAGTTTCCGTCTCTACAGATGCCAGGCAATGTGATACCACCTGCCCAAGTTATTCTTCCTAGGCAGCCAAATCAGAGCAACAGGTGAAAAGTGGTAACAATTGAGAAGAGATAAAGAGAGCTTGTGCAAAATATCAAAGAAATCATTAAGGGGAAAAATAGTGATGTACACTGAAGATGGTGAGCTTACTGATAGCTGCAGGCAATTAAAGGATTTCATGACTCATATACTATCAATTTGTTTTTCATGACTCATTGTTTTTAATCCAAAAGACATAGTCATTAAATCATTTGAATTTACCGTTAGAAGCATTTTTATTGGACAATCTACAGAGGTAAATTGATTGAGCAATGAAACGTGACACTTCTGCAGGTGAGATTATCAAGAGATAACTGCACCCCCAGGACAGAAGGTGCATCTGGGTGTCCCTGCTTCTCTCAGAATTGTGATTGCTGCATGATGATAAATATATAATTACCTCCTATTGTTGCCTAATGTCTTAATGAAATTTGTTCAGTGCCTAAATATAAAGGCATTAGCCTGTTTGTGGACTAGACAGGAATGACTAGTTAATATTTGGCTATATGACATTTTTAAAAGATAGAAACCAGTACTGCATAGTGAAATACTAAGTGATCTTTCTGACTGGAATTTCAGGTTGGTCTATACAATTTTTCTACTTCAAGTAACCTATAAATACTCGACTGGCTTTCTTTAAAGAATCCAGTTTATTGTTGATTTCAAGCTCAAGCAATACCTTATGGGCAATGAGGTAAGAAAGAAGGTGAAAAAGCAGTATGGGAAAAATGTAATAGTTCTTGAATATATTGTTGCTGAACCAAATGGCCAAGTTTAAAAATATAGCACAGTGGATGTCTCCACAAAGCAATTAACAGAACTGTTGTGTCTGCAAAATCCTGCAATGTGCATGCCAAAGGTGCCCCTGTATGCACATGGCTCATAAGTTTGTGCGTGCATAATGAGTGCATTGTTTTATGTGGATACAGCCATTGTGTCCATCTTTGACAATGTCTCCACATCATTTGTGCTGTGTGAAGTGGAGTGGTTTCAGATGTGGAGAGTGTGGAGTAAAAATCACACTGAATTCTGTTTGGTCTTCACCACTTAATTCTTTGGAAAAATACTTTCCTTTTCTCCCCCAGACCTTCTCTCCACCTTTCTAAGTTTGGTAGAGGACACCACTGCCCTCTTTCCTCACCCTGAATTGATAGTATTTCATAAGTCATGGCAGTCAGAGAACATATAAAAAGTACTTTTCTTTTTTTAATAAAAAAAAGTTAGATACCAGTTTCCTCACTAAGATTCATTCCTCTGGCAGCTGTTACTCTAATGATATGTTACTGCAATACAATTTCAGAGAGACACTGCTCTGCTGAGATTTTATTATTGAACATCACCAGGGCCCTGTCAATCTGGAGATACCCCAAAGTAATAGGTCAGAGTGATGGATGAAGAAAAGTGAACCTTGAAAAGTGATGGAGTAAGAGAGGACAAGAAATTCAGGTTGTTTTATTTTAAAATGGCTTTACGCATGCAGACGTAATTTAAACTTTCTGATTGGCTGGCCCTTACATCATATCCATCTATATAATGCCTGTACATGAATGGCTTGCACTGTTTTCCTTATTTTTATATATAAATTCCATCTCCTAACAGCAATATGTAATAAGACACTCCTGGCAAGACATTTCAAGAAGATTGTTGCATTTCTTGGGTGGTTAAGTCACTTGACTTTCTGCTTCTTGCCTTCTAACACTACTCAAGGCATGCTATAATTACCCAGTAATGTACTGCCTGTCATATTTTATTGCTTAATTGAAATACACACACATCTGAGAAAACTCTAATTATGCACAGATTTCTAAAGCCAATTTAAAATAAAACATACTTTTATTCTAGCCATTACTTTGACCTATTGTTTTCTAATGCTCTATTTCCCTCCATATCAACAAAGTTAGGAGATCTAGGGAACCCTGATGCTTGAAATAGCTTTTAAAAGGTCTGAATTCCTCTCTCACTTGAACTACTGCTGTATTCCTTACCTGTGTAAATCAGCCCCCCTATTTGTAATATAGGGATAGTGCATAATATTTTTGTGCATCATTTGTGTTTATTGTGGTACATAATGGCTCTCATTTTCTGTTTCTTTGCAATAAGAAAGGTCAGCATATAAATGGAAGATGCCTATTTTGTGTAATGATACTATATTCCACTGAATTTACTGATTTGCTTATGCTCCTCTGTTCAATGTGTTTTGCCTTTGCATAACATCTATTAAAATCAATGCCTCCTAAAGAGCAGAGCTATCTATCCATCTTAGGTATTTCTAAGAAGCCTATCATGTTAGTATCTAAGAGCTGGAGATAAAATATTTCCAAGTTCTCTCTCCTTTAGTGAGAGCCTTGGTAATAAAGATTATTTCTTTGTTAGCAGCAAGGCAACACGACAGGCCTCAAGACCTTAGACACACAATATACCTAATTCCTTGTGCTGCAGAGAAAAATCTTCATTGTCAGTCACACATCATGCTTTATTGCTTCAGTGCAAAAACCCTACACTTTTAGTTAATTTAATAACTCAGTCTAGCTCTTACATTGACAAAACATTATTAGCTACCTTAATAAAGAAAAATGTGACAGGAATCAATATGAATTAGATAAATGTTATTTCCACACAGTGATAAGAAACCATCAATGGCAGAGTCATAAAAGGATTCACATTTGAGCCGTTTTTATAACACTTTAGAGCTGGATAGATGGAAGAACAACCCCAGTTTCCCAAGTGCAATGGAAGCAATGAATACTTTCATATAGTTGAGACAATTAAAGTTGGGTTCAGATTTTTACCAAAAGCACGGATTCAGCTTCTCTACTTTATATGAAGAATACAGTGTATCTTCCAGAAATGCAGTGACTAATCTGAGTAAATAATTAGTCTTCTGAGGATTTTCAAGTACATTTCTTACTTAATTTGAGTTAAAATGAATTAAAATGGGACTTTTTAAGAAACAATTCCCTAGTATCTCCCCTTTTTTGCTCCTTTTGATAACAAATAGCTAATTTATTATTGTTTACATTTTCCATGTAGTAAGAGCTTATTGTCATGTTGCAAGAAAATAATCACAGTATATTTAAGAATGACATGGAGTGAGATAGTTAATGGATGGTGTGTTTATAACCTGGTTATTGTCTGTCATTTACAGAAATGAGGAATTATGCAAACTAAGGTTGTAAGACATTGGTATAAAGTCTCCAGCTTTCTGCACTTTCTGTCTTAACTGGTGTGTGTGTGTGTGAATGAATGAATGAATATGGGAGTATTACTGGAACTTGAATTAATCTGGATTTATTAACCCAAGTTTTACTTATTACTGGTCCATTAAGATTTCAAGCAATATAAGTCCTTGTCATAGGTTTGCCTTCAAACCACATCTGTTGTACAAACAAATCAGGGCTGGTTGGGAAATAAGAATTCCATTTCATGAAAATTTTTGAGGTTTCAGAATTTGTTTTCATTCTACCCTGGAATAAAACTGCAACTTTAAAAAAAAGTGTGTGAAAAGAGAGCGCTTCACAGCCAAGATCCCAGTGGCAGGGCACTCACTTAGAATGTGGGAGAGCCCATGTTCAGGTCCTTGCTCTGCCTTATTCAGAGCAAGAACTTGAAGGTGGGTCTCCCACATCCCAGGTGAGACCCCTGGTTGCAGGGCTATGGGAAATTTAGGGGTTTTGCACTCTCTGATTTTGACCAGAAATTCCATCCTGGACCTGAGAAATCTTCCCAACCTTATCTGTAATTGTTGAAACCAATTGATTACCTCCCAAGGTTTCAGGTTCAATAACTTGACATTTTCTGATGAAAAAATCACTGCAGTGAAAAATTCTAGACCAGATCTAAAACTGATGCAATTTGGCATGCTTGGCAGTCACTACTCCAGAGGAACGTGGGACAAGGAACCAGCAAGGGTTGTTCAGGTCATCATGGAAGCATACTGTCAGAGTTGTGTGGAGGAAGCTTCCCTTGCTCCTGCCTGCACTTTAGCTAGTGCTTTCAGTTGCTCAGTTTCATGAGTGCCAGATCCAAGGGTTTGGGTCTGTGGTCACCTATGCAAATTGGTGAGGCTTTTTATCCAACATTTCCCAGGAAAGGGGGGGGTGCAAGTGTTGGGAGGATTGTTGTACAACAACAGCAACCAAAGGAGATTAAGAGGGGGAGGGAATGCAGCTAATCCACTCTTCTCTAGTTTTGCTGTGCACGCTAAAGCTTCCATAGATTTGCTTCAAACTGTAAATTCTACCCTCAACACTCTTGTCAGGGTTCCTCCCCCACTCTGAACGCTAGGGTACAGATGTGGGGACCTGCATGAAAACCTCTAAGCTTATCTTTACCAACTTAGGTCAAAAAGTTCCCCAAGGTACAAAATATTCCACCCTTTGCGCTTGGATTGGCTGCTACCACCACCAAACAAATACTGGTTACTGGGGAAGAGCTGTTTGGAAACATCTTTCCCCCCAAGTACTTCCCAAAACCTTGCACCCCACTTCCTGGACAAGGTTTGGTAAAAAGCCTCACCAATTTGCCTAGGTGACTACAGACCCAGACCCTTGGATCTTAAGAACAATGAACAATCCTCCCAACACTTGCACCCCCCCCCCCCCGCACTTTCCTGGGAAATGTTGGATAAAAAGCCTCACCAATTTGCATAGGTGACCACAGACCCAAACCCTTGGATCTGAGAACAATGAAAAAGCATTCAGTTTTCTTACAAGAAGACTTTTAATAGAAATAGGAGTAAATAGAAGTAAAGAAATCCCCTCTGTAAAATCAGGATAGTAGATACCTAACAGGGTAATTAGATTCAAAACATAGAGAATCCCTCTAGGCATAAACTTAAGTTACAAAAAAGATACACAGACAGAAATAGTTATTCTATTCAGCACAATTCTTTCCTCAGCCATTTAAAGAAATCATAATCTAACACGTACCTAGCTAGATTACTTACTAAAAGTTCTAAGACTCCATTCCTGGTCTATCCCCGGCAAAGGCAGCATAAAGACAGCCACACAGACCCTTTGTTTCTCTCCCTCCTCCCAGCTTTTGAAAGTATCTTGTCTCCTCATTGGTCATTTGGTCAAGTGCCAGCGAGGTTACCTTTAGCTTCTTAACCCTTTACAGGTGAGAGGAGTTTTCCTCTGGCCAGGAGGGATTTTAAAGGGGTTTACCCTTCCCTTTATATTTATGACAACTCTTTACTGTAAAACGAATTGGGGACAGTTCCCAATCCTTGGAAAAAATAAACAGATAATTTTTTTGTATAAGACAACACAGTAGGGTCAATAAAGCAGTATCACAGGAGGTAACTGATCCTGGTGATGTGGCTTATTTAGGACTTTATTGTGAGAGCTATTGAGTACCCTCAACTCCCTTTGTAGTCAATGACAGGTGAAGGTGCTGAGTGCCTTTGAAAATCATATACTTATTATTCATTAGTGTATATACTGTTCTATAGAAATGTGCCACATGAGATGGGCAAGAATGTACTGTTATACTGGGGGTTGGGTGAAGCCACCCTTCATTCAGGATAAATGTGAAAAGCAATGAAGCTCCTTTATGGAATAGATGACTGAAACAATAGGAACCATAGCTGAAACACTGGCAGTGTGCAAGGCCAGAGTAGGAATTGAGCAATGCAGCCTGAAAGGTTTTCCCTAGTCTGAATGCAAATACAGGGGGCTGGGTAGTGTTTGAAGGAGCTCTGTATGTAAGAGAGAGGAAGGTCAGAAGCACTCAGACAAGGCAGTAAGGAAATCCCAGAGATAGCCACTGGTAGCATAACACTGAGAAAAAGTTGAGAGACAGAGAGAGAGAGAGATTTTGGGTGGAGTGCTGGCTGGAAAGGGGCTTGAAACTATGAGCAAACAAACTGTTTCCCGCTCTTTGATTCCTACTGTGTTTAGGGAAATGGGCTTGTAAATAACCAGGATTCCATCAAATAATTACCTGACTCCTCATCAGTTTTTCCCCCTAACAGAATCAACACACAAGTCCCCTCTCCCCCAGTATTGGTTAACCACTCTGGTCAAAGGAGTCACAGTATTTTACATTCAGTGTTTATATAAATTACAAAATGAAGTCCAGGCATGTTGTATATTCAGCTGTCTTTAGATGCTTTAAACAAAACGTTTCAGAGTAACAGCCATGTTAGTCTGTATTCGCAAAAAGAAAAGGAGTACTTGTGGCACCTTAGAGACTAACCAATTTATTTGAGCATAAGCTTTCGTGAGCTACATCGGATGCATACTGTGGGAACTGCAGAAGACATTATATACACAGAGACCATGAAACAACACCTCCTCCCACCCCACTCTCCTGCTGGTAATAGCTTATCTAAAGTGATCACTCTCCTTACAATGTGTATGATAATCAAGTTGGGCCATTTCCTGCACAAATCCAGGCTTTCTCACCCTCTGCCCCCTCCCTCCCCCCCCCCCCCCAACTCACTCTCCTGCTGGTAATAACCCATCCAAAGTGACCACTCTCTTTACAGTGTGTATGATAATCAAGGTGGGCCATTTCCAGCACAAATCCAGGTTTTCTCACCCCCCCCCTTTTTTTCCAAAAACCACACACACAAACTCACTCTCCTGCTGGTAATAGCTTATCCAAAGTGACCACTCTCCCTACAATGTGCATGAAAATCAAGGTGGGCCATTTCCAGCACAAATCCAGGTTTTCTCACTCCCTCTCCCACTGTATTTTCCACTGAATGCATCCGATGAAGTGAGCTGTAGCTCATGAAATCTTATGCTCAAATAAATTGGTTAGTCTCTAAGGTGCCACAAGTACTCCTTTTCTTTTTTTAAATAAAAGCAATCTTATCTGTGATCTCCATATTTTTCAGGCTCTTTCTAATAATTTGCTTCAGGAGATCTCAGCGGACTTTTCATTGCACTGTACCTGTGTAGATTTGTGTGTACACCTATATATACACATACACAAGAGAATTGTGTGGGAAATGGTTTTACCGTCATGTTAAAATTTGAGATTTTCAAAAATTTTCCTGTTTTGCATTGTGATAAAACTGAGACCTTTTGAATTTTTTTTTGCCAAAAGATAGAATGATCCAAACCAGAATGGTCTGGTGGTTAGGGCACTCACCTAGGATGTGGGAGAGCCACGTTCAAGTACTTCTTCCACTTGACTGAGCAGTACTGGAACCTTGATCTCCCATATCTAAAAACCAGGGCATTCTCTATGCCTCTCTCTCCCCGCAGAAATTCCATGTTGGCCTTAAGAGCCATTCCTAATGAAAGTTTTGTCAAAACTGGTACATTCCCATGAACATTTTCGGTTTAGACAAATGAGCATTTTATGATGAAAAACCATTTAGTCAAAAAATTCCCAACCAGCTCTAATAGACCACAGACACACACACTCAAAATGTAAAATAGTGTACTGAGACAGGAAAAAACCCTTTGGATGTTAAGGAGTGCTTGTGGCACCTTAGAGACTAACAAATTTATTTGAGCATAAGCTTTGGTGAACTACAGCTCACTTCATCGGATGCATGCTGACATTTCATTACTGCAGTTTACATTGATACTTACAAAAGCTCGTGATCATTAAGTAGAAGTACATAGGTTTGAGAAGCAGGAGCAGCATTATATTTTGGTTACCCATCGTTTGTCACAGTGCACGGATATTACAGATCCTACTTTAATTCACAGTGGCCATGATACATTTTTCTCCAAGGCAAAGTTTGTATCCTATAGGTGACGACAAGCAGGAATTTTAATGATGCTTCTCTTGCACCACAGACGCTGTACTCCTATCACCACATAGGTAATTGATGAGAGTGGTGCTTATTGCATGACAGCGTTCAGCTAAGTGTACACATGGCAATGTTTGTGCAAATCATATAAATTACTCAATAATGGCCACTAGCTAAATGAGTGTGCATGAGAGCAATCTGTCAGTTCTAGGGAGACTAAACAGGCAAACAATTAAGGAAAAATAAAGCTGGATTAAAGCTCCTGAGAATGTATTACAAAAGTGTATTACTCAAGACAGAACAATATAATGTAAGCTGATTTGGATGTGATTTGGTGTTGGATCGTCTCTGTAAATATATATCCAGCTGTAATGGTACAGAATCCTACAGTTATACTCATCATTTCTATCAAGCTAACAAATCACACATGACATAATTGACTTTGTTAGTTAACAATCTGTCATGCTTAATGATGCAGAGTCAATAGAATGATCAAATGTCCAGTACCTAATATCCTTCAGATAATGGGAGAACATTGAACTGTTTGAAAATGTCAAGTTTTGATTAACTTTTGCATTGTAATTTCTAATTTCATTGGCAAAATGGATCAACATTTTCATGAAAATGCTGTTACATTAAGTGTTGTTAATGAGCACACACTTCTACTACAGTTTTTGTACATTACAGTTAATATTAAAGTTTTCAGTATATGTAACTTTTGACCATACTCTGCCTCCTCAGACTGTGTGTGTTTCATTGCAGCTAGAAGTTTACTTGTGCACTGCTCCAAGGTAACAGAATAGATACCTTTTGGGCCAGAATCTTCCCTTTGCTTTTTGTGACTGATGGGGAACAAAAACACACGAAATCCGGCCAAGGGGCCTCAAAAGGGAGAGCACATGCTCTGCAACATGGACCCACTCTGGGTAGTTAGATGCAGGCTGAGGAGTGGGAGGTGATGGACTTGGTGATCAGGTTCTGTGCAGGGTAGGCTTCCCTGCTGACCCCACAGATATCTAACCTGATATTCCAGTTGGGTGTTGATGCTTCTGTGTAGCCATGGAGATATGCAGCCAATTGCAAAATGGCTCCTTGGGAAGTCATCCTGCCAGGAAGATGGGGAGCCAGTAGGTGCATGAGGTCTTCAGATTTTCAGGGCTTCACAGGTTTTGAAGGCGTGTACTGCCTACCTACTTCATAAGGGTAGGACTCAAATTCTCCTCCGTTCCAACTAAACAGTGAGACATAGTGGTAAAGACCTCCATAAGGAGAATAGACCTCCAAAATAACAGGAGAAACTAACAACATTAAGTGAGTGGAGTAATGAACAATATAAGAAATAATGGTTGTTACAGATAGAAATAAATTCTGTGGGCTAGCAGAGTTGTAAAGCAAACTAATATAATCAGAAGGGAGACATTAAGGAATATTGAACTGCAGAGAACACCTCACTTAACAATACATATGTTTTCAAATAGTTACATAATAAATGATTAAAGAAACCACTGGTCCATTTTGGGAGAGGCAGTGTGGTTTAATGAGGAGAGCACTGGACTGGGAATCAGTGGACCTTGTTCCTACTCCTGGCTTTGTCACTAATCTACTGTGTGACTTTGGGCAAGTGACATCAGTTCTCTGTGCCTCTGTTTCCCCTCCCACCCTTTTTATGTCTTGTCGACTTGGCTTTGGAAGCTCTTTGGGGCAGGGACAATTTCTCACTGTGTGTTTGTACAGTGCCTAACACAATGGGTTCTAATTCTGTTTGGGACACCAGTGTGCTATTGTAGTACCACTAATAATAATGATAAATGATAGTGAAGAATTTGCATCAGGAATTAAGTGAACAGCAGGGTTTTTCTCTTTCTTGACAATAGGAAGAATGCTTCGGTAAGGAGCAGATACCAGAGAATGATACAGAATTGACGCTAAAAAGCAGATAATGCAGTGGGGCCAAATTTACCACAGGAATGAACTGGCACAGCTCAATGGAATTGAGCCTAGCCTGGTCCAGATGTTAAGAATCCATTAGCCCGAAAGGACATAGAGAAAGAAAAAACAACGCGTTAACTGATGTTTTAGAAGTCTTACTCAGCTTGGGACTGATTCCTGAGAAATGTAAAGCAGACAACATACTTCTGATATTTAAAAAAATCAAGAGACAAACCAGAGAACTATAAAACAGCTAGTTAAATTGTACTTGGAAACTATCTTAGGAGTTACTGAATGCCTAGAAAAATTCAATTTGGTTATGGGTAGTCAGAATGGACTCAGGCAGGGAACTGATGCTTAATTTACATTCTGCAGTTCTTTGAAGATAATTCAGTGCTGCAATGGTGAAGTAGATATGAAAAATTCAGGGTATGTTATACATACAGATTTTTCAAAAACTATTTGACAAAACTACACAGCAGCTGGATGTCTTAGGTTAACCAAAGAGACATGGAATGCGAGATTTAATGCCACAGAACTATCCTGAAGTCTGATCCTGAAGCCATTGAAGTCAAAACTCGCACAGACGTCACTTGGACAAGGTTGGAGCCCCCAGTGGACAGGAACCAAAATTAAAACTTTTAAAGGTTAAAGAGATTACAAATGGGGTGCTGTCATCAGTGGCTCCAAACCTTTTCTATACCAGGGTCCCTTGCTACACACGGAAAAAGTTTAAGGGATTCCTCTCTCATCTAATCGGAAAGAAAGGGAGGGTGGTAATGGTCACAATCCCTTTGGACCTGTTTGTGATTCCCAGATTAAGAACCCATGCTAAGGTTATTAGAACCTCGTTAATCATAATGATGTTCTATCCTGCCACTAATCTCTCTGTGGAGCTCCCTACTATAACTGGAGAAATAGTAAGTAATGCAATCAGATTGCAGAAGGTATGGATCATTTATTTAAGTGACCATTTGCGCAGATGTCAAATGGGGACAAATAGAAAATAGTCTGATAGCTAGGAATCAATTTGGTAAATATATGCAACGTGGTATAGTTAAAACAGCACATTGATTGAGATCTGGGTGGAGAAGGGGGGGGTGGCTATTGTGTAAACTGCACTGAAACTATCAGGCTAGTGAAATTCAAAAGTAAAAATGGCATACATCATACTAGACTGTATTCACCAAGGGACAGAATATAACGCAGAAGAATACACAATACCTAAATCAATGCACGCATTTTAGATTCCATCTTATGCAAAGGAATTTAATCTGTAAGACTGTTTAGACCTTTTCTATTATGGCGATTTCAATAAACACTTCAGTGGAGGCTAACAAGCTCACCGATGATATGAACATTTGTATATATTTGAACACAGATTCCTAGGGCTCCCTTGTAGGATGGTTATGAATATAGAAATGCATCAACCTGTCTGTCTGAAACTCCCCTGCAGTATGGATTTCTGTATATAAAGGCTGCACTTTGTGGGGCTCTGTGTAACGTGATTTTCAGCATGTACTTAGAAGCACCCTGTAGTTTCCCTGTAATATGAGTAGCTCTATAAAGATTGCCTTGATTAGCTCTCATGGCAGGTGAGCACCAATCCCTACTTTTATTATTATTAAATGAATAGAGGCTAGAGGACCCAGCCAGGATCAAGGCCCCTGGTGTGTTGGTCATTGTATACACGGATAACAGAAGGACACTACCTGCCACAAGGAGCTTAGAATCTAAATCGTCTCTTCTTTTCCTTTTTCTTATTAATCTGTGGGGATTCTTCCCTCCCAAAGCTGCCTCCCTAAAGGGCCCTACTGCTTCTTAAATCCAAAATGTCACCAGCAGTTTGCACAAGTTTTCAACCTAAATGATGGACATTTTGCATGATCGTGTATTCCCCTTATAGTTTGGTCAGATGGGGACAAAATTTGGCAAGTTTTTGCCTGATAATGAATCAGAGCTACGAAACACCAGACCTGATAGTTTTTGATCCAGCCTAGAAGCCGACATCCAAAATCAGAGGGGACTAGTTTGGATCTAGTTCCCTGAATCATCAAAACCGTTCCTTCCTTACTACAAAATTGTGAGAGCAGCTTAGGTTTAAAATGGCCATACCAGCCAAGTGGCTATTTGCAAAGTGGCTATCTGCACCACAATCAGATGGCTTTCATGGATAATTCATTTTACTTTAGCTGTCAAGCCACAACAGGGACTCAGCAACTGACACCTCAGTTTGTTATGGATCATGGGGTCATAACAAGGCCATTTATTTTCATTGAATGTGATGAGCAAAATCCCCTAGTTCATCTGTATAAAAGGCAGTGTACTCTGGCATTCCATTATCCAGTACACAAGATGGATGTGGAAAAAGAATGGCCAGGAACATTCAAGTGAGTGTTACAGGAACAGGCTTAAAAATAAATCAAATATTGCCTTTCCAGCTCCAACAAAAAACATCAGGAGGAAACTTTCCCTCCCCTCCCCCATGTCTTTATACTGTGTTAAAACCCTCCCTTCCCCTTGACAAGTCTGGCATACTCTCTGGAAGGCGCTGAGAAAGTGTCTGCCTGTTTTCTTCTACCTGAGCTGAGGGCAAACCCTCTGCCTCTGAAATTTGCTGCCAGTACTGCACACAAGGGTGCAGAGCCTCTGTGGGTGTATATTGCCCTTCCACTACGGAATTCACCAGAACAACTTACACCAGCGGATGATCTGTCCCAAGGTTTCTGGCGTCCAGCTTCTTGCAGTGCTAAGGTGGATTTGTGCCATGCTCCCAGGCCTTTTGACTGGTGCAGTGTGGGACTGTCACTTGGTTACACATACAAAACTAAGCATATCTTGATTTTGTTTTTGGTAGAGCCAGGTTGGCAGCCCTGTTTTGTTTTCTGTGCAAATCTGTTGAAAGTGAACTAAAGCCAGCTGTGTCTAGAAAAGGTGCCCACATACTGTAGCACAAGCAAATTAAATAAAAGTATTGACAGCTGGTGACATTCTGTTGACATGTGTTCAAGGCCGGGTTAACTGTAACGTTGGCTTTGTATGATAGCCACTCACTTTACAGCAAGGATGAGCTGATATTTGGGTATTATTTGTATTGACAATTCTGATGTAAGGGAAGAGTAAAACCTATTTGTTTCATCATGCTTTGGGCTGATATTTGGAATTAGTAGAAAATGAAGTTTTTTGTTAGTGAGCAAGGGTTTCTGTTCTGTTCCAGTACTAGTTTTAGTGGTGTAAGGCATTTTGGTGTCTCAGTGTCTCTGGAGCCAATAGACATTTATAAAATAAATTGTCTGGGTGATATTAGTGCCACAAAATCTGAATATCACTCAGTCGAACATCAGCAACCCCATAACAATTTCTCTCCCTCTCCCCCATCTTTCCGAAGGCTATCATCCAAGGAGGTTAGTGTGGGTCTGATGTCCTTCTATTTCACTCTAATGTCTTAGGAGAGAGGGGGCTGTCTAGCTGCTATCTCCAAATCCCCCACCTCTTCATGGTTGAGATAAGACCCCTTCAATCTACACAATGTTATTCCAGAAATCAGACTGTCCTCCGTATTCTGCAACTATAGGCCATCAGCACTGTGCAGGGTGGAACAGTGCAATCCCATGGGGCTCAGCAGTGGGTGGAAGCCTGCGAAGGTGCAGATAAAGAGAAATTCCTGTCAATGCTATTTTAGGAGAACACACACACACCAGCAGTGGGTGGAAGCCTGCTGTGCTGCATATGGATTGACAGAATAGGGGGTCTCTTTGCTGAGTCCCTGAAGCCCGGAAAGAGGAGGATGGGGCCCAGTTGGCTGTGCACAAAACAGTGTGAGATATTAGGTGATTAGACTGTTGCTGCCCTACTCCTGCCAGAAGAAACTTCTGATCGGGCATAGAGAAGCACACGGCTTGTAAGGAGTAGAGAAGGTTACAGAGAGCCGGGGTGAATGAGTATGCAGCAGTCAGGTATTTTGAAATGATATTTGGGGACTATTCAACTGACTGAATGGCAATATCTGTTATTTTACATGTTTATTCAATATGCCTGCCCCTGCTGAACAATGAATTGGGAAACATGACAAATTACAAGGAGTTCAGTCATCTATACTTCGTCATCATTTGCCACAAATACCACATAACATTAGAAGAAATTAATTTTTAAATATTAAATGAAGATAAGTCAAATTGGCTTGCCCCTCTTCAGTTCAACAATCTCAATTTAACACACCCAAATGGATCACCTACCAAAACATAATAGCATAGATTTATACACTTTCCAGCCTGTGTGTAGGGAAAAAAACAGATGGCCTCTGAAATGAACTTCCACACAACTACCTCTGCCTCCTACCTTGACTCCTCAGACTAGCTCCTTATATTCTAGCTGATATAAACAGACAAACTCTCATTTTACCCCATCCTTGCGAAGGTGCAGATAAAGAGAAATTCCTGTCAATGCTATTTTAGGAGAACACACACTTTTCTAACTCTTGATAACCTGGGAAAGAATTGGAGGTGAGACTGGAGGAATTGTCCCTGTTAAATCTGTTGACCCCAAGAAAATGTTCTAGTTTAAATATGACATGTTCCATTAAACTGGATTTATGATGTTGGAATGTAGTTTAACAGCTCAATCTTTTTCCCCATTTAAAGAATTATAGATGCAAGTGTCCATGAGCTCAAATGTTTGCCCACAAAGTCAGAAGCCAGGTTGAAGCCAAGTTTCTAGTTGAAATCTTATGTTTTTGTTACATGAAACTGAATGAATTTAATATGCCACATCAATGTATAGGCTTTACAGCCTATACCCCTTTATCCTGACAGATAAAACTTTCAACCATGCCCAGATCATCTCTCGTCTGGATTATTGCTATCCCCTACTCTTTGGTCTCTCCAATACCCGCACCCCTCTATCTCATCCAAACTGCAGCTACAAAGCCTTCTACTTCTGTGATTTGGCTAGAACACACACTCTTTGAATTGTTACACTCATTCACATGTTCTCCAGTACATCAAGATAAATGTTTTATCCTCACATTTAAAACTGCACAACTCTGCCACTGTTTACATATGCACCCCTGATCACATCCCACCCTGTCCTACTTGCTCCACCAAAAATGCCAGTTTTCACTTCCCATTTATCCAATTCTCCTACAATTGTCCCATTTGTCCATGGCTCTGGTTCACCAAGTCACTAACTTCACTTCTTTCAAATTCCTCCTTAAGACTCACTTCTTCCACAAAAAATACAAAAAATAAGATGATGATCATTATAATTTATATTTATATGTTTGTGTGTGAATGTATATATATATATATATATATATATATAGCCTGTTGAACCACCTAGCTGTTCAAATGCCTGCTAAGCAGCTATGTTATCATATTTCTGCACCCCTCATCTTTCCTGCCCTCATTCCCTCTCTACTGCGAGCAATCCCCACTTGTTGTGGCACATCTAAATTGTTTACTACATTTTATATTGCCAGCTGTTCAGAGCAGGGATCACGTCTGTCCGTATATATTGTAAATCAATAGCACACTCTTAGGGGCAGTGAATTAGTAATTATACTGTAAATGTCCAACATAGACAGCTCTGTGAAAACACAGAATAGAAGAATATTTCAAATTTAAAAAAACATTTCACACAGATGATGATTCAACTATTTTAAAAACATGTTACTTTTTAAATGACTCGATACTGGCTAAATTCCCAATCACTAGTTTTTGCTGCTAGGTGAGCATGTGTGCAGAAGAAAGGATTTAGGAACTTGTTTAGAACTATATAAATTGGAAATCAAGTAGCTGTCTGATTTCAGTCTCTGGGAAAAAGTGCAAGTATGTTATGAATTAGAACCGTAGCAAGTCTTTCTTTTGGGAAATTACTTTTTTTTATGGTGTTCCTCTACTTGAAATTAATGTTCTAACAATATCAAAAGACTAGCTTTCTAGTTTCCCACAATACACATGAGACTAATGTTTTTGCACTCATGTTCACATTCTAAAACCCTGTTGTAAAAGTTTCTCTAACTCACTCGAGTGCAGAAGATGACCCTTTAAAATCTGGCAGCCATAGAATAATTGAATCCTTGTGGAAAATCCAGACAATATCCATGAATCAGAAAAAGAACAAGAGTGAATTTATAGCTGCAAAATCTCTGAGCTGACATCAGCTTCCCTAGAAAGATTTTTAGGCAGTTTTCACAAAATCAGCAATACATTCCAACATCCATTTTGCACGTTCAATTTAAAGGTCAGACCACTGCAAAGAATATTACTGATACTAAAGATTATGATTTTACATATTTCCCCCCAAGTTTATAACTCAGATTTCACAAATAAAAAATTAGAGGGAGAGAGACTGTGTTCTCGTGAATAATTTATTCCCAATTTGCAATATCCTAGATATGTGTAGGGAATGCAATACTGCACTGAACATGTCGGGCCAAATTCCCCTTTTTATTATTCCTGGTGCAACTCCATTGATTTATATGAAGTTGTGTTCATGTAATGGAAAGGAATTCATCCTGTAATTATTTAGACAAAAGGAAAGTAACTGCAAAAAGAGATGTACACATAAAAACATACACTTTAATGTACATTTTAAACCATTACATATAAAATACTTCTGGAACTCAGAACCAAACAGTTATTTCAAAAGCAAATCAGCCAGAAGGCACAGGCCTCCCCAAATATAACATAGAGGGTATTACTCTGGTGAACTAATATGATCTTCTTGACAGGTTTAGATAGAGAAAAAATGTTAGTTCCCAACTGGGGACTTAAATAAAGGCACTGCACTGCATAGCAATAATAATTGGAAGGCTAAAACAATTTCCAAACTACAGTGACAGGAAGATGGTAAATCATTCCCATCTCGACCCCCAAGCAAAAAAAAAAAAAAAAATTGCAGTCAAACCTCCCACATTAAAATGTAATTGTATCTCATTTCTTGTCTCTTTATTGCTTTGGTGGTCCCAGACTGCTTCCCTCATACCAGTGAAAGCAAAGACGTTGCTTAATATGTGTGAAACAGCTGGTTGTGGATAAATGTGTTATGCAGACATTTGCAATTAGGTTGTCCAGTAGAAAGGGTAGAGCAAATAGACTCTGAGACCACACTATTATTTTGATATGGCACAGTATGAACAAGATAATCCCTTGCTCATGCAATAGATGCTTTTCAATGGGTATGTTAAAGAAAGATTCCAGAAGCACTCATGTTTTAAAGCTGTTTTGAAAGCAGTCAGGCCAGATGCAGTACATGGTATAACTGCTCTTCATAATGACATGCAAAAGCAAATAACATAGAGCCAAATCCTTCTCACTTTATTCACATGAGCAGTCCACCTGAAGTCAGTAAAATGTAAATGGGAGAAGTGGGAACTGGCACATAGTATCAAGGACAAAGATGCAGCTGTTTTATTATTAATAATAGCACCATTTCTAAAATATAACCTTTCAAGGATCTTCGCTATTTTACAGCCATCCAATTAGAGCTGTTTGAAGCTCAATAATTTCAGTTTTCAGTGCTTTGTGAAGAAAGACCTTAATTCTGGTTTTGCTTCCCAGGGATTGGCACTCTGTGAGTTTCATTTTGAATTTTAGGAACCAAGAAACAAAAAGCAAAACTAGAAACTGCTTTAGACTACAAAGTTTAATTCCAGACTCTAATTTCTCCAGATCCCACAGATATATGGATCCAAGATTTAAATGCAAGGTACTATAGTAATAGGAGACAGCCATGAAGTTCAGATCTGTTCCTGCCCCCTCATCATTGTTTGTGCAAGGTAGGGTGTAATCTCCTCTTTGTGTGTTGGGAGTTGTGAACATGAAACCCTCACACTGATGACAAATATGCCCTCAAGCAAGCCCGGACATTAAATAAACTTTGTAAAACTTCCCATCTCCAGCACAAAATAAATAAATAAAACCATGGCATTATCTTACAGATTCATCTATTCTGAAAGCAATATATACAACTTGACAGAAAGCTTAGTATGAAGGCAAGCTGCAAGGTGACAAATTGGAGTTGATAGCATTGTTATTCTTCCTGAAGTTACTAATAATTCATGTGATTCTGGGTCCAGGTGTCTCACCAGAGGGCATAGTTCTTTTGAATGACATGGTATGCAGCTGGGTCACATTGTACTGCCTGATGGACTTATCTAAACCATTAAATACTCAGAATGCCTGGGGCCTGATCCTGCAGTTTTTAATCAGGCAAAACTCCTATTTACTTCAGTAAGACGCTTGCTTGTGAATGAACTGGAGAACCCTGCCTGTTAACCAGAACAGATATGACAATTCTGGGATATTGTTAAATCTATACAAAAAGTAATGGGCCTGATCTTTTTCTCACTTGTGCTACAATTGCTCTATTGACCTGAATGAAGTTACTCCTAATTTACAGAATTGTGAAAAGAGAACCCACCAAAACAGAGAAAACTTCAAAAAAGATTCCTTTTTGGAAAAAATTTCCTGTGGAAAATGTTTCAGTTTTTCAATGAAAAAAATAGAATAAAATAAAACACTGAAAAATGTTTGATGTTTGAAAACCATTTTAGTAATATATTTTGGTCTTTGAAACCAAAACCTGATTTTTAAAAACTGAAAATCAAATAAAAAAATTACTGACAATTTTTCAGTTTCCAGATTTTTATAGGAAAAAATGGAAAATTTCAACCAAAACGAACATTTCCCATTAAAAACTTCATTTTGATTAAAAAGCCATTTTCATTTAAAAAACAATTAAATGAAAAGATTTAAACAAGCTGTAATAATCGTCCAACCATCATTAGAAATGAGCTAGACCATCCTATAATGCTATAACTTTAAAACCAGGTTTACTAAATGTGTTCCTTTGGGTCATTATGCCAATCAAAGATGGCTAGAGTGCAGCATGAGCCCTTGTCTCTGGTATGTCCCCTGTGCTGGAGGGAGCCCATGAAGACGTGTCCAGTGGAATCTTCAGCTGCCCTTTTAGAGTTTTACAGACAATTTGTACTGCTTGAGTGAGGTGAGGGAACCCTGGCGTGAGCCTCGATCTGGCTTGCCGGTGCTGCTGTCATACAGTGCAGTGCGAGATACCACTAGACAGGCAGTTATGATGATAATTGCTATTTAAGTTACTCAAGTTCAACACCTGTTTCCAAATCAAAAGTGATCTTGTTAATTGCTTGACTACATCCCTCCATAAAAATGATCCATTTTCAATTATAATTTGAAGTCTGTTGGCTTATAATGTGTGCTGTAACCATTAGGTATCGTCTCCCCCACTCTCTCTGTCTAAACCCTTAGTCTTCCTACTCATCCTAAATTAAGTGATTAGTAGGTGGATGTTCTGCAGATGTATAGACAGCAGCCCACATATATTAATCATTGTACATATTTAGTCGTTTTCACTGCCTCTCCTTGTCAGTATCTTTCTGTGGCTGTAAATTAGAGACTCAGATGAAGCCTTCAAAAAATGAGGCACCAATATTATACTAAATACAATCCTTTCATAACATCAGTCTCGCTAACAGCCTGGAGAAAGATATACTCTGAGTACACACTGGAAAGTAAATCTGATAGAAACAGCCATGGAGTTGGTTATGACCAAGATCTTATTTTCTAGTACTGTTTGATGCTTTTCCTGACATCTTGAAATTTTAAACATGAAATATCCTTCCATGGATATAGAAAAGAAATGATATTGGCCAGAGCAACCCAAGTTGAAACCATCCAAGTATTTTGTAGAAGTGAAAAATGATATTGATACACTGTTATAGTTTGGATGTTGAGAGTGTCATTACAGAGGGAATTGTTTCCCTAACATTTTCTGCAAACTGGTGTAATAAGAAACTGTACCTCAAGATAGAAAATGAGGATGAAGAGATAGTTCCTTGCCTTTTATGTAGATGATCATCCATCAAATTACCTCAGTTTGAATAGACACTAGAGTTGGAGAAATACTGAAAAAAATTGTGTTAGACTTTGACTTACAAATTAATGAATTTCTTCTAATAGTATTCATTACCTTTTTTATCTGTCTTTTGTGACTTGATGATTTTCAGTAATGAACAAATGCGTAAATATCAGTCTGTTCATAGATAAAGGGCTCTGGTTTTCAAATTTTGCTACTGTTCTCTCAGTTTTAGTCCCCAGGACGGTTCTGCCTTTTATGTAGTTCTTCCATTTAACCAAAAAAGGCTACCATTTTATAATGTTCTCTTTCAAAAATCTCATTGATTTAGAGTTTAAGGGCCACTTGGAAGCTAAGTTTTCTACTAATGCAATTTGGAAGACTCTCCTTTGGATCCAAATTCACTTCACATTTTTCTCAGCAAAAGTGTAGTTACCAGATACATATCATCGCTGATTTGATATGATGGGTGTGCCTCTGTTGAAAATCCTTTTGATACAGGCATCGGGAAAAAATAAGATGTATAGGTTTCAAGACCACGAAAGGAATACGTTAGTTTTTAATGGAGAGCACTGGTGTACATGCAAAATCACTTACGATGCAGTGTCTTAGTTTTACCACAACAGAATCTTTATAGTCCATGCAGCAGACATTCGCCTTATACTTGATGTAACATGTGGGGATAGAAATAATTGAAAGTTGAATACTCATTTCAAATAGGCATATCAAAACTCATCTGAACTTCTTGAGACTCGCTCTAGCAAACTCCTCTGACAGCACCTCTGATCTCTTCCTTCAATGGCCACCCTTTCCAACTGACCTAGATTTCCCCCCTCTGCATGGTTGATCCATTTCCTGATGATCCCTCTGTTCCAGGGTTGCTGCAGAAGACAAGATTCTGGTTATGAGTAGAACCCATAAGAAGAAGCATATGGCCCTTTCTTGTCAGCAGTTCTTGTTTGAAAGAGGCTGAAGGCCAATCCTACCAGCTGCTACTCTTTGGAAGGAAGCTGCTCTCCCCTTGGGAGAAAACTCCTGACCTGAGGTGTGATCCAGAGGTAAGCAGCCTTTCTGCTATGTTCTATTGCTCCTGAATTATAATGCAAGGTGCTCTGTAGATTTAGGAATATTGTCCTGAGCAGTGATTATATAGTCCTAAATTAGTAGATTATGTGTTGAGATTCTTCATAGTGGAAAGGGGAAACCATCTCAAACTGGAGTTCAGGATTCACGGCTGTTGTTACTGATGATATGATAATGATGGAATCACACATTGATGTTGATGTATGACAATTCAGCAAACATGTGAATAGTCAGTATTGTGTTGCTGAATCACCTGTACTGTCAATGGATTATAGTGGGAAATGTTCCAGTCCTACTCTGTCATCCATGCAAGCCATTTGCTAAAGTGGTTCAGAAATTGCAACAAGTAGTGCATCAAATGCGGTTGCAGATTTAAGTTCAACCAGTGACATAAAGAATAGAAAAATATATGTCTGGAATTTTACATTATCCCTTGATGGTTAATTGTCAAATAAGTGAAGTAATGAACTGTTTACACCTTAAAGCTTTCCATATATTTTATATGAAACCAACTGCTGCAGAAGGTTAACCAACAAGCTAATTTGCTTAAAGCATTGGATTTTTTTGCATTTCTTTAGAATAAATCCCCCTCCCCACCAGTTTATTTTGGCAGAATATGAAACCTCAGCCTCATGATGAGTAAATAACAAACAACTCTGGGTTGGAAACAACAAGTTTTTTCTTTCAAATTGTTTTTATGAAATGAAAATAGAAACTGTGACTAAAGGATACTGCAAAATATTTTCCCTGGGTGGCCTTCTGTTTGGATTACATATAACTTTGGAATGACTGAAGTTCTGAATAATTCTTTAGTATTTATAAGACTAGCATTGAGGGAAAGATGCTTTTTGGAAAAATCAAATTTTCTCAACCTGGCCAGAGTTATGATCCTGGGCTTAACACTCAGAGAACTTTCATAAAACTCTATGTACTTTAAAAGCAAATGCCACCAATATTCTCCCCACTTTCAGGCTGTTCCACATATTTTGTGGAGCCATTGAAGAGCTATCATGATATTACAGCAGCATTTCTCTAATGTACACTGACCTGATTGTGTATCTTATCTGCTTTCACAGCATGATGATGGCAGAATTACATTTCTATGCTGCACATGGAGAAATAAAATACAGCATGATTATAACTGGGATTAAATATGGAAATGGGCTGGATTTAGTGACCAGAGGTAATAGAGATAAGGTGGTCAAATTTCAGCATTTCCCCTGCGAGGCTATTACAAATTGTGAAATTACCTGCGTATCTTAGTGAGCTGCCTACTGTTTTCTAAGTGGTTGAGTTAATTCATCATCTCAGTGTCATATGAGCTCACTCCTGGCACAGTTTCAAGAGATCTCATTATTTTTTGATGTCTGTGATGGATTAGAGATGAGAATATCACCGGCCTAGGGGTTCACTAGCTCTGCCTGTCATATTTGTCAGCTACAAACCAGCTCTAGTGAAGGGTTATAAGGGCATTTGGGATAGTGGGCCATTAAAATACTGTTCCATTACTTACACTCAGTCAGCTTGAGGAAATATAAGGTAACAAGTGTGAGAGTTACCCCATGGGATCCATTTTCTCTGTTATGCACCCAAGAAGGAAAATCAAGATGACAGCAGAAACAACAAGGAGCTTTTTCCACACTCAGTGGCCACATCTTGTAATTTCTCACTACCCCACTCTCTGCAGGAGAAAAGGGCTTGTTTGGGTAACCTCGCAGACAATTCTGGAAGCTCTGTGGTGGAGCAGAGATCCTGCCTGATCTTCTTGTTCTTGATATCTACTTACTTTAGTTTTGGAGCGGAATTTAGGATGACCCTTGAACTTTTCACAGTCCAGTAAAGATTGTTCTCATTTGGAGTACCTGTCTGAGGGATATACAGTGAGTACTTTCACCTTTCAAATTCAGGACAAAGCTGGCTAGATTGTCGGGCTCAACGGGTAGTGATCAATGGCTCCATGTCTAGTTGGCAGCCGGTGTCAAGTGGAGTGCCCCAGGGGTCGGTCTTGGGGCCGGTTTTGTTCAATATCTTCATAAATGATCTGGAGGATGGTGTAGATTGCACTCTCAGCAAATTTGCGGATGATACTAAACTGGGAGGAGTGGTAGATACGCTGGAGGGGAGGGATAGGATACAGAAGGACCTAGACAAATTGGAGGATTGGGCCAAAAGAAATCTGATGAGGTTCAATAAGGATAAGTGCAGGGTCCTGCACTTAGGACGGAAGAATCCAATGCACCGCTACAGACTAGGGGCCGAATGGCTAGGCAGCAGTTCTGCGGAAAAGGACCTAGGGGTGACAGTGGATGAGAAGCTGGATATGAGTCAGGAGTGTGCCCTTGTTGCCAAGAAGGCCAATGACATTTTGGGATGTATAAGTAGGGGCATAGCGAGCAGATTGAGGGACGTGATCGTTCCCCTCTATTCAACATTGGTGAGGCCTCATCTGGAGTACTGTGTCCAGTTTTGGGCCCCACACTACAAGAAGGATGTGGATAAATTGGAGAGAGTCCAGCGAAGGACAACAAAAATGATTAGGGGTCTAGAACACATGACTTATGAGGAGAGGCTGAGGGAGCTGGGATTGTTTAGTCTGCAGAAGAGAAGAACGAGGGGGGATTTGATAGCTGCTTTCAACTACCTGAAAGGGGGTTCCAAAGAGGATGGCTCTAGACTGTTCTCAATGGTAGCAGATGACAGAACGAGGAGTAATGGTCTCAAGTTGCAGTGGGGGAGGTTTAGATAGGATATTAGGAAAAACTTTTTCACTATGAGGGTGGTGAAACACTGGAATGCGTTACCTAGGGAAGTGGTAGAATCTCCTTCCTTAGAGGTTTTTAAGGTCAGGCTTGACAAAGCCCTGGCTGGGATGATTTAACTGGGAATTGGTCCTGCTTTGAGCAGGGGGTTGGACTAGATGACCTTCTGGGGTCCCTTCCAACCCTGATATTCTATGATTCTATGAAAAGAGTTTGTGGGACAAGAATCTGAAGAATCCAGCACTTGAATTTGCAAAAGAAGTGATATAACTTGAGGCAAAGTATATTTGTGAGGTTTGTGATTTCCATATCGCTTGTATGGTTGGTATGTAATAATCCATAACAGTGCAGGTAGTGTTAGAGCATCTAAAATACCCCATTTTGACTACATTATGAGCCTGGAGTTTTAAAATCCCACTTGTCTTACAGGAACGGTGTGTCTTTAACAGGAACTCAGTATTAGTGGGATTCATCCTGCAGGGGAAGAAGGCCCAGATCCTCAAAGGTATTTAGGTGCCTCATGGCTAGGCCCCTACCAAATTTCACGGTCCATTTTGGCCAATTTCATGGTCATAGGATTTTAAAAATCATAAATTTCGTGATTTCAGCTATTTAAATCTGAAATTTCACAGTATTGTAATTGTCGGGGTCCTGACCCCAAAAGGAGTTGTAGGGAGGTCACAAGGTTATTGTGAGGGGGATGCAGTGCTGCTACCCTTACTTCTGTGCTGCTACTGGTGGCGGCGCTGCCCTCAGAGCTGGGCCGCTGGAGAGCGGCGGCTGCTGGCCGGGAGCCCTGTTCTAAGGCAGAGCCGCTGCCAGCAGCAGCACAGAAGTAAGGATGGCCTGGTATGGCATTGCCACCCTTACTTCTCCACTACTGCCTGCAGAGCTGGGCCCTCAGTCAGCAGCCGCCGCTCTCTGACCACCCAGCTCTGAAGGCAGCAGCGCAGAAGTAAGGGTGGCATGGTATGGTATTGCCACCCTTCTGTGCGGCTGCTGACAGGGCGCCGCCACCAGAGCTGGGTGCCTGGCTAACAGCTGCTGCTCTCCGGCCACCCAGCTCTGAAGGCAGCACAAGAAGTAAAGGTGGCAATACCACGAGCCCCCCTAAAATAACCTTGCAACCCTCCTGTAACTCTCTTTTTGGGTCAGGACCCCCAGTTTGAGAAATGCTGGTCTTCCTTTTGAAATCTGTATAGTATTGGGTAAAAGCACACAAAAGACCAGATTTCATGGTCTGTGATGCATTTTTCATGGCTGTGAATTTGGTAGGGTCCTACTCATGCCTATTGATTTGAAGGGGAGTGAGGCACCTAAGTATCTTTGAAAAACTGGGAAGAAAAGTGGGGCATTAATACTGCTCTAGGACTGTGTGTTGCTTTCCTTAACTCCATCCTACTTTAAATACTGCATATATATTGTATAAGACACACACAATGTTTGATAAGCTGCAGAAGGATGGAACTGACAATACAAATGGCATCCTCTAAAGATCATCTTGTATTAAGACGAAGTGATAGGAGTGTAAGGATGGATGAGAGTGGGACAACTCATCCTTTCTCACTGAATAAGTTCTTCTATGCATGTTATAAAAAGATTACTGTATATATGCTACACTAGACCCCACTCTTAAGTTCAAATTCCTCTTCAGTTCTTTCATGACAGGTATTTCCAAAAGTGGCTTCATTAACTGGATATCATGAATATGTCAGGAGCATTTTTTTCTGTATATGAAATACTTCAGTCTAAGAAATGAACCTTCCATTTCTGGTTTAATGACTGAGTGATACTCTGGACAAATATATAATTTTTTAAAAAATTTGCATTTATCCTTGAAGTAATCAACTGTAGAAAATTTTAAGTTTATTATTTTAAACTTATCATTACTTGCTTTTAAAATTCAATAGCTAACAGAATTCCTACTTTGGATTCCACAATAATTGTCCAAGAACACCATACTGTCTATAAAATAATGGACAAACAATTGCATACATACAAGACTAGAGTACAAGACAAAACTTTTAGAAAAGTATGGAATATTGTGGTAATGCCTCTACTTGTAAATCATTCTTGTTTCTCTGTGTCCTCAAAGTTTATAATGTCACCACCAGAAAACAGAAAGTTCAGTCCCACTATTTGTCAATGATTATTAATTAGAGCTGGTCAAGAATTTTGTTGAAAAATGGCTATTTGTTGAATCATATTGGTTGCAATTAAACTTTCACTAAGAAGGTTTTTCTCAGGTCTTGCTCACAATGCTCAGAGTCTAACTAATTGCCATATGTATGGTCAGAACCAATTTTTTCCCCAGATCAGATTAGCAGTGACCTTAAGGGTTGGATGCAGGTTGCTTGCTAGGATTATCTGGGTATATCTCACTTAATCTTTTCCTTGCTATTTCTGGGGCCCTGGGCAATGGTGTTCCTCAGTCCTTCTATTCTCTTCCTGTGCCATATAATAGTCCTGTGGGCTGTAAAACTTTGGTCTAATTTTGGTTGTTGGGCTTAATGTGAGGGTGCTGGGTAGTGCTGGTGGTCTGTGCTATACAGGATGTCAGACTAGATGACCTAGTGTTCTCTTCTGGCCTTAAACTCTATGAGGTCCAGAATGGAATTTTCTGGTCAAAACGAGAAAGACCTAACCAGGCATTTACCTGGGATTTGAGAGACCTAGGTTCATGTCCCTGAGGTCTGAATCAGGTTATTGGCTATGCTGCAGTGGTCTTTCTCTTATGTATATTTGGTGAAAAATTTCAAAATGTTTCCCCCCTCCCCCGCATAGTTACAGAAACAAATTTTGAAACCTCACAATTTTTTGTGAAATGGAAATTCTTGTTTCCCCACCAGCCCTCTTAATAATCATATGGTCATACCATATGTCAGTTTTACCTAAGTATCTCCAGCAAAAATGACAAGGGATATAATTCTTGTTGAAGAAGCTAGACAATAATCTTCCCCAAATAAGTAAAAGATTTTATTTTTTTCAAATAAATTTGGCCTTTTTTTTAGCATTAAGGTATTTGCAAAAAAGGAAACACAGAAAATAAGAGGTTTTAAAGATTAGTCATGATATTAAAATCATATAATGAGTAAGGCTAAGTTTTTGTCATGGATATTTTTAGTAAAAGTCATGGACAGCTCACGGGTAATAAACAAAAATTCATGGAAGCCTGTGACCTGTCTCTTACTTTCACTAAAAATATCTCTCAGAAAAGGGGTAGGTGGTTCAGCACCCACTGCTGCTGGGGCTCCCGTGTCCCCCACCGCTCTGGTGCATGGGCACTCTGGGGTCCCCCTGCCCATAGGGCTGGGCTGCTACAGGGTCTCCTTGCCTCCAAGCAGCAGGTAGATACATAGTCCCCCAGCCACGGCTGGGCAGGTGAGGGGAGTTCCCGCAACACGGCTGCGGCTGGGTCTGCCAACCCCCTGCCACCTGCCGTGGCTAGGCAGCTGTGGGGTCCCCCCACCAGGGCGGGGTTTGGGAGCTGCTGGGGTGGGACTGGTTGGGAGCTCCAGCCCCAGGGAAGAAAATGTCATGGAGATCAATGGATGTTATGGATTCCATTACCTCCGTGACATAATCATAGCCTTAATCATGAGGTCTGATATAGTTACAAAAACTAAAAATAGATTTTTCTTTAGTCATTCAACAATATCAGCCATCAATTAGCCTTGTAGGATTTGAAGTCCTGTCTGATCCATCATACAGACATCATCATACACTATTCTCCAAATGAAGTCTCACTGAAACACTGCTCTCTGAGACCTCCTTTGAACTGCTCCTGGTGGAAGTCTCCATTAGAAGGTAAAAACTGCTTCTCCAAAATATCTTTCTGAGTGGCTTCAAGCTTAGCTATTCCCAGTGAATCACTAGCTCCCTTCTTCCTTACAGTCTTCTTTACTGAGTACCAATGTATAACAGAACTTTTATAACTCCGCAACCACAAAGATGAAAGCTCCTTGATTCTATCTATATTCTATTTACAGCCTCCATGCTGTGTAACTTGCACATGTCTCATTTTGACTTTTTAAAAAGCCAAATAGAACAAGATTATTATTAAACATCACAAACTGAATGAACTCCACTCCCAACATCTCTCCCGTCACTTAGTGTCCCACATTCATTGGCAAATGATCATTTAGGTGGCTACTACTGGAGAGGGTATAAGGAAGCAAAAATGGGCCAAAAGGGTATTTCTGAAAGGGAGAAGGAGGTGCGTCTAAGACCTGGTTTCCAAAGAAATAAGTTTTAATGATGGGTGAACCAGTTTGGCTAACATAAGAATTGACTCAAACTGACCCTCTTTATAACTTCATAAAGCATGGTTTAACTTTAATAAAAAGTTCTGCTTACTGTTCACTTTCTGGTTTTGAGTTAAAGGAGATATAAATACAAATCCATGACCATCTGCTGAAGAAACTTCATGATAGTAATTTTTTCACATGCTGCATGCTGGCTAACATGAAAGTGCTTGCAAAACTGGCTCTTTATTAAGAGAACTATTTACAGAGATGCTGCAACCTCAGTTCGCATTCTAGCCATGTGCACAAAGACTGACTTCCTCATACCCCCTCAAAATTCTTGCCTCCTGAAACCTGTGCTGCTCCTTCCAAGTTCTATGCAGGTTGTAACCGTCATCATTCTGAACTTCATGGCAGCAGTGGGGTTACACCTTAGGTCCTCCTTCTCTCCAAGCACAAGGGTCCTATTACTTGAGCTAAGGGAGAATCTCCATTAGACTTTATTATATATTATTATTTATTAGTTGTGAAATTCTGACTCCATCCAGTGGAGGGCAATAGTACACATGCAGACATCATCTAGTCACTTCATGGCAATACCATATCGGAGACTGTTCTCATAGTACTTAAACCAGTACTGAAACCTAAAAGACTGCTCTGATCAGATTTTAAGTTTGGCCTCCAGACTGAAGTGGTTTGGATAAGTTTCCCATAAGCACCTAAACTTTGGATTCTTATTTGAACTGAAATCAACTCAAACCTCTGAACCTTGTCTTGTTCGTGAATCACTCCTCTGTCAGTGCTCTCAGCTATTGCCAGGTACAAAGGTCTATAGAGCTTTAGTCCTTGTAGAGAGTGGGTGTGAGAGAGCCTACCCTTGAAGAAGTGCAAAAAGAGTTTGTCCTTCAAAATAAGGTAAACTTTTTTGCAAGACTGGCACCAGCGTTAATTGTATGTGAGTAATGCTGACATCAATTTGATTTACTTTATTAAATTTCTTTAAACAGAATATAAGCACATCAGCAATTTCCTCATGAACATTATCCTCTGAGAGATACATAAGTATATTCAAAATTCTAATGGAAACAAAATTAGCATACATTTTAAAATGTCTTTTCTGCTTACTTCTAAATTATGTGATAAATACAGCCTATAATGCCAGCAAACAAGAAAAAAATAGTTTAGAAAAGTGTTTCTAGTCACTCCAGTAATTAACTATACTTACAGGGTAAAAAAAGTATTAATAATGCATGAAATTTAATTCTGAAACCATTACTCTGCTGCTTTACACAGTCAGAGCTTCATTACTCAATTACTAAACAGGAAATATTACATTAATTTACTATAATTAAGGCTGGTCATCACTAATGATGGATGATGATTCAGAAGGTTCAGTTCATATAAATAACCAAAGTAACCAAAAATTGCTTCTCAAAATTTCATTCAAACTAGCTGAAATGCTTTATTCTGCAAAACTGAGTTCCAAATCTCAGTAAGACACTGGGTCTTGTGTTTTTGCAAGATTTCCAGTACTTCCTGTGTGCTGTGAATCTGGACATTTTGGACCCGATCCTCCAAATGTCTTACATGCCTCCTGTTTATGTCAGGTGGATCTATGTATATCAAGCTTGTAGCATCATACCAATTGTGAGGACACTCTCTCTCTCTTCGTATTTCATAACTTTCATACCAAGTCCTGACGGGGACCAGAAAGAAAAGAATGCGCCATTTTCATATCCTTCCCTCACCCCAGGCACATACCTCCCATTTCACTTACTATTTAATTTCTTCAAGGAGGGAGATGAAAGAGTAGATTTTAGAAATGTTTCATAGGTAGGAAGAACTGGACAAGGGGACAGAAGGATACAAGGAGTCTAAAATTGACCTCAAGATTAAATCTTAGAATGAAATGCTGGTCCCAGTGAACTCAATGACAAAACTTCCACTGAGTTCAATGGGGATGGAATTTCACTCCTTATATTTAAGATATCTGTTAGTTATAGACATCTGTGTATTAATATCTAGAAATGCTATTTGAGAATTTTTGTGAGCGCAAAACTTAGCGAGCATGGTAGGCATGAAATAAACACTTCACATATTTGTGTTTACTGGGGTTTTTTTGTTAATCATAGATAGGGCCCTACAAAATTCATGGTCCACTTTGGTCAATTTCATGGTTATAGGATTTTAAAAATAATAAATTTCATGTTTCAGGTATTTAAATCTGAAATTTCATGGTGTTGTAACTGGGAGGGGGGGCGGTCCCGACCCAAAACAGGGTCATTGGGGAGCGGAGGGAGGTCACAAGGCTATTATGGGGGGGTGGCAGTGTTGCCCCCCTGACTTCTGTGCTGCTGCTTTCAGAGCTGGGCAGCTGCTGGCTGGGAGCCCGGCTCTGAAGGCAACACCATGCCGTGCCACCCTCACTTCTGTGCTGCCTTCTCCTGCCAATCAGTCGCCTCTCTTCAGCCGCCCAACTCTGTGAAATCTGATCTCCCCTACAATAGCCAGATTACATGGGGGAGATCAGATTTTGGAACAGTATTTTTTAAAATCATCTCATTAAAAGTTCTCAAGGGAAAACAAAAATCTCTAGGAAATTTTTTTTCAAAAGTGTTTACACTTATACAGAATGCAAATGCCATAGATGGGAGTAGAAAACCGGTTGTTAAAATCCGATTGTTTCTTTCAAATATAGAAAAAAATGTTTTATTGAAATAGAAATCAGAGTAATCCTTAATAATATTATTGCCGTTTTTGTCCCTTTAAAGCAAAAGTCTGGAAGAGGAAGACCCCCTTATCAATCATTCTGCTTTGTACCATTGTGTTCATTAGGTAATCCCATAAAAGGACTAGTATTGTTTGGTGGGAATCCCCTTCTTCTCCCTATCTCTCACCCCATATACCCCCACCAGAAACTATGAACAGTTTGATCATTGTACCCCATTCCCATTTTCTCCCTATCCCCAGAGAACTGGAACATATGCACGGATCAAAATTGTTCATTCCAAAAGCTAAACAGGTGGCAACTCGTGGCTCATTTCCAAATCTGCTCTGAACACTGTGTGAACAATGCAGCTGCTCAGCTATCATTTCAGAGTGAGAATATTTTTACCCTTGCCCACTTCCTCTATCCTTCCAAATTCCACCTTCACAGTTTATTAGTCTCAACAAAATGGTCATTGTTCGTTCTCACATACTGAAGAACTTGATTTACTGATTGCTTTCCCTTCAGCTAGTGCTTTATTCCCTGCTGCCACTGTGCTCAAAACTTGTTGGATGTGAAATTCCTTGTTAGTATTGTCATTGTATACTATAGTAGGACTTTATACTTAGACAAGTGACAGTAAACACAATCCGTGCCCCACAGAGCTAACACTCCACATGTCAGACAGGACAGCAACAGGGGGATGAAACAGACAAATAGAGTGTGGGTAGGAGGATGAGGTAACAGTAAAATGAGCGGGGTTTTGAAAGACAAGATGCTCACTAATCACTACTTGCTAGAACAATACTGGAAGGCAGTGATTTTTAAACACCATTGCAGGATTTAGTTTTAAGGACCCTCCATCGTGCTCCTTCTGGTCTTGTTTTTTTGTCTTTCTCTTGTTTAAAAAAAAAGGAATAGGAAAAGTGGAAGAATAGACACAGTGGGCCAGATCCAACTGGAATCCACTATTAGACAACTATTAGAACTGTTAGGAGCAAGCTAGTCCGACATGGAGCTATGCTAAAAGGTCCTTTCAGTGCTTATCAGTTCAGAGGAGAGCAGATTTTCTATGCTAGATTAGGTTTTAAAATCTGATTTTGCCTATAACTTTGCTAAGTTTTTCTTAAATATTGATTGTGTGTATGCATGTGTGTACTTGTACGGTGGGGGCTTGGAGGGGGAGAGAGATCCTTTCTGTCCTTTTTCCCAGTCCCTGATGATGGAACTAATCCTCAACCTGTTGTCCACTATTTCATCTCTTCTGTCCCCACAGTTCTACTTTTTATCACATTCTTTCAATTTCTGCTCTGCTTCTTCTTGCCTCTTTAGCTTTTGTTATTGAAAGAATTCATCAAAAATATCTTTACCTGTGGCTTGTTGACCAAAAGCTGTTCACTGAATATTTCTGATTTTAAAAAATACTTAAAAATAAATGACCAAGTTAGCTACTGACCTGACTCTGTCTGTGACTAGGTCCTAGGCAGCAGGCCTCTCTAACCTCGCAAGGCTATAGTCAGAAGAAAAATTGCATGTCCTTTACACATTCAAAAACCTAGGTCAGGATGTGGTGTGTAAGGCCATTGAACATGTTTCTACACCTTGCTAACCTCATTGAAACATGGATGCAATATAATTACCTTACAATTAGCATCTTTTTGATCAAGTATTGTGTAGGTTGCACCAACTGTATTGACTAGGCAACGTATGGTGTGCATGACGTGTGGAAAACTTGCTTTATTCAGTGATTAGGATGCTGGTGTGCTAAGAAATCTGCTTATCGTGTTTCATTGCTTCACTGTACTCCCTGGCTGTTTGCCTGTATTCATCTGTTGTCTCTTGTCTTACACTGACATTGTAAGCTCCTTGGAGCAGGGACCATCTTTTTGTTCAGGGTTTACACAGCGTCTAGCACAGTGGGGTCCTGCCCCATAGCTAGGGCTTTGTAAGTGCTATGGTGCTACAGCTAAAAATAATAGTGCTTCAGATCAGACACATTTCAAGTATTTGCTGTACTAAACACCTTAGCTATACAAAACAAAGAAAGATTTCTTTCATCACAAATCAGAGGGGTGATGAATACCTGGGTTGCATTTCGGGCCCAATTTTGTAACAATCCAGGCAAAACGCCCTTTTGTGATTTTATTCCCTTACTACATATGGCTGCAGTAATTTGTGGTGACGTCATTTGTACCAGATATTTGAAAATCTGCTTCTGTTGTCCAATAGGTTGATGATATTTTTAGTTTCATACAAATCTTTATTATAAGAAGTGTTGGCAAATTTGTAATTGCCAGATATATTTGGCCCACATCTCTAGTGAATAAAAAAGTGGTGTAGCTTGTTTGAAGTCAATGGGCCTTCGCTGATTTACACCCGCTGAACATCTAATATTTATGTGCATGCGATCCATCTGAACAAATATGATGCACTGAAAGTAGAAAGCAGACACACGTTCAATGAAACTTATATTGTTGTTGTACCACAGTTATGTGGCAACCAGCAGTATCACAGATTTAAAGTGGAGTTAGAAGAGGCAAACGTTTCACTATGATACTTTTCTAAGGCTGTGTCTATACTGCAAGTGAAGGTATGATTGCAGTGTGAGTAGACAAAAAGATTAAAGCTAGTGCTGGTAATAATAGCAGAGAGACCCAGCAGCGTGGACCATGGTGTTGGCCAACAACCTGAGTACATATCCAGAATGCCGTGTGGGCTTGTGCTGGGGTGGCTAGCCAGCACCGAAGACCATGCCATTATGTCCTTGCTGCCACTGTTACCTGCACCAGCTTGATTAAAGCTAGTTTGGGTATGTATACCTGTGCTGCCACTACCTTCCTTTGTGGCACAGACGTACCAGCACTGGTATACCTTCCTTTGTTTTACTGGGCTAGGATCCCATTTTGCATGACTCATAGACTTTAAGCTCAGAAGGGATCATTGTGATCATCTAGTCTGACCTCCTGCACATTGCAGACCACAGAACCCTGTCCACCGACTCCTGAAATAACCCCCTAACCACTGGCTGAGCTAGTGAAGTCCTCAAATCATGATTTAAAGACTTAATGTTAAAGCGAATCCACCATTTACTCTAGTTTAAACCTGCAAGTGACCTGTGCCCCATGCTGAAGAGGAAAGTGAAAAACCTCCATGGTCTCTGCCAGTCTGACCTAGAGGGGAAATTCCTTCCTGATCCCAAATATGGCAATCAGTTAGACCCTGAGTATGTGGGCAATTCCCACCAGCCAGACACCTGGGAAAGTATTCTCTGTAGTAACTCAGAGCCATCTCCATCTAGTGTCCCATCTCTGTCCGTTGGGGATTTTAGCTACAGGCAGTCCCAGATTGGCTATATGGCATTGTAGGCAGTCCTGTAATACCATACTCCGTGGAAGGAAAAGGCTGGGGTAGGGATCGTCGAATCATGGAATTCAATGAATAGCTACGCAGGTGGTGTCGGAGAGAAGGCTTTGGATTCTTTGACCATGGGATAGTGTTCCAAGAAGGAGGAGTGCTAGGCAGAGACGGGCTCCACCTAACAAAGAGAGGGAAGAGCATCTTTGCGAGCAGGCTGGCTAACCTAGTGAGGAGGGCTTTAAACTAGGTTCACCGGGGGAAGGAGACCAAAGCCCTGAGGTAGGTGGGGAAGCGGGATACCAGGAGGAAGCACGAGCAGGAGCATGTGAGAGGGGAGGGCTCCTGCCTCATACTGAGAATGAGGGGTGATCAGTGGGTTATCTCAAGTGCCTATATACAAATGCACAAAGCCTGGGAAACAAGAAGGGAGAACTGGAGGTCCTGACTGTTCAGGAAGGACAGGGAGGCCAGAAAAGGTGGGGGAGTTGCACTGTATGTAAGGGAGCAGTATGACTGCTCAGAGCTCAAGTATGAAACTGCAGAAAAACCTGAGAGTCTCTGGATTAAGTTTAGAAGCGTGAGCAACAAGGGTGATGTCGTGGTGGGAGTCTGCTATAGACCACCAGACCAGGGTGATGAGGTGGACAAGGCTTTCTTCCGGCAACTCGCAGAAGCTAGTAGATCGCACGCCCCGGTTCTCATGGGCGACTTCAATCATCCTGTTATCTGCTGGGAGAGCAATACAGCGGTGCACAGACAATCCAGGAAGTTTTTGGAAAATGTAGGGGACAATTTCCTGGTGCAAGTGCTGGAGGAACAAACTAGGGGCGGAGCTCTTCTTGACCTGCTGCTCATAAACTGGGAAGAATTAGTAGGGGAAGCAAAAGTGGATGGGAACCTGGGAGGCAGTGACCATGAGATGGTCGAGTTCAGGATCCTGACACAAGGAAGAAAGGAAAGCAGCAGAATACGGACCCTGGACTTCAGAAAAGCAGACTTTGACTCCCTCCAGGAGTGCCCTTGTTGCCAAGAAGGCCAATGGCATTTTGGGATGTATAAGTCGGGGCATTGCCAGCAGATCGAGGGACGTGATCATTCCCCTCTATTCGACATTGGTGAGGCCTCATCTGGAGTACTGTGTCCAGTTTTGGGCCTCACACTACAAGAAGGATGTGGAAAAATTGGAGAGAGTCCAGCAAAGGGCAACAAAAATGATTAGGGGTCTGGAACACATGACTTATGAGGAGAGGCTGAGGGAACTGGGATTGTTTAGTCTACAGAAGAGAAGAACGAGGGGGGATTTGATAGCTGCTTTTAACTACCTGAAAGGTGCATCCAAAGAGGATGGATCTAGACTATTCTCAGTGATAGCAGATGACAGGACAAGGAGTAATGGTCTCAAGTTGCATTGGGGGAGATTTAGGTTGGATATTAGGAAAAACTTTTTCACTAGGAGGGTGGTGAAACACTGGAATGCGTTACCTAGGGAGGTGGTGGAATCCCCTTCCTTAGAAGTTTTTAAGGTCAGGCTTGACAAAGCCCTGACTGGGATGATTTAGTTGGGGACTGGTCCTGCTCTGGGCAGGGGGTTGGACTGGATGACCTCCAGAGGTCCCTTCCAACTCTATGATTCTACGATTCTATGATCCCCGCCATAAACTTATCCAGTTCAGTCTTGAAGCCAGTTAAGTTTTTTGCCCCCACTAGTCCCCTTGGGAGGCTGTTCCAGAACTTCACTCCTTTGATGGTTAGAAATCTTAGTGTAACAGCAAGCCTGAATTGGTTGATGCCCAGTTTATATCCATTTGTTCTTGTGTCCACATTGGCGCTTAATTTAAATAACTCCTCTCCCTCTGTGGTATTTATCCCTCTGATGTATTTATAGAAAGCAATCATATCTTCCCTCAGCCTTCTTTTGTTTAGGCTAAACAAGCCAAGCACTATGACAAGAGAGGCTCTTGAGTTACCTGTTTCAGCTTAGCTATATTATTTATTGGAACAAACAGAATTTGTACTAATCTTCTTCTTGCACTGTTATTACTGATTTAGTAAATATCTAGTCTCTTCAACACGTACAAAATCACTTCTTATTTTTGTCATGAATAGCCCATCCATCCTTGTTCTCCATTTTTTGCCCATTCCCATACATTAATCCCTAATAGACACAGGGACACTATTTCATGGCATGGTTGCTCATCATAACGCAAATGTCACTGCTCTGTTTTGTTACAGAAATCATGGCTAGTGTTGGGTGGGTAATGATTTTCCTGTCCCACAGAAATGTTTAGCACTTCAAAATTTTTCCCATACCTCACTGAGGTAAACCGGAGCCTCTCAGTGTGTTTGAAAGGGGGAAACATTCACACATTGTGGCAAAAAAATTCAGTTGCAACTAATTGGCATTTTTCCATGAAAAACTGTGTCCTTGAAAATTTCCTAGCAAGCTCTAATCATGGCAGTTCTCAAAACCCGATAAAACCCCTCTTTCTGTTTAACTGGCAGACTGTTATCAAAAGCAAGCAATACTTCTACTTTTCCTATACTTTTCTATATCTATACTATACTAGTATCTAATCTATACTTTTCCTGTCTCTTCCTTTCCCTTTCTCATTTTAGTACCAATTCCTATGTGGCCCTATGCCCAGAAAACCTCAAGTACTGGACAAAAACAGATCAGCTGAAACTTGAGCAGCCAGCTGATATAGTGCTGGCTGGCAAGAAGCAACATGTATGTTTGTTTTCTCAAGACCAAAAAGTATGTTGTGAGGGAGAGAGATTTGTTTCTGATGTTCCTTGAACAAAAATGGGTTGCACTGATTGGACTTTCAGTTAGCAATGTGTTAGTGACGTGTGTGAAAGTAAAAAAGTAAAAGTAAAAACACCTTTAATTCCTAAACTTTATGGAAACTCTTATTACACAGTACTATAGTATCTACAAAGATATTAAATTCCAGATGGGCTGACTGCTGACAGTCATTGATACAGACAACACGACAGAGTGAATCTGAGTCACCCCAGTGAAATTCTCCTCACCGTTGTTTTTGGTTCACTATTTCCTTAGTAGAGGGAGGGAAATATTTCTGGGTTAGTCATTCAACAGAATCACAAGAAGCAGCTATTCTGGGAAAGAACTCATTTTACAACAAGGGAAACAGTGTGTTAAAAGTGCCAGCTGCTTTGTGGAGTGAAATTATGGTATTTATAACCATGAGCATTATTTAACTTGTGATTTTTTTTGTAAATAGAAGTTGCATCTACTCCAAAAATAGTTGAGTTTCTGCAGCTGGAAACTCCTGAATAGTGAATACATGAGATAGGCAGGATAGGGTGGAAGGCCAAACTAGAGAGAGCTTCTTGCATCTATCAATATAGTCAAGCAGCCTTAAAATCCCACCTGTACTACAGGGAAGGGTGTCTTTTTCACAGGGACTTAATGTAATAGTATTCACCCTGCAGAGCTAAATTCAGGTTTGGTGTCATTTTAAGGCTTCACTGCTGTACTTTGTCTGCAAGAACTGATGATGTTGGTCATGAAGAACTGACTGATGTTGGTGATATTGTAATGCCAGATGGATATAAGTTTATTTTACAATGTAGATTAAATTTTCCTGGATCATTACAGCAAGTTACAACCTCTTTCTTTTCAAATAGCAAGGAAAGGCTGAGCTATAATTGAAGTGCTTTTCTTTTTGACTTGATTGGCAGCTTGTCTTCAAAGGTAGAGGCAGACGGGAAGAACAGAGGGAATTTTCAGAAGAAACTCAAGGACTTTGGAAAGACAAGTTGATTTGTGTTCTATTTACCATGCTTTCCTTTTCCAGTTCAGGATGAACACATCAATAATGCTGGGTATCTATGCAATTATTGTCCCACCTCTCCTCTCATTCCTATTGACTTCCTGCTAAGAAAATAATGCTAACTAATGCCCTCTTTAATTGAACTGAATTCCTGATGCTGTCTGAAGGGCTGGTGTGTGACAAATTGTTCAATCAAGTCATTTGTTTGTTTCATGTATTCTTTATCATGTATTCAGATAAACCCCAAAAGAACCAAAAAGCCCAACTGTTCTCAGCTAGCTGTACATTTGCCACCCTGGATTCTATCCCTCATTACTACAGATGGCTGCAGTTGCTTGTTGATTTTTTTAGTTCTAGTTACTACAGCTGTTCCTCTCCAGCAGGACTTATACCCCAAAAGCTGGATTTAAGACATCCTGTTAAATGTACAGTTTTACCAGGTATCTCTCTTGAAAAAATAAATTCCTTTGGGAGAAACAATGCTCCTTTTCATATTCTGTCACTTCTCTGTTTTCTGATTCTCTGAGGCTGAATGAGGAACAACAATAATTGTATTCCATGTTAATAGGTTAAACAAAGCTGGGTTCAAACAAAAAAACCCTAGAACCTAATTTTATACATCATGGTTTTATATATTGGATAACACATAGCCTTCCATATGCAGAGAGACTCTAATAAATGTCACCTTTGCAATTAGACAGTAAAATCAGTTTACTATAATTTACGTTTTATGCTAGTTTGATGTGACAAAAAAAAAAATGAAAAGGCCTCAGTCCCAGACAACTGTGCAATAAGAGTTGATTTCTATGCTGGTCCAGTCATATCTCTTTAAGTTCTTAATGGTATCACCTTCAAATTGAAGGTCCTTTTCACCTAATGCCAAAATACCAGAAAGGAAATATTTCTAGTGGAATGACTGTGGACCACTCATCAAATATTTACACATCCTTCCACACCCTTAACTCTGAAATAAGGAATTTGTGAACTGGAAATACTCCAAAATCACACAAATTACCCCATTTTACATTCAAAATCAACACGTTTCATGTGAAAGGTGTCCAGATTCAACTATGAGCAGAGGTAACCAAGATGTTCTGAAATTTGCATCTAAATAAGTTTCTTAGCACTCTGCGTGCCTGTTATAAATAGGAGATATTGAAACTAGAAATTAATGAGACCTACTCAGGTGTCTGGATACTCTCCTGCAAAACATCATGAACATAGTCAGGCTTGAGTCCTTGGGGAAAAAGTGGAAAGAGGGCAGGCTGTTGACCATGACTTGTAAGGTCTGGGGCCACTCTACACATTTGACATTCGTATCCTGAGGGACATTCGTATCCTGAGGGAACTGTAGTTGCAGCAGGTGTTGATGTAATGAAATTCCATTCTGCATGTGTTGGAATAAGAACTGCTCAGTTATCCAAGCATTCAACATTCATAGCAAGGTCAGCCTAGACACCCTATGCATGTCATTTCCAGAGGGCCCATTTCAAACCAGGTCTGCTGTCTGGTCTGAGGAAGTGTAGCTGCGTCACTCACTGCAAAGAATATTCTTGAATATTTGTTTGATATTGAAACATTCAGTAAATAAATCTATTGAAAATTTATACCCAGAAAAAAAGCCACCACAGTACAAGGTATTGGAGTTAAGTGAATAATTTGCCATGAATAATTTAGTCAGTGATTTTAGCCTTTTCTCATGCATGCAGGATATCCATGTTTTCTTTTATGAATACAATTTCCATAAATTCACTATGGTCAAGACGGTGGCTTGCTGTACATGGACATGCAGGGAAGAAAGGGGGTGTAAGCTTCCCCATTACTCACCATCAGTGGCCTGTGTGCAGAGGGGACAGCAGGTGCTATGGGGATGCTACTTCCTCACAATGCAGGTGGTTGAGGAGTGAGTGAGTGAGTGGAGAGGGGTTGGGAATGAATGAAACCAGCACTCTACCCTCCCAACACCCCATCCACCATAGCCAGTAACAGATTACTTCCCCCTGAAACTAGGAGGGCAACCAAGGAAGGAACTGTGACCCTGGGTGAGAGGCTGCTTGTAGGATCGTGCAACTACACTCTTCCCCTTACTCAGGGCAAGATACAAAGTCTCATTCTTGCCCTATTTGAACTTATTTTCAATGATTGATTGCACATATTCAAAACTGCAGCTGTGATGCAGTGCTGTGGTTAGTTATATAATATTAGTCAGATAGCATTGTTTCTGTTCCCTGATTGGATAAACCTGTAAGCACTTTCAGTGCAAATACATGGTTTCCCTGGAGCTCCATGTATGGAAAGTTGGAATTTACCTTTTTACAAACATTTTGCCAGGTAATCTTGATTGCTCTGATGTTTGTTGAAAACAGAAAAGGGCTGGGAATGTGAGCGAATGCTCCAAATGACTTCATTTGAAAATTAAAATGAAGATTTGTGGAAAAATCTTTATTTTCCCTGCTTGAGATCTGTTTTATGACGGTTAGACTGCATAGGTAGTAGCTTGAGCATTCCTTTAAAACCTGGTGGGGTACATTTTCAATGAGGCATGTGGAGATTTAGCCACACAACTCCTTTTGAACTTTATGGAAATTTTGTGGCAAGCTCTCTTTGCCCACCACTTTGAAAATATTCTGCAATGCATTAAATTAAAGTACATATCGAGGACTAAATATTGATCTATGAACTACTGGAACATTTGTGCTCCCCTGGGACAATGCAGATCACAAGCCTAGGGCATGAGAGGTGTGGGACAAGGCATTCTCTGTGGAGGAGACCCAGCTGTGGAATGAATAATATCTAGATCTTATACAGTGATTTGCACCAGTAGATCTCAAAGCACTATACAAAGGAGGTCAGTATCATTTTCCCCATTTTACAGATGGGCAAATCTAGAGTTAAGCTTTCTTTAGGAAACAATGTACACAACCTTCTTTAAGGGAACCTTACCACCATAAAAAGGACTTTGACATCCTCTTCTACTCCTGCCCCCAAAGAATTAAAAAAAAATCAAAATAAAAAGACATACAACTAATAAATTAATCAACCAAAGAAAAATAATCCTACCACAAGGGTAATTTTTATAACCCCAAAATAGGAGAAAAGATAGTAACTCAACAAATCCTTAGAGGGACTTTGCATTGCTAATCTACTTTAGGTGGAAGGTGCTCAGGCATTGTGACTATGGGTGGCATTCCAAAGCCCTAACATAGATTAAATACATATTCTGACAGCAAATAATACACTTTGGATATATGGGCTGGGTTTAGGTGAAAACAAAGGTATAGCAATCAAACCCAGACATTACCTTTTTGGGGCGGGGGTTGGAAAGAAATATCATTCAGGAGCTCATTGGCTAAAATACCTTTAGCTACTGTTATTTTGCAAGAAATAATAGCAGCACAAAAGAGAATAAGCTGTATACATCTCTTCAACACTTTGCTTTCCTGAAACCTCTCTACCTGCCCAAATGGAGCCCTCTTGTGTTTTATACTTTGGTAAAATATTTGCTGCATTTTTTAAAAAGAATAAAATACTAAGGATGCTGGAGCTGTGTATAACATGAACATGGCTTCTCACATTAGCAATGAAATCGCTGGCAGAATATTTACCACTCGTATTGCTTTTCCATAAAATGTAACAAATTATTAAGTGTGTACCTGAGAGAGAATGTATTGTATCACTCAGGAGCACAATTAGGGTAGTGTAATGCAAATGGCATTGGTTGGAAGCAACCATTATGTGTTGTAAAGAATTATGTAAAATCTACATAAGAAGAGGGCAAAAGTTAACGTTGCACTGAGGTTATTAGTTGTACAACGAGAATACACTCACTATACATGTTTGGTCATTGCCCTTTTCATAAATAGGGGCATTGCACATAAATAAAAAAGCACAGCACCAGAAAATACAGTAGCTTGCCAGCAGTCCCTTACTAAACAGTGAACAGAGCCAGTGCCAATCTAACTTTTGAGCTTTTGGAAAGAGTTCAGTAACTATTATAGATAAAAATTTTTGTCCATTTTTTTAGTTTAATCCTCTCTCATTATATTTCACATTGATAATATCCAGCTACAGCACTATTTCAAATAACATTAACACTTCAAGGCATTGGGTCAAACTCAGAGATGATCACTGAAGATGGTGGTATAAATGATAAGTTAAATTCAAATGTGGTTACCTCTTTAGGCATAACCCATGGAACACAATGTCATTGTGCCACAGGAAACTACAGGAAGATGTAAAAAGGTATTAGATATGCAAGGCCATTTCTGTCCTCTGTTTAAAAATAAAGTAGATTTTTTAAAACCTGCTCTGTCTCTTACCCTTGCAAGTCACAGTCCATTTGATAATGACTCCAGTGAAGGGAGCCAGATTGTGAATAAATTGGACAAGTCCATTATATCTTAATACATATGGCATAGATAAGACCAGATCCTGCTCTCAGTTACATTGGTGCTCAGTAGAGTAACTTTGACATCAGTCAGGTTACTCTGGATTTATCCTGATATAATGGACTAATGTATTAAAGATGCAAATGGAAAGGCTCTTAGTACAGAAGAAGAACAAAGGAAAAGCTGGGCAGAACATTTTCAGGCTGTTTTAAATAAACCAAGCCCAAGTGAACTACCAGACATACATGATGAAGATCCATCAGTAGAGCTTGGTTTTGATTTATCAGCTATTACAATGGAAGAATTTAGAAAAGCCATCAGAATACTCAAAAGGGGAAAGTAGCTGGAGAGGGTAACTACTGGGGAGATGCTTAAAGCAAGCTCTGGACTTTCCTGGTGTTTTTGGAAAGAATATGGAATGAAGAAAAAAATCCAGCCAAGAGGAAGAAAGGCCTTATAATAAAATTGCCAAAGAAGGGTTAGTTTACCAACTCCAGTAACTGGATAGGAATCACATTACTCTCAGTGCTTGGGCAAATAATATGCAACGTCATCTTTGAACATAACAAACAATTAGAGCCTCAATTTAGAGAGGAACAAGCAGTTATTAGACCATAGAGATCATGTGCAGACCATGATGTTGTTCTCAGGCATATTATAGGACCAAGTGTAAAGTGGCAAGCACCTCTTGTGATAAATTTTATAGATTTCCAGAAGGCTTTTTACAGCATACTTGGAGACAGTCTTGGAAAAGTATGGCACAATATGGAATGCCATAAAAATAATTAGATCAAGGATCTATATCGGGGTGGCCAAAATTACTGGCTCTCTGACTCGCATAATCCTCTCTCTCCTTGATCTAATTATTTTCAAAAGTTCAAGAGCCAGGGCACACCTGCTGGGTGCCGGGGCTCAGGGCTTCAGCCCCAAGCCCTGGCAGTTGCGCCCTGCAGGGCTGAAACCTTGAGACCCTGCCTCCCCGCTGCACAGAAGCCCCTATCCCTATCACTGCAAGGCAGAGATCCTGTCATCCCTTCCCCCCGTCTGGTAGGCAGAGAATGGGGGGAGGGCCATGGGGGGGCTCGTGAGCCACACCTTAATGGTAAAAGAGCTGCATGTGGCTCACGAGCCACAGTTTGGCCACCCCTGGTCTACATGATAATGACAAATGGGCAGTCAGAGATGGTGATAACATCAGCCAATGGTTTGGAGTGAAAACAGGAGTAAAGCAAGGTTGTATTATGTTCCCACTATTGTTTGCACTGGCCATTGACTATATCATGAATAAAATAGCCACAGAAGGCAATCAAGGAATTTTATGGACAAATGATGAAGTACAATTTTATGACCTCATTTTTGCTGATGACATCATCTTGCTTAGTTCAACACATCACTTAATGGAAGAAAAGACACAGTTCTTGGCAGATACAGCAAATCAAGTAGGCTTGTTTGTCAATGAGGGTAGGCAGAATATCTGGCTATCCATGTCCCAAATGTAACCATTAAAGTGAATGAAGAAACACTAGAAGTAAATAATTTTACCTATCCAGGAAGTGAGATGTGCAGTGATGGTGACCCCAGGCTAGATGTAAAGCAACTAATAGCAAAAGCAGCAAATAACTTTCGTAAACTTGAAAAGATTTGGGAAGGTAGCATGATTGGCACCGGCACAAAAATATGAATTTTTAACCCTGGCATCATGTCTGTCTTCCTTTATGGAGCAGAGCCATGGACATCTACAACAGAAATTGATAAGAAGAGAAACTCATTCCAAAATAAATGCCTGGAGAAGATCGTCAAACTCCATTGGAAAGACTTTCTTGCAATGTCAGAAATGCTAAATAGAGCAAATCAGTCTGAAGCATCAAATATGGTACAAAGATGACTATGGACATATTTAGGACACACTTTAAGAATGCCACCAACACAGCTTCCATGGCAAGTGATAATATGAGACCACCTGGAAAGAGAAAAAGAGGGCAACCGAGAGAAACATTATGCAGAACAATATGAAAGAAGCCAATTCCATCAACAGACGCCTAAAGAGCCCAGCAAAAATATGGAATAAATGGTGAAAACTTGTGGATGCCCTATGCAGCTGAAGGTGCAGGAGGATTAAGACTAAGGAATCGAGAGGAGGATTTGTCTTGTTGTGTCCTTTAGTATATTTAATCCATAGAAGGATACAAGTCCTTTTTCATCTAATTTTAGAGCTGTACAGATAATAGAGTACCACCTGCAATGGGGGTCCCTCTCTTATCCACCTTCTTGACACCTTAAAATACCGTAGCCAATGCTGGCCTGCAGGCAGTGCAAAAGGTGGTTTAAAGCCACTCCCCACCCCCACCTCCAGGTGTGCCTTCTATGCTTTGCTTCCTGTAAGGCGCAGCCCAGCATCTGTCCCATCATTCCTGAAAATTGTCATTTCCAAGGCTATGTTTTTTCCAACTATAGTCAGTCTAGGGAAGAGATGCAAAAGGGTTATCCCATGGGTTTACAACAGTGGATCATGCAGTCACATACCCAGCCTGCCCATGATTTGCTGGAACCTTCTTGGTTAGAAGTAGTGAAGATGCCTGCATTATCTTTATATAAATTATGTGAAACTTGGTTTTATATATGATGGGTGTCCTCTCACTGCAGAGCCCAATTATCCACTGGTTAACATTTGAAGAATACGGCCAATTATAATGAAAAGCTTTTGAAAGTTTATGTGGCATCATTACATTCAGCACTGTTCTTCTGAATGTTTGGTAAATGTATAGTAGTGGAGCACTCAAAGCCAGGTACCAGAAATAATGTGTCAACATTAGCCACCATCTTCAATCATTCAGATCAGACCTCATTACACATAATACCTGCATCATGGATCCATGAATAAATATTTTCATACCTACATGCAAAAAATATAACCCAGTGTTAGATGTACTTGTGACACAGTGAATTACACACCAACTACAAAGATGTGCTAAACAAACTGCCCTTGGGCTAGTGAAAGCTATTATTATTTGTTGAGGACTGATATTTTTCTCAGTGCCATACAGGATGTGGAGGAATACACCATCTCCACCCCAGGTAGCTCATAATGTAAAAAGCTTCCCAGGCCATGGACCTTCTTTCTCATGTTTTTGCTCTCTGTTCTTCCAAGAAAATCTTATCAAAATCTGAAGGTGGCCTTTTCAGTTCAGCCACAGAACTGAAGAGCTTGATTTTCAAAAATATACATAGTTGTCCATGCACAGAGAGCAGAGAAGAGAACTTGGCAAAGGAGGGCAGATATGACTATGGTACAGACAGAAATTGGTAGTGTCTTTTCAACAGTCAACTGTTGTCTGACATAGGTACAATATTTAGCAGCGTGCCTAGCTTCAGTTATTGAGAGACTTCATATAGCTTGTAAAGCTTCAGGATCCAGGTTACAGTAGCTGATGGGTTTACATTTCCTCATTAACTTATTCCTGATCATTCAAGCCACTCCTTCTAATCAATGGCTATACTAAATCTGTGGTCCTATGCACCTGAGGGAGGAGGTAATTGGCTTCCTTTTGAAGTTTTGTCAATGCTGTGCTATGATTGTGCTCACAGAATCATTAAATTATAGATCATTTGGAAGGGGCTCTTGGATCCTCTAGTTCAGTTCTCTCCTTACCCTGAATCAGACTAATGGCTCTGGGTTGTTAGTACTTGGCAGAGATTAATACTTTATCTGTCGGAGATTTTAAAAAATAACACGTTGGTCTCCAGGAATATAGCGAGCTAAGCAGAAACAGGAATTAGGAGAAGAGCTATGGCAAATGGTACAGAGACAAAAAGAACAGTGGAATGTAGTGCTTTGTCCAGGAAGAATGTCCTGTATTTTGGAAGGGTTAAAAACATTTCAGAAGTCGCTTTTCGGGGAGGAAGTGGAGGGTGAATCTTCAGTTCTCACTAAGCTTTTAGCTGCAATTCTGTATAAGCATAACTTGCTAATGTGACACGTTAAGTTTTTGAAATACCAGTAAGTGCATGTTAAACATAGTAAGATTCACATATGGCAACATATAGAAAAATGGCAGGCCTGATTTTCAGAGGAACAACACCCTAATGCCGCTATTCCTTTTATAAGCTTTTAAATTTAAGAGAGTAAAAACCTGAGCTTGAACATTTAAACCATTAACACTCATATAGACATTCAAATAGCCAGCAGCAACATTATAGAAAAAATAAATTAAACCAAGGGAGATTCTCTCCTCTGCATACAGTTGCAGGGATCATCTCCCATCCACAAACAGGACTTCAAAGCACCACACCAAGTGCAACAGAAATAAGATCCCTCAGGTCACCCAATATTTGAAAATCAAATATACCATATATGTATTTATTTTGACACCTAATTCTTCCCACAACAATATTGAATTTTAACTTGCATCTCCCTTGTGTCTTTTTTGCTGTGTTTGTTTGCATATACACATTACACTGTTGGTACGTATGCACCTCATGCACTGGTGCTGGAGAGTTTTCCCTAGTTGTACCTGTAGGAGCAGCCCTTCTCACTGCTGAGCTCCTTGTGCTGTGAACAAGGGTACAAAGGACAGAATTTCCCTGCCCCTTCTTCAGTTCCTTTTTAATGTCCAAGCATTCATGTTCCCTGCAAACAACTACTCGATCTATCTAGTGGTATTCAAAAGTCTTTGGAGTTTTCTCTTTCCTTTTATTCATTTATAGTTTTAAGTATATTTGGTTTGATTTAGCATTTCTTTGGCTTTTTTTTTCCAGTCTGGCAGGTCTATGGACCCTGCCTGATGCTAAGAGAACTACAAGGTCCCCCTGGTTCAAACCTTGCAATAGGTTGCAGGAAGTCTATGCCTGTTAGTGACCCTCATTCCCATTGCCTCAAATGCTTGGGTGGGCATCACATCAGCTGTGGATGCTCTATCTGTTGCAGTTTCAAGACTATAAGGAAGAAGATGAGGGAGGAGCACCTCCAATATAGGTTTATGGTGTCTGTCCTCAGACCGGCATTGGAACCCCCTTGGTCATCTACGGGAAACTATTTAAAGACTCCTTCCCAAAGTGCTTTCCTATTTCCCAGGACTGTCCTCTTTGAGACCCAGGGAAACAGTTCCAGTCTCAAAAGGAGAAGCAGAAGTTGTAATTTAGCTCCTCAAAGTCTAGGGTGAAGGATTCTTCCACCGATAGTCTGTAAGGTACCAAAGGTGCAAGGTGCCATTTGGTTTGCCGCTCCCCAGTACTGACTCACTCAGAGAGATGTGAGCTATCAGCTCTGTTGCCCTCTCAGGGACTGTTGAGACCAGCTACTTCTTCCATGGTGACAGAGCAATCCTTCCTGATCACTGCAGGTCAACAGTCCATATAGGTACCAAATATGCCCGAAGCCTACGCTGTGGCTAAAGAATTATGATGACTGTCAGTACCACCATTCCCTTTGCTTCAGGATGAACTCCCTCATCCCACTGCAGCAGGGTAGGTGCAGCCCCCTAGATTGTTGGCACTGTGTAGCCCATCCATGGCACCTTCTTCTTTGGGCTTCGGACCACCCCCTTTCACAGGGCCAACTCTGAATCCCCCACACCACATATTACTGATGGCCAGAAAGCCATCCATGCTGTCCCTGGCATGGCACAGCTGACGTAGGTCCAATCAAGGTTGCCAAGGACCCCTCCCAGCACAGTGGCACCCTGGTTCTCCAGGTACTCTGAATTGTCTACAGATTCTGAAGTTGACACTCAGGTGTCCAGGTAGCAAGAGACTAGAGCGCACTCTCATCATCACTGTGGCTTTGAGAAGGGCTTGTCTAGGGATTGGAGTGCTTGGGTCAAACAAGCCTGAGGCTTGCTAGCATGCCAGTCCCCCAGTGGCCCTATCTCGCCTCATATAAGTAGATCCTTCAGGAGGGCTGCTTCTCCTATTGACTCCGAGAGACTGATGGGACAGTCGGTACTGATTAACCATCTGACTCTTGTGCACTTGGCTTACCATTGCTGGCTCCAGAACAGCTGCCAGTACCACAGCCAATACCAGTGACAAAAGATGAACCTGGAAAGCCATTTACCTTGCCTCTGCTTCATGCCTCTTCCTCATCATCTGATGAGGCTCTGGTACTAGAGACATTACCCCCGGTACTGGATGACTTCAATGTACACCAGGAGTTACTTAGGAGAATAGCAGCTTTTCTGGGCATCCAAAGTGGAGCTTGTAGAGGGGAATACATACAAACTCATTGATGTTCTCCATCCCACTGCAGCAGGGTAGGTGGCCCTGCCTTTAAATGAGACTATCATGCAGCCAGCCAAAATGATCTGGCAGACCTCTTCCTCCATTCCCCTGGTGGCCAAATGAATGAACCAGAGTTTCACATTCCATCCCAGGGATTTGAGCAGTTGTATCTGCATACCACCCCGTCTCATTACTTGTGGCTATGGTGAAAGACAGAAGTTTACAGAGCCTGACTAAGGCTACCTACAAGGACAGAAAAGTGTCCTTTTTGACAGAAAAGTGTTTTCCATGGCAAATCTACAACTCTGGATTGCCAACTGTCATACCCTATTGTCACAGCATGACTTCTCCAATTGGGAAGCCATATACCAGTTTTCCATCATGCTTCCTGAAGATTCCAGAGAGCAATTCTAATCACTCATGGCTGAGGCATGCCTTGTCTTTCATTCAACACTGCAGGCTTGTTTTGGATGTGGTGGATTCTGCAGCCAAGGCCATGGTGACAGCTGTAACAATGTGCCAGTCCTCCTCAGGGATTCCAGTGGAGGAATGTTCCTCATTCTCATCCAAAACAGATGAGGCTTTGCCTACCCTGAAGTCCTCGGGCCTCTACACTCTGGCAACAAAGAGGAAAATATCATCTTCCATACCAGCCTAGACAGTAGCATTACCGCTTCCATCAGGCTGTCCAGCCTGAGAGGAGGCAAGGATTGCAGCAGATGAGGCATCACCTAGACAAGTTAATTAGTATCCTAGATACAGTATTGTCTTCTCTGAACTGATGGCTGAACCAAGCAAATGTATGTAGAGGATTTCCCTTCTACTGGCCTCTCCCATTCATGTCTCTGGTAATGGATGCCTTTGCCATGGAATGGGGAGTGCATCTGAGAACCCTACAGTATCAGGGGTTGTGGGCTACCCAGGAATCCAGGCTCCACATAAATGTTTCAGAGTTGCATGAGATATTTTGTGCATGTTAACAGTTCCAGTCTCATGTCCAAGGCAAGACTGTCCAGGTTCTCACCAACAGCACTACAGCAGTGTTTTAGGTTAACAAGCAAAGTTGTGCAAGGTCCAACAGGCTCTGCCAGAAGACAGTCAAGTTATGAAACGGGTGTATTCAGACCTTGGTCACCCTTAAATCATCTCACCTGCCAGGGATTCAAAATGGCCTTGCAGATCATCTGAGCAGATCCTTCAACTTAGACCACGAATGGTCTCTCAACATGAAAGTTCTAGCTTGGGTATTTTGTAGGGCTGTCAAGTGATTAAAAAAAATAATCGTGATTAATTGCTCTGTTAAACAATAATAGAATACCATTTATTTAAATGTTTTTCGATGTTTTCTACATTTTCAAATACACTGATTTCAATTACAACACAGAATACAAATACAGTGCTCACTTTATATTTATTTTTTATTACAAATATTTGCATTGAAATAGTATTTTCAATTCACCTAATACAAGTACCATAGGGCAATCTCTTTATCATGAAAGTTGAATTTACAGAGGTAGAATTATGTACAAACCCCCCCTACATTCAAAAATAAAACAATGTAAAACTTTACAGCCTACAAGTCCAATCAGTACTACTTCTTGTTCAGCCAATCGCTCAGACAAACAATTTGTTTACATTTGCAGAAGATAATGTTGCCCGCTTCTTGTTTTCACTTTCAGGTGACATTGTAAACAGGCATTTGCATGGCACTGTTGTAGCTGGAATTGTAAGATATTTACATGCCAGATGTGCTAAAGAGTCATATGTCCCTTGATGCTTCAACCACCATTCCAGAGGACATACGTCCATGCTGATGATGGGTTCTACTCGATAACAATCCAAAGCAGTGAGGACTGACGCATATTCATTTTCATCATCTGAGTCAGATGCCACCAGCAAAAGATTGATTTTTGGGTTTTGTAGTTTCCACATCAAAGTGTTGCTTTTTTAAGACTTCTGAAAGCATACTCCACACCTAATCCCTCTCAGATTTTGGAAGGCACTTGAGATTCTTAAACCTTGGGTCGAGTGCTGTAGCTATCTTTAGAAATTTCACATTGGTACCTTCTTTGCATTTTGTCAAATTTGCAGTGAAAGTGTTATTAAAATGAACATGTGCTGGGTTATCATCCAAGACTGCTATAACATGAAATATATGTCAGAATGAGGGTAAAACAGAGAAGGAGACATACAATTCTTCCCCAAGGAGTTCAGTCACAAATTTATTCAACACATTATTTTTAACGAGTCTCATCAGCATGGAAGCATGTCCTCTGGAACAATGGACAAAGCATAAAAAGGCATATGAATCTTTAGCACATCTGGCACGTAAATATCTTGTGACACCAGCTACAACAGTTCCATGGAAACACCTGTTCTCACTTTCAGGTGACATTGTAATTAAGAAGTGGGCAGCATTATCTCCCGTAAATGTAAACAAACTTGTTTCTCTTAGCAATTGGCTGAACAAGAAATAGGACTGAATGGACTTGTAGGTTGTAAAGTTTTACATTGTTTTGTTTTTGAGCGCAGTTATGTAACAAAACCCCTACATTTGTAAGTTTCACTTTCATGATAGAGATTGCACTACAGTACTTGTATGAGGTGAATTGAAAAATAGTATTTCTTTTGTTTATCATTTTTACAGTGCAAATATTTGTAATAAAAATAATATAAAGTGAGCATTGTACACTTTGTATTTTGTGTTATAATTGAAATCAATATACTTGAAAATGTAGAAAAACATCTGAAAATATTTAATAAATTTCAGTTGGCATTCTATTGTTTAACAATGCGATTAATTGTGAACAAGGTCCAGCTTGAATGAACTGGTCACTGATCCACCCTAAAAAAAATTCTTCAAGGACAAGGTCCATCTTGGACCACACCCTAATTAGCATTGTTTTAGAATTGGTCAAAGATAGATACTCTCTTGGACTCAAGTACACCAAGCTCATCCCCAAAATACTGCATTTAGAAATAATTCACTTTCTGTCTCCACTGTACCCAAGGACTTTCCAAGAAGATTTGGAGGGATTAAGTTGAGCTGGCAAAATTCATGGAAACTATTCTGCACTTCCCAGCTATGGAATTACACTGTGAATGAAATGTTAAGGCTAAATGTGCCAGGAAAAGCTATGTTCTAGCTGAAATTATCCTTGTTCCTAAATATTCCATTTTGAAAACTATATTAAGAAAATGAGAATGGTTACAGTTGAGATGTTAAACACTCAAAAGTCTGGAAACACCAAAGTTAAGGTTGAACTTGAAACCGTAATTCTGTCCCATTGTGCTACAGCCTTTAGGTACATGATCAAATAATATTTCTCTGCTAATACAGTATTGAATAATACACAATGTTGTCTGCAATCTGAAAAGGGTAGGGCTGCTGTTTGCTACCTGGATATTTGAGAGCAGGTATATGAAAGATTTTCTTTTTCTGCCCTGTTTGCTCTAATAATTGGACATAACTTATAAGATATTAAACTCCTAAATGTGTACCTTTACAGTGCTGTATGGGAAAGCAGAGATAATGAAAAGCCTAATGGCAAAAAAGTTGGGCTTCAAAATATTTAGTTACCTCCAAACACAGAAATATGTAGGGTGATAGACATACTCAAAGTTAAATGATTCAAAGAAAGGCTCTTCCCTTTAAAATAAAATAATAATAATAATAAAGAAGTCAACCAAATGTCATGCTGAACTCAAGCCATACTTTTTAGTGTCTCAGGGTTAATGTGGGAATTATCTGTATTTAAGTTTTATTATTGTTATATCTGTCTCGGGATTTAGTGGTATTTGTGTTGCTGCATAAAGCACAACTAAGGATTTACATCAGTTTGAGTTAGCTTTGGACTACAAGAACCCAAGAAAATGTCTGTGGACAGAGCCCATTTTCCAGTACTCAAAAGGACAGTGGGGCTGGAATGTTAATTCATTTGAATCTTACCTCCATGAATGTGGAATGAGGGTTTGGCTAGTTCCATGGGGTTGGGGGGAGAAGTCTCCAGCTTGAAAATCCCAGGGGGCTTTAGGTGGGGACCTTCAAACAAAGAGCTTAGAAGCAGAACTGCTGAGCCTTGGAGAAGCGTCAGAATACTGATAGAATAACAGACTGTTATATAGTCTCCAGATACTAGGCCTCAGCGATAAGTGGGGCCTACCTAACTTGCAAGGGATGACCAAATTTAGGTAAGAGAATATGCCTCCTGGCTTCTGTTATTTTTAATCCACTTCTCGCTACTTGTGATTATGGTCCTTTGGACAAATAAGGCATATTCTGTTTTAAATAAACCAGCTGAACTCCCAGTTCTTAGAGAGGATTCCATAGCAGGGACCAAATGCAGGTGGACCTTCTGGAGGTAAATGTGGTTGGTAAACAGGGATTGCAGTAGCCTGGTGAACCACAGGGATTCCAGTCTGAGAGGAGTGCAGGTGGCCTGTGGCTTGGAAAGAATGAACACCCTGGGACACTGAAAGAGGGATCACAAACGCAGCTTGTCCTTGAACTGTAATACTCTGGGTTCTGGACGGGCTCAGAAGCAGAAGTGAAATGATACCAATGGTATCCAAAACATCCAAAACATCTGATCCAACCAAAAGAATTCTGAAAAAATTTTTTTTGAAAAAAAAAGTTATACAAATAGTTGGAGAAATCTCAGTGGGTTTGTGTCTGTTCCCTGATTGAAGGACTCAAGCAATTAAATGTTGCAGTGCAAATTTCGAACTGTATGTTCTTTTGTAATATGCAAAAATTATGCTGTGTTTGGTTAGTTACATAGGTCATTTAATCAGGCACTGCAAACAGTATACCATGTGATTCATTCAACGAACACAATGTAAATTATGAATATTCACAACAAACTGTTTGCAACCCATCTACAGACCAAGATTTATTTGCCGTAGAAAGTTGTGAATAATTGTCAATATTTGTAGCACCTCTTGCCTGATCTGACTTAAATTATTCTTTGTTACTTTGTGTACCATCCAAAGTGTACTTTTTGGGTCAATTTCTGCTCCCAGATACACTTGTGAAACTCCACTGATTGCATGGATATAACTTAGAGCAGAATTTGACCTAAAGGCTGTCAGACTCCTGAATGCTGCAACTAAGCAACATGGCTTTAATTTCACTTTTTAACATTTTGTTTCCAAAGAAAATACCAACAATCACAACCAAACACATCAGTGTGTTATATTTATATCTGTACTGCCCAGTGAAACCTGTAAAGCTTGCGTCATTTTCATACATCTCCCTGAGCTCCTTCTCTGAATGACAGTTGGCATACTGCAGAAGGCATGTGAAATCAGCGTTGCTTCAATGCTATATTTATCTTTGCTCAGATAAATCCTTGTCTTATTTTTAAACATTGACCATTTCATAGATCAAAGTGCCGGGTAAACAGTTCTGCACACCAAGGACGAAGTAGCTGCTACTGCACAGATCATGGCTGTGCATGGGCACTAATCCTAGGGATCCATCACAAGATTTTGATAATAGCATGAGTCAAATTCTTTGGGTCCTTGCTGACAGAGTTGACATTAATGTGAGTATAGTCAAGTGCCAAAGTCATTTGAGGGCCATCTAAAACTTCTGAGGGACCTGTACAGAGATTTTCATTGGCCAAAAGGGCATTATCCTAAATTTGTTCACCAGATCCAGTAAATTTCCTTCCAAAAACGGACAGATAGTAAATTGTTTTTCTAGCTTTGTCAGTAGTTTAAAATCTTTTCCTATATCTGTTGTGAAATATAGGAGACAAAAGGCAGCCAGAACTCAAATATATTCGCAAATATTCATAAAGTCTGTATTAGAGGGACTCAAAACATAAAGTCTAAACAAGTAGTAGTATAATAATAATACTTAATAATACCTACCTTTTATATAGTGCTTTTCATCAGAAGATCTCCAAATACTTTACAAAGGAGGGCAGAATCATTATTCCCATTTTATAGATGGAGAAACTGAGGCAAAGAGCAGGGAAGTGACTTACCTAACATGACCCAAAAGGCCAGTGGCAGAGCAAGGAGCAGAACCCAAGTATTCCACTAAAAAAGAGGCTGGAGCTTGAGATACATCTCTCTCTCTCTCTCTCTGTTTAGAGGATATGCCTAACTATTCTTTAACTCTGTTCCTCTATCCAGGGCTCTGATCAGTCAGATCAGATCCAGGATTTTTGGTGCTACTTGTTGTCCTGACTCTTATTCTTCACTACTCCATCTCATTTCTAACCCTGGTTCATGAGGCCTTGGTCCTTGCCTCTACTGGGCTTGGTTCTGAGGTTGACTGTTGTTCCTTATTTTGCACTTTCAATAGTAAAATCTGGTTCATATTTTTCAGGTTCAGTTGTTGATGCTTCTTTCTGAAATTCTGCTGCCCTTAAGTTCATTCTCAAGGCTGCACATACAATTACATATGTACATGGGGACTTAGGAATGCAAATCCTATTGACAACAATGAGTTTGAGAGCAAATTCCTATTTCTTGATGGGAATATATCGCTCTATATGTCCATTTCAAACTCTGCAGACTACAGAGAGCACAAAGATGACTTATTTGTCATGAAATGCCTTTGAGTTTATCCAGATTCCTTTGTCTGTCTGTGTCTAGAGAACTCATTCATTAAGACAATAAAGGAAAATATAAGTGTGGTGTTATAGGAAAGCTTCCAGAGCTGTGCCCAGAATTTAAAGATCTCCCTAAAAAGTGTTAAATCCATTGTTCCCTGTGCAGTGTGATTTCCTCTGTGGGTGGCCTTGCCATCTGAAATTATTGGCATTCTTGAGCTGTATTCCTTGATTCATGTGAAAAATATTTTTGTAAAAAATATAGATCAGCTGATCTTGCTTCTGGCAAGATCTGAGGTTGTTATTCAACATGCTAGTCAGTTGTCCTTTGGTGCCAGCACTGGTTGCAGAAATGGATTGATTTAGCTGGCACAGCAGGTTATGAAAAACTAATTAAAATAAAACCAAAGCCCATGGGGAACACAGAGAATAGTGGTGAGAAAAATAGAAGACAGGTGTGGGACACATTACCAGGCAAGTCACAGAAGTGGTTGTGTTTTTAATTTTTGTAGGAATTTATGGAATGGAACAGTATTTATTTAGACATTTCAAATACATAGCTCAAGGTGCACATACATATTTATGGAATACAGAGCCACATTTAAACCTAGGGTTGCTGGTGTTGCTAACTCAAGCATCCTTCATGATCTCAACTATTGTGACATGGCGTTACACAAGGAGAGGGGAATGGAATCTAAAGTAGCCTAGCAAGACAAAATAAGGGATTACTGACAAAGTTCAGACTCCAAAAAAGATGGCAGCCTCTTGGCCAAACATAGATGGCAAAAAAACCTCCTGTACACTGCTGCCTCCTGAACCTCCAGAATTTGCCTTGATCCACTAAGGTCTCTAAGTTACAAGCCTGAGTATCAAATGGTACTCAAACTTCTTTAATTGTTATGCAACCTCCACTATTGCTGGAAGATTTTTCCCCAGCCTTAACAATATTGCCCTCATCTTATCCAGGATGACCCTCATCCAGTATCTTTTGGCCAAGTGTCAACTTCTCTGAGGCACTGGGAAAGCATTGTTCAGGATTGATGAACTAGAGATGTGGAGCACAGTGTCATTCACATGCTGAGGGCACTGCAGCTCCACTGTTTCATACACATGTTTGAAAGAGGGATAGCAGAATGGAGTTCTGTGGAGTCCTTTATTGCTCAGTACTACTTTCTGGGTACTCCCAGAAAGGTGGAGTTGCGCAAGTAGCTTTTTTTTCTATCTCTACCAGGGCCCACTGGCATGTCAACATTGGCATAGGCAGCTTATAACTCTAACAGAAGCAGCATGGACACTTGATCTCCATACAACACCAGGAAGACAGCCTTAACAAAGAAGACCAAGTTGACCAGCTCAGTCTTCATAGCACATCTAAATCTGAATTGACAAGAGTCAAGGTAATCAAAGATTTGCTCATGTTATGTGGCGACCACTTCCTCAATAACTCTCTGTCCTAAGAGGTATAAGATTAAACAAAGAATAGTTGGTGAGAGTCTCAGAATCCAGAGCTGTTTTTCGGTACATGGGCTGAACATCACTTCTTTCCCTTTTTCTGCAGGTTTAAGGCATTGACAGTCTCCTCCCATAATAGACACAGTGTCTTCCCACTGACTTTTAATATCCAGGAGAGAGACAAGTCCAGCTGATAGGTAATAATTTGGAGCTCCCTGAGCACTTCCAACATTTGAGTGAAACCTGCTGAAGCTCAAGAAGTGAAGACTTCCCTTTTGTTCTGCTTCATAAACCTTCTTGTCATATTCAAGATTGAACTATCAAATTCAAGTGGAAAAGAAATGAAACATTTCTTATTTTTAAATACAAGGGTAACCTTATATTGACTCCCCTAAACTGAAAAAGGAGTTTGTAGTAACAGGACAGGATCAGCTGCTTGATTTCTCGTTGGTTGGTTAGATAGTTTTCCTACTTGAAATAGTGGCACTAAGACCTTAAAACTGCACAAAAATGTACTCCCAAACTCAGGATGATCAGAGGGTAGTTGAAACATAACAACTGTGAATTGTTCTATGGACTTTAAGATTTTTTTTAGTACTTCCAATCTTTGAATACTTCTTTCCTAGCAGACGTGTACTTATGAAGATGATTCATCATTTTTGGAGAGTCAAAGTTTCCCCTGAGCATACTATAATATTTTGATAAATCCCAAAGGCTAGTGAGGCTGATGGGATGATGGGCCAAGTGGGAGCACTTCTCAGCAGCAGAATAAACTGTATACCTAAATTCTTCTTACTGAAGCATGCAGCAGGAAAATGCCAGAGACAGGTGTTTGTATGGTAAAGATGCTTGAGGCTGCTGAAGCATTTAGCAGCTTAAGGACATCTAAAAGTGCTGCCTATATTAAAATATGAATGGTGTCTATCCTTTAAGGTTGTGTCAAAGAGGAAACACTCATATTTTTCATTGAGTCTAAGATCCGAAGGCCAGAAGGGACCATTTTGATCATCTGGTCTGGTCTCCCTATAACACAGGCCGTAGAACTTGCCTAAAATAATTTCTAGAGCAGATCTCTTAGAAAAAACATTCACTCTTAATTTAAAGGTTATCACTGATGAAGAATCTACCATGACTCTTGGTAAATTGTTCCATTGGTTAATTATTCTCACTGTTAAAAATTTTCATCTTATTTCCAGTCTGAATTTGTATAGCTTCAACTTCCAGCCATTGGATCATGTTCTGTTTTTCTCTGCTAGACTGAAGAGCTCTTTATTAAATATTTGTTCCCCATGTAGGTACTTCTAGACTGTAATCAAGTCACCACTTAATCTTCTTTTTGTTAAGGTATATAGATGGATCTCTGTGAGTCTATCACTATAAGGCATGTTTTCCAGTCCGTTAATCATTCTCGTGGCTCAACTCTGAACCCTCTCCAATTAATCAACATTAACTTTACAGTGAGAGGGTCTGATTCTGCTCCTCATTTTCATTGGTGTAAATTAAATCAGAATCAGGCTCAGAGACTGTCAAAGGCATTCAAAAACACTAGACTATTCAATTTTTGCCTTTTTGTTCTAAGTTTCAAGATTGTTCAATAATGTTCAATTGATGTGATTTAAATGTAAATACAAATCATGAGATTCCTCTTCTCTGTGAATTCTCCCTTCTCCCAGCTGTATGATCTCCTGTTTTATTAAGCATTGGTTAAAAAGTACTTCAAATAATAATACTCCTTCTCCCAGCTGCACTCTTAAAACCAGTTCCTCTTTTGCCCTGACAGTTTGCACAAATATTGACTCTTAAAAAAAAAACCCTAATATTTTCCTTCAACAAACATCTCCAAATGTTTCTGCTGAACTTTTCTTCTTCTCACTGGTGTCTGTTTGAGACTGGAATTGGCTTTCTTCAACATGGGAGTAGCACTTAGTGGCAGCAATATTGGTCTCTCTGTGGGAGAGAAGCCTGAGAGCCTTTGAAAGGGGTTTTTCACCAGAGACCAACCCTGTTTAGAGAGCAGCTTGCTGCAGCTCTAATATTTTTTACAAGAATATGTAAAACAAAAAAGCATATTTTGCGGTCAAGTTTATATACTTTTCAAAAACAGAACATTATCCATCTGGGTTTGCAAATGTGTTTTCAGGGATAAAATAATACTATAATGATTTATCATTGGAATAGCAATATTTTTTCCCCCTTGACATTCTGAAAACACAGTAGGAGTCTCCAAGTTACACATACAGAATTGAACCACTTCAAATTACCCAAGGTTTAACCTCGTTAAAAGTATTCTGAAAACTTGGGGTGGTATAATTCATCACTTCATTTGAAACATTAGGATGCTAGCCCAGTTACAACATAATGAACTTCTTGCCACAGGAATTTTTGGACAGTGCTGTTTTGTGAAGGTGGGTTTGGAATAGCTGTCCTTGGAAAGTGAAGTCCTGCTGATCTGGTGGTGTCTTTCATTTGTCTACCCTACTCGTTTGCAGAAAGAATGTTTTTGGGGGTTGTTGTTGTTGGGGTTTTTTTGGTAATTAAAGTTAAAAATGTGCCTGAAATCAGGGCTGATTGAAGAATTTGAGTCCATTGTGTAAACTTGTCACATCATGTCAGCCTTATTCAACAATCCTTGTCGTACCATTGCATCCTCCAGAGCTCTATTTAATGCTATGTCTAGTCTTGGAGATGGGGGTGTGATTTCCAGCTTAGGTAGTCATATTAACACTAGCTGTCATTGAGCTACCAGGCTAAAAGTCGTAGCCATGGTGGCACAGGCAGTGGGAATAATTAGCCATGGTGGCACAGGGAGAGGAAAGTGCAGGAAGGGCTAGCTGCCCCAAGTACAAACCCGCCTGGACCCTATGGGTATATACTTGGGGTGGCTAGCCTGTGCTGCTGCTGTCCATGTGTACGCTACTCTTTTTAGCATGCTCACTTGATGACAGCTAGCATGAGTATACCCGTGTGAGCTGGGGATCACACCTCTAGCTCCAAGCATGGACATGCCCCAAAGGTGACTTTCAGAATGGTACACTGTCAACATAAAACTCACCTTTTACCTCCATTCTATGTTACTAATAACACTTGTTTACAAAATGAACAAATCTTTTCAAATGTAATATACTTTTCAGTTATTTACTATCTGCATTTCTCACAGCTTGCCAGGGAAAATAGGCTATTTAGATTCATGTTGGTTTCCATTTTCTGGTTCTCATAAGGCAGCACCATAGTGCAGAGTTTGGGTTCAGAAATCTCCCAGAGAAATGGTATGATAAAACAGTGATTCAATGATTTCTTTATCATCATGAAACACTTCTATTAACATTAAGCATTGGGAGAAAAAAAACATATTTTTTTAAAAAATCTAAGTTTTATGTGTAAACATATTTGACAATATTTCTTTAACTACAAAGAAATCTTCCTTTAACTACAAAGGGTAGAGAGATGGTGTGACATTGTACAAATCCTGCACCAGGAAAGAAGGGGTTAAAGAGCAGCTTTGGGCTCAGGCAGTCTCACTCTGCTACACCTGTGAGGCATGTGAGTCATGGAGGAAGAGCTTTAAAAGGGAGAAGCGCGGTTCAGAAGGACCAAGCCCTGGGAGGTGGAAAGGTCTCAGGAAGGAGTACTGCAGAGGATGAAGCTGGCTTGGCAGAAGGCTCCTGCAAACACTGCATTCTAGGACTGAAGACACTGGGTTCATTAGATATCCCCTGACAGGAGGGAGGCCAGGGACACATTTGGACTATTTTGGTGTTGTGCCTTTGCTTTGTTATCTTTCCTCTGAAGAGAGCTGGAAAAGAAGTCTGAGAGGCAAAGCTTGGTAGGAAGAAGTAGGAGGTCTGAAGAATCAGACCTAAATTGCCTGCTTCAGGGGTTCTGGGCTGGAACCTGGGGTAGGGGGAGGCACTGGGTTCCCCTGCAGACCAGCGAAGAAAGGCCTGGTGAAGGCTCCAGAGAAGAGTCATAAGGCTTAGTGGGCCTGGAGCCCTGGCACAAGGCTGCTGGACTGTTAGTGGACTGAAGTCTGACAATCCAAAAAGGGGTGAGACTAGAAAGTGAGCTGGCCAGAGGGCCAAATCACAAGATCAAGGGGAGCCACCAGCAGACCTCAATGGCTGATCAGTGATGCTATGGAGAGGGAAAACCTGACAACATTGCACCCAACCACGAGGAAGTACACACTTTTTTTTTTCATTTTGTAACTGATGGAAATGACTTATTCGGGTTACAAAGTCCATGTGTCTGCTGGTGCCTGCTTTTCCAGCACATCCAAATTAAATACAAAGGGCCTATTTCTCCTTTCACTTATGCTATTATAAATCAGGCATAAATAAATTGGAGTCAGTGGGCAAAATGTTGGCCCATTGAAGTCAGTAGGAGTGTTGCTATTGACTTTACTGGGGTTCTACCTGATGGAGTTATACTGATGTGAAACCAGGATGAGGAGGGATTTAGGCCACAAATGCACAGTGTGAAAAACAACATAAAGATGCAGATTTCCAAGGAAAACTCATCCTCAGTCTACAATATTTTACAAGTCAATTTAATTTTAATGCTTGCCACCACTATAGCAAAGTGGTAGAGTTCTTCGGTTAATCATCTCTGTTAGCTGGTGTTGGAACCTTCAGAGTTAGAGTTCAGGTACAGGGTAGAGAGGTCCTCTGGGTATCCAATCATGGGAAGAAGGCTTAAGCTAGAAAGGTACCCATGCTTGGGGGAAAGGCTTGGGCTGGTGTTGATGTGCTGTCACTCTGAATTATTTTGCTGATAAAGATAAACCTCAGAGAGGGGAGTAACAGTTGATCCTATAGAGCATGTTTTGAAGCTAGGTGTGAATGTGATGACTGAAACACAAAAGCATGATAGCAATGATAACGTTGAACATTCCCCTTCAAATAACTGTTGTAAATTGTCATGGTGCACTCTGGGGTACTTTTAAGCCCCAGAACAAAGAGAAGGTCAGTGGAGCACTGCAGCAGCAGTGAGAAGAGCAGTATTTCCTGCAGGACAGGATGGATATACAGGCTGCTGTGTCCTCATTCCTCTTCCAGACCCTTACTAGTTTTCTACCATGTCTCTCCTAATCTGAGGAGCAGGTGGTGCAAGTGGGCCAGTCAGAAGTCCCTGAAAATGTAAGAGAAAAAGAAGGAAAGGGTCGAAAAGAGGTGGAAAGCTTGAGCCTTTTTGAAGGCATGGGAGGGATCAGATCCTTATGTTAAAGTCATATTGAATTTAATAGGTATGAAACCAATAGGGTTTTATAGTAAGTACTCTAAAAATATAGAGAATTTAATAGAGAGTGATATCCTGTCTAGAGAACTATGTGCTCTATTTAATTTTATAGCATGGTTTTAAAAATCTACAGAAAGGTTATCATTCTCTATTAAATTTGATAACACTTTTCCATAAGAAGGGTGAATTCAGGAGCACTTAATAGGTTTTGTCAAAATTCCCCAGGCTCTGCAAGTTTTTGGTTACATTTGTCATAAAGTTCCAGGGATCCTGAAACTGTGCTCACTATAAAACTACCAGTAAAATGTACTGAAATAGTGAGAGCTGAAACAAACAGGTTTCACATCTCCCAGGCAATTAGCCTATAGGGACAAGAGTGCTGTTGATCATATTGTTCTCAAGCAAACCCTGTTTGGGTGGTACTCAGGGGCATTCATGGGCAAGCAAGGATAGAACTGTGTAGCTGCTTGGAGATGTGAGAAAATACTCTCATTTCTAGCATCACTGAGAGAATGTGTGTTTCTCCCTAAATTGCAAAGCGCTAAACCTGTTAATGTTTAACTCACTTTTTGTTTGTTAAGATGAAAAATAGTCTCAGGAGGTACAAACTGTTTTGCTACAAAACTCTTATTGGCTGCAAAAATATTTAAAATGTCACCAGCTTCAAATGCATGCTTTTGAGCAGGGGTAGAAATGTCACAAAACGCTGTGTTTGCCAGCGAAAAGGCAGCATTTCTCAGAGGATCAATGCTCACGATACCGTTATTTTCCTTATGAAAATACTCCCAAAGCAAATGTTGTTCACTTTGGCTTTTGTTCTGCCTGCCAAAACAATGGATGATTGTAAGAAAGAATCTGATTCTGGTAGGTCTAAGTCTGAGATACTTAAATTCCAAGCTCCTTGAAGCAGGGAACTGTTGGTTGAAGATTTCACTTTTTCTCATTTTTGTTTTGTTTTGCTTACATGAAGCATAGTGATGCTTAAAAGATAATGGGTAACTAGATGGTTGCATGCATTGTGGCTTCTGTAAGCTCTGCATTGAACATACCAGGGACTCCTTTGCATCCCTCCATCCTCCCCCACACCAAGCTCCATTTGTGCCACTCTTCCATCCTCCTCTATTTTGCTGACTTCCAGCAACCTTGTCCACCCGCTCTGTCATTCCAGGGGCTCCCTTTGCCCCCTCTCTCTATACAAGGATCCTCCATTCTTCTCCCCTATGCCCGGGACTCTTTGTATGCCCACATTTCCCCTCTGTCACATGCCAGGATCACTGTGTGTCCCCCGTATTCCCCTCCTCCCATACCATTGACCTCCATTCTCTATGTATCCCTCCTTCCTTAATGTGGCAGGAGCTCTGGATGCTCTTCCCCATTCAAGCACCCTCCATTCTCCCCCTTGTGCTAGGGTCTATGTGTTACCCCTATTCTCCTTCCCCCTTATCTCTCCCCACCATTCTTATTTAGCTGTCTGGGATATATTTATTCAGGGTGTTAACATTTTTCAACTGTTAGGAAGAAGGGCAGAGCTGAGCTAGAGGTATTGTTATGATGGAAGTTATTAATGGCTGCCACCAGTTGGTTCTATGACAATTATAGAAGGTGAAGCTGCTGGATGGCAGGGACTCATTGTGCCCCCCATTTTACCCTTCCAGTTTTCTGATTTTCAACCCCAATCAATAGGACCTGTACACTGGCTGTCTAGAAGATTCCCTGCATTGTTGGACTTAAGTGGATGTGGCATTCAAAAGTTATGACATTGCAGATAGATAGACAAAGTAATGACACAGAGTTAAGTATAAGACTTTGCTTTGCTTGGTCATTAATTATTTTTATTTTCATAAGGTGGAAAGCAATATGTTTAGTTTATAAATACCATGTTTATATTGTTGTGAATAATTTCCAAATCAATAATATGTCTTGATTTTAACATCATAAAGTGTCTCATTCTTTGTTAGAGAGACAAGGCGGGTGAGGTAATATCTTTTATTGGACCAACTTCTGTTGGTGACAGATACAAGTTTTCAAGCTTACACAAAGCTCTTCTTCAGGTCTGCAAACATCATAATAACTTCCTGAGTTAAATTTCCAAAATCTTCTTCAACTCACCTTCATTGTGTCTAAGACTGCATTATTCATTACAATCTGAAGGCAATTTGGTGGCCTGTGTGACCATTGGAGAAAGCCCTCATCACATTTTTGGTACAAATGGGCGACAATGTTGCCAGTCTTAGGGAAGATGCCATGCTCTGAAGTGATATTGAGACTGAATGGTCCAGCCTCCCCAGAGCTGGAATGAAGAACAATTATGGGGCAGAGTGGGATGCTTGTCATGAGGTTGTACCTGTTCCATGGCTTAATAAAGGACTGGTGTTTCCAGATCTGTCAATCTTGCACCTTAAAGGAACATTAAAATTCAGTGCAAAGATTTTAAAATGAAAGGATTGTGTCATTTATTTGAATGGGACTTACCATCATAACAAGATCTGGAAATGTGATCTTATTAGAATTACTGTACAGGCTTGGTAGCTAATTTTCAAATTTAATTATCTCTGATTTTTTTTCCAAATAAAATATCAGTATTGTTATTCATTTGTTTTAAAGAGTAGTTGTCTTCAAATTGGATTTTTTTAAAAAAGATATTTCTGGTTTGGAGCTTGGCAAAAAAGGTGTCCAGAACTCCATGAAAACTGTGGATTTTGGAGCTGAGAGCTAAAAATGGACTGAATATATTAAATCATATTTCATCCTAATGTGAATTTATATAGGCCATGATATTAGACTCTGAAAATTGATGTTCAAAGTGGAAATACTGGCAGAGAAACAGGCTTCTATAACAAGCATATTTATTCTACCCAAAATGCCAAGGGAGCAACCATGCTACTTCCCCAACTGTGTGGTCTTGGCAGTCTGTTGTAAATTCTGTCCTGTGAGCTATTTCACTAATAAAATTGAATCTTCTTATCCTAGTCCTACATTTATTATAGAAAGCAACCACCACCAGGATGGAATGGAGCATGCATTGTGCACCAACACAATACAAATAATTTAATAGGTAGGATATAATTATTATGCCTTTCCGAGTTTGCCCAGTACATTGCAATTACTCACTTTGCTAAAAGTGCCATGTTATCTTTAATAATTATGAAGATAATTATTTTGCATTTAGGTAGAAGATTGCATTTTCAGAAGTATACTAACTCAGAGCATCATGGTGGACCATTGGCTCGGTAATTACCCAGAGTGTAGAATGCCATGTATTGAATCACCCATCCCGTTTCCTGCAGCCTTGACATTTCCCTCATGTCTACACTGCAGTTGAAGGTGTGATTGCAGCTCAGGTAGGAATGCCTGTGTTAGCTCTAACCTAGCTATCATGGGTAAAAATAGCAGTGAAGATGCGGCCACATGGACCCTGCACAGACTAACAACTCAAGTATATACCCCTGGGTACTGGGCAGGTTTATACAGCTGGCGCTGAAGTATACTAGTGGCTGCTTAGCTTACAAGAGCCGGTGTGTCCACAGCATAGCGTGGTGTGCCTTCCTTACTGCAACTGTGGTGGATATAAAGTCCCACCAGGGACTGGTAGGTACTGTATGTGTTTGCACACTGTCTTTAGGTCAGTTCAACATAAGGCACTTTGCACCCATGCTGCATGTGCACAAGCCTTGCATTACCAACTCCACTGAGAAAAGAGAAACCTTCCAGCCTTTTATTGTATTATTTTAAATATTATGTCTAATTTTTCAAATGCACAATGGTGTCAGTAAGGAGCACTTTTTTTTAAGTGAAGTGATTTGGCTAATGCAACCTTAATTAACCTTATAGGCCAAAATATTAGAGTAATTACTTTGCTATTCAAAACTAATGATCTTCCTAAGGATCCCCCTCCTTTCTTCTTTAGTGAGCAGTTAACACCACTATTATTACCTCCTCACAATCACAAACAAGATTCTTTTTCTCTCATTGATTGAAATGTATTCCATCTTTCATTTGAAATAATCCATAAGATACATAGAAGATATACAAACTTCCCATACCCAGCCTCCCAGCTTTTTTCCCCCTCGTCCCTGGAACGGTTGGCTTTTCTTTCAGGACTGTATCACCACGTCATCTCAGTTATTTATTTAGTTTATTAGTTTGGTTGATTGAGTCTTTTAACCTGTGGTATGATTTATTTCATAACTCTACCTGTGCTGATGGAAAAGATGCATCACTATGTAGATTGTAAGCTCTTTTGGGGCAGAGACTCTTTTAGTCTGTGTTTCTATAGCACCTAGCACGGTGGGGTCCTGGTCCATAACTAGAGCTTCTAGGCACTACAATAATGTACAAAATCAATAATCACAAAAAAGCAGCTAAGCAGAAGTTGCACTGACATTTTTCAGGAACCAGTTCCTCCTCCAGAAAAAGAATTTTGTTTCTCTCATTGGCTACATACCATTATGTGAGAAAGGAGTACAGCCACATAATACTATTAGTAGTAATAATGTCACATTTTTCTTTCTAAGGTCTATAAAAAGAATCAAAGAGTTAAAATGAAAGTGAAGGTTTTCTTCTTCTGTGCTAACAGAATGAATATATTTATACTCCCTTTTCGATTAATTGACACCTGTAATTAAATCCAGGGCCTAGAGTTCTTCAAATAATAGTTGTCAAATAACTGATTTGATGAATTTGCAATAATTTTAAAATGAATTATTCAATGTATAATTGTTTTCATTATTCTTCCTGTGCCATTCAAGGCATATGTGCTTTTCTTTCAGATGCGTCAGCTTCTTAATATTTCTTTTTTCCTCATTGTTATTTAAATAATAATGAGACATCCTGAATTAACCACTATTTCTACTCACCTTATTACGTTAATTGGTATCTAGAAATCCTCGGTAGTAATATTTTACTTGGATTCCTTAGAAATTAAAAGTGCGAGATTCTTAATTGGCTTCTGGTGGCACAGGTTCCAACAAAATGGCATGTCTTTATACTATCTCACTTTACTCTTCTGGTAATAACAACATCCTAATTTTTTCAAGGTATGCAGGTTGGGCGGCCTGTTCTAAATAAACAGGAGTCAGAGATGAGGTAAGTCATGGCCTCCAGCATTGTTTGATCTGTTGCTTTGTGACTCAGAGTTCTGCAACGTGTTTTCCAGCATATATTGACATGTTGGGCCTGGTTCTCCTCTCACTTAAACTGATTGAATAACTTCATAAGTCCTTATTTACACCAGGTAAGTGAGTAGAGATTCAGGTCCATCGTGCACTTTGACTCATGTGTAAAAGGGATCCTGCAAAATCCATAAAATATTTTTTGTAAAGTCTAAATTTTAAAACAACAACAACAACAACCTTTTAATGTAATCTCCAGTGGCATGCCTAGGGCCACACCTCATACGGTGGCTCTATAGTGGAGGAAAGGAAGCCAAAATATATGCAGCATATTGACAAGGGGCATGCAGGTATTTCTTTTCTTGGCAGACACAGGCAGCATGTTTAAAGAATAATTAAATTGGCCATTCTGTAGGTTTTGAAGGTACCTCATATGTGATAGGTCCATAATACATTTTATACCAATCAGAAAAAGTTTAGATTAACTTCAGGCTGCCTCTTGACAAAGAAGTTTTCTGCATGCCAGTGCACACAGCACTGTTTTACCATCTTGGTACATTGAGAAGTACTCTAAAAATCAAGCAAATAATAAAATAAACACTATGTGCATCAAATTACTATACATGTTAGTAAGTAAATGAAAGACTTGTATGTCATGAAATAATTAACTGTTGTCTAAAGATTGCACTATGTTAATTATTTCATGACATACAAGTCATCTTGGCTCACAGTTCTGGTAGAGTTTCAATTAGAGGTGTGTATACTTATTCAGTTAAAATAGAAATTAACCCAATGTTTGTCAAAACTCAAACCAAACCCAAATCAAACTTTTTTTGCAGTCTGGAAATGTTTTGTTATTGTTATATTAAATTTTCATATGGCTCGCCTCTTTGTTTCATCTGGGCCTGGAAGCAGAAGTACTGAGTTACAATGAGAAAGATAAGGGCTATTATATGTCCCTTATCTTTCTGATTTGGCTAGAAGTAGGGAATATGCTAAACCTGATGGAAGAAACCAAGTTTCCCAAGATTTGTAGCCCATCTCTGAGAACAGAGAAATCCAGACCAGCTTAAGCATCCAGTGTTTTGGATGACCTCTAAACTGAATGGAAGTTTCTTCAGTCACTCATTACTAGCAAGAATGCTTCCCCAGCCCCATTTCTTACTTTCTTCCCAGTATCTAATCACTTACATGGAAGGAGATTAGGGAGGGTCCAACATGCATATTAATATTTTTTTCCCCACCACCTCCATGATCCTTCAACAATGTCTCTCATTTATCAGTTACCTAACTTCTGGCAGTGAGGGCTGAATCAATAGGCACAATCAAGGGGAGAGGGGAGGGAGAAGGAGAAAGACTTGTTCCATTTTAAATATTTACTATCCTGTTGTTTCTCCCCCAACACAGTTGTCTCATGTATCCTCATACTATTTCTCTCCAACTTTCTTCTGATGTGGTTGCACCTATGACTAGATTCCCACCCAAGCTGAATGAAAATAGCACACACTATGATGGGTGCAGTGTACTTCGGGAAATTCATCCAAAGATACCATATTAATTCAGCAGCAATGGAGCCCAAAAGAGAAGATGCAATAGCTGTTAGTCCCCATAGCTGCTGTAATTAGGGATGATAGCTATTCAGTTTCCTTCTGCAGACAGCCTACTGCAGTGATTCTCAACCAGGGGTACGCATATCCCTCGGGGTATCCAGAAGTCTTTCAGGGGGTACATCAACTCATCAAGATATTTGCCTAGTTTTACAACAGGCTACATAAAAAGAAATAATGAAGTCAGTACAAACTAAAATTTCATACACACAACATTAGAAAGTAAGGATTTTTGCAGTAACCCTGTACTGTGATACTTTTGTATTTTTATGTCTGCTTTTGTAAGCAGGTAGTTTTTAAGTGAGGTGAAACTTGGGGTACACAAAACAAATCTGGCACCTTAAAGAGGTACAGGAATCTGGAAAGATTTAGAAGCACTGACCTACTGTATGTATAGTGGGGAGAAGGACTCAGGCTTCCACAATGAGGTGAGGAAAAGGTCCTCATATCAAACTCCAATAAGCTGCTTCCCAGAGCAGGAAAGAAGGGCCTTTTGCTTTCCCCACATAAAGTAAATTGGATGGCTCTAATTCATAAATTGACTTAGGAATATTTCTCACACATATACCTTGTATTTTAGTACAGTTTAAGTACTTGTTTGTGATGTAAAAATGTCTTCAAATCTGTCATGTTAGTTCCCACTGTTTTAGCTCTGGACAAAATCTTCAATTTCCTTCTGACATTCAATTTGTAGTATCTAAAGCCATGTTTTAAAGATGACAGAGAAAATAACACGCCGAGGGATTTTTAGTAAAGTAAATGGTGGGTCAAATCTGAAAAAGCATCCCAGGCAATCCTGTGAACATACAATTTTGTTTCTAAATGATGCAGCGTGGAATCTTTTGTGTGTGGATGTGCCTTTGCTGGAAATATATGATGTCATCTTCCTGGCAAAACCCAGCTGCTAGCTGTGACTGGCCTTTCTTTGGCAAAGTCCCCTGTGTTAAATCAATCACATCTTGGAGATCAGAACACATGCAGATCTCATTAGGAGAAAATGCATGTGTAGTCTACAGCTGTACACATCAGTACTCTCTTCTGTGACTAGAGATTCCTTTTACTATTCTCTACCTCTTACATGTCAGATATTAGGAATAGCAGTGGTAAGAATACAAAATCATTTGTATGATTAAGGACTATTTAACGTGAGTAAGGGGGCAGAGTCTACAACTGTAATCATTCGGGCTGTCAATTAATGGCAGTTGACTCAAGTGATTAACACAAAACAAATGAACTAGATTAAAAAATAGTTGTGATTAATCGCAGTTTTAATTGCACTGTTAAACAATAATAGATACCAATTTAAATGTAGTATACATAATTTTGGAGGTTTTTCTACATTTCCAAATATGTCGATTTAAATTACAACACAGAATACAAAGTGTACAGTGCTCACTTTATATTATTATTTTTAATTGCAAATATTTGCACTGTAAAAAGATTAACAAAAGAAATAGTATTTTGCAGTTCACCTCATATAAATACTGTAGTGAAATCTCTTTATTGTAAAAGTGCAATTTACAAACAGACTTATTTTTTTACATAACTGCACTCAAAAACAAAACCATATAAACATTTAGAGTCTGCAAGTACACTCAGTCCTACTTATTGTTCAGCAAATTGCTAAGACAAACAAGTTTGTTTGCATTTGTGGTTGATATTGCTGTCCACTTCAAATGTCAGTGAGAACGGGCATTTGCATGGCATTGTTGCTGCTGGCATTGCAAGGTATTTATGTGTCAGATATCATAGAATCATAGAATATCAGGATTGGAAGGGACCTCAGGAGGTCATCTAGTTCAACCCCTTGCTCAAAAGCAGGACCCATATCCAATTAAATCATCCCAGCCAGGGCTTTGTCAAGCCTGACCTTAAAAACTTCTAAGGAAGGAGATTCCACCACCTCCCTAGGCAACGCATTCCAGTGTTTCACCACCCTCCTAGTGAAAAAGTTTTTCCTAATATCCAACCTAAACCTCCCCCACTTCAACTTGAGACCATTACTCCTTGTCCTGTCCTCTTCCACCACTGAGAATAGTCTAGAACCATCCTCTCTGGAACTACCTCTCAGGTAGTTGAAAGCAGCTATCAAATCCCCCCTCATTCTTCTCTTCTGCCGACTAAACAATCCCAGTCCCTCAGCCTCTCCTCATAACTCATGTGTTCCAGACCCCTAATAATTTTTGTTGCCCTTCGCTGGACTCTCTCCAATTTATCCACATCCTTCTTGTAGTGTGGGGCCCAAAACTGGACACAGTACTCCAGATGAGGCCTCACCAATGTCGAATAGAGGGGGACAATCACGTCCCTCGATCTACTCGCTATGCCCCTACTTATACATCCCAAAATGCCATTGGCCTTCTTGGCAACAAGGGCAAACTGCTGGCTCATATCCAGCTTCTCGTCCACTGTCACCCTAGGTCCTTTTCCGCAGAACTGCTGCCTAGCCATTCGGTCCCTAGTCTGTAGCTGTGCATTGGGTTCTTCCGTCCTAAGTGCAGGACCCTGCACTTATCCTTATTGAACCTCATCAGATTTCTTTTGGCCCAATCCTCCAATTTGTCTAGGTCCCTCTGTATCCTATCCCTGCCCTCCAGCGTATCTACCACTCCTCCCAGTTTAGTATCATCCGCAAATTTGCAGAGAGTGCAATCCACACCATCCTCCAGATCATTTATGAAGATATTGAACAAAACCGGCCCCAGGACCGACCCCTGGGGCACTCCACTTGACACCGGCTGCCAACTAGACATGGAGCCATTGATCACTACCCGTTGAGCCCGACAATCTAGCCAACTTTCTACCCACCTTATAGTGCATTCATCCAGCCCATACTTCCTTAACTTGCTGACAAGAATACTGTGGGAGACCGTGTCAAAAGCTTTGCTAAAGTCAAGATACAATACATCCACTGCTTTCCCTTCATCCACAGAACCAGTAATGTCATCATAGAAAGCGATTAGATTAGTCAGGAATGACCTTCCCTTGGTGAATCCATGCTGACTGTTCCTGATCACTTTCCTCTCATGTAAGTGCTTCAGGATTGATTCTTTGAGGACCTGCTCCATGATTTTTCCGGGGACTGAAGTGAGGCTTACTGGCCTGTAGTTCCCAGGATCCTCCTTCTTCCCTTTTTTAAAGATTGGCACTACATTAGCCGTTTTCCAGTCATCCGGGACTTCCCCCGTTCGCCACGAGTTTTCAAAGATAATGGCCAATGGCTCTGCAATCACAGCCGCCAGTTCCTTTAGCACTCTCGGATGCAACTCATCCGGCCCCATGGACTTGTGCACGTCCAGTTTTTCTAAATAGTCCCTAACCACCTCTTTCTCCACAGAGAGCTGGCCATCTATTCCCCATGTTGTGATGCCCAGCACAGCAGTCTGGGAGCTGACCTTGTTCGTGAAGACAGAGGCAAAAAAAGCATTGAGTACATTAGCTTTTTCCACATCCTCTGTCACTAGGTTGCCTCCCTCATTCATTAAGGGTACCACACTTTCCTTGGCTTTCTTCTTGTTGCCAACATACCTGAAGAAACGCTTCTTGTTACTCTTAACATCTCTCACTAGCTGCAGCTCCAGGTGCGATTTGGCCCTCCTAATTTCATTCCTACATGCCCGAGCAATATTTTTATACTCTTCCCTGGTCATATGTCCAACCTTCCACTTCTTGTAAGCTTCTTTTTTATGTTTAAGATCTGCTAGGATTTCACCGTTAAGCCAAGCTGGTCGCCTGCCATACTTACTATTCTTTCGACACATCGGGATGGTTTGTCCCTGTAACCTCAACAGGGATTCCTTGAAATACAGCCAGCTCTCCTGGACTCCTTTCCCCTTCATGTTAGTCCCCCAGGGGATCCTACCCATCCGTTCCCTGAGGGAGTCGAAGTCTGCTTTCCTGAAGTCCAGGGTCCGTATCCTGCTGCTTACCTTTCTTCCCTGTGTCAGGATCCTGAACTCAACCAACTCATGGTCACTGCCTCCCAGATTCCCATCCACTTTTGCTTCCCCTACTAATTCTTCCTGGTTTGTGAGCAGCAGGTCAAGAAAAGCTCCCCCCCCTAGTTGGCTCCTCTAGCACTTGCACCAGGAAATTGTCCCCTATGCTTTCTAAAAACTTCCTGGATTGTCTATGCACCGCTGTACTGCTCTCCCAACAGATATCAGGAAAATTAAAGTCACCCATGAGAACCAGGGCATGCGATCTAGTAGCTTCCGCGAGCTGCCGGAAGAAAGCCTCATCCACCTCATCCCCCTGGTCCGGTGGTCTATAGCAGACTCCCACCACTACATCACTCCTGTTGCTCACACTTCTAAACTTAATCCAGAGACACTCAGGTTTTTCTGCAGTATCGTACCGGAGCTCTGAGCAGTCATACTGCTCCCTTACATACAGTGCTACTCCCCCACCTTTTCTGCCCTGCCTGTCCTTCCTGAACAGTTTATAACCATCCATGACAGTACTCCAGTCATGTGAGTTATCCCACCAAGTATCTGTTATTCCAATCACGTCATAATTCCTTGACATCACCAGGACCTCCAGTTCTCCCTGCTTGTTTCCAAGGCTTTGTGCATTCGTATATAAGCACTTGAGATAACCTGCTGATCGCCCCTCATTCTCAGTATGAGGCAGGAGCCCTCCCTTCACAGACATTCCTGCCTGTGCTTCCTCCCGGTATCCCGCTTTCCCACTTACCTCAGGGCTTTGGTCTCCTTCCCCCGGTGAACCTAGTTTAAAGCCCTCCTCACTTAGATATGCTAAACATTCGTATGCCCCTTCATACTCTGACCACCATTCCAGAGAACATGCTTCCATGGTGAATTTAAATTGGTATTCTATTATTGTTTAACAGTCCAATTAAAACTGGGATTAACTGCGACTATTTTTTTAATGTTGCGATTCATTGTGATCATATTTTTTTAATTGTTTGACAGCCCTAGTAATCGTTCTTTTCCATGCTGGCCCAGTATGAAGTTATTGATTGATCTGCTGGGAAAACAAAAGAGGTTTGGGGAAGAATTTTGAAATTCATACCCTGAGCATGCTGCTGAGTTCTGCTCTTTGTAGGATCCCTGTATTGGACGGGCTTTTAGATCTATTACCTCCACCGAGGATGACGAGGGAGGGTTCACCACCAGTCGAGAATGACACTAACATCAGGCAGTGATAGTGGTTCTGCACTTGTGGTTTATGGCCTGGGGGAGAATTTATTCCACTCCCATTCTCCAAGGAGATTCCCAGGACACAATTCAGCCTCTCAGGTGCAAGCTGGAGGCAAGGGATGGCCCATTCTCCTTTTACTTTTTATGATCTATTACTTGCTGATCAATCTTGCTTCCTGTCTGGAATATACCAAGCTAGTTTTTATTAAAGTTGACTCTGAGTAGACATTTCTTCAACATTTTTCATGGTTCCTTCATCAAATGCCTGTATTCATGTATACAAGGAACTTTGAGTTAAAAAATGCCAAAATCTACTTTGGGTCTATGCTTTTGCCAGCCTTAAGTTGCTATTGTTTATCATTTTCCTACCTATCATTCCAGTGCTAGCAAAGTCTTAGTAGCAACTGGACTTAGTTTTTGAGTCAAAGATTCCATGTGACAATGAGGTCTACACCATGCATTTTTATGACGGTTCTATGGAGGGATCTCACCTCTTTTGTCATGCATACATCTGAATGTGTTCTGAACTATATTTTCATTTAAAATTTTTTCCAAAAATAAATGAGATTGAAGAAAACCTGCCAGAATATAAACATTATTCTGTATATCAGGCACAAATGTGAAACTCTTCTTGCTTGTAAACTGTATAATTTTTCAGTGCCTTTAGAGATATCACATCCGCCATAGGATGGGATAGTAAGATTTAATTTTGAGGAATTAAATATCAGAGGTTTGGAATTTCTTAGGAGAATGCATCCTTTCTTATTTTCTCTCTCTGTATGCAGGTATGTGTGTGTCACACACATTAACCTAACATTTCAGCCTACCCTCCATTTTTGAGGAGGAGGCGGTCGGCAATGTGCCCATGAAAAGGGAGATGAACTATATTTTAAAAGATCAATCATGCATAAGTATATGTAATGTGTAGGTGAGACAGAGGAATGAACAGTTAATATCCTTTAAAAAATGACTGGTTTATAATATTCTATCATTTCAAGCAAAATTCCCCTTTATACAGACAGAGAATATTGCTGAAAATAATTTTTTTTAAAGGATGGGACTCTTTCATTTTATCTTCTCTGTATTTGTGTGTTTTTTAAATTCAGCCTGATATTGGTTTTCTGAAATGGAGATAAGAACATAAAGATTGTCATACTGGGTCAAACCCAAGGTCCATCTAGCCCATTATCCTGTTTTCCAACAGTGGCCAATGCCAGGTGCCCCAAAGGGAATGAATAGAACAGGCAATCACCAAGTGATCCACATTTCTGGAATTAATTTATTTTGGATGCAGCTCACATATTCTTCTTCTGATCAAAATATGCAGTTCAGATCCCTAACATATTATACTTTGTATAGACACTTTCCTTGGTTGTAATAGAATAACAAATGGCCTTTTCCTAAAATCCACTCCACTGTGATAGTTTCTCAGTGCAATGGTATTGTGGGTACTATGCTCAAAGTTTTATTTTTTTCCATGTGAAGAAAATGGAGCGTTTTGAAAAAGGATTAACTTTCAGGGTGTTGTTTTATGGAGGGTGAAAGGAAGGGTACTTGAAATTGTCTTCACCTAAAAGGCTTTTTGATATCTGAATATTTGTCTGCAGTAACAATTTTTATTATTTTTTAGAGAGAAATGAATTTCGTATTGTGGTTTCCAGGCTTTGGATTTAATATACTTTTAAATTATACACTAGATGTAATATATGGCAGCAAAACAATTTCTAACTCTCAACAGATGAAACAGATTAACTTAAAACCCAGAACTGAAGTTGTTTCTTTCACCTGCTGAAAACGTTTCCCACAGGGTCCTTCCAAGAAATCAAACCCAAGTATTATTTCACACTGGCTCGTAAAAATGTTGTCTTGTGTTCATGAGGAAAAATTGTCCCTTTGGGAAATTCTTTTTATTGTATACCCCATAGTGGAGGATAATCCATGCATCATTTCTCAAGGAAATGATAGTGAGATTGCTTGTTGCATCTTGGCAGGACAAGATCCAAATGCAAAAACTAGTCTAGATATCCAAAGAAAAGTAAAAACAAAATAATCAGGTAAGTAATGTGATCTTCCCAAATACCCACAGTGGTATGGCTTCCATGTTCAGAGCTGAAAGAAATTATTTGAAAAGTTATCTGAGGATCAACTCAATATTGTCTCATTAGTAATTTTCAAAGTCACTGACACAGCAAGAAATTTTTTCACATAAAACAACAACAGATATATAAATGGAGAATGTAAGAAGAAAGGGTGCTAACACCAGACCTCATAATTTCTGGATATATGCATATCTAATTTAAATAAGCTAGGCTGTTCAGTCTCTATCCATTATAAACACTTTGGCTTGATAGTGCTCCTTATGCCACAAGGGTTTTCACAACAAAAATTTGGTGGCCTCAGAGTGCAGCCACCAATTCTTGCTGGTGGCCACTCTGACAAATTTTCCTAAAATACTTAATTAACCTTAGGAAAAAAAATAAATATGCAAATATACATGTCCAAATCATTTAAATTTATTTAGGGTTTTTTGTACATTATTGTTGTTTTTGAGTCTGCAAACTTGTATTTTGGTGCTCCTGGCCTCCACTGCCCCCCCCAGGCTCCTCATAGCCCACACTGGGCCCTGATGCCTCCCTTCCCCATTACCCCGAACTCCCTTCTGTGGCCTTGCATCCCAGGTTCACCCTGCTCCTTGTCTCTTTACCATGGTGCCTGGTAAGGCTGGCCCGCCTGAAGCCCTGCTGCCTTGGGCTGAAGCCCAGAGCTGAAGCCCAGAGCCCCATAGTTGAAGCTGGGGAGGGGGGCTGAAGCATGGACCCACCACCAGAGCCCGAAGGCTAAATGGGGAGAGGAAGGATAAGCCCACCCCCAGAGTCCCATGGCTGAAGCCATGGAAGTTGGGGGGAGGCTACAACCTGCCACCTGAGCCTCCAGCTGAAGCTGGGGTAGAAGGGTGAAACCTGATGCCAGAGTCTCTATCTGAAGCAGGGGAGGGGGACTGAAGTCCACTCCTGGAGTCCTTGGCTGAAGATGGGTTGCGAGGGGGCTGAAGCTCATCCCCAGAGCCCCTTGGGGCTGCAGAGAGGGACTGCTGCTTTGCCCCTCCCCCATGTCTGCCCAGGAGGCTGTCATGGCAGCAGAAAAACCCCTTGGTACCTGCATGCGGACACATGGTAGCATTTAAGAAATGCTGCCTTAGGAGTTTTATTCTATTTAGGGTTTTATACCACCTTTGGGGCACTTAAACCAGGACATGTGGCCTAAGGCTAGATTGCCTCCATGTCCAGAATCCATTTTGCACAGAGTTTGGTAAGAGGCTGTCACTGAGTCGTTATGATATCCTGATTCTATGGACAGGTTCCTCTAGCCCCAGCATGAGTTAGAGCAGATAAGGGACTTCTCTAACTAACCTACACTGGCAGCCTACTGTCCCTAAGGGCTACATGCCAGCTGAGTCTTGGCAGGGTAAAGATCTGCTTTTCCCCTCCTTGCTCTTCCCCACCCCAGTACATACAGAAAGAAAAGGACAGGTGATCCATGAGACAATCTCTGTTTGAAAATGTCACCCACGCTACAGAGTCAAAAAGTTTGAGATCCCTGTGGTTTTAGATTAACATAATTTCTCTCTGTAAACTATTTTATGTCACAGACTAATGAGGCTGTGGTCTTTTGTTCTAGTGTTTACAAAAAATGTTTTAATAAAGACTTTGGAAATATTGTTTCTTTTAAACTTATTCTCATGAGTCTAAAATATAAAAATACTAACTGAAAAGGAAAGGCCTAGCACTGTCCATCCCACTTCAAAGATGGATGGTCCTGGAGTAGAACAGGCTTGTCTGGTGGCATTAGTAGATGTTGACATCTGTGGTAAATAGGGATAGAACTGGTTGAAATCCAGTATGTTAGCGTGGTGAAACTTCAGGAAATTAAAATATTCTTAAACACTTGTTTAAATAGAATTTATAAAGGCTGCCACACAAATGGCTGCAGAAATGTATCACTATTCTAAACCCTATCCCAAGCAGACAACCACCTGGAGGGCCACTATAATCCATCAGTGTGCTAGGGAACTATCAAAAAAGTAAGATAGGGATGGGCGGGGCACAAGGGTCACCTCAGAAAAATGGCTTCTAGGTTGGCAGTGTGAGGCCTGGAGTTCCTGCTCCTTGCGTAGCTCATAGGCGTAGATGAGGAGGTAGCGGTGGTTTGTGGACAAACTGTCAGAAATTATGCATGTTAAGCAGAAGTGTCAAAACAAAGACAAAACTCTGCTATGCGATGTTTGGGTGCAAAAATGTTCACACAGCTCATTAGGAGGTGACTGGGCTACTTAGTCTCATAAATGAGAGAGCTGGTGGGAAAATTCCAAACTGAAATTTTGACAAAGTTCCTCAACATTTTGATTTTTTATTTTTTTTAAATGGGGCACAGGAGGTCACATTTTCAGGGAAAAAAGCATCCTGGTTTTTACAAGCTGTAGTAATGGTACAAAAAATTCAAATTTTGGCAGTTTTTTCATGAAAATTTTGACCTATTTTCAACCAGTTTTAATACTGATAAACAAAGATGGATAGTCTCTTCTCCGGAGATAGGAATTACATAGCATGTGTAAGTCCCCTCCTATGGATAAAGACACCTCTGTGTAGTTTACTATGGTAGCACCTCCCTGAACAATACATTTGTTAATAAAATGATGCCAAACACAGACTTTGTATAAGACCACAAATTTAGGTGCAACTGAATAGTATACCTAAATAGTCTTCCAGTGCATATAGTACATGCAAGTTTTACTCTTATCTCTTCATCTTTTCAATAGGCCTGGGGCTTTTCCTAGTTTTCATGGTGATAATTGGATGAAGCAGGGAAAGTGCTGATTCAAATATATTTCAATGGCAGAGGATCAAATTGTGTCAGTTAGTTTAACACTTCAATAATATAACTGGTTTTCTGACATTAGCAGCCAACACTATACATGTCCAGTTGATAGACGGCACTCCACTGGCAATGGATAGAGTGAGAACATCAACAGCAATAGCTGAGATGATATCTTATCCCTGAAACTCAGTCTTGATTGATGAACCCAAAGATCTGGCAGTACTGTTCACATGAGAATCATGGAAAAGGTTGTGGCCAATATTCTTTTCTAATTATTGTATTGATTTTCTCATGTATCATTGTACTGGAGACCAAAGTTGCATTTTATTCCAGACTAGGAACCAGATCCTACAGATACTTATGCACATGGTTAACCTTGAACATGGAAGTAGTCCTAGGGACAGATTTGTAATTTAGGTGCTTAATGGAAATGAGGCACCTACATACCTTTTTAAAAGTGGCCCATAGTGTCCACAAGGTCAGCGACTAGTAGTCCACTTTCACAAAGGAGAAAATGAACAGAGAGAGAGAATGAATGGAACTACTAATACAAATCTAACTTAATGCTTCTAATTCTGGAGCAACCCTCCCCCCAGATTATATATATATTTTAGTTTGTATTTTTGGATATCTTCAGGATTTCTAGAAATCCATACAACAAACTGGGCTTTAAGAGTGAAATGGGGAAAAAAAATCCTTACACAGTGCATGAAGAAAAAGGGTATTGCTATGCTCTTCTCTCTACATGTCTGGTATCCAAAGACAGTATACAGCTTGAACTCAGCCATTCTGCCCTTAAGGTAGGGCATCTCTCCCCTAATAAGAACACACACAATTAAAAACAACATTCTGTATGGTTTTTGGCATTTGTATTTTTTGTTTGTTTGTTTTTCTCCTGCATTTGGGCTGCCCTCACTCATGTTTACTTCATTGTAGCATGGCAGAGCACCACAAATATTAAAGTGCATTGTATATTCTGTATACAATTGCCTTGTTTCAATCAAGCTGCAAGAGAGACAAAAATTAAGGTTAAACGAAGACAGACAGACAATGCAGTCTGTTACAATACCCAGGTCTTCATTTCACTAATAATTTACAGCACAGCTTGTTATAACCTCCCAAGAAGTTAAGATATGAACAGTTGTTCATACCTCACATATTTTTGTATATATCTCAATGTTCCTGAATCTGTATTGCTATGACAACTTCTCTGTTTACATGAAGCGAAAAGAAAACATTTAAAAAGTGTTTTCTAGGAACCTTGTATCTACCCTTCTGGCAATGCTATTTAAAACTGGGCTGAATCCATCCTGTGGCACTGACAATCCCTTGTTGATCCAGCTATGTTTCAGTTCAGTAGAATTGCCTTTAATAAAACCTATCAATTTGTGTAGGCAATATGATCATCTTTTTATGCAGGACAGCCTATTACAGTTTGAGTAGTATGTTCATTTTCTGCACATGCTTGGAGATACGATGAACAACAATCATCAGTAAAATATGGTGATCATAGAAGAAGCTAGCATTATCTGTGCGCCGTCTATCCTAGTCAGCTCTACCAGAAAACACATGATTTTGGCATCATGAATCATTTGGTTTAAAAATGATCTAGTAACAAACATGATTGTTTGGTATACAAATTATGGTTCATTTACAGTAATTGACCTGGAAATTCTCAGAGAAGGTTCTATAAATCTGACATCTGAGATAAGATTGGACGCTGTTTCCAGCAGTAGGAAAAGGAACCTATTTCTTATTAAGACATTTAGTTGAGATTATTTCAAACTCAAATTGGAGGAAACAAAGAAAATACATTTGCTAATACAAGTTGTTTAGTGGACAGTCTATCTACCAACAAATGAGCAAGCTACCAAGATAACATCGTTTAATGGGATTTGGAAAAACTAATATTTTTTACTTGAGTAGTATTTCCACAGGTGGATGGAGCCAGGGTTTTACATTTGATATTCTGATTATGCATAGCACCCCCATTGAGCAGTGAAACGAATCCTGTCTAATTATGCTGCTTTGAAAGAGAAGACTTTGTTTTAAAATCATGTGTACAGACAGATGTGTAGTTCAGATGTAGAAAAGAGCCAGAGAGAACATGTGTCTTTTGGACAGCAACGTTCCAAGTTAGAAATATCCATTGAGCTAGATTCATAAGGGGGATTTAGACTCAGTGTTGCAATGCCTAACGTTAGGCACCTAGCTGCTTAGTGGCACCCACAGCCCTAAGTTTGGCAACCAAGCTCTCTATACAATACATGGGGAAAGTTAGGCACCTAAGAACAGGATTCACACAAGGCAGAAGTGAGGAGCCACCTAAGTCAAACATTGAAAATGTTTCCGCCTCCTCCTCTGGCTGTGTTTTGGGTGAGGCCCAATTTGCTAGATACACTGTAAGTGACCTGTGAGCATGCCTACTAGATCAGGTCCCACAGGCAAGTGAATCCTGCTGGGCCTCAGGCATGAACTAGGTGCGGGGCATCAGGACTGAGGTGTCTGGGCTCATGCACATGGCAGACATATAGGCACCTGGAGAATTTAGGTACAAGCAGTTAGGTGGCAGGTGAGCAGTGGTTTTGAAGATCTACATTTAGGACTTATTCACCTGAAATGGCATTTTGGCATCAAAATATTATTGTGGATCTAGCCTAGCATCTAATGAGGGGGGAAAAAAATACCTTGTAGTCTAGAAGCGTCCACTTAATATACAGTCAGGGCTGGCTCCAGGCACCAGCTTTCCAGGCGGGTGCTTGGGGCGGCATTTACAATGGGGCGGCAGTCCATGTCCCACAGCGGCAATTCGGCGGCAGCTCCGCCGCTCTTCCCGCTGCGTCAGTTTTCGGCAGCTGTTGCGGCGGCAGCAATTTGGCGGCGACTGCTTGGGGCGGCGAAATTGGGAGAGCTGCCCCTGTGTACGGTAATATTGCCCTTTTTTGACCCAAGCAGCTTGTCAAAGTTCGGGGCCCTGTAGGTATTCCAGTTGGGAATAGAAATTAGTGACAGTTATTTCTTGGATGCAGTTTTGCTTATTTACAAGGAATGCATTCCTGTGTCTCTGAACACAGAGGGAAGCAAATAGCAGGAAACAGTTTCTTTTGCTCAACAGCACCAAGAGCACTCTTTTAGCCTGCACCCCTCTCCCAAAAGCCTCTTCCAGGGGTGCAAACTAAAAGCAGGCCACCATGCTTTCAGCTCCTCCTTCAGTGTGTCTCTCCCTCTGTCTGTTCTCTTTTGACCTCAGTTACTGCGTGACCTCTCATTCCGCACCCCCAAAATAATAGCCAAAAATGCCTGGATAGACTAAGACAAACCTTTTGTCAGAAGAGGGGCCTATGCTTACAGTTATGTTAATTGAACAGTGAGTTCACATGAGTAATCTGAATGGGGTTTTACTGAACCCATAACCTGGTTTAACCCTGCCCATAACAGTAGCATACAAGGAATATGTGCAATTAGAGGCTGCTATAATAACTGTCCCATTGAAAGCAGTAAGTAAGAACATTACTAAGCATGAGCAAGGTGACAGAATCTGGCCCTATATTGCTTTCCAAAATTAATTTAAGTAGCTGAGGACTGCAACATCAGGTGTAGATTTTATAATGTATTTTCCTTCCAAGTGCAGGATGCCTATGAGAGCTTCTTCCTGCTCCAGTCTCTGCGTGCTATGAGTCTCAGCTGACTGATCACCTTGGTATGATTCAGCCTGTTACCTTTGACCTGCAGCTTTGCAAGTTTTGACTTTGCCGAGGGCAAAACAATTTTCCTGATTAAACTTGGCCTTCCAGTGTGGTGAAAATAAGCAAAACTGCACTGCAGAATAATGATGTACTGTATCATCTTTTCATAAAACTGTCTAAAAGGATGCTGGTTTTGCGGCATGTGTGAAACTTCACACAGCTCTAATCTTTAATGTATATACACCAAGGATAATCTAAAATAGTACACAAGACTTGGAATAGCTGGCGACCAGAGAATTTGATTAAAGGAGGGAGTAAGAATTGGTTCAAAGGGGTTGCAGTTTCTAAACCTAAAGAGAACAAATTCTTAGGGCCAGATAACTTTCTCATGTTGAATACTTACTTAACAGATGGATTATGTGAAGAGTGGCAGTATCTGTCCCTTAGTTAGGAAGTGATAAGTTTATCTTTAGGGGTATGTGAATTGCTTTGGATAAAATAACCCAAATCTGAAATAACATTATTTTCCATCTTCTTCCCCCATTTATTTGTATGCCTCTTTCTACTAGGGTCCATCAGGGATCAAAATTAGAAAGGCTGCCTTATAATATTTTGGGGGCTGATCAGAAACAGGGGGACCAATTCATAATTAGTGAAACATAAATGGTTTACACAGTTGCATTCCAATTTCTAGCACAGTCCCCTTCAAAGAAGCACAGTTCAAACTCACAACCTTTCTAGAATTTCTGGGTGTAAAGTAGTATTGATCTTAATTTGCTACTGGGATGGGTAAAATTCTGTGTACTCAGAAGTGACTGATGACCTTCCTGTTGCAGAGCGAACTCTCAGTGCATTTGTTCATTGAAGCTGCCTGCAAAGCTTCCAGGAGACTGTATGTGCTCTGTCTGCATGTTCCTCAGATACTGCTTTTTTAAACACCTGTGTATGCTGGTTATTGTATCACCCTGTACAGCTCCAAGGATCTGACCGTAGCATAACATGTGATGCCTTCATGTCTGACTTAAATATACATATTGAGGCTACCATGATGAATGAACTGTGTGTTATTGCCCAATGATCTGATACGAGGAGCGGGAGTGAATGCAGGATGATGATCTTGGAAATAGCATTGAGGGTTTATGAACTCTCCTGCAAATTCAGTGGAATATAGGAAATATATGAGTAAAGCCATATTATGCAGCAGCTCTAACCAACCACTCCACCATCATAACAGTAAAGGCAACCAGCATAATTATAGTTTTGCGTGGAAGTTTATTTAAATATACCACTCAGAAACCATGCTACTATCAGTTGTGTTCAGAGAAATATTGTCTTCCAATCCCCACTGTTCTTTTCTTGTATATTTCTCTCTTCTTTTCTTTCTATTCCCTCCATCCATCCTTTGCTTTGTCTCCATTTATTCTATTTTTAATCTCAGGTGGGGTTGGTGGGGAGGACAGGTATAGCAGTTGACCTCCTGTGTCTGTCACCTAGAGCTGATCAGCAAATGGAATTTCTGTATTTGTGGGAAATCCCAATGTTTTGCTATATGTTTTTGTCCCTAATCAGAATGAAAAGTCAAAATATTAACGTTTTCCCAGAACAAAAAAATTCATTTCAGAAATCTCTAAAAGTTTGCTTTGGACATTTTCTAAGGAAATGAAACCTTGACATTCTGGAAACAAAATGTTCTGTTTTTCATATCAAATTGAAACATTTAGATATGGGTTGGTTTGACATTAATTTGTGTCACTTATGCTGCCATGGTGCCTTCTGAGAGTTGTCGTTTGGGTGCCGCATTCCCCAATTGTCCCCTATTGGCTAAGTAAGTTCCCAGGCCAGACTATATCTTCCAGGATACACCACAATCATGGGATTTCTGGGATGCACTGCACCAACTCAGTCAAAGGAGAGATTGCAGTGCATCATGGGAAATGTAATCTTGCCAAAGATCCTGGCACATAGCAGAGATTGAGGGCTGAGGCATTTGAACAACAGCTGTCATGAGGCACTGTTGCAGCTCAGACAAGCATGGGTTAAAGTAAATGTTTCAATTTGGATCAAACAACATTTTTTGGCAAAACTGACATTTCAGATTTGGAGAAACTACATTTTCCATTGAAAAAATGTTTAAACAGAAAATTCCTCTCCAGTTCTATTCCCATCCTCAGAATATGGGCCCCTAAGAAAAGAACCTTTTAGCCTGAGATTGCCAGCTTAGTTCTGAAGACACAAAAGATTTAAACAAGCATCTAAACTTTTATCTGCATATCCAAACTGCACCTTTGAACTTATAAGTCAGAGCTACTTAATTGTGCTCATCACCCTTGGTCTGCCACGAGGCTACCCAGTATCAGGACTTACACCTTAGCAGCTTTGGCAAGACCACCAGTAGGTGATGATATGACTGTGCACTCAATAGTTTGACCTAAATATACATATTTGCACAGTTAAGAAGTCTACTTTTCAGAGCTAAAACAATGATGGAATTCAGCAGTTCACATGGAATTCATAGTACGAGTCAGATGCTGAGTTACTCAATGAAGCTAATGCTCTTAATCTTTGCATACAAGTATTAAAGATGTAAAGTTACCTTTTTTCCTGTAGTATATGTATTCAAGAATAATGCATAGATACGAAAACATATTCCACATTTCTTGACCTTTGGGTACTATTAAATGCTCACTATGTGTGGGATGACTTCCGGTACAGTATATTAGGACTGTACTTCACACAAGTAGAGTTAAGAGGACATTACAGCTTGAGACATTTAAGAAAATATTTAAGATAAATAATGAAACACATAGAATTGTCTTTGGGCTAGAAACCCAACTGGAGTCAATCACAGTTATTCCATTGATTTCAGTGCAGCTATGCCAATTTATACCCGCTGAGGAGCTTGCTCATTGCTTTTAAGAAAAATTCTCATAATCAAAACCTAATTTTGAATGAATAGTCTACTTTTATTTATAAACAAAGGAACTGAAACATGGATCTACCAGTATTTGATTGTTCTATAATACTCATTAGCTTTGGTGAGAAGCTATACAGTTCTCTTTCCTAGTGGCTTGCTACTTAGATCTCTTGACTCTATTTTATTTCGACTTCCTGGCCTTGCCTTTACTGCACCAACCCTCTCTGGTTCCCCTTTTTCAAGAATATCACGCTCTCTTTTTTATCCAAGAACTATTAATTCATGCTATCTTTGATGGCAGTGACTTCCCAATATCACACATTCTCATTTTTTGTTTGTTTCGTTTTTTGCCGTACTATCAACTCTCCAACCCGCTGTTTGGTCACTGACAAAATAAATGCAATCAACTCATTTAAACTTCTCCAATGGATTAAAAATTTCTAGAGGTAAATTGACTTTTTTTTCTTAAAAAATATGCTTATTTACACAAATATTCTGCCAAGTCTACTAAAATGCAATTAGAAATCTCCAGTGAGACAATTACCCAGTTCCTCATCTTCCCAAACATTTTGTGCTAAAGGAGCTTTGCTATTGATGCAAAGCAGCAAAAGCTGTATTTATTAACCTAAATCCCATTACCAGTTAATAGCAGGCATATTTATAAGCCCATTACTATATGAATATGAGCTCATTAATACTGACTAAAATATTAACTGTCCTGTCATTATCCAAGGATTTTTCTTTAGTTATGGCTGGCAATCTAGCAATGAAAGCCTTTTTTGTAATAAGATTATCAACTTGCTATAGTCCTCCGGTACTCAAAGAAGTACAGAAAACATTCTTTTTTGTTTAATTGATCATGAGAAAGTGACAGATTCCTAACAAAATTTGTTGATGATTAATACCACAGTCCTGCAAAGCCTTGCACATTTTACACACAGTCCCTCCCATTGACATTAGTGGGACTACTCACAGAGTGAAATCCTAGCTCCTTTTACAGTCAATGGCAAAAGTTCCATTGACCTCAATAGGGCCAGGATTTCACTCATAGCATGTCAAGTTAAATCTTTGCCTAAATCATGCATAAATCTTTGTCTCCTATGTATGCATTCTTTGGCCCCTCCCGCCTGCAGACTGTACTTTACTGCAATGGAGTGAGTGTGCAAGAAGACTCTATGCTCTTGTGTCTTTCTGAGCAGTGGATGGTATAACCACACTCCTAACACTGGGATCACTTTTGCTGAGAGATCTCTGGAATGGAAGGCATCTGCCAAGAGTGGGGGAAGGAGGGGACCCAGACTCCCCTTGCATCTGGTGAAGGGTTGTAGCAGTCCCTCTGCACCCTGGGGAACTCCAGTGGGGAGTAGGCCTTGTTGAGGCACAATCCTCCAGTCAGTACTGCTGCACACTGGCTGGTAGCCATAGCAGGGCAGAGGACATTGAAATATAACATACTGGCACAAACAGCTACAAGTATTACCATGGAAGATAACAAAGGGCTTGAGTACACTTACAACGCTGCAGCAGTGCTGCTGTAGCGCTTAGTGATGATGCTATCTATTGTTAGGATATAGCTATTCAGGCCTGTCTGTAAAGTCCTATACTCTAAGAATTTAGGTGTATTCTTATCACTTGGCTAGTTATAGAGGTACAAAAGAGAATCAAAATCACTGCCGGTGTAAGGGCCTTCTCTTATTGTGACAGTTTGTGGCCCTGTGCTTAGGCTAAGGCCTTTGGCTAAGCAGCAGAGGCAGCCATAAGCTGGGAAGCGACCGGTCACATCCTCACATTCCAAACTAGTCACATTGAAATCAGGTGCTATTGGGCTGTTAGGAATACAATCCTGTCCTGATAATGCCTATCGCCTCCAGAGAAAGGGAAGTGCCTAGAAGATGTAAAAGGAAACTTACTTTGATAGCATCCTGTCTGGCAAGAACTCACTTATCAATAGCTGGGATGTGAAATCCTCACTTCTGTATTGTCTTGTCATTATAGTTCCCACTTTGCTATTGTTTGTCTGTATAATCTCTGTCTGGTTCTGTGATTGTTCCTGTCTGCTGTATAATTAATTTTGCTGGGTGTAAACTAATTAAGGTGGTGGGATATAATTGGTTAAATAATCATGTTACAATATGTTAGGATTGGTTAGTTAAATTTCAGGACAATGATAGGTTAAGGTATAGCAAAGCAGAACTCAAGTTTTACTATATAGTCTGCAGTCAATCAGGAAGTGGGGGGGGAGTGGGGGTGTGGGAGATGGGAACAGGGAATGGGGGTAAGAAAATTGGAATCATGTTTTGCTAAAGGGGGAGATGGGAACAGGGAATGGGGGTAAGAAAATTGGAATCATGTTTTGCTAAAGGGGGAAATGGGAACAGGGAATGGGAGTAAGGAAGTTGGAATCATGTTTTGCGAAGGGCAGGAATGGGAACAGGGACACAGGTGTAAGGCTCCGTGGTGTCAGAGCTGGGAAGGAGGACACTAAGGAAGGAACCTGGAATCATGCTTGCTGAAAGTTAACCCCAATAAACATCAAATTGTTTGCACTTTGGACTTCGGGTATTGTTGCTCTCTGTTCATGCGAGAAGGACCAGGGAAGTGAGTGGGTGAAGGAATAAGCCCCCTAACATCTATGCCTACCTAACTCCTGTCAGCATGCTCCGGTCAGCCTACCTATCTCCTGTCAGCATAGATACAGCACCTCCCTGAGGGGCAGTAGCTATGCTGATGAGAGAAGTCCTCCCGTTAACATAATGCTGTCTACACTGGGAGTTAGGTCGATATAAGTAATTTGCTCAGGGGTGTTGAAAACCTGCATAGTTATACTGACATAAGTTTAGTGTAGTGTAGATCATGGAAAAGACAACTTTTTATATTCTAGTGAATTTAGCACTTTGCAAACTTTCCAAATTAGCAGTTGGAATGATATTCTCTGTTTACTTGGAGGGCAAGTAGGATGTGAGCAGAAACACTGCAAACTCCCCCATACTGCTCCTGAGGGGCCTGATTCTCATTTATACTAAGGCCCCTTTTCACTTGCCTGCCAGTGTAAAGTTGGGTGTAAGTGTCATTTTCTACCTGTTTACAGCCTTTTACTGTGCCAAAGGCGTGCAAAGGGACCTTATGAATGAAAATCAGGCCTTCAACTCTAATGTACAAGGATCACCTCTTGAGCACCTGAGAGCCATTGGTTTCATGACCACTCAGTTCCTGCTGCCAACAAAGTTGCCAACTATTGCTAATAATGGTGGTGCTTTTTATAACATGACCAGCAAAAGCACAACATGGTGGTTAAGCTTGAATATAATTTTGTGTACATTTGCTGCCATCTACCAACACTATTAAAATGATTTTAATACACTTTTACTACACACGCTGATCATCAGCTGTAATTAGTGTCACATTACCAATGCTTTATCATTCTTATGGCACCAGCAATTAAGTATGTATTATAAATATTTAATGATACAAATATGCCATAAAGATGAAGAAATACAGTTTTATCACTATGCACTAAACTTATTAGGATGGTACTCAAATCAGCCCTTGATATATGACTTGTGTCATTCTGTAAATGACATCAACTCTAATAAAGCCTCGACAGAGCCCAACAACGTAAAACATCACAAATATTTCATTCCAAGAGCTTGAATAAAATATTAGAGCCATTCCTGGGTTATCTTTTGGTTGGAATCTGTGAGCTTGAAGTAAATTTACATGTTCTTCCCAGTGTATGCCACAGTCTGATTATAAGCATATAAAATATAATTCAAATAACATAACACAGGAATCCCACAAGACTGGTATGTTTTACACCAAAGTATACATCTTGTTTGATGTGATGCTATTAATATATGAAGTTGTCTTTCCCTGTTTAATGGCTCAGAAGACCTCATGGTATTAGAACAACAATTTATTACTTCAGTAATTACAAACAGTCATGTGATCTGATTCAAGGTTATGTGTATATGTACAGAGTGGAAGATATGTATATAAGTACATTACACATAGTGAAAAACATCTCTATTACTATCAAAGTTGGGGGAGGAATCAATATTGGAGGGCAGTTTAGGGGGAGAGAGATGCTGCTGAATTTGTTTTGCTGATTTCCAGGGATGGGGATAGGATACATTTAATATCTGGTGGAAGCTGTCACTACTTCAAGAAGGATCCATTAGATAGAAGAAGTCAGTTCTGAAGAGTGAATACAGTGTCTGGCTGAGCAAAACAAAGTGCTGTGCCACGTGTTTTGATATGATAATCAGTAGTGATGGGTGAACCAGAAATGGTTCCACTCAGATACCAAAATCTGGATGCTTATCCAAATTTATCTGAAACATCCAAACCTCTTTCATCTTACAACGGCAGTTTTTCTCACTAATGGTCCTTGTAAATCAGATGCACAGAGGAACATACAAAAATAAATTAAATTTAAATTTGCCACCCTTTTTTGATCTTCAATAACTTTTAGGTTAAGGTTCAATTCAAGTTCTGGGAGAAGGTTTCTTATCAGTTCTTATTTCCTCTGTAATTGATTATTCACTTACTGGTAGAAATACTGTAAGTTCCTCAATAAAGATTCAGGTGTTTTTAAACACAAGAATAGTTGGGTCTTGCTTAGAGGAGATGTTTTCCCTGGTGACAAGCAATGAAGATATGTCTCCTCCTTTGATGTGGGCATTCAGAAATGATGCTACAGTGACTATAGATGTATTGGCATAGTGGTTCCAGCAGATAGAAGGGCTGGATGTACCTGTGAATACTAGGTATGTCTCTTACCTCCATATCTCTATGATTTCCCATTTAAACATATGCAGCATATTCTGTTTACCCAAGAGAAAATAAGTCTTCCACGTTTCATTGGCATGCACTTAACACAGTCTATTTTGCTTGCATTCCAGCCTTTGCAGTCACCTAAGTAGGCAGTGACTGTAGGAGCAAATAAGAATACAGGCAATGCATACAGATGAATATTTCCTTATGGTATAATCTTCCTGAAGAGCGTATAAGACCACTGGGCATAGGAGTTGTCATAAATATAAAGGAAAGGGTAAACACCTTTAAATCCCTCCTGGCCAGAGGAAAAACCCTTTCACCTGTAAAGGGTTAAGAAGTTAAGATAACCTTGCTGGCACCTGACCAAAATGACCAATGAGGAGACAAGATACTTTCAAAGTTGGAGCAGGGGGGAAACAAAGGGTTCTCTCTGTCTGTGTGATGCTTTTGTCAGCGCCAGAGCAGGAATGCAGGTCAGAACTCCTGTAAAAAGTCAGTAAGCAATCTAGTTAGATATGTGTTAGATTGTGTTTTGTTTAAATAGCTGATAAAATAAGTTGTGCTGAATGGAATGTATATTCCTGTTTTTGTGTCTTTTTGTAACTTAAGGTTTTGCCTAGAGGGATTCTCTGTTTTGAATCTGATTACCCTGTAAGGTATTTACCATCCTGATTTTACAGAGGTGATTCTTTTACTTTAATTAAAATTCTTCTTTTAAGAACCTGATTGCTTTTTCCTTGTTCTTAAGATCTAAGGGTTTGGGTCTGTGTTCACCAATGCAAATTGGTGAGGATTTTTATCAAGCCTTCCCCAGGAAAGGGGGTGTAGTGCTTGGGGGGATATTTTGGGGGAGAGATGTTTTCAAGTGGGCACTTCCCCTGTTCTTTGTGTAACACTTTGGTGGTGGCAGTGTTTAACCTAAGCTGGTAAGAATAAGCTTAGGGGGTCTTTCATGCAGGTCCCCACATCTGTACCCTAAGTTCAGAGTGGGGAAGGAACCTTGACAGGTGTGTTGTGACTTGACTTTTCCTCTGATTTCCTCTGACACTTGATCTTAAGCTACTTTAATTTTGGGACAGGAAAGGCAAATGATTATAAATGTTTCCCCATAGTTCCAAGGGTGAGAGAATGGAGATTTTATAATAAGGGTCCTTTAAATAATTAAAATGAAGACTCTGCAAATGATCTAAAACAACCAAAGTATTAACAGTTCAAGTTAGTTTCAGATGAAGCATTGTTTTAAATGCACCAGCTAAGCTAACACTGCTTGAAGGAAAATCATGGATAATATACACTGCTGTTGATTTGCGTATATATGACCATCTGATATCCTTCCTCATAGCATTTCCCTAGGGTCTGGGAAAATGTATGGGCCTTACAGCATTTCCTGAAGGTAACCAATTCTGTGCTATGTTGGACCCAGAGTAATGTCAGAAGCTGAAAACATGTGCTTCACTACTTTTCCTGCTTGGTGTTTCAGTCACATCCAGGCAGAAGGAGACTTGCTGACCTAAAGATAAGTGGCTGTGGTAACAGAGAGTCAAAAAGAAAGTGACTGGTGGGGACAAAGATTCTGAAAAGCTGAAGCGTAAGTCAGGTGCTTGGATACCATGGTGATGAGCATAAGTATGTAGAGTAGATAAAGTGACATGGGAAATGGAGTGAGAATGAAAGGGGAGAGAAGGTATGAGTGAATAAAGAGAATGAAGGGGAGTTTTACAGAAAGTGGAGGAAGGAGAATCAAAGAGATGAATAGAAGAGAGAAGGATGGATTGAGGAAGTTGAAAAGTAACCTGGAAATACAATCTAACAATTGCTGTAATCACATAACTGTGCCGAATATCCCCATCTAATTAAATTGTGACAGCAATTAGCAGAAAATATGTTAAAATCAACTTTAAAAAAAAAGTTTGCTAGAGATGCCTCAGAATGCATTTTCTAGGACGTCGGAGATACAGATCCTGAATATTAAACTGAATTGTAATTGCATTGATCCAGTAGGACTGTATCAAGCCTATTTTCTATTTCAATCTATAGAGAGGTTTTGAACATTTTATTATTGTTATTATCAAAATACTAAATATAGAAGTTTTATAATTCAGCATGGACAAAAAATGTAGGTCTTAAGCTACAAAAACACATCTATATTTATCTCTTTTGGTAGACATGTTTTGATACAGCATTCATTATTTATTGTGGGAACATGGATTAAACTATACTAGGCTTTCTGTACTTTCAAGAACTTCCACTGCTATCACATTAAAATAACAAAGGGATAGTTGCAGGCTTGGGCATGGGAACTGTGGGATGATTGCATATATCTATTCAACAGCAATATCAATTTCAAAATATTTATTGGCAATGGAAACCAGTGTTGCCAAAGTTAATATATTAATACATCAAATACTTGCAGGTGTATGGGTGGTTAGCACTTGGCTGGCCATGTGTGCATGCAAATACCCAATGTTTCATGCTCAGTCATGGCCTGGGTTTTGTGCTCTTCAATCAGACACGCACAATTTGATGAGCACAGAAATATCTGAACAATACAGTAGGTCAGGAAACCCATGTGTTTCCTGCAGACAATTTTGTGGGGAAAACTCCCCTTTCAAAATGTTTTTACTAAAAGTGTTTGGGTTTTCCATGGGAAGTTTCACTTCAAAATTAAAAGCTTTTATGTAGTTTCAATTCAAAATGACATTTCAAAAGGATACATTTTATTTACCTTTGAAAGGTCAAAACTTAACTTTTTTTCGTAAAATGTTGTTTGTTTTAGGTTTTGGAAACAAAAAATTCTGTCTTCCATTTTTGGATGCTTCCTCCCCCATTCCCCTCCCCTTGCTTTCTCTCCCTTTGTAAATTATTCCCCTTTTTTTCCTCTGGAAAAAAAGGGAGAAGGTTAAAAAAGTATGTGAATGTGTGGGAAAAGCACGCAGATAATGAAAAAAATAGTCACAAAAGAGAAAGCTCACTAGTGCATTTATTGGCTTGAACTCCATTCCAACAGAGAAGATCCTGTGACATCAAGTACAGCTGCTTTAGAGAGGCCCTTTGGCTACTGCTTCTACTATTTCTGTCATTTTTGCTGCTATGTCATTGTGGAGCTGTTGAGCAAAATAACACTCTGTAGCGCATCAGCATGTCTTTGCTTGTTGCCACTCTGGGAAATCCAGTGATACCGAACAACTGCAAGACAAAAAGCTCTCTCTGTCTTCAACCTCCACTAAACAAACAGTGCAAAGGACAACCTGTTCTAGAAAAGACATAATCCAGAGAACTTGAAGGTGTTACAAAAATAATAGATGCACTGGCCAACAAAGTGCTTGTGACTGTCTGCTCCCAGCCAAAACAATTTCCCAGCCCCAGCTACAGAGTAGGGCAGACCACGTGATTGTGACTAATGGGAGGGTGGGGAGTGACTCTTGTTTAGGCCTGGAGCCTATTGTGTAACCATGGTACAATGCTATTTGAAAGAGGATTGTTATTCATGTGTCAAAGCCAGAGAGTTGAGAAATATGAATATCGTTTGGGCTCCCAAAGCCTTTACTTTTGTACTGTATTACTGCCATCTTCCAGTTATTTCACCTTATGCATTGTATACAGTTACACTTTTAAGCCTTTCACGGAACAAGCCTGACTGATATTGATGAAAGTTGTGGGCGTGGAATCAAGCTACTAGGTGACCTAGAGATTGTAACGTTGCATTCTTCTTATTGTTATTTATTATTTTATTATTATATATTTGTATTCCAGTCACGGCTAGAAGTACCATTTGGGGACCAGGGTCCCAGTCCCTTGCCCTAATGCAAGGTTGATGAGTCAATATTAGAAAAAGGGTTTTGACTACAAAGAATTTACTTGCTTCTTTCCCCAATTTGTTTATATATATTTGCAATTTCCTTCCACTGTGTGTGACATTTCTGTAGGTTTCCTTCTGGAAATGCATCCTGCTTTGCATTTGCCTATAAAATGCCTACACCAAAACCTTTGGTTCAGTAACACATTTATTGGATTTTATGATGAAAAGTGACAATTAAAACTGAACTAAAGCTTGATAACAGTGGAGTACAGTAGTTACCTTTTTGCAGTTTATTGGTTAACATAATTGGCCATAACTGTTGTTTCAGGAACTGAGAATATGCATTATTCAGCAGGCAATAACTGTTTTAAAAAAGAATGCAATCAAGACTGACAGGCCCAAATGTCTTCTCCCCATCCCCCAACCTCCCCAGCCATTGAAAAAACTATGAGAAGAGTTCCTTAGCAGCCTGGAGAATGTCTTCTGGGGCAGGTGAGTAGCCAATCAGAGCCTCTATTTTGCTTCTGGCTCCATAATGTGGGGAGATCGGTCCCGAGGGCACATGTAGCTCAGCTCACCACCTCTTTTAGTCATCGCCTAGCAGCAGAGGGAAGGGGGTACCCAGGAATTCCAGTTGCAACTTCAGAGTCCAGAGGCCCTGCTGACTTCCCTGGATGGAGGCACGGGAGGACAGGAGATCATGCAGGAAGGCTCCTTTATTAGTAAATAAACTACTTCCAGAGGTGTTGTAGTCTAGACAGTTGTAGATAGTTCTTCTGAGTGACTTAAGTGCTTTTCTTCCCCTCCACCGACAAAGTTTCTAAGTAAGGGAAGATAGAATATTTGGGAAGCAGGAAGGCAGGGGGACAAGATGAAATGAAACAATCCATGTTATAGTTATTGGGAATGGGTCAGTAAGGGACAGAAGCAGCACAAAAGGGCCATGAACCTGGCTTAACTGTCCTGATACGGATTCCTCCAGTATAGAGGGGGATCTCTAAGAGTATGTCTACACTATGAAATTAGGTCGAATTTATAGAAGTCGGTTTTTTAGAAATCCGTTTTATATATTTGAGTGTGTGTGTCCCCACAGAAAATGCTCTAAGTGCATTAAGTGTATTAACTCGGCGGAGTGCTTGCACAGTACCGAGGCAAGGGTCGACTTCCAGAGTGTTGCACTGTGGGTAGCTATCCCACAGTTCCCGCAGTCTCCGCTGCCCATTGGAATTCTGGGTTGAGATCCCAATGCCTGATGGGGCTAAATCATTGTCGCGGGTGGTTCTGGGTACCTGTCGTCAGGCCCCCCTTCCCTCCCTCTATCCGTGAAAGCAAGGGCAGACAATCGTTTTGAGCCTTTTTTCCTGAGTTACCCGTGCAGACGCCATACCACGGCAAGCATGGAGCCCGCTCAGCTCACCGTCACCGTATGTCTCCTGGGTGCTGGCAGACGTGGTACTGCATTGCCACACAGCAGCAGCAACCCATTGCGTTGTGGCAGCAGACGGTACAGTAGGACTGGTAGCTGTCATTGTCATGTCCGAGGTGCTCCTGGTGGCCTCTGTGAGGTCGATCAGGAGTGCCTGGGCAGACATGGGTGCAGGGACTAAATTAGGAGTGACTTGATCAGGTTATTCTCTTTAGTCCTGCAGTCAGTCCTATTGAACCATCTTATGGTGAGCAGGCAGGCGATACGGATTGCTAGCAGTCCTATTGCATCATCTTCTGCTGAGCAGCCATGAGATGTGGATGGCATGCAGTCCTTCTGCACCGAATGCTGCCAGCCAAAGATGTAAAAGATAGATGGAGTGTATCAAAACAAGAAATAGACCAGATTTGTTTTGTACTCATTTGCAACCCCCCCGCCCCGCCCCACCCACCCTCCGTCTAGGGGACTCATTCATCTAGGTCACACTGCAGTCACTCACAGAGAAGGTGCAGTGAGGTAAATCTAGCCATGTATCAATCAGAGGCCAGACCAACCTGCTTGTTCCAATAAGAACAATAACTTAGATGCACCATTTCTTATTGGAACCCTCCGTGAAGTCCTGCCTGAAATACTCCTTGATGTAAAGCCACCCCCTTTGTTGATTTTAGCTCCCTGAAGCCAACCCTGTAAGCCGTGTCGTCAGTCTCCCCTCCCTCCATCAGAGCAACGGCAGACAATCGTGCATCTGAGTTGAGAGTGCTGTCCAGAGCAGTCACAGTGGAGCACTCTGGGATAGCTCCCGGAGGCCAATACCGTCGAATTATGTCCACAGTACCCCAAATTCGACCCAGCAAGGCCGATTTTAGTGCTAATCCACTTGTCGGGGTGGAGTAAAGAGATCGATTTTAAGAGCCCTTTAAGTCGAAATAAAGGGCTTCATCGTGTGGTTTACATCAATTTAACGCTGCTAAATTCAACCTAAAGTCCTAGCGTAGACCAGGGCTAAGTGTTGTGAAGAACTGCCACAGAAACTTTATGGCATCCCAGTTCTCAGGAGAGAGGGCATGCATGGGAATAAGGCAGCATGGTTAGAGGGATGCTGTATTCCAGCAATCACCAGCTGACACAAACAACCCCTTGGTGTCATAGGCAGCCAAACATAGCTTAGCACAGCCCTCAAGTTGCTCTAAATTGTGCTGGGAACTGAAGCAGCCCCACCTGGCCCCAGGATCGGGGGAGACAAAGATTGTGTAAAAACACATTTTCCCCACTCCTTCCTCTTTCTCCCCCCTCAGTTCTGCACTGAGCACAACTCTACAAGATCAGAGGTTCCTGTAGCCTTTTGAGTTCACTTTGACATGATGGGTCAGCTTGTGTTAGTATGAGCTTGTTTAAGACAATGTTATACCATTAATTATTAGGATTTGCTGATGGTAAGTGAAGGCTGAATACTCAAATTATTGTTGCACTTTGTTTGTGTGCCTAAATTTGTACCTAGCTGCACATGCAAGGAATCAAGTACCCAAATCCATTAAAAGAGAATCGGAATCTACCCCCAAAACATCACATAACTAATTCAGCACTAAGCATTGTTTGGATGAATCAGTCATCCAGAAAAAGCAATAACAATAATAATAGCTCTTCTTAAATGTAGATTTCAAAGTGCCTTTACACAGGTGGGTATAATTATTTATATTTTACAGATAGGGAAACTGAGTTCCAGACAAGTTAAGGATAGGATTTTCAAAAGCACCAAAACACTTGGGTGCACAAGTCCCCAGTGAAAATCAGTGGGGCTTTTGCTCCTAAGTCACATAGATATTGTTTTCTAAAACCATCCCTGCATGACTTGTCCAACTTTACTGAGCAAGTCAGTGCTGGAAAACAGGTCACTTAATTCCTTGTCTGACCTCTGCTCTGTCTATTGGATAATGATGCCTTCAGGATTTGTAATATAAATACAGATTTTCAGTTTCACAATGCATCTCATTTGTATATATAAACTACTGTAACTCTGTTTGCAAATCTGATATTTGTGCCTACACATAACCAATTAGATGCTTGTTAGACTTTTTAAAAATGGGCCCCAAATATTTGTTTATGTATAGTGGTATTCAAATATTCCCTTGAAGGTAAACTAATTGCTTGCATATGTTTGCATATACCAGACAGGCTTAAAATAATTCCTAAGCATCTAGTATATATGTTTACACATTAAGTATTCATGCTTATTGTTTCATATTTAGGGTCAGTTTAGAGTGTTCATGCTTATAAAGTACTTCAATACACTGAGTATGCACTATGTGTGTGAATGTGTGTATATGCATGTGTATTTATAGTGAGCCTATAGCTTTGACTAACAACTGAAAGGACATTTGACTAAGGGTATGTCTACACTACCTGCAGGATCGGCAAGCAGTGATCGATCCAGCGGGGATCGATTTATCGCATCCAGTCTAGATGCGATAAATCGATCCCTGAGCACTTTCCGGTCGACTCCAGTTCTCCAGCTCGGCGAGAGGCGCAGGCAGAGTCGATGGGGGAGAGGCAGCCGTCCACTCACCGTAGTGAAGACACTGCGGTGAGTCAATCTAAGTACATCGACTTCAGCTACTTTATTCATGTAGCTGAAGTTGCATAACCTAGATTGATCCCCTTCCCCCCAAGTGTAGACCTGGCCTAAGAGCTCAGATAATTCCTGATCAAACTACTCACTGAAAATCTTTCAAGTTTCTCTGAGAAATTAGACAGGAAGCACCTAATTACAAGTAATACTAGTTGTTCAAATTTGTGCATACATATTCCCAGGTTTTCTATCACCAATCCACAATTTTTCCTTTAAAATGTGCAATTTTTCACATGCAAACACCGGTGGCTGCAGTGCATACACTAGTCAAATGTGTCCGACGCTAGCTCTGTGAATGTAATAATTGTGGGAGTTTGGCTCATAAGAGTAAATAGAGTCAGGAAATTGAGACTCTCAGTAATTAAGGGATAATTGATTTCATTAAAATATGGCAATCAATTTTATAAAATGTTTTTGCCATCATTTACCTCTTTTATAAGTATTACAACCTCTATGAGATGAAGTCCAATGTCGGAGTGCAGGTGGTTGTACGGGGAAGGTTGAATATAGCAGCTTACAGATATCTGTCAGCAGCCGAAAAAAGTCCAAGCTTATTTTCTTTGAAAGAGCCTGACTTTCTTTTTTTTCCTAATGAGTGCAGTGTTCCCAGTGGAGCTGTGTTGATGCAAATCTCTCAATGTAAATGCTCCGAGCTACAGTGGCAGGAAAGTCAACAAAGAGCTAGTTGACATTGAGAAAGAAAAGACACCCTATTTCACACTGGCTGTGATAAACTGTGCAGTTGCTCTACAGTCGACAGGTTATTTCTGATTATGGCAAAGTCCACTCAAAAAAAGCATGTGCGCTTGCACACACGCACAAATAGCAAAGGGAAGAGCTGTAAAGTGACCAATTTTAGAATCCTGTTTGCAAAAATGGAATGGAACTCTTGAAAAGCAAATTGATTGAAAAACTAGTTTCAACAATGTTCAGCTCAGTTACAGTGTTAGTGAGTCCACTTCAGCCCAAATGAACACTTCCTGCACAAAGATAAGCAGAAAAGTGGGGGAGGACGCCAGTGAGATGTAATGCATACAGTTTCTGATCTGGTTTCCTTCTCTGGAGAAGGAAATGCTAGCCTGGCATGGAGAGGACAAGGAACCTGTCTTCTGAACCCCAAAACTTTGTGCATGAAAAACTGTGATGCAAATCTAGAAGCCAGATTGAGGCTGCTAAATATTGGGTCCACATTGTGTATCTATTTTAATATGTATATTAAAATTTAATGTAAACTATGAGCAATACACATTTTCTGGGGGAAATAGTTCCTTCAGTTTGACAGTTTATTCAGTATCCAAGCTTTTGTGTGGATAGGAAGCAGGTTGAACAAGGAAAATATTGAAGCTCCCCAGGGTTAGGAGACACATGATTTATTCTCATATTCTGGTATAGCTCTGCTAGAATGAAATAAATATGGCAGATATAGTGGTAAGGGCACTAGTATTGCTCAAATGTACTAGTCTTCAGCCCTACACAGTCAGAGGTAATGAACTCTTAGGATTTTGTACAGAGAATTGGAAATCTCATTCCAACAAACTAAGACTTACTGGGTTATCACCTTCAAAAATGAACGTTTTGCAGTTAAAATAGTCTTTTGCTATTGGAAAAAGTGAGCAATATTTTGATCCGCACATTTTCAGCAAAAAGTTGTTGAATTACAGCTGAAAAAATCCTATCTCATATTTGGAAAAATATTTATTCCAAGCGATCTACACTGATATTTTTTAAAAAAGGCTTTGGAGTGATCAAAGGAACTTCTGGGATATAATTATGTTACAAAGAAAGCTGCTGCATTGAAAGTACTTCTTAGTGAACAAGAGTGTCATGGGGAGATAGCAGCAATTTCCATCAAAATAAACCAGAGAAATATCATAAATTACATTGACAAGGAACCGAATAACTCTGCCTTAGAAGGGATTTTACAGATGCAGGCTCACTATCAAGTACACTAAACCCGGACTGAGAAAGCTGATTGTGCTATATATCCCATATGCACAACAGCTGCTGCAGAGTTATATCAGATCCAAGAGTCGATAGAGAGTAAATAAATATATACACAATGATGAATTTATCTCTGCCTTTCATATAAGAACAATTCTTTATGCAGTCTTACATTACTGTATCTTAAAACCTTATGCTCATTTGAATATTTGTTACTTAGCAATGAGAATGTGTACAAATAGATGATGTCAAGATTGGTACCAAAACTGCAAAATCCATGTCATTCCTTGTATGTTTTTAAATCAAAACAAATTATTCAATTGTTCCTTTATTTACAAAAGTTAAAAATCACATACTGCTTATCCAGGCAAAACTCCCGCTGAAGTCCATGAGACTGAAAAGGCTCAGAGTTGAATGTCTGGAGTAAGATACTGATATCAATAGACTGACACCTACCTAATACTCAGAGCTTTTGTGCACCCACAACACTTGATGATTTCAGCTTTTGGAATCAATCTTTTGAAATGTTGGCCTGAGTGCTCAGTGCTGCCTGCCATTGTGAGTCTAGGAAGAAAGAGTCAAAAAGTCTCACAGGAAGTAGAAGTGGGGAACAGAGCAAGTGTATCATGTTTCTATCATCACAAGGTACCTGAGATGCAGCTCTACATGAGCAGGGCTCCACAGAACACAAACAGGATTGTTTGATAGAGCAGGTAGATAAGAAGGGGCAAATATTTACAAACGTATTTTGAAACTTTTCCCCATTTTTGTCCGGTCAAAATTTTGAAATCTGAAAAATTTCATCAAATTATGAAAGATTTTGAATAGCTCTGCTGTTGGTCAGAAATTAAGGGAAAAAAACCTTTAAAAAGTCATTGATTTTTTCCATTTGAAAGATGCTGATCAGATCTGCTGCTTGAAATGCTGATGAGCGTTAGAGTCTATCTCACACAGGTTCTTTCCTGAGGGGGTGGGCGAATTAAAGTGAAGGTATGATAAGGCCCTCCCATGGCAGTAAAGCTAGTTAGTGGATAAGGGAGCCAGAGTGGAAGCAGTTTCTCTGCAGTGCTGGAACTTTCTTCCCATGTCCATGAGGTTGGGATCTCTGGCCTCATCTCTTAGATGGTCCCCAAACAAGAGGAAAGTCTGCAAGGTTCACCTCATCGAGTTCCTGAGCTTTGGTCCCATATTGCAGCTTTTTCTACTTTCAACCTAATCTCATAAAGCTGACAAAAAATAGAAAAGGTTCTTCCTTTTTCCTTATGTCTTTGTGGATTTCATTATTTAGAATCCCGAAATACTTTGTTGATAGAACATTTTCCTTTGATCATTTACTCCCTCAAGGAAGTACCTCACAAAAGTAGTACCCAAAGAAGTGGACAATGAGCTTTTATAACATGGCTCACAAAATGGTGTGTTTATTTATACTTAATTATTTTTTATCAGTAATTGCCTTATTTACTGAAGAGGAATTTTCAGTCAAGCTGTAAGAAAGAGAAAATATATTCCATGCTAGTGCCAATCAAATGCCCAGAGAGAGAAAGGTATAATAATCTAATTGCTTTGGGTTACTCCATGTCTAGCTTTTGAGGTGTATACAATCTGACTTTACCCTGTAGTTTTTTTACAATGCCATAGAACTAGTACTGATTTGGGAAAAACATCCCTATTCGTGACAGCATTTATGCTTTTGCTTAAAGTAAAGCTTGTACATAATTCCCATTAAAATCAATGGGACTTAAGCACTTTTAAATGCTTTTCTGAAATGGAGTCTGACTGACAAATTGGGGGAATCATTCTATCTATTTGCTCTAATAGCCCAACAAATATGTTGAAAATGTGCCTGATGTGCACAATAACTGTCAGGTCACAATAACAAACTGTGCTTAAAGTTTGGCAATCTGGTTGATAAAATATTCTGACATGCCTAATCTTTCCCAGTCCATTAAATCAAGTCTCAAAGTTTCTCTTTTACAGTATTTATGAACAGGGAGAGCACTGCCACGTGTGTGTATTGTATCGCTTCTGTATTGATCAAAATATTTGTGCCACACTGCTAGGAATGAACTATTCATAAATAGAATGTTTGTTTGTGATAGACGATTGGAGAAGGATTAAAATAAACATATTCGTTTGTTTTTCAAAATATATTTTATGTAGTTTTCCACACTGGGAAAGGAGCTGGACTTGCAAAGTGGAATATGAAAAGTTCAGAAAGAACAAGTGGAGTGCGTCAGGTCAGGTTAGGAGGATCTGAGTATAACTGCCCCCGGAGAAAGAATTGTATTCAAACACCAAAATCAATGGTTGTCAAAATGCATTGGTAAGCATGGTATAACTTCATAATTTGAATTACAAGATGGCAACCACAGTGCTTGCAGCTAGATCATACATTCATTCCATGCTGGCACTATGTGAGCATCAACATTCTGAAAACGTGAGGAGTTTTGCCCTTTTTGATCCAAAGAAAGAGATAGCAATACAGTCTCTCATCTTCACAGATTCACTCCTCTCCCTTTCTTATCATCTCGGTGGCTGATTGAATACACAGATTTTTGCAGAAAGAATAGGCTTTAATTAAGAAGCGAAATACAGAAAAGTGTGTCGTTTCTCATGTGCCCGGCAAGTACTCTAATTAAAGAAGCTATTTTTTTTAAACAGAAGCCCTAGTATGATTGAAACTTTGTTCTTGCATTTATAGAATGATAGAAGTACCTTTATCAAGCTGTATTATTCACTGACTTGTCAGGTCATTCCTGGATTTGTGATCCAATTTTGTATTCATCTTTGTGAGCTGTAATTCAGAACCCTTGTGTAAAGACCTAGGAATAGGAAGAATTATATAATGTAATTTTTCAGGACACACTGCCTTAGAGAGAGAGAGAGAAAGAGAGAGAGAGAGTAAATGAACAAAGAACACGTTTTTCTGGGAGAAAAATGTATTTGAAATCAGTTACACTGAGTTATTAAAGGTGATGGTTGAATGCTATTCCTTGAATATGTTATTCAGCCGAATATAATTATATTCGGCAAATGTATTATTGATGAGTATTTTTTTCCAATACTCAACCAATTCTAACCACTGGCACTTTTCAAGACTGAGAGGATGGAATGGAAAACAAATGCATAAGGGGAGTGAACTCAGCTAAACAGACTCTTTGTTTTATTTCACTAAATATTTGTGTGAAATTTTTTGAAGTAGTGAGGTCTTGTGACTATCACTGAAATTAGTGGGATTACTCACAGGAGTAAGAGCTGCAGGATTCAGCCCCAGTGTACAATAGGATAAACTCCTTTTCTGATACATCTTCCATGCTTTCTTTTGTGTGTGTGTGTGTGTTGCAAGGAGTGGGAGTAATTTACACTCTGTTTTCAAATTTACTCAATAGGCTAGATGCAACAAGTTTGGCCGTTGGGTAGGCCCAACCTTATAAACACTCCAAGTACTAAGCTCCTTTAAAACAAATGGAAGTTCCACATGTGGGGCTTTTGTAGGACTAGGTAATGCATGCAGAGCTAGTCAAAGTTTTGTGAATTTTGACGTTTGGATTCAAACTTCAAATATCAAAATTTGAAAAACTAATGGGGAAAAAATTGAAAAAAATTGTGAATTCCCCCCCCCCCTTTTCTGTTTTCTGTACAGCTGCTAGAAATGTTTCAAATATTACATTTTGGGAACCATTTTCAAAATTTGAAAAAAGAAGGAAAATGATTCCTCTGCCACATTCCCCTACCTTTTTATGGACCGGTTCCAGTTTGATGTTTACGTAGGACCAAACCATAGCATTGAATCATGCCCTTGGTTCCCACTTAAAATAATCCAGTGGATTGAAGCAGTGGTGAAGTGTCCCAGTGTATTTTTATTTATTTATGTTGAGGTATCACCTAAAGGACAGAACCCCATTGTGGATGACACTGTACAAACATAAACGAGATAATCCCTGCCCTGAAGACCTTGCTATGTATAAATGTTGCTCTGTGCAATGTCAAGCATGAACAAGTTGCTGAAACTTGCTCCTCACCATAGTCCAGAATAATTCAAATTTGGTGACCTGCTGGCACACTGAAAAACATCTGTTTTGTAGGGTATTTGGAGAGAGCTTATGGTATGCTTCCCACAATGATTAAGCATGCAAAGATATTTCTGTAGATCTGCCTGGCTGAGTTCCTGTTGAAATGATTACTTTAATGCCACTGGCATTTTAATGTATTGTATTGTTGTGTCTTTTACTTTTTGGGTAACAAACATAATATGAAGGGATCCCACAGGCACAGTGAGGTCTGAATAACTCTGTTCATTATGTATACATGACATACAAGCCCTCTCTCTCTCTCTCCGGCTGCTCTGGCTGGATTCTGATGGCTTTTGAAACACAGAAGAGAGAGAAGGTCACTAGAGGGCTCAGAAACTCTTTAAAAGGATACTACCGGTTTCTTGTATGCTACAAAATCAAAACTCAAAATCTGAACTTCCCCATTTAAGAAAGTGCAGATCCACCTGATTTTTATTTCTTAGGCCTATATTCAATTTTTCTACAACAGAGAAAATCTGTAAAAGTCTGGTCAGACAAGGAACAATATTGATAGGTTCTAAGGGTAGGATATGGGTCCTCAAAATCCACATGTCTCTTCACAGGACTGTCTCCAGTACTCCAGCAAGGGAGCTGCTTCCTGATCCTGCCTGGAGGTGTCCCCAGTTTAGTGATTCAGCTTTATTAGGCTGCTGCATAGGTGAGGCTTCACTAGAGTCCATTCAGCTCTGCTCTTGTCCCCTGTATCACAACAGACTCCTCCGTAACAGCTCTCGCCATGAAATCCTCAGTTTGAGTTGTGTCTGGCCGCAAAGTCCTTGAAAGAGGGGAAGACCTATGATCAAAGTCCTGGCTTCCTGGAATTGAGCCCTCTGCCTAAAGGCAAGAGCTCTTTACACTCTCCAAGCATCTTGAGGAGCCCATTTTCCCCCCAAATCCAAGTTCATGCCTAGTTGTGGTGACTCCTCAAGCATTATTATGGGAATTGTTGGTAGGTAGTCTACACAAATGAGGCTCTCTATGGCATCACTTTTCCCTTTTCATCAACAGAGTGACTAGAGATCCTTTCTCTTCTGGAGCTTCTTAATAGAACTAATTCTATTAATACCCCATACACCATTTCCACACATCAAATCTGATAAGGGATGCAGCAGAAGATGGACTCTATGTGGGGATATTGATGTTTGCTGGATTTTACTGTCTGACATCTATATTCTTTGAATACTCATTTGTTTCCTTTTTCCAACCTGTGATTTTTTAAAAAAACTACATTATAACTATATTATATATACTAAGTCCAAAATCAGAAGTTGACTTAAGGATAACATTTCTAAGCCAGAGGAATGTGAATAAGACAGAAGGGGGCCAGATCTCAGGGTAGGAGAGTTGCTGTGACCATTCTGGTTCACCCCAATATAAGAAGGCTCTGGTGGTGTACAGCTGGCATAGAAGTCACTCTCCTTCCCTGCGGCCAGTATAGAAGGGGGCAGGACCAGCTCTAGGCACCAGCAAAGCAAGCACATGCTTGGGGCGGCACATTTCCAGGGGCGGCATCATTCCAGCCATCCTTTTGGGGGGGGCAGTTGTGCTCTTGGAGCTGCGCCACTTAGATGGGGCAAGGGCGCTGCGCCCCCGGCCGCAGCAGGAAGGGGAAGCCGCAGCCCCGGGATGCTGAGCTGCCAGGACCCAGCCGCTACCTGGGGAGGAGAGGGTGAGTCCTGCTGGGGAGCCGGGGCTGCACCACCTCCTCTGCGCACTGGCCACTGCCTTGTGCCACCCCTTATATTGGGGCTTCTCTGCACGGCCAGGCAGGGGAGGGGGTAAAGCCCCTGCAGGTGCTGGGAGAAGGTGACATCACTCCCTTCGCTTCCAGCGCCGCCTGCGAGCCCCAGCCCCACCTGAGCTTGGGGCGGCAAATTTTTTGCTTGGGGCAGCAAAAAACCTAGAGCCGGCCCTGGTAGAGGAAAAGGTTGTGCCCTGAGCACCCCTGAGCCATGTTAGTATTCAGCCAGGAGGGATCAAAAATGCAGTGGTGCAACCCAATGAAAGCCTGAGGGTTGCTCTAACATGGAACAGAGGGAATGGCTAGCACAAAACAAGCTCAGGGGCAGCACACAGGTGAGGTGAGCTACCTTTGCACTCCCCTCCCTGATTTGTCGTCTGTGCAGTTTGACCGCAGCTGGGAATCTGGCCCAGGATTTTCCAAGGCTATCTCGTCCTCATTAAAATGACTGAATTTACCCTACAAAAACTGCAGCCGAGGCTGGACTGTGCATCTGGCTCAGGTGCAGGGGGGCAGTGTGGGGCCATGCGGCAACCAGGGAGAACACTGGGAAAGAGTTGTACCTTAAGCATCACAATCCCTCTCTCAAACCTCACCAGGGGAGGCGCAAATTGCGTCATCTTTTAGATTTATACAGATGTTTCACCACAGACTTACTGTGTGACCTTGGGCAAGTCACTCAGCCCCTCTGTGCCTTAGTTCTCCATCTGTAAAATGGGGGTAACCGTACTTCCCTCTCAGGGTTGGGGCCGGGGGAGGGGCGTGTTGAGAGGCTAAATACATTAAAGACTGTGAACTGCATTGAGAACTGCTGATGAAAAGCACTATATAAAAGCTAGGTATTATTGTTTCTGCTCTCGCTGATATACTGGCCCTGCTCTGTCAGAGCTCCACCTCCTTCCTGTTCCCTTTCTTGCAGTTTTCTCACTGGGGAGGGCGGGAGATTATGTTCTTAAATGGCAGCAGCCTCTGTGCAAACGTCACATAGAGGGACAGACTTATTACTTATTGCTCAATGCAATATGGGCCTGTGCAAGGGCTGCTCACAATCAAGCTTATAGTAATCTGTAATTAGTAATAAAAATCATTGCTATTCTAGCCAAATCATTTTGTACATTTCACCTAGTGTCTTATTTCTAGTAGTGGCCAGTTATTTGATACTTCAGAGAGTAACACAAACCCCAATGCCTCTAGTCAGTTGTGCAGTGTTCAATCTGTTCTGAAAAATTCCTTCCTGATGTATCCCTGTGAACAATCAGATTACACCAGCGTGCCATTTGATTACCCCCTCATAGCTCTATTGAAGCAAATGGGAGCTTGACAGAATTGGTTCCTCTATAGTTACAGTTCTGGCTACTCTAGTCAAAATTCCATAGCCATTTTGATTCTCCATTTATGAAGAATCCAGTTTTCTGATCAAGAAATTATGCTAAAGTTCACTTTCTGTCATTGTTGCCTATCTGAACTAAATAAAAACAATACTACAACAAACGAGCAAGATTGAAGGTCAAAAGCAGTTTTTTAACTTATAACATTCATAAGCTGGTGAGTCAAAACAAATGACAAGATGAAACCCTGTGATGCACACAGGTCTTGCAGCAATGTAACGGGGTTGTTTCTGATCTATAAAGGATCTTGATATTCTTTAATAGAACTATGGAAATATTGCACTCTTGGCAAGAGATTAATCCATAGGTGAGGAAACCGCAAGGCAAAATGAAAACAGGAGGTAAAAAAAGGAATTAATCATCTTGTCTTTCTATTAAAGATTATCGTGGAAGATGTTTTTATGAATTGTTTGACGTCTGCTGCTCATCAGTTCCAGTCAACTATATGATGGAACTATGAAGATCCAAACAGCTAGTACCCTTTGTATTTGCAACTTGGAGATTTTGCACATTTTAATATTCTACTACAACTTGAAAAGAAACCCTAAGGAAATACAGTTATTTCAAACAGCTTTTGTTGTAGAAGGACTCACTTAATTCAAGGGTAGGGGGGTTGTTGCAAATCCTTGACCTTTGATGAGCAAGAAGAGGACTCGAGGACATTCTATTTGTGTTAACTATTCACTTTCTTTTTCTTGTAGATTCTTTAATCAGGTGCTTTTATTCCAAGGATGAATTAAACATTTAGCAGGCAGGGAACCATGCTGTTATTCATTGTAGGGGACATAGGACTAGAATTATTGTTTGTTAAATTATCTCTTAATTTAACCATCTTAAAAGACTTTCCACAAAAGTGTTAAGGGTGGCTAATAAAACAATTTTTCTCTGAATCAGCCAAAAACTTATGAACTGGGAAAGAGAAACACCTAAAGCCTGTTGAATAAAATGCTCTGGAAGAATAGGTTTAAATGAACTGTTTCCTAAACTGATCTGTAAACATTTTTGTTATTGAGATCTTTCTTTTTATGTTAAATGAATTAACATTTTATAACATTCAAATGTTTAAATGCAAATCAAAATTCTTTTTTATTGCTTTTGGAAAATGGCAGCAGCCAATATTGGACTACTGACTGGCATTTTACTTTTAATAAGAGAGGGAAAGGAAGGATATTCTTGTGGTTAATACATTGTAGTGGGACTTGAGAGCTGTTGGTTCAATTCCTGCCACTACCACAAATTTCCTGTGTGACCTTGGATAAGTCAAATAGGTCATATGCACACTAGGAAAAAAGATGTAAAATCCTAGTGTAGACAAAGCAAGCTGTAGTTTAAATGTACTACCTAACTAAAGAAAATCCTTGAATTTCTTTTGACCAAATAACAATTGCCTGGTCTATACTAGGATTTTGACACATTAGCTAACATGTTAAAAATATCTCTTTCCCTTCCCTCCACAACCTCCCCAGAGAAGACTAGGTCTGAAACTGTCTGTGCCTCATTTTCCCGTCTGTGAAATAGAGATACTAATGTTTTCTTTCTTTCATACCTTTCTGAATGATACGGATTTATCTCTCTACTGTGTGTCTGAACAGTACCTAGCACAGCAATATCCACTGGGGCCTCTAGCTGCTACTGTCATGCAAATAATTATTACTAATAATACATCTAATAAAAAGGCACCAATCCTGAATACATACACATGCTTAATTTTACTCATATGTGTAGTCCTTTGGAAGTCAATGGTACTAATCAGTGAGTAAAGATAATCACATGTGTGTTTGCAGGATCAGTGCCTTAGTAACAACATTAAATTAATAAGAAATAATATATTCTAAATTCTGTCAGTATATAAAGTAGCACAATGGAAAACTCCCCTTGGTAGGTGTTCTTCAGCTTTCAATATGCTTGTGAAACATGTAGGTCAAAAGTTAGGCGAGATGGTAAAAAAATAGCCACTAAGAAATTCTATCTCTTCTCCCTCACAAGCAGATGTGTAAACCAGCAGGCCTGGGGGAAAAGCATTTGTTGAATCCTAAAATGTGACTCTGCATCTTAAAAAAACAAATAAACAAACAAACAAAAGAAATGGAAGCACTTTTATGCCAGAAGGAACTATTGATATTAACACTACCTCCCCTGCAAAAATACTGAACAAAGAAACAAACAAGCAAACAAAAAAAACAGACAGGAAATTGCAGGGATGTACTAAATTCCTACTCCTTCAGACTGAGCATTGCCATCAGCCTTCTTTGTATTGGCTACTGTGGAGAGCAAGTATCTTCCTACAATTCACAGCAGGGATTGGAGTAGCAAACTGTCTGACTGAAATGCGTTCAGCTTCCCCTAAGATAAGCACCATATGAACATTTTTCTGTTATCCGATAAGCATCTAATGACTTTTCTATTGTTTGCATTTTGGAGAGTATATGGGGGAATTTTCATGAGTGAACATGAGGCTAGAATCGGGCAAAATGCACGTAAGGTACTATGCAAATTTATCTGCAGGGCACATCATTCCGCTAGGAATGGGTGAACTTCCTTGGGTTAGATGTTTTGCATTATTTATTTTGAGAGGGTTGTGTGGTTCTCAAAACTAGTTTGCAAAAAGAAAAGAAAAAAATCCAAATTAAATGGTATAAATCTCAAAAAAAAAGAGGGGGGGGGCTGGCTAAATTCAGCCACCAGGCAATCTTATTGCTTGTAGCTCTTTCCTCCCATCTTCTCACCTCCCAGTGTTTTTCACCATTCCTTATTACAAATCCATCTTTCCATTGACTCCAATGGGCTATGGAGCAGGCTCTCTGTCTTGTTTTAATACTTTGGCCCTGATCCTGCAAATGATGTGTTAGTGGGAACCACTTAGACCTACATGTAATCCTGCTGGACTGAGTGGAACTCTCTTCATGGGTAAGGGAGATTCCCCCCTGATAGTTTGCAGGATCCTTTGATTGTAAACTCTTTGTGGCAGACACTTTGGACAGGTCAATGGTAGAAAGTTTTGCAGACATAGCAATATTGATTAAGGCTGTGATTTTTGCCACATCTCTAGGGTGGCAAAAGCCCTGGTGCATATGCAGTTATATCAAGACAAAAGGGTTGTTGCTGGTAGAGCTTATTTTGCTCACCAGTAGAAGCTGCTTCTGCACTAGGAGGATTTTGCCAGTATCACTAGCAAAACTTTTTAGCGTAAACTAGGCCATTAGGTCAGCTCCTCAGCCTCCACAGTTGGTGTATACTGCCATACTTCCACTGGTATCCATGGAGTTACACTGATTTTTTTCCAGCTGAGGATCTCACCTATGGTCTTTTACTTGTCCGTAAACTCCATACACACTCAGAGGTCTTGCCAACCGATGATACAAGTTAAAAACAATTTGCATTCACAAGACTTTTCCCTGCAGTTTAGACTTGTGTTTTCTTTTGTCTTCAGTAGACTTATACCTGGCATGGATTTGGCTTGTGATCTTTGCATGGGTTTACAATAAGGCAAAAAGTAGGAATAAAAGTGAAGGAAAAAAAATCAGTGGTGTTATTTATACCATACGTATAGATCTGAACAGTATTTTACAGGCAAATAAGAACACGAGAGCCCTTACCTGAGGACTTCACAACCTGGAGGACCTAAATGAGCAATTCCTTGAGCACCTTCAGCTCTCTTTGGCATTACTGGGTGTTGAGGGTGTTCAGCACCTGATAGGACTCGGCGTTAAAGTAGACAGATAATAAAGGGCCTCCACCACAAGAGAAAGTTATTATTTGTTCAATGCTCAGGCATGGCTGCCTGCTGCTGCCTTTTAACACATAGGAAAAAACAACAGGGAACCTAGACGTAAGTACAAGCAAGAACGGAGGACGAAGTCAACCAGCTACACCTCTTCCTCCTCCACCCAGGGGCATGTTTGACATGTCTTGGCCCAAGCCATGGCTGCCGCTCTGAGACTTAATGAGAAGTGACACAAAAAGCATGAAAGAAAGGAAAGGAAGGGAAATAGCACAAGACAATGTTACCTTGCGCTGTGGAACCTCAATATGCAAATTGTAACAGTATCTTGTGCAGACCTGTCTAAGCACAAACTGTCACATGTAAAAACGCCAATATCAATGGCCACATCAAATGTATTCTCAAGTATTTTCATTTATGTGCTTTTGACATTGGTATAAAGAAAAGGAGTACTAGTGGCACCTTAGAGACTAACCAGTTTATTTGAGCATAAGCTTTCGTGAGCTGCAGCTCACTTCATCGGATGCACTGTATTTTCCACTTTATGCATCCGATGAAGTGAGCTGTAGCTCACGAAAGCTCATGCTCAAATAAATTGGTTAGTCTCTAAGGTGCCACTAGTACTCCTTTTCTTTTTGCCAATACAGACTAACATGGCTGCTACTCTGAAACCTGACATTGGTATGCTGTTCAAGTCTTTGCTGTGTTGTATTCTGATTGACAGTACCACCTCTCCCTCAGCCCTCACAGAAAAATGCTTTCAATAGTCCCAGTTCTGAGAAAGTGAGCACATCCCAAGTCAGAGAGCTGTGCCAGAATTCAGTGCTGAGGGAGTTCTTAGAGATGGAATCCGAAGCCCTTTGGGTGAAAGTGAAAAAAAACACCAAGACACCGGCTGCTGTTAGATATGGCATGGCCTGCTATTCCCCTCCTATGCTGAACTGAGGACATAAGGATCTCGCTGTGTGTGGGCCAGCTGACCACATTCCTGGCATGCCCACATTTCTTCTCTCTTCTGTGCATTGCATAGACCCACCACAGAGGTGTCTGTAATAAACATGGAGGTGCAGTGTGCTCCTGGGTGAGAGCTTCATAGCGTGTGCAACCGATACAGCTCTATGCTGGGCTGCTGTAGCCCTTTATACGTCTGAATCAGACGGTCCACAAGGTGTTCTATGACAAGTACAGAATAGCCATAGCCGCTGTCATATGTCAGCTCTTGAAGAAAAGGAATATATACATCACACATAAAAATACAGCTGATATGATTCATATCTAGTTCATTCAGATGCCCCCATGAGGTCTGTTTTGTTGAGAGACAGAGAGAGACGCAGCAGTGATAAAATCAAGCACGGTCCAGATATGAATCATACAACATTGATTTTTTTAGAATAGCTTTACTTCTTTAATCCTAAATATATGATAAAAATTAAACTAGGACAAAATACATCCTATATTTCCACTGGGCAAGAGGTTTGTAAGGGTCATTTCTCGCTGAGATCCGTTTAGCACCGATTTAAGTTGGCAGGGAGATGCCCTTTTGGCTTGCCTGCAGGAGATGCTCCCAGTGGACTATGGAGATCCTGATTCAAGCCTTGTCTTCAGTAATGCGCTGGAAACATGCTGAGTGTCTTGCTGTTGGGTGTGGTGATGATTTACTATTTCTTCAGGGTGCTTAGGGATACTGGAACTCTGCAAACTGCTTAAGGCCACATTTGTGTCTGGACAGCTGCTTGCAGACACAACTGAGCAGGCTGCACAGGGAATGTTAGGTTGATCATCTAGTCTGGTTTTTAGTCCTGGGGCGCTGAGTGGACCATCAGCAGACTGTTGGCTGGAAAATTAGTCTACTTCTGGGCCTTGTTTTTAGCCAATGGCTCTCTTCGGCTTCTATCATTATAATTTAATTTTTATTTATTTTCGCTCTATAGACTTAATAAAGGGAGTTAGTGTTTACCTGGGAAGGGTGACGCAGTTAACTCCCTGTGCAGAATCAGATTTTTACACTTTGGGTTAATTTAGCCTAATTTCATTTTCCAAGTGTTGCTGTTGAGGAAGCATACCGTGCAATATATTTGTGTGTTTTGGCTCACCCTCACCCTGAGCTCTCAAGAGTGTTCACTGTTTGAACACAAGATCAGGTAGGTTCCTTCCGAACGATATAGTGCACTGCGCCCTTTGATGGTTAAAAAGTAGTAGTTTCCAGTGACCAAGAGAGGACCACCCACACACTCCCAAAACACATGGATCACTGATGTTTAACGAATGCATCGTAAATTTCACAGCTGCACAATTAAATGCCTATTTTCCTGCAAAGTCTTCTTGGCTGTCATGTTAAAGGGCCCTTCATACAGTCTCTTCTTCTGTCTTTCCCTAAGAATAAAACCTGGGGACTTTAAAAAGAGAAGGTTAAAGTCATCTACATTTCTGTTCTAGAATATCTGACTGAAAAGGAAAAAGGAATGGGGAGAAAGGGATCAGAGAGTAGGAACTCCTGTGAAGAATTCTGTAGCCACATAATTTAACACCACTGGGTTGAGTTAATAATATTTCTTGTTTCAATGCTTTCAGCTCTGTGGTCTGCTTGCTGGCATAAGCACTGCTCCATTTATAATACAGACGCTAAACCAGATTGCCAGGTTTAAAGACTAATAGATGCTGCATAACCTCTTCAGGGAGTCTACAGCTCAGTTGGCATCTGTAATCTTTTCACCTCTTGAGGTTCAGTGCAGAAAATCTGGTAAGGTAATTACTTTGGTTCCTTGCATGTCTGAACTATTCTGATGTCAGGGAAGCTGCATTTGGGTCCCAGAATGCACTTGCACACAAACAAACATCACTGTAAATGTTAGTCGGGGGTAAGATATTGGAAGACAAAGTGCAGTGCAGCTTGAATTTCAATTTGAGAGAGCTGTGTCAACTTGAATTAAATTTATAGAGTTCGTTGATATATGGGCAGTAAAATAACCTCTCATGTAAACTACCCGAGGGATAACTAGGAATATCTGCTTTTCATGGATAGTAGCTGTAGGGGGGAATCAGAACTACTTGAAACTACTGTTAAAAAAAACATTCTGACACTGACTTCATAACATGGTGTTATGTTCCACTGACTTGTGTCCCATTGGTGTTATGTAGTGTGTAGGAGTCCTAAGTTAAGGCCACCTAGAAAGGGATGATTCACTTAAGAATAAAAGATTATTATTTTTATTTATTATTTGTACATTAGTAGCACCTAGGAGCCCCAGTCATGGATCAGGTCTGTGCTGAACAAGGCACTTTACAAATATAGACCTTGTATTTGGAAGTCTATTTTCAATGTAATTAGTGAATAATGTTATTTACATAGTTCCTGATGTATATTAAGTACTTGACAGACAAATAAAGAAACAAGCATCCCTGCTCTGGGAGCTTACAGTCTACAGTAGATAGACATGTGGGTGAAAGATAGGTGATGAGATTCAACCTGCTTGTCTGGAGGAGGTTAAAAGAGAACTGTTCTGTAGGGACCAAATATATATGAGATACTGGCTATCACCCCCTTTACATACTGGCAGAATTGTTTGGAATATGCTTTCCTGGGCATCTTGTGCAATTTCCAATTACATGAGCTCTGATTAGAATTAAGATGCGCTGGGGGAGGGGCAGATGGACTCAGCTATAAAAAGAACTTTTTATCTATCAACTTACAAGTGAGTCATTCCCTTTTTAAAGGTTTCAGAGTAGCAGCCGTGTTAATCTGTATTCACAAAAAGAAAAGGAGTACTTGTGGCACCTTAGAGACTAACCAATTTATTTGAGCATAAGCTTTTGTGAGCTACAACTCACTTCATTGGATGCATGTGAGCTGTAGCTCACGAAAGCTTATGCTCAAATAAATTGGTTAGTCTCTAAGGTGCCACAAGTACTCCTTTTCTCTTTTTAAAATGTGCTAGAACCTTTCACCTCTAAATAGAATTGGCCTCCACCTCTTTCTGATAACTCTTTAAAATTTCCCAAATCCCTCAAAACAACATACTTTTCAGTGATTGCTCTGCCGAATAGAATGTCTGGAGTTGGAAGTGAAAAATAAGAGTTCAACTTACCTTTTCCATCCCCCTGCCAATACCCCCACTGCATTTCTGAGGACATTATCCAGTGACTCAAATAATGCAGCTTCTGCTCCTTCTCTTGAGAGAGACTAAAAGGCTGATAAAACTCACTGTTTGGAATGTTTTCTGATCTCAACCGAATTTTCCTTTACTCATTTTCATCCTATTATTCCAAGTTATATCCCTTTGATCCATATCCTCCTCCCTCTCTCTCCAAAGCCATTCCTCTTACCCTCTTGTTTAAGGCCTTTATATACTAGTACATGATTATCATAGCCCTCTTTCTGTCAGGGGGCCAAGCTATATATGCAGCACTTAGGGTTTTTTTTTCTTTTTCCTTTAAGGGATCCTACCAACCTCATAAATATCATTATTACTTTTTTTCTGAATCTCATCCAATGTCCTGATACTGTTAAAGGGTCAAGAACTGTATACAGTTCTCTAGGTGCTGTTTCGCCAGAAAGAGTCACTATCATTTTTCTGGCCATTGTGTCTAAGACCAAAATGACACTGGCTGTCATAGTGGATCTCAAGCTCACAACTTATACCCTGAGACAAGAAGAAGAACTCTGTATGGCTCAAAAGCTTGTCTCTCTCACTAACAGAAGTTGGTCCAAAAAAGATATAACTTCACCCACCTTGTCTCTCTAATATCCTGGGACCAACATGGCTACAACACAGCACACAGCTTGTACCCTATCCACAACCACTCATGCTTGCTTGGTATTACCACTAAGGTGCCACAAGTACTCCTTTTCTTTTTGGAATTACTGTGTATATTTGAACTATCAAGTAAGTATTCTATATGTAAAAAGTCTGAAATGGTGGGTCATGCATTAGTCCCACGTTGACTGTGAAGGCTAGCAAGGTAAGTCATATACGTTTGAAACATGACAACCTATAACTGACCACCTTTATTTGGAGCTATTCTGAAGTGTTCATCAATTAATATGCACATTTAAATATTAGTACTTCTATTTGCACAGTTGCCTTGCCTAAAAGGAGCCAAATGACTGTTTTGGTCTCTCTCGTGGAAAATTGCTTCCTTTTTTCTTCTAGTGTGACCAAAAAAAGTCTGGATTTTCATACTCTGTTTGGTGTGTCTGATTCAGATATTTAAGCTACCCATTAACACTGCTCATTCTGGCTTGGTACATCCAGCACTGTAGATTTACTGAGATGCTCCCTTTGGTGTACGTAACTCAGTCAGTAGGAAGCAGATATTTTAGGTGGTGTAGAAAAGTGCTGTTGCAGTGAGGATGATGATCTGCACTGAGACTTCATGTAACTGGGAATAGAGTCAAAGTCTATTCACCCCCAGTCATGCAAGTAGGTATAATTGCAGCTCCCTGCATCAGTAGGCCTCTTGTACTGTAGGGGGATTTATCACCCCAGAAGAAAGCAACTTCAATCTCCGCTGGAGACTGCCAATGAGAGACACTAAATCACTACTTCCCCTTACCATCCTGGCCATGTCCTTTCACCAGTTTGTGCCATGCGCTTTTGTGTAGGTAGCTGCAACAACCCCAAACAGTGGGGAGGCTGTTGATGTGGTTGATAGCACCGCTTCTCTGGTGCTGTCAATGAAACTCAAAAAATAGGAGTAAAGTGCTTCTGTGTGGGAGACATGTCATCTGAAGGTTCAAGTGGTATATCTACATCCAACCAGCCCGAAGCACAAATACAGCTACCTATTGAAGAAACAGTGTCTCCAAAACCTAAAGGAAGTTCCCGATGTTTGTCGGTCAAAGTGTTCCCATTTTTTGAAGTTACAAAAGATGGCTACTGGTGCACCTCTTGCAAAAAAACTTACGAAGAAGGAAAGCTTCCCAATGCTATAATTGGTAAAAGTGGAGGAGCTTGGTTTGTCAGACCGATCAGCAAAGCCAATGCTGACAAACTACATGAAAAGGCAGCAAAACACCAGGCCTCTGGAGTGCATCAACGTGCAGAAAGTCTTATAAGCCCACTTTCAAAGCCAATTTTAGAAGTACTTAATGAGTCTGTTAAGAATGCTGGAGACACAACACAGTTCATGAGAACAAACATGGCTGTGGCATCCTGCTTTCTATTTAAGCAAGAGATACCACACACTTCAAACTGGAGGCCAATGTTAAGTGCATTATCACTTGTTCATCCTGTAGTTGAACACTGGTTCAGAACAAGACCAGCAAATGCTCACTATCTTTCTGCGAGAAACTCAACTGACTGGCTAGAAGCACGCGGTGCAACTGTGAAAGACTCAACAGTTGAAAAAGTGAAGAACTCTCTCACCAAATTCAAACAATTTGCGTACATGGCTGATGAATTCACTGATGCAAATGGACATCAAGTATTAAGTCATTGTGTACGTTATCTTGATGTCAGTGGTAGACCAGTAGATGCATTTCTAGACGTTCAAGTTATAGAAGACACATCGGCTGCATCTGTGACAACCCACATCTTAGAAGAGTTAAATGCTTGTCAATTGGACCCCAAACAGATGGCTGCTTGAGCATTTGATGGAGCTGCAAACTTCTCAGGAAGACACGGTGGAGTACAAGCTTGGTACTGGAAGTAATATAGGAAATTAATCCAGAAAATGCTTACACTTTATATATTTTTTCTGGTATTGCTCAGAGAAAAGTATAACCCTAATGTCTCCTATACACACTGCAGAGGCCATCTACTCCAACTAGTGCTAGTACGAGCTGTAGACTCTTAAAAATACATTTAAAAAGCTATAAATGTAATGTCTTCATTATATTCTTTTTTCAGCAAGAGTCCAAAAAGACTGAAAAGGAGTACTTGTGGCACCTTAGAGACTAGCCAATTTAAATTTAAATTAGTTAGTCTCTAAGGTGCCACAAGTACTCGTTTTCTTTTTGCGAATACAGACTAACACGGCTGTTACTCTGAAACCTGTCAAAAAGACTGAATATCTTGGAAAATATAGAAGATACACTAGGACTGAAGTTCATATTAGTCCAACCTGGGAAAACCCTCTGACTTTCCCATGAGCGATCCTTGGCTGTTGTCTTAAAATTACTCCAGCCATTATTACTGGCTTTGGAAAGTATCTACCAAGATGGGATGGATCTAAGTAGTGAGGCTGGTGGATTACTTTGCTACTACATTCAGAGAAGACTATTGCCATTCTCTCTCTCGTAAGTCTACTGTTGAAACCACTTGGGTCATTAAACAATGCCATCCAGGCATCTGCTGCAACAGTAGTTAAATCTTTGTCCTGCAATAGAAGCTACATTTGGATCAATCAGAGAGCTATCCATTGAAAAAGTTCTGGAAGAAGCAAAGACTTCAGTCCAGAAGTTGACTAATGAAACCTTAAGTGAAGAGGACAAGAACTGTTTGTTAAGACAACTGAAAAAAGTACACAGACTTGATTCTTAAAAATCTACAACAGTGACTTCTAGATTCTACTCAACCTCTATGTAGCTTTTACAGATGCCTGTCCTATAAAACACCGACAGTTGGGTGGAATAGGCACTACCAACAATGGGGCTGCCATGTGCTCAGGACAGAATAGGGAATTTGAACATAGAGTGGAATATCATACGACAAATGAATGAAGATTTGACTTCAACTTCTTTTTTATCATCACTAGTGGCTCGACCTGATTTTTGTGCTCTGTTTCCTGGGATGAAAGAATTAGGAATTCATCTCTTGCTACTCCCAGTCATAACAGCTACAGTTGAGCGTTCTTTTTCGTCATTGAATAGAATTTTGTGTTCTGAAAGAAGTCGCCTTCTGCCTGATCATGTGAATGAGCTAATGAGCATATCAATTGAAGGAATGGAAGTACCGGACACATGAGAAGCCACCAAAGATGAATGCATTGCATTCAAGAAGTTCATTAACAGAGATGTGCAAAATTATAATAAGAAACCAAGAAGGATGCAGACATAATGCTTCATAGAAGGTTTGAGTAGCCAACTTTAATTTGTGTAATGATTTTAAAACATGAGTTAAATCTAATAAAATGATAATGAAACATTTTTCAGTTTTTACTATGGCGCTATACAGCTCACCTTCACCCTCCCAGTCTCACCCCTCATCAGCCTGGACACCCCCCCTGAAAATTCAAACACCCCCCCCCCCCCAATTTCAATTCCTGGGGAAACCACTGCCCCTCCCCCCCAGTGTCATCTTCTGGCAGGGCTGCTGTACAGATGGAGAAGATGCAGCTCTGTGGAAGGGCTGGGGTGGGCTGTGGGCAGGCTCCTCCTCTGTCTTTCCGGTACGCCGTACCAACTATAAATACCTTACTGGTACGGGGTACTGGCCTCTACCACCATACTTGCACTACTGCCTGGCAGGCTTTCCAGTGTCTATACAGACACTGTAAGAAATCTGACCTCAAAGGTCTAAGGTTTGATCCTATGCCTTGGCTCAGACTGCTTTGCACAGCTAAGGCAGCACAAAAGTACTAGAAAGAGGATTCCTTCCCCTCTGACCTAGGCATTCCTTATATGGCACAAAACTGGCATATACAGCTCTATGCCATTCTTCTGCACCCTTGGTGTTTTGCAGGGGAGGGGGCATGCCAGGAGTTAGAGGGTGTACATGGAATTTTGCCAAATCTTCCACCACTAGAGCCTCTGGCTGTAAGCAGCACAATTCAGAGCAGCCTTGCAACTTTTCTATGAGACATTGGGGACTGTTTCAGTTGGTCCAGGATCAGTGAAGCAGAAAGGTGTCACAGAGCTACTTTATTTGGCCCATTCACCCTAAACCATCTAAGTTAACACTCACAGAAGGCCAGGAATGAGCCCTAGTTTCAGATCCTTCCTTCAGGTACATAAAGTGTGTCACCTAATACCTCGAGAGGCGTTAGTTCCTATCACTTATCACAGATACTTGAATCAAGCTTGAGATCTTTGAAGAGTGATGGTAATAAATTAGGTTTCAGAGTAGCAGCTGTGTTAGTCTGTATCCGTAAAAAGAAAAGGAGGACTTGTGGCACCTTAGAGATTAACCAATTTATTAGAGCATAAGCTTTCGTGAGCGAGCTGTAGCTCACGAAAGCTTATGAGCTAATAAATTGGTTAGTCTCTAAGGTGCCACAAGTCCTCCTTTTTTTTTTTTTTTTGGTAATAAATTAAAGCATTGTCTGGCAATCTGGTTAATGTTTGTTCAGTGATGCTGAAGATGAGTTAATTTCAGTTTTCAACAATAACATATATACGCAGTGTTTGCAATTCTTTATGCTGGATTTTATGGAAACGAGAATATTTTCATGCATCATCAACAAGCATGCGCTTAATTTTAAGCACAAGGATAGTCTCACTGACTTAACTGCTTTGCTGAATAGAGATGCTCAAAGCTAATTATGTGTTGAGGTGCTTTGTTGAACCAGAGCCTATTTTAGGAGTATTTCTAGAGAGAAAGTATACTTGTGACCTAGGACTGTTCTTAACATGAATTGTGTTCTTTCATGGTGTTTTCTACATCTTTAGAAGCTTAAAAGTAGTTACCATCTTCTGGCTGTTTGGTGGAATTTGTAAAATGAGTTGGTGGTATCAGTCTAATTTCTGATCGATATGTTACCATGTCGGAAAAGCCACTAAAGGTATTTTTGCCCTATGGGACCTGTAGGCTAAAGACTGAACTGGAATGGGGAATGAACTGCCTTTTGACTCTTAGGAATGGTTGCCCAGAGTGGTCTGAGACACACGGAAGGGGCAGCACGAGGAAGCTTGCATATGGCAGCTACCCATGTTGCTTTTGTTTTGCGTATGTATACTGTGATCCTGAACCTATTGAACTCAGGTGGAAAGATCCCATTAAATTTACTGGATCAGGCCCAAACAGGATTTCAGTATTCAGGAGCATAAATCCAACTGCTTTTACCAAACCTTTGACTTTTTCCAAGGCATAAAAATTCAGTGTAAAGTAACAAGTACTGCCCAACATCCACAAATATCCTCATCTCTTAATTGAATGCCTAAATCTGCTTAAATAAATGTAAGGTTAAGAAATGAAGCAACATAAACAAAGAATTGAAAGCTCCAACTTTAAGTTTTGCTGATAGGAGGAGAAGGCACAACATGTCTGACATCATGTATTAAATTTCAATATCCCAGAACCAAATTCTGAGTTTCTAAATCACAGATTGTGCCTTGAAAGAAGAGCCCACATTAGAAACAATGTCTAGATTTGGATCACCCCAATGCTAGGCACAAACTAGCTTTCAGTTTTGATACAGTCCTTACAAATGCAAAGTCCTAGAGACTTCCATGAGTTTGGCCTGTTTGGGAATTGAGTACAAACTCAATCATAACTTTTTACTCTCTGTGGTAGTTATAGGCTCACATCCTTTAATGTATTTATCCTTACAACACCTCTGTGCAGAAGGGAAGTACTATCATCCCTGCTTTACAGATGGGAAACTGACACTCAGAAAGACTAAGAGACAGATTTCTAAAGGTGCCTAAAAATGCAGGTAGGCACCTAGTGGGATGTATCAGAAGTGCCTAACATCCATTGAAATCAGTATGAGTTAGGCACCTAGATGCTTTTTAAAATCCTCCTAGGCACCTATTTGCATCTTTAGGCACCTGAATACCTGGTCCTAAATGACTTGCCCAAGGTCACACAGGAAGTCTGTGGAGGAACCGGGAATTGAATCCCAGTGTATTGAATCCCAGGCTAATACCCTAACCACTGGATCATCCTCCCTTACAGCTTTATGCCAGCTGGTTAGCTGAACTCAGATGGTTAAGCAACATCTACTGTCATGTGACCTATACATTACATGAAATCGACAATAGCCCCATTACTTGTAATTGAACGTAGCTAACATTGAGCCCTGCCTTGTACAATGGTTCCTCAGTGTATGGACTTCCCATTGACTTCAACGGGAGTTCTGCACTTCAAACAGCTGTTGTATCAGCTCTAAAATACATACATTAGAACTAAATACAATGTAATGCTTGTGTTTGCCAAGACCTCAATTCCCAGCACTTTCTGAGTTCAGTTATGCTCTTTTAAAATTTAAATTCTTACTTTCTGTATTTTTAGCTTTAAAAGGATTATGGTGGTACTGGTTGGAGAAAAAAGTGAAAAGGCTCTCCATTTCCTTACAGCCTGCCACTCAGCAGATGTAGCAAATGTTCTAATTCATTGACCTTGTGCATTTAATTTCTGTGAGCATTCATCTCAGCATGGCTTGAGATTTGTGTGCCACAACTCCTGAATTTCAAGTGTCTGTGTTTTTTGTGCATGTGCAATTTTTAAGAGAGACATTCATATTCATTTTAACTAGTTTCATCTTGAAAAAGAGCAATCAAGATAAACCCTTATGTTTCACAAGTGCTGTGCTTTCAGTGTCTTGCTACTTGATCAGTAGATACAGTTAAGAATGTTACTGAGAAAGAACTTAGCAGTTCTTTTTTTCCAAGAAAGCCTCTGTAAGGTCTGTTTAGAATGGAAGAATACTGAGTCAGATGATTTGGGGATGAAATTTAAGCTGTTGGTTTTGACCTATGAAGCACTAAATGATTTGGGTCATGTCTACAGTAGAAACTACCCGTCTCCCTTTGGCATTGAGTATGACTATTGAAGCCTATTGAGTATGACTCAGCTAACTAGCTATTGTCCGAACTCAATATTAATCAAGTATTACCCCTTTTGACCGTACCAGTTAGTCAATATTTGGGGTCTTGCAAGTTGTTTCCATTAGAAGGAGAAATTGATGGAGTCAGGTGTTTCTTTGATGAAATCGCTTTTAAATAAAAATTATATATGAATTCCTGTTTTCCCGAACACAAGAAGAAGAAAACAGCAGGAGACAGTTTTTGGGGTTGGGGTTTTTTTTTTTGCATACAGTTTAAAGCCTCTTCTCACACAACATAACCAAGATACTTGCATTACAACATTGAGTGATGTAAATAAGGGAAGAAACAGTGGGGAAGATACATAGTTCCAGTTTTTTTGTTTCTGGAGTACTTTGTGTGCCAGGAGCCAGATAGGGAGACTCCAGTGGATGGGTCAGAATCATCTGGATATCTCTGGAGGGGAGAGGAAGAGGTGGATGTGAGGGAGGGAGATGGAGTAGCACTGGGCCTGGTACTAGCAGTTTGAAAATATTTAGGTGATTTCCATTGTGAGCAAGCAGCCTGGAGGGACACACCCAGAGCCACTCTGTGAGAGTGGAACCAATGGGAGCTCAAGAGGTTGGGGAGGAGTTTAGAAATAGAATGAGTGGAAGACAGCCAGCCTGAAGAGTTCAGTTGCGGAGGACTGCAAGGGACTTTGCCAATTTTGTTGGAGTTAAACTGCAGCTTGCTCACCCCATTGGAAAGAAGAAGAGGACTAGAATTTGGTGCAAACTGATGTTGCAAGGACTCAAGAGGAGTTTGATGGAGACTGTGAGACTGCTACTTTTTTTCCAAACTTTAAGTACCTGGTGTGCCCTACAGAGGGCTTGGACACCATTCCACAGAGAGCGAGAAGGGTAAATCTTCCCAGAGAAGTAGCATGTATGGAGGTACGTACGCATAATTATATTTTGCACTGAACCACAACTAACTATTGTGGGCTTAAAAAAAACCCAGAACACACATCAACACCAGCACTCTCGAGCTGAATCTTCTCATTCGTGGTCTCAGTCAGGCGTGAATTTGTTGGAAAGTTTTGTAATACAGCAAGTGACATTCTGAATCAGACCAATGGTCCAGCTAGAAACTAATATCTTGTTTCTGACAGTGGCCAATGCCAGATCCTCCAGAGAAATATGTGCCCCTCCCTCCTAACTCCATTACAGCAATTATGCAATAATATGCTGATCGGGGAAAGAGCCATTCAGCCATTGTTGATTAATCTGAAAGTGAAATAAATGTTTTTCACTTGGTAGGAAAAATTTGCCGAGGCTATTTTTGCACTCAAATAATTTTAATTGGTTTTCTTTTAAACTTTACATTTCTCATGCATGTCGTCTCTCAGTGCTGACTCAAAGGAAGCATGTGAGCTACTGAATTACACTCACTATCCCTTTCTGCAGCAGCTAGATTTTCTTTGGTGGTGCCCCATCCAAGATATTCCTGCGTCCCAGCACACCTACGGTGATCACAGACTGCTCTGGGGGACCATGACTTAGTTGATGCTCTTTTCCTGCACAGTAATAGGGCTTAATAGTTCATCTCAAGTAACAAATGATGTTGCAAATGTATAAAGGCTTTCTGTGACGAAGAAATTACAGGAGTCATAGACTGAATAGGTTGCAGATTATCTACTGGTCTGAATTAGTGTTGTTCTTGCCTAGATTACAAAGTAATCTGAGTTTGGGTATGATTACATTTTATGTGAAAAGCTTTTACATTTTTGATCTCTGGTGACCTGGTGAAAGTGCTCTGAAATGTTATGTGGGAGACTCATAGACTTTACGGTCAGAAGGGACCATCATGAGTTTTGCGTCCTTCACCTGGTATTTCACTCTCTGTCTTCAACAAAAATTTGCCTATAGGCAATGATCTTGTCAGGCATCATACCCTAAAATGTGACAGGCCTGATCATTGCTTGGAGAGAGGCCTCCACGAGAAAAAGTTTATGGGAAGAATATTAGTCTGCAGAAGAGAAGAAAGAGGGGGGATTTGATAGTTGCTTTCAACTACCTGAAAGGGGGTTCCAAAGAGGATGGATCTAGACTGTTCTCAGTGGTAGCAGATGACAGAACGAGGAGTAATGATCTCAAGTTGCAGTGGGGGAGGTTTAGGTTGGATATTAGGAAAAACTTTTTCACTAGGAGGGTGGTGAAACACTGGAATGCGTTACCTAGGGAGGTGGTGGAATCTCCTTCCTTAGAAGTTTTTAAGGTCAGGCTTGCCAAAGCCCTGGCTGGGATGATTTAGTTGGGGATTGGTCCTGCTTTGAGCAGGGGGTTGGACTAGATGACTTCCTGATATTCTGTGATTCTATGTCATCTGTTATACATAATGGAATTTGCTAGGTTTGTCCCCAAGATGCCACCTTGATCTTGTGAGCCAGACAACCTGTTTATAAAAAAGTAAACAAAAGCCATTGCAACAAACAAGAACTGTAAATAAAATAAAATGAAATCACCAAAGCCACTTCATGTGCTTGTGAAGTGATGCTCTTCGAGCAACTGTATTCTCTTCTCCTTCCACTGTGATCATTGCAGTCTTCAGTGGAGTTCTCAGTCTTACCTAGACTAGGGTTGGGACCATGTCGTTTAATTATCTGTACAGCACAATGCTCAGCTATGATCATGCACACTCATATAAATATCAACAGCTATCTATGTTTGCATATATAGTTAGATGCCAGAGAAGAAGTAGAAAGAGCAGAGTAGAATATTATTATTGGAAAGCTAGCCAAATAAATGTTTTAAAGAAGGAATTTGAACGAGGCAAGTGAGGTTACTTGGCACGCAAGATCAAAGAGGCTATGCCAGCTATAGAGGGTGGTCTGGAAAAGCACAGAGTAATAACACAGGAGCATGGGAATTACCAGACCCAAGGTCCATCTAGTCCAGAATCCTGTGTCCCCCAGAAGCCAGCACCAAATGCTTCAGTGAATGATGCAAGAAGGCCTACAGTAGGCAGATGTGGAGTAATCTGCTCCCATTAAGATCTTATATCTAACAATTTAAGATTTGTTTAAGTCCTCAAACAGAGGTTTTATCTCCCTTCCAGTGCTCTTTTTGTTAGCATTAACTGTTATAATTCTGGGTATTCTAGATATCCACATAAACATCCAATTCGTCTTTGAATCTTGGTCTCAACAGCAAGGAGAGGGGCATGTATGCAGCAGAGAGTATGAGGTAAAGGTCAGAGACCAATAGAGAGGTAGGCAAGGGCAGAGCTTATTTGAAGCCTGGAAAACAAGCAGGATTTTTAACTTAATTTGGAAAGAGACAAGAAGCCAGGGAAGATAGTAGGCTGTGATTAAAAGACAGGAAAGGAAGATTATTTTAGCAGCATCCTTTTGGATGAACTGAAGAGGGCGAAGGCATGAAATTCAGGGGGCAGATTCTTAGCTGGTATATACTGTCACTTTACACCAGCTGAGGATCTGTTCCCAGAGTGGAGAAAGTGCAATGGTCCTAAGGAGAAATAACTGTGACAGAATATATAAATGTATGCAGTAACACATACAGAATATCTTTTCAGAACAAACAACAACAGAAAGACAAGAAAGAAAGTACTGTAAGCTGAGGTTTAAATGCTGTCTAGAAAATATTCATCTCAAAGCATTATCTGCTGCTCTTCCAGTAATCTCCCTTTTATGGAGTAATAATCTAAATGTGGACAGTGTTTTTCATGCACCTCGTCATTACTCTCAGCAGGCACCAGTTCTGTGGAGGCTTTTATTTCAACTTGGTTTCTTCCTGTCTGAACAGACATCTTGGTTCCTCCTTCTGTGTCTTGAAGCTGAGTGTACGCCGGCAAGGGTTGGTGATAATGCTGTTCTCATCCAAGTTTGCACATTAGGCTGGGGAAGCTCGTGGCCCAGATCTGTACAAAATATTTGAAAGAAAAGTTAAAAACACTGTTTTCAAGTATATAGAGTATCCAAGGCACAGGCATTGCTTCATGTAAAATTTTATGCATCAACAAGGGTTGAAGCTGGGGACAGAGGCCTTATTCTGTATGCTGTTCCTAAAGAGCAGACCCCTCTGCTTGTGCAAAGCCTGAATGACAAATTGCAAGATTGGGCCAAAATTTGTTTGCACTACTTGATATATGCAAAAACATCACAGTAGACTTCTGCGGTTGGCTGCAAGTTTCAAGCTAAGTTGGTCACTGGGGGATGGAGATAAGTCACATGGTATTTTTTTCAGGTTCCCTGATTGGTTGCATCAGCAGTATTTTGATTTATTTCAGGCCGGGGAGGGAGAGATGGTCCAGAGAGGAGAGGAAGGGATGGGATGGGATATGATCAGATATACCCCCTGAAAATACACTAGCTGTGACATACAACAAAGAGGCCTCACAGGAGGATGCTGGTCTTCTGACCTAAGATGCATATGGGAACAAATCGTTTGTAGCTTCCCCATCATTAATTTTAAATTTATCTTTTCACTGGTGAGGCTGATAAATTTTATGATTTATATATAGTTTTGCAAGGGCGAAGGTGGCTTACTGTGGAATTTTATGGGCAGTTTTTCTATGGTCAGTCAAATTTACTGCATTTTTTATATGTAATTTTGCTATATTAAGGCTGAGGTTAGCATTTTTTTTATTTCCCTCATAATCCTAGGAGAAGGACAAGATTTACTGAAAGAGGAAATGAGAATCTTTTTGTTTGGGAATCACAAATGCAAAGGGAAAATGTAGAAAGTACAAAATGTACCATATTTCTCTAGACCATGAATCCCAAAACAATAACAAAACCCAGAACTAAAATATGGTGGCTGCGGTTTAGGCTAACCTACCCATTTACATCTGTTATTTAAGATCTTATGTTGCTGGATAATAACTGCATTTGACTGCTCCTTTATATGTAAAAATCACCTTCTCGTGGATAGGTAGGCTTGGCTGTTTAGTTCCCCATTTCTATACTATAAATGTAGATCAGATCCATGGATACAAACTGGTACAGCACACAGGTGGGGTGCAGGGGTGGGGGCCCGGAGGCAGGGGGTCTGGATGCAGGGGGGGTTCCAGATGCAGGAGTTGAGGTTCAGTGGGGTGGGGTTTGGGTTTGGAGTGCTAGGGAGGTTCTAGCTGTGCGGGGTGAGGCTTGACAGGGGTGTCTGGGTATGGAAGATCTGGATGCACTGGGCTTGGGAGACTGGGGAAGAATCTCCCCATACAGTGACACCTCCCCACCCCCGCAGTTCAGGAGTGATGGGGGCAGGAAACAGGGGAGGATGCTGAGCTTCCTGCAGCTGGGGGAGGTTTCTTGGGGTGGGTCTGACACAGCCCCAGCCACTCATTGCATGGGAAGAGGAAGTCCCATCCTCTCCTGCCTCCAGCCCAGCCAGGACTAGCAGCGGATCCTGGCTCAGAGTAGGAGCCACTGGCTGGGGAATCCCCAGCCCTGCGGTGATTAACCTCTCCCTCGGCTGCCTCAGATGCCTGAAACAATGTAGCTGCACTGCTAGGGAGTGGTGTGTGACTGCTCTTGCAGCTTCCCTTTGCTTCCCTGTCAGACAGTCATTTTTCTGTGGGGAAGCAAAGAAATCTGTGGGGGACATGAATTCTACACATGCACAGTGGCACAAAATTCCCCCAGGAGTAACTCATCTCTGCAGCTGACCACCTCTGACACCATATGAAGAAAACTGAGGCCATAGTGCAGCCTCCTTTGCAGTGGCTTGTGTTTCAGAGAGGTCCTTGAGCCATCTGGCTCTGAGAGTGGCAGTGTGTCGTTCCATGTTGCACATACAGTTGTTTCCAAAGAGCCCGAAAAAGGGATGTGAACCAGATTTTACTATTATTTTAATGTGTTTGATTCATTTTAGCCACTATGCAGTACATACGCCTAACATCCTTGCACAGAGGAGTACAGGCACAACAGTGGAGAAAGAGAAAAAAAACCAATTAAGTAATCTCAGAATCTTTATAATTATGTTAGGAAAATTAATTTGACTCATTGTACAATGTTAGTTATGCCTTGGTAAACATTAAGTTGAAAGCAATATAGAATCCTTTTGAGGAGAACAGAGTGTCTTGAGTGTCAAGGGTATCAGAGCCTTCCCAAAAGTGTGTGCCCCGGTCCACCCCGCCCCTTCTCATCCCCTGGAGGTTCCGTCCCTGGCCAAGCCAGAGTGGGGCCAGATAGCCTGCCCCCTCTCTCCCTGCCAGGAGTGGGGTGAGGCTGAAAACAGCTCCCTGCCCGTGTCCCCACTCCCCACCCCCAGACCTCCACCCAGGGTAGGTGGAGGTCCACAACTCCCCACAGCTGCCCGTGTAACTCTTACCATGGACAGGCTGTGGCTCTGACCCCCCCCGCCCCACGGCCAGAGCCAGGTCAGGGACAGCCACGCGAGCAAGCTGTGTTGAGCTTGTACAAAGTCATGGTTCAATCACCTCCACCTCCCCTGCCCTGGGCTGGGTGGGGAACCCAGGGTGCAGGGACACAGGCCGGAGGCTGCTCTCAGCCCCCTCGCATCGCGGGCAGGTAGGGGGTCCGCGTGGCTCCCACAAGTGGCCAGGCTCCATGCTGGCCTGGGATGGGGTGGGGCCTCGGGGGAAGAGGGAGGGGAGTAGGCGGGGTCGACTCCAGAGAAAAGTGGACAGGACAGGCCCATCCACTTTCAAAAAGTGGGAGGCCTATGGCACTCCTGCCCCGCGATTCTGGTGCCGCTGTTGGATGTGCTAGGTGATAGTGGTAGCCAGAACAATTAGTAGAGTCCCTAATCCAGAGGCAGGGCTTGCTGTTGTAGGTCCTACATTTTACCACAACTGACGCTCAAATAACACCCACACAGTTCAAAAGCTTCATCTCTACTGTCAAAAAGGAGATTGCCTCTGGCTGAGCCAGTTAGAAGGAAGTTTGTCTCAGCTGGAAGTTGCTCTTTGTATATCTGGAAGGAGAGGCAGGGGTAGAAAGAAAAAAAGGAAGAGGCAAAAGGATCACAGTACATACTGAAAGAAAAGGAGTACTTGTGGCACCTTAGAGACTAACCAATTTATTTGAGCATAAGCTGTAGCTCACGAAAGCTTATGCTCAAATAAATTGGTTAGTCTCTAAGGTGCCACAAGTACTCCTTTTCTTTTTGCGAATACAGACTAACACGGCTGTTACTCTGAAACCAGTACATACGGAACTGATCTAAATTCCATCCATTTTAATCACAAGGGTATTGCTCTGCAAGACAAAAACATCATTTAATCTAAATGTAAAACAGATAGTCCTGCTGATGGTTACCAGCCCAGTCCACTGAAATGAAATGTGTTGTCTTTTCTTCTTTTCCCTTAACTGAAAACGAATCAGTGTTGTTAGCTACGACACATCAGGACTCAGTCTGCTTTCACGTTCATCACCATTGAGCAGTAATAGCTGAGAAGTCTATAATTTTGTCTGTAAATGAATACTTGCAGGCACTTTGATTTGTATCAGATTATACAATTGTTTCCTTAAGTGTTGTGTGAAATCACCTGATGTAAACAGTCAATCTGAACAAAAGAACACCCAAATTGATTTTTTTTTTCCAACTGCAGTGCTTGTTTCTTAAGCATTCTACTTACATTTAGGTGTATGAAATTTTCCTTATACTTACGTTTGGCAGAATTTAATTTTTTTATAATTTTGATGGATAATACAGATGTTTATTTTAAGCATTTTCCCCAATTTTTATCAATTTACATTTTCACAGTTGCAGGAAATCATGGGAGTGGGGTCAGACAATAATTATTTAACAGCAGATGTTGAGATTCAAAAAGTTAAACTTTTTAACCAGTAAAACGGTTAACATGTGTCAAAATATACAAAGTAAATATCCTTAAATCAAATGTTAATAAATTCTTGAGCAGCATTTTTTATACTATACCTATCAGTAAATTTCAATTATCAATGGAAGTATTTTTGTCAGTTTTTCTGTGTACCGTGAAATCAACATTGGCTATTGAAAAATGAATCCTTTAAGACTACTCATACTGTACAGTCAAGAAATGTTTGAGTGGCATGTCAGTCAACAAGCTTTAACAACCAATGAGATCCTCAAACTATCTATTTATTTTAATTATATATTATATTATTATATTATTCATGTTTATCATGATAGAATGGTAACCCATTGCTGTAGGTATTGTATAAACATAGTGTAGCAGTGTCTCTGGCCTGAATATCTTATCTGAATAGACAAGACAGGCATATGGTGGAGGAAAGGGGAATAATACACAAGCAAAGCGAGCAACTGCATGGCAGCAAACAGATGGATACAAACAGAATTAACATGCCGTTGTCTCTTGTATTATATTTAGATTGTAAGATCACTCACATTCAATCTGAGCCCCCATCAGGGTGGCCAAGCCTAACCTGAGTGACACTACAATCCTGTGTCCCAGAGGCCAGGTCAAAATGCCTGCAGTGGGGAGCTGAGTCCAGATAGCCCCATGGGTCAGGAGTCACTTCAGTCAGGACAGGGGATTTATGGGTCAAAGCAGGACAGTCCTGCAAAACTCAGAACTGCTGGCGGGTCTATGGATCTGTGTTTTGTCTTTCCCCACACACTGGTGTTCTTGCTCAAAACAATACTCCGCAAAACAAAAGAAACCCCTTCATCCACACAATCCATAACTCCTGGGTGAGTTCCCATAACCCTTTTGTTTTAGGTGGGGGATTGTGGTTAACTTATCCTTAGTTATGCTAGTTGAAGGGTGTGTTCACACCTCTCAATCTCAATGAGGGTTTAATTTAACCTATAACATGGTTTTCCTAGCACTTCATCCAGTAATGCCCTCAGACAGCCTGCAAGTGTGGACAAGCTGAAGAAAAAATTCTGTGCTATATCATGCCTTCTTTGGGATGCCTAGTGCTGCTTGTAGTGTCATGATTTCCCCCCTCCTTTTCTCTAGGGAACCAAATTCTGCTCTCGGTTACCCCACTGTATATCTGGGGTATTTATTCATCGTCCAATGGGTTTTTGAATTAGGTAACACATTTTTTTTAACCCTGTTGCCTCATATTCAATTATTTATCAGAAAATATTCTCCTTTGTAATTCTCAGTGTGTCTCTTGCATTCATGGGACAGGATGAGCTCCCAGTGGCTTACAACTGAACACCTGCTGATGTCCTCCCAGAATCAGCCTTCAGGCAAGGCAACTTTCTCATTCTCACCTTCAATAAAAAAAAAAGCCATGACAAATACAATTTTACAAATCCTGTTACAACACAAAGTGAATTATCTTTCCTGACATGTTGCAGCCACATTGATCAAAGACATTTAAAACACAGGACTAGTTGGGGAGCCAGATAATTAATTAACCCCTAACCCCGCAATAGACTCCATACGAAGAACTGCTTGTGCCCAGGCCAAGCCTCTTTGGAGTCAGTGTGTTTAACTTTACCAGAACTGCATGCTTCAGTTCTTTGCTCAAGGGCCAGAGAGCTTAGTAACTTGCAGTGTTAAGCCCTAGGCATGTCTACACCTTTCGGTTCAAGCCTGCAGCATCCACACAGAGGAATTATAGCAGGGCACTTTGGTATGCATTGCTATTCAGCACCCCATAGCCCAAACTGTGGGGCAATGTAGACATGCCCTTAGGCCTTGTCTACAGGGCCACTTTACAGCACTGTAACTTTCTCGCTCAGGGGTGTGAAAAACCACCCCCCTGAGCACTGCAAGTTTCAGTGCTGTAAAGTGGCCATGTAGACAGCGCACCAGTACTGGGAGCTACTCCCTTTGTGGGGGTGGTCTTTTCACAGTCCTGGGAGAGCTCTCCCCCAGCACTGGTGCCGTGACTACACAGCCACGTTAAAGCACTGTGTGAGAACGAGAGACAAGCTTTTGAGCTACACAGAGCTTTTCTTCAGGTTTGGGAAAGGTATGTCTTCGCTAGCAATGTTTAACGTGGCTGTGTAGTTGTGGCACCAGCCCTGGGAGAGAGCTCTCCCAGCAATGTAAAAAACCCACCCCCATGATAGGAGGAGCTACCAGCACTGGGAGTGTGGCTCCCCGGCACTGTCTACACTGCCACTTTACAGCGCTGAAACATCAGGGGGATGTTTTTTCACACCTCTGAGCGAGAAAGTGGCAGCACCGTAAAGTTGCAGTGTAGACAAGGCCTAAGATGAGCAAAGCTGAATGAAGACAGACTTTGACAAGGGATTTATGGCAGATTTTCAAAGGTATTTAGTGCCAAACACACAAACAGGCAATTAGTGGAATATTCAAAAGTAACTAAGCAGGTTAGGTGCCTAACTCCCACTGAAATCGATGGGTGTTAGGTGCCTGATTTTTAGGTACTTTTTAAAATCCTACTACACACCTATTTGCATTTTGAAACACCTAAATATCTTTGAAAATCTGGCCCTTAATTCTTTTTTGCTAAAATGAACTCCACCATCTGAGAATAATAATATCCTAAGAATAAATTATGCTGAAGATGCATGTGAACAAAGAAGGGCTATGTATGCTCCACATCTCTGAACATCAGGTCACTTTAATTTAGCTGCATAGCTAGCAGTAGCCAAGTTTAAAATTTTGGCCTGGGTGACTTGCAGGAGATCACAGAGGAGGTCCGTTGCAGAGCTCGAAATAGAACCTCCATCTTATGACTTTCATTCTTCTCCTTTTCTAGAGACCATTTTCTTCCCTTTTGTGTTTGAATTTTAACAAAATCCCCTTTTTGTTTAGCACAAACGTTTATATGTTAACACTCAAGACATTTCATAAAGACTACTTACTTGGAAAATCTCACCAAGTCTTTTCAATTTACTGTATCTATAATGCTTGCAGAAGAGGGAACTGCATTAATTCACAATCTCTTGTTAAAATATGGATTTCATTAGTCTTTAATGATAGGACTTAGAAGGGAGGGAGAAGAGCAGCAAAAACTATTAAGGGGCAGGAGAGACTGTCTTATGACAATAAATTAACACCACTAAATTTGTACAGTTTAGCTAAGTGGCAATTCAGGAGGAGACATGATAACCATCTACAAGTACATGAATCTATAAATGCCAAGAGTAGAGAATTATTTATTTAAGGTAGTACAGGGAGTAGGATGTATTTTAAGTAAACGGGATTAAATTAAGAAACAGAAAATTTAAGATGAATTACAGAAGAAATCTTGACTGTAAGATTGCTTTGATTTTTGGAATAGTCTCCCAGGGGAGGTGGCAAAAGCCACATTGCCTTGAACATTTAAAACTAGATTGGACAAAGCACTTCCAAATGTACTGAAGAGAACAATCCTTCACAAGCAGGGGCTTGGACTAGATGATCTCATAGGTCATTTCCATTTCTGTTTTCTAGTGTACTTGTAAAACCATCTAAGTTTTATGGGAAATAAAACACCAGAAGTATTAAACAGTGGTGGTGACAAAAAAGGATAACCTTTACATTACTGTAGACATATACAACCCTTTGACCCTCCTCTGCCACCTTGCAAACTCATGTATTTCTTACACTCATGTGGAGTGTAAGAAATAAATATATATCCACAATTCTGAGACGGAGATGCCTTGTCATGTTTTGCAGTTCCTAGAAAGTTTCTTGCTACACCAAACTTAGATTTTAATTTTACTTGTGTACACAAAGACTTAAGACATAAATTTCAGTTGTCTGCAAGCAAAAAAAAAGTATCTGTTTTCTGGTGCTACGGAAGGTTTATGTGCCACTGGGAAAGGAGAGAAGAATAGGGATGTTTCTGGTGCTGTAAAAGTTCTTTTTTATTTCTTATTCCTTTTTGCAATAAATGCTATTACTCTGAAAGTCTCCTGGGAGTTTACAGGCTATAAAAGTTATTTCCTGCAAACTGCATGTTTCTAACATTGCCTTCTACCCCAAACACCTTAGGTAAAAAAGTAAAATCACCCCCTGGCTTCCAGAATTCATCCAAATGCACATCCAGGCTAACTGACTCTACTTAGGATGTTAGGCCTATTTTTTGAGCAGAATATTTACCATTTTTTACCTCTGCCCCACCAAAAAGCTTTGAAATGCCATCTATGAGATGTTGGCCCCATTGAAGTCAATGGCAAAATTCCTATTTACTTCAATGGAGCCAGAATTTCAGTCCATATAAGTTTCTTTTCTTTCAAAAAATCCCTTTTTATTGGTTTCGTATGTTGGCCAGTATGGTGGAGCTAGGGACTATGGTCTCCATGCTAGATTCACTGGTATGCAACAGGTGTTTTTGTTGCTCTGGCGTGCAAAGCATCTCCAGACCCAGCTTAACTGTATGGCTGAGTTTATGGCATTTATAGAATCATTGGAACAGCAGCCAAAATTTATTAGTAAATCTGACTGTGTCTCTTTATTTAAGAGATACTATCAATACAAATCCACAAGGGAATCAACTTATTATGGAAGGAAATGCTGATATTATAATACTGTTTTACTTTAAAATAATCTTCTCTGCTTTGTGTCCGATTCAGGAAGCCAGGTATTGTGTCTTCCGTTTTATGCCGAGAGCATGTGGGAAACTGGCCCATGTGGAATGTGTGCAACTGGTGATAACATCCAAGTCACTTTATTGTGCATGAAAAGACCAGAGACTTATCAATAGAAACTAGCTTACACATGGGTAATATTTTTGTCCAGATTTGTAGGTGGGCTTATTCTGGAGCAAGTTTAAAGAGTGTGGAAGAAAAGGTGTGGTAGTCTCCCGCTTTTAAAAGCCTCTCCAAATGTGATTGAGAGCGCTATGCCACCCAGAGGCTAAGTGTTCTACTATTGTATGTATTTGTTTCTTTACACTCTGCTATAATGTGTACATGGCACTCTACAGGAAGGCAAATGCCCTGCCGTAAGACGCTTACTCAGAGGAATAAACTACATGGTAAAACAGTCAAAATGCAAGAGGGTGAGACAGCATAGGGTAGGTGTACACTCGAGTTGGAAGGAGTAATTTCCAGTTCTAGTGGAGATATCTGCATTGCAGGCATGGTAAAAATAGAAGCGTAGCTATGGTGGCATGAGCGGCAGGAAGGGCAAGGATGCTAAGTACGTACCTAGGGTCTTGGACAGGATCGTACTTGGGGCATGCAGCCCCTCCCACTACTTGTGCCATCACAGCTATGTTTCTATTTTTAGCATGCTAGCTCAATTAGAGCTAGTGTGGGTATGGCTACCTGAGCTGAAAAATACACCTTCCAGCTCCAGTGTAGGTATACCCAGAGGGACACCAGGGCTAGAATCATTTGTAGAAGAAAAGGGCTTTAAGAAGATTAATGGAGTGTATGGTTCTGATGTACACAAAGTTGAGTGCTCTTTGAAGCATAGGGTTGAGATAAATGAGTACAAAACCAAGTGTGGAAGAGGAAAAACAGAGCAACTATTAGAAGAGAGCGTTTGGAGAAGACCTAAACAATTGAGTCTGTATCGGTTCTGTGTGGAAAGTGATGGTCCTGTGGTAATGACATTTGCCCAGATCTCTTGGTCAAAGTTCCTGGGGCCCTGCTGAAAATTTTAGGCAGCCCAGAGACCAAATACACAAGAGTTACTGCATACACACCAAGGTATTTGCACCTACAAAGAGTAGGCACAAGTTTGTGCATAGGTGACTTTGTATCACCACAAGTGGTGTGCTGAAAAGCTAGTAATAACTAAGAAGCAGGGCATCAAATAAGCAGTTTAGACATCATATCATGTGCAAGCAAAATCTGGGCAACAGTATTCACTGTGAATTAACAGAAAATCTTCTGTGTGTGTGTGTGTGAGAGAGATATTTAACAAGGGTTTTCTTTTTTTTTTATTTCTATGTTTTATTTTTTAAATAATGGGCCTTATTTTAGTCTCCGTTTATGCTCATCACAAGCCATCAGATATTTTGTCACAATTGACATTCTCTGTTGAAGGAACAATTAAAGTAGGCTAAAAATGAAATGTAGTGGCAAAGCTCTTTGAAGAAGCTTGCACAACAGTTGCCTGAAATACGTTTGCAAGTATCTATTATAATAATTATGTGTTGGGAGGCATTAATCAATATGTGTTTTATCAAAGTAATGATGCCCTTCAAGTGCAGTAAGGCTGCCTTGACTTCTTCAGAAGATGAAGGAACTATAGTTGACACAATCTCTTAATGAGGTTCTTTTATACGAGACAGAATGTATTTATTACCTGTGGGCCATATCCTGTAATGTGCTGAGCATCTGCAACTTCCTTTGGCTTCAATGGGAGTTGCAGGTGCAAAGAAAGAACTTGCTCCACTGATGTCTCTGGTAAGATTCCAACTGAATTCACTGACATTAACATAGGACCTCAGGTGCTCAGTACCTCTCAGGATTAGGCCCAAAGATTACCTTAGTATGTTGATCAAAAAGATAAGTATCAAGTCCCTATGATTTCATTACCTTGGCATTTCATTGTGGCAGAATGAATTGAATCACTAAATGTTTGGATGAGGGTTGTTCAGAGAAAAATACTTTTTTTGTGTGTTGTGCTCCATAAAAAGATATTTTCTCAAATTTTTACTGGTGTACTTTGGCAAGCTGACAAAGAGATTGGCTATATAGAACGTACTTCACAACAGAGAGAAACTGGAAAGGTGAGCAAGAATATCCTTAGATCATTAGTATTATTAACTCTACATTTCAACAACAGAATATCTGTTGAGTTTGAAAAGAATCTGCTAAAATCACAAATGGTGGAAAGTTAGGCCATATTTTTTTATCTCCTGAATAGACTTGCAAATGGTTAGTCTTTATCTGGTGTCAATAAGTACAGAAATAGGAACATCACAGCCTAGGTGAAAAACTGCATGAAAAGTGCAAGTCTTACATTAATAGTACTACAGGCTAAAATGTATAAAGCAAAGAAATCCCAGAGTGGCAGAAAACTTCAAATGCAGATCATTTTACTATGCTGTGAAAATGTATTTTCTCAGAAGAACGCTCTCTCCTCCCCCAGAACTTTGAATACCAGGAACATATGCCATATTCCATGGGACTCATGAATTAATCACTGCTTTACTTACCTGCTGTACAGCTTGGGGTTTATTTTTAAGCACAACCCCGCAAACACTGGATTTCACAGTGGTGTAAGCAATAAGAAACTCAGTCCTGTCGGTAATCTTCCATCTGTATGTATCAGTGTAATTCAGTGGGACTACTCGTGTAGGTAGGACACATGTTTGAAGGATTGGGCCCTTGGTTTGTTCCAGGAACTAAGGTAGTCACTTTCTTTAAACAAAATGTAATTGGAGGTATTATCTTTCTACTCTTTGCCTGCTATTTAGGAAATTGAATCCATTGTCTCTTGTAACCTAGACACACCTACTCTTTTATATTGCTTCTCAATTTCATGTAAACATGTCCAGATTTGATTACTCTCTGGACTTGTCTGTACAGTGAAATATAGTTAATGTTGTTTTCTTTTCTACTTTTTTATTTGTCATTTCCAGATGGTAACATTAAAAAAGAAATTATGAATCCAGATAGACTGTGATATTATATACTATTACTGAGACCAGAAGAGTCCACTTGGATTATAAAGCTGTGAATTATTGCTGAGCCTTAGCTCTTTTCAGAATAAGTTTAATTCAGATCTTTAGGTCATCTTTCATGTTGAATGTTTTTATAAATAATTGTCTCTCCTTTGAAGTCCCCATTTCTGTATCTGATGTGATTTCCTTTAAAGACTTCTGAGCTGAACCCTCCAGCCTGATAGACTTCTTCATATTCTTTGGTGTAATTGAGTTGGGTCTTTCTACAGCTCCCTTAAAAGCTGCTCATTCTGGCTTGGCTGATTCCATCCCAGAATTCTACCTAGTGATATTTATTTGAGAAAATCACAGCATGGCTAAAGTATTTTTCATCATTCATAACGTTATATTTTCTCACTGTGTACAGTAGTTCTTTGGAAGCTTGAAGCTAAAATCTGTTGTCTTAGCAAATGTGTACTAGACTCCAGTGCATTATTCACACTCACCAGTTGCATATGTGCTAGAACTAGGGGTGCTGTGGCACCCTCGGCTTGAAGTAGTAAAAACAACCCATATACATGGTTTCCGCCATCAACACCCACACTATGAAAATGGTTCCAGCTCCATTGACCAGTTGTTGCCTTATTATTGTTAATTATTGTTTTCCTGATGTGTCTTTTTGTCATCCTTCTCCAGTAGTTTGGCACAGAGGTGCTACATAATTACACAAAACATAATGAAATCTTTGGTCTCTGTGCCTAGACTGCCAACCAAAAAGTACCAGTAATGCTTGCAGATTGCCCAAGGCAAACTTCACTGAAAATACCTGAATAGGACTAAGAGTCTGATCCTGCTCCCATTGAAACCAATAGCGAGACCCCTGAGACACAAAATTTAAATCCAGATCTAAACCCCTGCAATCTGGAAGCATTCTAATATGGGAGGTTGTTTGGATCTATTATAGATATGGAGAAAAGCTGTAAAATTCCAGTTCAAATTCCTTCACAGGGCGAAGGGAGCCAGTGTTTGATCCAAGCCCAGTACATAGAGGGGAAAGCCCCTCAACCACTGAACAGTAAATGCCTTCTTCACATTTTCCTGTCTGTTAGATGTCATTTCATGTAACGAACACCTGGCCTAAATTTTAGCAGCTTTGTTAGATAATCTGGAGAAGCAGCTGTTGCTGTGGTATTTGCAAACAAATAGAATATGGCAGTTAGCACATTGCTCATTTCCAGCAATAATGTGAGATGTGGATGAAGTCGCTTCAGTCTGGATTTCATTGTTTTCTGTGGACAATGAAGCACATCTCTGGGATATCATCAAACATTTTGAAACATGCCATTTCATTGACTTATAGATCTAAAGTGAAAATATCAATCTGGAGTGTTGAAAACAAAATCAATTTTTTGCCCATCCCTTCCCCAGGTCTTCCTATATTGATTGATTGTCACTTCTGCAGTCATTCTGACTATTCTCCTCTGCTGTACCCTCCGCTGCCTGAAACTTCTTTTCTCTCTTCCCCTTGAGGAGTTGGCATAGTTTCCAGCCCTCTGTCTCCCTCTTATTTTTGGGGTCCATGGCAACTTCCACTCCCTCTTTTTCTTCATAGATTTGAGGGCTATTTTTTATTTTCTCTTCTCCCCACTCCTCCTCTCAGGAGTGACAGGGCTTCCACTTCCATCTGTCTTCCTGAAGGGGCTTGTATTCCATCCCCTCTTTCTTTGATTCCTAGGAACTGTTAACACACCCCTGTCTGCCTATCTATCTCTTTCCCTTGCAGATGGAGAATTCCTTCCTGTGTCTATTCTGCAGTATCACCAAACCAAAACAACCAAAAGCTTAAAAATCATGAAAATTTAAAAATAACAAATGTGTGATCTTTTTATTTGCCTCCTGCTTTTAAAGGCTTTACAGTTCATTTTTTTCAAACTTCCCCACAACCATGAGGTATAGAAACTTTACTTTTTAAAAATAAACGTTGGGATTTTCATGTAATCACAGGATTCCAGGAGCTGGCACTTTAAGAAAAAAACACCAAATATTTCAACATTCATTATAAAATCACAAGAGTTGGCAACAGTAGCCTAGCACCAATGGGTTCCTTCTCTTTCCCCTCCACGCAGCAGACCCCATTTCTTTCTAGTCCCTCCCGCCCCGCTGCTAGCAGGGAAAATGTTCTGGGACAGCCTTAAGCTCAACAGCGCTGACTTCTACTGGCACCAGTGAGTGCTCGACCCCCCTCTGCCCCCGGCCCCGCCCCGACTCTAGCCTTGCCCCGCCCCCTCTCACCCCCATTCCAACCCCTTCCCCCAAATCCCTGACCCAACTCCGCCCCCTCCCTGCACCTATTCCGACTCTTTCCCCAAAATCCCCGCCCCAACACCGCTCCTTCCCCACCTCCTCCCCTGAGCGCGCCATGTCCCCGCTCCTCCCCCCCCCCCCCCGCAGTGTGCTACAGCTGTTTGGTGGCGGCAAGTGCTGGGAGGTAGGCGGAGGAGCAGGGAAGCGGCATGCTCAGAGGAGGAGGTGAAGGAGGAGGTGAGGTGGTGCAGGGGAGTGGGGCGGGGTGCTTGGCTGCTGGTGGATGGACAGCACCCACAAATTTTTCCCCGTGGGTCTCCAGCCTCAGAGCACCCACAGAGTCGGCGCCTATGCTTAAGCCCCCACTTTCCTTACCAATCTTCGTCCCCAGGAGGGGTCTTTTCCCCTGCCCATCATTCAATCAAGCTTTTCAACCTTCTCCCCTTTTGACTTCCCCTAAGTAACAGGGACTTTCCCCTGCATCTCCTCCTCCCTTTGTCATCCCCAAGCAGAGACTTCATCCTCTTACTCCCTCATTCAGGCAGAGCTTCCCAGCATCCCACTCCCACCCCTGCCCGCCAGTGCAGCCCCATCACAGTGGCAGGACTCTTCACCCTTAACAGCACCCACAGTTCATTAGATACGTGTGCTCTTGGGCTTGTGCTAGGCAGGAGTGAGAGGCAGCAGCGTCTCTTTAGTCTCTTCTGCAGGCTACATGTCCTTCAATGCCCTACCAGAGAGAAGCTAAGAAATGTTCTCCCATATCAAAGGGTTTGTAGCACTCCAGGAGCTGTGCATACCCTTTGATCATAGGACAGACTGCAGACAGGTGACCCAATAATCCATTTGTCAACCTTACCACCCTTTATGTCTACTCCTGTGGAAGGAGAAAGTATTGTGAACACTCATGCAAACAAATGTTTGCACCAAAAGTGACTTATTCAGACTGTTGTTGTGTTTATAAAAAATTCCAGCCATCCAATCAGGGAGCAGAATCAATACCATGTGACTTAGGTGACCAATCACTCAGCATGAATTGCAAATTCCAAAGCAGTAAACACTCAAAAGCAACAGTCTCAGTTAATAGTGCACAAAGACTCTACAGAAATAGAGATTCATAAATGTGCTTGCTTGAGATTTTCATTGAATAATTTAAAATTACCTATTTGTAAAAAATCAGTCTTTTCACAAATAGTCCATAACTAGAAAAAAGGATTTAAATTTATGGAATACATTGTTTGCTGCAAATAGCTCACCAAGTTTAACTGTTATAGTAAGGTTGAAATCAGAGAAAGAACAAGACGGAGGGATAAGGGCGAGACCAGGACAGGAGAAATGTTACTTCAGCATCATTTAGGGCTACAGGATGAGATAGTGAATAGAAAGTGAAAGGAGACAGGAGCAGTGTTCGACATATAAAGTGAGGTAGTGCTTTTTGAAACTGAGATTTCAAAAATATATTGAAATTTGGGGAGAAAACATTAAAAATTCAACAACATTTTTATTATTTTGTTCCCATTTTTTTAACTATACAATTGGTGATTTTTTTAAAATTAAGAAAGGAAAAAGTTGAAAACATTTCCCCCTTTTTTTTTTCTCGGCAGCTCTATTGTGGGTCCAAAGGCAAACAGAAAAATGGGCACTTCCTTGAGGGGTTTATTTTCTCCTGTGTGAAGCTGCAATAATTTATGAGTAGTACTATTTATTTGCAGCAACCAAAGAGCTATTCATTCTATGGTTACCATTTATATGTACTACAGAAAACTTATTTAGATACAAATATTATACTAGATGAGTATTTTTTTCATTAGGATTTACTGAAAGGAAGAGAGATAGAGCAAGGCAGATAAGCATGATCAGAGCATAGATATTTTTTCTTAGCAAGATGGATGTAGAGGAAGGGATGAAATTTTGGAGATGCTCTAGAGCAAGAAGTGACATGATTTGGGGACTTCCTGAATGAAAGTCAGGCAATAATGGTCAAGGATGCTCTAAATTTTGATGATCAAAAGGACGGTGGTTGTGTGAATGGTGAAAGAGAAGATAACTTAGAAATAAAAGTAGTAAGTTCAATTTTTAACATTTAATGGGGCAAGGATTTCACCTACTGAGGAGGCCTTGTGAACTTCTCAGGTTTCAGTTCATGTGGGCCAACATTTGCTGGTCCTCTTGGAGTTTTAGGTTCTCCATGAGCTCAAGAAACCACTCCTATGTCTCTCGCTGCCGGATACTTCCTAATCCCCCACTCAGTTGCTGTTTCTTCACAACCAACTGCAGAAACCTGTAGGATGGGTGCCTTGGAGGAAAGCTGCAGTGGATGAAATATCAATGGACCAGAGCTGCTGTTTGTGGATCTTAGCAGAACTCAATGTCACCCTAATTTCAGATGGCCTTGGGGTTCTTCATAGAACTTTTGTATAGTCTTGTTATATTGTTTGTGGTGGTAGCAAAACATTCAGCAAGAAATATTAGAGAGAAAGGTGGAAATACAGGACTGGCTCAGGGGTAAAAGGTTGGGAATGGAGAGGTATATTTGTGATTCATCAATATAGAGATGATGGCTGAGCCCATGGGAGTATAAATGTGATTAGCCAGGCAGAGAACATGAAGGGAAAAGAGGACTGAAGGCAGAGATCTGGAGGAATTCAGAAGAGAGGAGAGGAGATAGATTACATGGGAAAAATGCAGAAGGAATATCAGGAAACTAGGAGATGAACCAAGAGAGCACAGAGTCAAGGGATGACCAAAAAGAAGAAGGTGTGGAATATGTAATAATTAACCATGTCAAAAGCAGCAGATAGATCAGGAAGCATGTGGACAGATAAAGAAGCCATTTAGACATGGCCAGGAGTGGATTTTTATAAATAATGAAAAGTAAGAAAAAGTTGTAACACTATTGTAACTTTAGCGCCCTCATGGCCAAGGTGGAGTCTGTTCTGCAGGCAGCTCTGGCCAAGAGACAGCATGCGCAGGAATTCTGCAGGAAAAATTCCTTCCACCCCAAGGGCACCTGTTCCAAACCCCCCCAGAGTGAACACACACACCCACAGGAAAAGTACAATGCATATAACAAAGGGAGATATTTATTTGCAGAGGGATGAGAGGAGAAAAACAACAAGGGGAAATATAGGGGGAGCGGTAAAACAGGGTTGCCTCCAAAGCAAGGCCCCCACAGGCCCAGTGGTAGCAGAGTCTGACAGGGCAGACACTGAGCAATGTGTCTGCACACAGAGTTCAGGAGTCCTGAGCAAAGTTCCAGTTCAATGGTGAGTCTTGGATGCTCCTGGACGTCTTCGGCGCCAGTAAACTTTCCCCAACAAAACCCTCTGGTGCCCTCTTCTGCCGCTCTCTGCAAAGCCACACAGAGCGACCACCTCCCCACTTAACTAGCTAACAGCCTCCGTCCTTATTCCCAATGCAGAGTCACAAGCCCCAGTATTCACTGCCCCATGCAGCTCCGGGCGGCAGCGATACTGGCTTCAGCTCCGGCCTGTCCCCCCTGGCACTGTGTTTCTCCTGGCCCCCATAGACCACCCTGTCCTTCCCAGGCTTCAGTCAGGTTCTCGCTCCTTCACTTTGTCCAGGGCCTCCCTGCTGCAGCCCTTCTCGCCCTGGGCTCCAGAGCCACACCCCTCAGCTTCCCCCCTTTCTCTCACTGCTCCCCCTCCCCAATAAGAAAAAGATTTAAAGAGGCCATGCTCTCAAACCCCAAGGGGTTACACTATAGTTTGAGCACTTTCAGCTCTGAATTATCCTTTCTTAGGTTTAGTTTGGTAGAAAGCACTATGAATGATTTATCATTTTATAGTTTCCCTAGTGCAGTGCCTTACTTCACTTTACCATTTTATGATGTTTCCATCACAGATGTAAATTTCATCAAACTGATTTAAGACACTAAAAATAAAACTTTTGAAATAATGTATGGTTGAGGAGACCACAGTGACATTTTTAAATGTTAAGACAAACTCTATTCTCAGCTGCATGGGGGTGAATCAGAAATAAGCCCCAAAATCTGAACTCTTCTGTCTCCAATAAGGGTTTTTTCCTGAGCAAGGACTAACACCTGAATAATCACTGATTTTCCACTTTGTTACACCAGTTTTTATGCCAGTATAACTCCTCTGAAGTCAATGGAGTTGTACGGGCATAAAATTGGTGTACCAAAGGCTATAAGGAGGGAGACTTAAGAGCCAGCTGTGCCATGCGTATACCCACTGGTTCACTGTCACTGCTGAGGGAACTCCCCAACAGTGGCCAGTTGCTACTCCCTTTACATTGCTTGAGTGAGGCAAAGGCAGCAGAACAGAAAAAAGAATTTCCCTTAAAATATTGGTTATGTTTTTTCAATAATACATTTGGTTTGCAGGCTGAAGAGATTGGACACCTTTAGTTCCTACAAACCAATTTAACGTTTGCTTTTACACAACCTGTTCACCTTGAGCTTTGTAATTCATGATATGTGGTTGGCCACCTAACTCACATGGTATTTTTCAGGCCTCTGATTGGCTGACTTAAACTAATGTAATGAATAGTGAACACTTACACTTCAGACACAAATTTACACATTTTTAGTGAATAGTTTTTATTCAGGACAATGGCTGATCTAAAAATAGTTCTACCATTCAAGATTGAAAAAATATCAGAGCTCAACTGATCTCATACACCTCTACTATTTGAGGGTAACATCTCATGAGAACAGGTCTCAGGAATTCAGCACAGTAGAGTCAAAGCCTGAATCCTAACCACACTCTGGCCTTGAACCCCACCCCAAAACCTTACACAAGGTGAAGCAGGACATGGTCACAGACTCCTCAGACCATCACTGTCCCAAACTCACTCTATAGCAGACAAAATCATCATGCAACTGTATTTCTGTGGCACTACAGTGATATTAAGTCATTATTCAAGCGAAACCTGTATACAATATATGCTATGTACTAGTGGTGTCCAAGAAAATGCATCTTCTCCTATTCAAAGATGGCAGGAATAAGGTAGTGATTAGTTTAACTTATTTGAAAGAACTGTTGTAGTTTTCAGCAAAGTTTGCCCATAGTCAGAATCAGAATTCTTGTACTTCTTGGGCCTAGACATCTGAAGTTATTGGCAAAATTATGACATCTCTCTACCCTGTGGTATTAGACACTGGGGTCTTGCAGATCAGTTTCCCATTGGAGAAGAAATCAGTGATGAGGAGTCTGGGTACTTTCTTAATGTAACTTGTTTTAGTAGCACTTTAAACACCAGTCCTAAAACAGAGGTGAGCAGACAACACTTGGGCAGTCCCCTCTTTCAAGAATCTCTTCCAAAACACTGTGCCTACTTCCTAGGGAACAACTCTGTCTCAAGAATTGACTTTAGTTAGAGATACTAAGGTAGAGAAGAAACTCTCTTGCTGCCTTTAAAAGCTTCCCTCCAAAGAACTAGCATCACAAAATTTAAACACATTATTGCTCCCAAGACGGAAGAGTGTTTGTACATTAAGGTAAAGCTATGTGTAATATTGCCATCTGGTGACTCCCACCATCACAATATAATTTACTATATATTGTGTTCATGTACGTGTGTGTTATGCATATAGTGGACCAAATTCTCAGGTGGTGTAAATTGGTGTAATTTCCATTCACGTCAAAGAAGATTCACCTTTTTAATATCAGCTGAAGATCTGGCCTATTAACATAAGTAATAAGAGAAAAGATGGGGAAATAGAGACAAAAGCTATGAAATAAATGAGAGTAAATGAAATTCAAGCATATAAACCAGGATTGGAAAGATGTTCAGTTTATTTTGAATTAACACAAATTTTGCTGTAGTTTATGTATTAGACAGTTTCCTGTGGTGGGCTCTACAGCAGAGCTGACTGGAAGATGACAATTCCATTTCATGGCAACTTTCAAGGTTTTGCAATTTGTTTTAATTCTGTTGGAACAAAAACAAAACCTTCTGAACATTTTTGCAAAAACAGATTTGTGTTGAAATGTCCATTTTCTAAACAAATACGTCAAGATTTTGGTTTGAAAAGAAGTGTTGAAATGTCTGAGACAGAGTGCAGGTGTCTGTTTGTAGTCTGGGATTCAGGAAACCCACATGAAAGTCCCTGCTCTGCCTGATTCAGAGCCAAGTTTTTCGTCTGATTTAGCCAGAGCAGAGACTTGAATTTGGGTCTAACTGCATCACATCGCATTATCTCTCATTCAGCCCCAAATGTTTCAGTGACCTCTTCATTGAAACTGAAACCTCTCTGCACAAAGTTTCAGCTTTGATGCAACAGCATATTTTGACTAAATTAAATGTTGTCATAAATATTCTGACCAGTGCTATCTTAAAAGTTACTTTTCCAGAGCTAAACAGGCTGCTTCCTAATCTACAAAATAAGGACTGTGACTGGTATTGCTATCCCATACCATATCTTTGGGGACCACATTGTATTGTGGTTGTGAATCGTTTATGAATGATTGTGTTCTATTCCATGGGGAAAGGTTACCACAGTGTGACAGGTTTGACCCTCCAGTCCGGGATGCCATCTGTTGTGCTGGGTCTTGCACAGAGCCTGCCCGTTCCACCAGGCTGGGCTTCCTCACCCTGTCTTTGCTGTGCCAGGCCCTCAAGCCTTCTCTGGCACACCAACAGGTAAGGCCACACCCAGCTGCAGACACAGACTGAAATCAGCTCTGTGTGGGAGGATTCAGCTCAGGACTTTACCCAGCACTTACGTGCCCTCCTTTAGGGATGTAAACCCAAAATTATATTGTCTTGCGCTGAATAGAGAAATCTGTACCTCATAAAAATTGCAGCTTTTTGCCCCCCCCACCCCGAATTGCACAAACTGCTTTTTGAAATAAACAAGAAATAAATTTATTAACTACAAAAGGTACATTTTAGGTGATTATAAGGGATAGCAAACAGAACAAAGCAAATTACTGAGCAAATAAGACCAAACATGCAATCTAAACTTAATTCACTAAAGAAACAGGTTACAAAATGTATTTTCTCACCCTAAATGTTGGTTTCTGCAGGTTGCAGAGTTTCTGCAGCTTAGAATTCCAGTTACTTCCCTTGACAGATTAGATGCCTGTCTCAGCTTGGACTCAGCCCTTGCCTTTCCACAGTTTAGTTCCTTTGGGCTTGGCTACACTTACATTTTATAGCGCTCTAGCTTGCTGGCTCAGGGGTGTGAAAAATCACCCCCCTGAGCACAGCAAGTCAGAGTGCTTCAAAGCGCTAGTGCAAACAGGATCCCAGCGCTTAGAGCTAATCCCCTCATGGAGGTGGAGTACCAGGAGTTCTGGGAGAGCTCTCTCCCAGCACTCGCGCGCGACCACACTCGCACTTCAAAGCGCTGCCATAGGAGCGCTCCCACGACAGCGCTTTGAAGTTTCCAGTGTTGTCTCTTCAGGTGCTTTCATCAGTCTTCCTTCTTGGGCAGGGAGGCAATGGAAAAGTGCCTCGATTGACTCACTTCCCCAGCCTTAAATAGGATTTACATAAGGCAGGAATCCTCTATTTCCAGTGGAAAAATACCAGCAGTGTCCAAGGTAGTACTCCATACCAGATGCCATCATCAGATGACCCTGCAGTGTCAAAGCAACATCCCAGAAAGTTCCTCAGGAAGGTGGGAGATTAGTATCTTCAAAATTCTATTGTCCTTCTTAAATGGCTCATTCAAGCTGATTGCCTACTGTCTGGTGGGCATTCCCCCAAGTACAAACACAGTTGTAATTGTTACATAGTCAATATCTCTAACTTCAGATAGAGAAATGATACATTTATACAAATTGGATAATCACATTCAGCAAATCATAACCTTTCCAATGATACCTTACATGACCCATAGAATACATTTTAGTTATTCCATATTTATATCATAACATTATTTCTATGAAGAATATGGGGTGTAGCATCACGCACAGCTCCTCCAGGAATGAAAAACAATAGTGGTTGGTGATTTAGGTGAGTCACTGAAGTTTAGCAACTCCAGAGAAGATTCCTCCCCCCCCGGGAAGGTTTGCATTTATTGGTTCAGGTGGAGATTTCCAAAGCCTGTGAAACATAGGGTTTGGGGTATAACAGAATGTGCTTGAACTGACTTGTGGCCTTTTTTCTGATCCAGCAAATGGACAGGACTTTTTGTCCACTGGGGGCCCCAACCTTTGTAGAACAGTTGGAAAGACTTCAGCCTACCAGGGCTCCATAAGACTAAATATTGACTCCTGGTATGTTTAGTATGTGTTTTAAGTCTGTTTATTGGTTTTATAGGTTTTCTCTGTAATGCTTTAATCTAAAGAATAAATGAGCTTGCTTAGAAAGAGCTGTGCTATGACGTGTAGCTGCTCGCAATGCAATGTTCCTAGCCCTCAAAGAGAAAGCAAAACACAGGCTCTGGCCTCTAAGCAGATTGGCTTGCTGGGGATATCACAATGTAAAGCAGGGAGCTGTGCAGCCTTAAAACTTACCAGTCAGAAGAGAGTAGGATAAGGGCCTTTGCCCAGAGTCAGGTGATAGCTGAGAGCTGGAAACCTTAAATTGGTGCTCTAAAGGTATCACAGAGGGGGAATACGAATGCAGTTATTTCAACCTATAACAAGGACCTATGGGATCCCTCACCCTTCAGAAATATCTGCAAAAACAATGTCCAAAGTGGAAATTCCAAGTATCTCTTACCCTTCTAGCCCCACTTTCTTTTTTCCCTTTAAGGATTGCTACAGGGAAGCAGGAAAAATCCAGAATTGCACACTTTTCTCTTGGTTATTTTAATGTTATACTATTTGCATTGAAAGAGCTCAACATCAATTGTCAATCTGCAGCCAATAGAGATTGTCATACCAAATGGTGTTATGCAACAGAACTGTCTTAAATGTTCTAAATTGAAACTTTACAGTGAACACAGTTACTTCCAACTACATGTAAGCAGGGTCTGAATGAGTTCTTCCCTGACAGCTAGCTGGGAGGGCGAGAGACTTCAGGGGCAAACTACATGAACACACCTACTCTGCAAAGATATCCAGCTGATAGAGCTGTGTTGCTTACAGTTGTCAACTTTGGCTGGTGTTGGGTTACAAATAACTTTAGTACAGAATGCAAGGGTAGTGAAATATTATTAATTTTGTTGTCTTTATGGTATGACTAAAGGGGAGCAGAACTGTGCTTAACCTGTCCCAAATGAGGGGGTCATCCTCAGCTGAAAGGACCTTGTTAAGCCAGGGGATCAAATGCCAGATCCCTGTGAAAGTAAGAGGAGTGGGGACAGGTATCCCAGCCAGGATGTATGGAGGCTCCCTAAAGGTCCCCAGTCTGGTTTAACCGGTTCCTCCCCACTGTTCAAAGATAGAGGTAATTAGGCTACATTAGGAGCCTTTGTTATTTAAAGTGCTTAGATGAGAGCTGAAATCACTTGTGGTGGGACAGTGTTTCTGCCTAACTTGCTAAAAGCAGAACATCACAAAGAGCTGACAATCACTAAGTGACTGACCTGCAGAGGTCACAACAGAGAGGCAGGTGGCAGCAGAAGGTAACTGACAGTTGGTCTCTTATTTGTGTTAAAGTCATTGCATAACTAAGGCTTTTCTAGAGTGTTAAGTTCTGCACTGGAACAAAGTGTTCCTTAAAGTGGAAACCTTTCCTCTTGCAGCTGGTTGCTTCTCTCCCTTAAGTACTCCTCAGGGAGAGTGGGTTAGGACAAAAGACAGCAAATGAAAGGCAGGACATCACAGAATGTGTTTTGGAGGGAATACAGAGAGCCAGAACTCATAGGGAGCTCTCTCTGTCTCCTTTCCCTGCCTTGCACTTATCCAGTTAGCTCCAGCCAACACTATCTCCTGCCAGGGCACAAAGGAGAAGGCAAAGGGTATGATGGGTTCCCCAACACAAACTGCCTGCTATGCCTTGGGTCTGTTCCAGTCCATGAAAGCTTTTCCTTTCTGCCGAGAGAAGAGGATTCACTGCTGAGACACAGAGCACAGTTTTTACTCTTGTGGGCAATTGAAGTGGACTCCTGCTGTGGTCTGCCAGGGTCTTCCTATTCTTAAGATGCCTCTTCCTGAAAAGCCTGTTTTTGAAAAGGGGACAAATGTATTATTGATCCACATCTATATTGTGATGGCTTTTTGTGGATACCCCAGGGAATGCTGCTTCAGCAGTCTCTTTAGTTATGTCCAGAGAATCCCCACGGGGAAGGACAGCCTGAGTACTGGCTTTTACATCAGACTGGACTCACATGCCCTGAATTTAAGTGTAGGATTTTTGTGTTGTGCTGCAGCTTGGTAAGAAGCACTCAGCTTACTGTTACAGGGTTCTGCCTTTTGTTCACTGCCTGCACCCTTCAGCCAAACCCGTGAGTCAGCAAGGGATCTGGAGCAAATCAGAGCTCTCAGAGCTTTTGGTCATATAAGCATGTTCTAGAAAGGGAAGTAAGTTCAAACCATAACAGGACAATAGCTATTCTAAGAACTCAGAGAATTTGGGGGAGAGATGCCAGGGATATGACGGTTGCTCTTTTGATTGTTTTATAGAGTATTTCCTTTTCTCTTTTTTGTTGCTGTCCCTAATGCATTTCTCCCTTCTGGTGCTCTATGCTAGGAGTTCTCACTGTTCAAATCCCTGTTGTAAACATTTTCCATCAAGTCAAGCCTACGAATAACATAATTAAGGGACAAATGGAGGTGTGAGGAGTCAGAGAGCACCATCAGAAGATAAACTGAGAGTGCCTACAGGAATTACTATGGAACCGGTGAAGGAGAGTCTGCCAAAATTATTAGACAGAACTGATCCTAGGGCTGCAGTCTGTTGAGAGCCGCTTAGAATTTGCCTAAAACAGGATGGTCTAATTGCCCCTGGAAAACTCACTGCAGGCTCTGAACATTTATTTCATTTTATTTTGCATTTATATAAAATTCCCCAAATATATCACTGAACTGCTGCTGATTGTTGGTGTTTTTCCCTGCTGGTATTTTAGCATTGGGATGTTGTTGTTGTTTATTATTTCTCATTCATACTGCTCTAGTTCCTAGAGGCCTCAAGCAGCTTGGACTGGGCACCTTATAAGCATAAGATAAATAATAGGTATTGTCCAAAGAGCTACCAACCTAAGATGTAGTTTCCATTTCCTGTTAGGTATAAGCTGGACCAAATGTCACCTAGACTTATCAGGTAAATAAACCTCAGTGTCATCACAACAGAATTCCTCTTTTTTGCAACAATGCTAGGAAGCTGTGTATTAGCTCGCAGTAGGTAAAATCCTGGCTCCATTGAATTCCATGGCAAAATTTTCCATTCAATGAGCCAGAATTTTACCCAGTATTTCTCTGTAAAGCCCCTAATTTCCTCCAGGTTCTTTATTTCTAATTACCTAACCACGCCAAGTAACCTGATGTCTGTGTGTCATTTCTCATAGGAGAATATCTGAACAACTATGGGTAGCTAAGCTTCAAAGTCCTCCCGAACCATATGCGGCCACTACACATTGCTATCTTGTCATGCCAGAGGATTACTGTGACTGTTATCCTGAACGTCACTATGCACCCCAAACTCAATGCCCTATAATTTTCCATTTATTTTTATTATTTTATTATTTTATTTATTATTATTATTATTTATTTGCAAATAAATGACAAATCCCATCTTGAGCTTTACATGAGGACGACAGTTCAACAGGAGTGCCTACAAGGATTGCTTGCAGTGAACTCTCTCTAGTGCATGACATTTGGGTAGCCGTAGGCGATTCCATGCTTGGGAGCTTAGAATCTGACTGTGAACTCCTACTGGTGACAAAGAAGTCCAAAGAAATCGTAATTAATTGTAGGTTTCTGTTGTTTTCGCTGCAGTGGGAAAAGACAATGAAGAACAGCTCATGTCATTTCTTCAGGGATAATAATAGCTTTTGTTATGGTGATAGCATTATACATAATAGAGAACATGAAAAATAGTATCAAAAGCTGAACCCTAAATCATCTTGTATTGTCTGAAAACTTACAAGGTTGGGGTGGGTTGAGCTGTAGTGTATTAAAGTCTGCACAGATGTTTCTGTCACAAGATGACTACAACACTCTCTGTTCTTAGAAATGTAAAGACAAAATAAAAGCAAGGAATGTGAAGACAGTGCACATGTAGACAACAGCCAGGAATAAATGTACTTGGTCAGGAATTGGACTGAGAAGATTAAAAATTAAAAAAAAAATACATTGCTTCCTGGAAGTGTTTGAGGCTGGATTTTTAAACTGCAACAAAATGACTAGAACAACCGTAAAATGCTGTTTGGTTTTCTAATTATTATTGAAGAATGCCTCCTGAGCCCAAACTCTGTGTGTCCTCCTTTGAATCAGCTGCAGCTCATGCTGCTTCTCATGCATTATACATTAAACCCATATGGCAGCTTGAGGTGGAAGGTCTCTGGAGGAAAGCTCCATACTGCTCTTTTCACTGCAGGAGGCAGAAAGGTAAGAAAAACAAGGGGACGTGGGAGGGAAGAGTATAGGAAGGTGCATCAAGCTGATCTCTGCCTTAAAGAAAAGGGGAACTGCCACAATTTCACCACTTAAAAAAGAAATGGACTCTTCTTCCCCTTATTCCTCCCCCCCCAACCCCCATCCTTTTCTAAACTGTGATGCTATTGTACCCTGTGCCAATTATAATAAGCATCTCTGCTCCATCTGGTGCCAAGATAAGAGTCAAGTCTGAAATTGCTGCTATATGGAATGGCTCTGTGTACAAAGGTTTTATGTCTATGTGCTATTAGGCTGACATTTATTGGCTATTCATAAAAATGTGAAGAAGATTTTTTTCCCCCATCTCCCTTAACTGAAAAAGTTGAGGCTGTAGCAATAGTTTACACATAATGGGGCTGGGGCGGGGGAATGTACAAAGCCAGTACAGATGTACCCTGTGTGCGCATTTGCATAATAGACGATGGATTATTAATGTGTATCAAGAAAAAGCAACTAAGCGAAATGCTTCAGGACAAGGATTTAATGCCTTTTAAATCATAAGGTAGTAGACAAATTTCAGAAGTAGCTTCCTCGGCTAACCTCAGAAAGCTAATGCACACTGTATAGAGAGGAGAAATTCAGACCTTGAAAGGAACACCTCACCTTACTTTATAGGCAGGGGTTTTAATGGAGAGGCCTTTCATACATTTGTGATTAGTTTGCCTTTTGACTTGACTTTTACTTTTTATTGTTTTTGCTTTTTGGACTGAGACTATATTATGGGCTTTTTTTTAACAATTTTATTTACAGATAATTGACAACCAACTAAATTTATGGTCACTATTACAGTTGTTACCATCGTAAAAATACACATGCCCACAAAATTACAATATTAGTTTTATAAACATGTCATAAAATTTTATTTGTGCTTGCTTTTCCTGGGGGTGCAAGGGAAGAGAAGAAGAGAAAAGAAGCTTGAAATATTTATGACAGTTAGGTCAATGTACTGCTAAAAGTCATCCTACCCAAATTTTAATTATTCAAACCATTTGTGATGTTCAAACTCTTGCTGACTTAGGCTCTGGTCTCTCCTGGGTTCCATTTTTTTAATAGGAGTAAGATGTGCATTTTTCTTAACACAAAAAATTCCCTGATGTTGTTTTAAAATCAGACACAGGCTGCTGAACACACCAGGGGTGGAAAGGAAGAAGGGAAGGCAGTGAATAGCTGTTAACTGACTCTCAACATATGTGAGCAGCTAGCACTGAGAGAAGAGTGTACGTTTTGCATCTCTCTTTAGACCACATTGAGAAGGCAGTGCTGTATAGCAGTTAGAGCAGAGGACTAGGAACCAAGGCTTCTGAGTTTTATTCCTGATTCAGCTACTGCTTTACTGTGTGATCCTAGGCAAGTAACTTTCTGTGCTTCATTTTTCTCATCTGCAAAATGGGGATAATAATATTTATTCTACTTGCCACAGGAAAGAGGTTTTAGGTTTATTAAGCATGCTATATAAATGCAAAGTATTATTGATATTTATTATTATTTTTCATTGCCCAGTTCTGATCACCTTATGTTCCATTCACCTTTTCTTCCCTGCTTCCATCTTATTTCAGCCTGCCAAGTATTTCATATTCACGAGGCAATCTACCCAGATTTTCCTCTTACATCCTGAATTCTAAACATGAATACACATGTCCTGTATTTGTTCAGGAGACAAACAACTGGATTTATAAGCCATCAACTCTCAAGTCTCCTGCTCTTGTGAATTAATGCTGACAGGGGCAGAATCTTCTGTCAGTCACTGATTAAATGTGTCAGGAGAAGTAATGGGATGGGAAATGTAGCTTGTGAGTTTGATGTTCTGGAGGCCTTGGTGGGAAAACAGAATGGGATCAGCCTTTCTGTCTTCCTTTCCCTTGCTATGAGAACTCAAGCCAGGTGTTTGAAAGAGGATCTATGAGGCCAACTGTACTATGCTTTTCATCTTCAGGGATAGCAAGAATGAAGGCTGTTAGTACTATCCCTCCTACCAGAAAACAGCTGCCACAATGGGGACATAAGAAGAGAAGGAAGACAACCACATACTTAATCCTTTGAATATGTTTGTGAGCACAGTAAGCAAATAGTGTCATTACTAAGGGGACCTGCAGATCTCAGTAGATTACCTTTTCATAGGGGACATCTGAACTAATACAATGGGATGGGCACTGGCATTTTCAGGTTTAAAATCCCCATATTGATCTTCCTAATATAAGAATATACTGATGCTGTTAAAAAAAGAATTCTATTGAACATGGTGGGCATTGAAAAATTAGAAAAAGTGACAGGTTTCAGAGTAACAGCCGTGTTAGTCTGTATTCGCAAAAAGAAAAGGAGTACTTGTGGCACCTTAGAGACTAACCAATTTATTTGAGCATAAGCTTTTGAAAGCTTATGCTCAAATAAATTGGTTAGTCTCTAAGGTGCCACAAGTACTCCTTTTCTTTTTAGAAAAAGTGAAAAATTTACAGACAGTAGCTGCCACTAAACCGAGGGCACTGAAGCAGGTTTAGTTCTTAATTGAAATCTACTGCACAAAGATCTGTAGCTCTGATCTACTGGATGGGATTTAAAAAATGTTCCCTGGAAATATAATTAATCAAAGCTGAAAATCACCTAACAACACACAGCATCCCAGACACTTACTAGCATTTCCCTGTTGTTTTTCAGCAAAAGCACTGTGAATTTGATTAACACCTTTTTCTAATCCCCCTGCTGAACACTACCACCTGTTTTGTAAATGAGTATTAGTAAACAATGAGAATTGTTGTAGCCTTTTTTGTCTTCAAGTAATTCATACTCAGAGGATGTCTGTATGTGTCTTGTGACTCACAGAAGTAAAAACATCTATATACAGATCAAAAACTATGCACGGTTTGACATAACTAGATATGGTACATGATGTTTTGACATAACTAGATATGGTACAATCTGCCATGTCATTTCCTTCTGTAAATGCTAGAAATGTTTTATTGAATCATAAATCCCATTTCTCGAGCTTGATGTTTTGAGCTGGATTTAAGTATGTTTTCTACAATTGCGCATGCAGTTACCTTGTTTGCTCATGCAAATTGAATCAGTGTATGTGCAAACAGACAGTTATTAATAAAGGAAGTCCTTTGGTGCAATTGAACCTGATTTGCATGTACATTGTGGTTTCACACAAATTTTTGCACAGACATTAGTATTTGTAAGAGACTAAGGCAGAACTTTCTAAGAATGTTTCAATATAGTTGAATGGCGTCACTGTTTTGCTCACAATGAACATTCCTCACTCCTGTCTGTTTCATGACCCAGGTGCATCTTATGACTGAATAAATTATATTGAACAAAGAAAGAACAAATAGGAAGGAAACACAGGACTACCAGACCAATAAGAGCAAGAGTTATGATGGCAAATACTTCCACTGGAGCAGGGGACAAAAGCAGTTTTGTACTATTTAATTATATTTTTGTAGGGTTGCTGTATATATTAACAATGCCTCTTCTGTAACACACACTATTTGGAAATGTATTTTTTTTTGTTCCACAGGACATGTGGATCCTTCTGCATGATTTGAAAGCTGCAAATTCTAGTTGACTTGTTGTTTTTCTATGCATTAGTCCTCAAAACAATAAGAAGGTAAAAATCATATTGTTTGAAATGAATGAGACATAAGCAAATCTATCCTTAAACTAAATGTTGCCTGCCATTCAGGCATAGATCCTCTCACTGCCTGTAGAAAAGTACATCTAAAAATGCATAAAAATTGCCTTACTACTATCAAGAGATGCTGTTCTAGTGGAGCTCTAGGAATCAAATGTTCCCACACATGTAAGGAATCTGGCTTTGTGTTTAGAGAATTCAGAATCTGTGGGCTAATTATTCATATTTTGCCAAAGTCAGAATTAAGCATTCAAATGTGTCCATGTCAAATGTCTCTCTATTTCCTCCCTCCCTACTCCCATCCATTGCTATTTAGGGTGCAAACTCTGATCACAGCGAATTAATTTAAAATTCAAGTGGGTGTCATATGCATTTCTGTGCGTAGTCATTATAGTTCAGCATTATTTCAGGGCAAGATTTCATTTTAAGTGTCTATTAGCTAACCTTAATGAATGCTGAACTTAAATGGAACTCTTAAGGAGATGCACATGACAGCCACACGAATATCAAATGAACTTTTTGTTATCACACTGAATAGTAAAACAACAAATAAATTCAAAGTAATTGGATGCTTAAAACTGAGTGTTTGATAAACTGCTTACAGTCATGATGTAAAAGCCTGTTAACGGGCAGAGTTTAAAAAAACCCACTGTTTATTGTCTCAAAACAGAATTTAATTTCAATTTATTTCTGTCAAACCAAAGTGTTTTAAAAGTTCTACATGGTTAGTTTTCTTAAGTTTTTGAAGAAATATAATTTATCAAACTTTTGGTACAATGTTTGTACTGAAATTTCCTCCCCAAAGGCTTGATCCTGCTTTGTAACAGGAAAAGAAAAGGCCACTCCGTTCAGGGCTACTTTACTTACCATCACTGGTGAGGAGGCATAGTCAGGTTGTACTCCTGCTAAGAGCAAAGGTCCTGGTTTTGCCACTCACATGGCTACTGAACAGAATTAGAGCTGAGCACCCTTGCTCTAGGAACACCTACTCACCAGCCACCAACATGTTCCTTTTAGGTGCTGAGCACCCATGTGGAAAAGGGTACAAGTGCAGGTGGAGACTCACTATGGTGCATTTGCACCAACCACAAGCAATATGTATGTTTCAGCAGGTGCATCTCTGCTCCACATCCCCTTCCCCATAGTGCAGGATTGAATCTCAGGGTAGGATCCTTTGGAATGCAAAAAGGAGCTACTGCTAAATTGAAAATGCCCGATAATGGACAGTCAGGGCTAATTGCTGTCCTGAACTAATTTGAGACATTTTTCACCCTGAAACTGAGGTTAAAGGGGATTTCAGTAACTGTGAACCTGACAACACATCTACACACAAAGAACATTTCACCCTAAGCTAGGATGAACTTCTTCTCTTGTACCAGTTTGTGCAATTAATATTATGATCAGTTAGCATTCTACCAGAGCAAGAGCCAAGGTATGTGGAAATATGATAGATTCACTGTCTTTCCCAAGCCCATCTGAGCAAGCAAAAGTGAACTGTGGCACTCATTTTACTAAAGCTGACAGCTGCTTCAAGAGCTAGTACTTGGTGTTCTTGTCTGTCTCTTCAATGATTAATTGGAAAAGAAATTCTAAATCTTACACTGAAAGGCAAGGAACTGAACAGAGGGTGAGTGGATAAATCCATCCTTGTTGCTGATATTTGTGAAGCAGAAGAGTTCCAACAAACACTAAGGGTGAAATCCTAGCTTCATTGAAGTCTATAGCAAAACTCCATAAGGTTTTAAGAATTTATGGATTGGAAGCAGTTTCCTTCCTAAAGCCATGCTACTGTCTTTACTTCATGGAGTAAAAGTCACTGTCTTTTTATAGCTTCAACCGCAGGCACAGTGATCCAGGAGTGTATGAAACAGCCTAGGTTTAGGGCACCTCCTCCCATACAGGGTGAGCAGAGGGGATCCTAAAGAGGAAGGACTGCTCAGTCATGATAGTAGCTGCATCCCTGTGGAATTGCATCCCTGTGGACCCATGTTCGCACCCTGATGGACAACAAAGATAATGTACGACTGGAAGAAAGAACTGCCAATCACAAAGCCCTGTGGAAGGTGCTGGCCAGATTTGGCTGTCCTCTAAAATGTATTAAGGTCCTAAAGCTTCTCCATGATCAGATGACTGCCACAGTTCTCTGTAATGGCCTTGAGACAGAAACTTTCATCATATATGCCACACTGTGTGCTAATCAATGGATGTGTATACCCAACAATATAGGCACAGAAGACTCTAGTCACATCATCACACCTGCACTCAGGGGTTGGCAACATGTCCGTACACTCACAGAAGTGTCCGTGGTAAAAATTTTGAAGTCTGTGGGGGCGCTCACTTTGGGCGGCTCCCCACAAGCAGCTCCCCGTCCCTGCTGTTGCTGGCGGAGGTGCGGCCAGGCACCAGGCAGCCTTGCAGGCAAACTGCCTCCGTCTCCCCTCCCCAAGTGGTCACTCCGCAGCTCCCAGCCCATTGACCAGGAACTGCGGGAGGGGGGATGGAGGCAACCTGTAGAGCTGCCTGGCCACGTGCACCTCTGACAGCAACAGCAGGGACGGGGAGCTGCTTGTGGGGATTCACCCAAGGTGAGCCTCCCCACAAGCGGCTCCCTGTCCCTGCTGTTGCTGGCGGAGACACGACCAGGTGGCTCTGCGCACTGCCTCTGCGGCTCCCAGCCCATTGGCTGGGAACTGCAGCGAAAGGAAGCTGCGGGGGTGGTGCCTGTGGATGGGGCAGCGTGTAGAGCTACTTGGCCACGCCTCCGCATAGGAGGTGGAGGGTGGACATGCTGCTGCTTCTGGGAGCTGCTTGAGGTAAGTGTTGCATGGAGTCTGCACGCACACATTCCCCCATGCCCCACCCCTCTGCCCCAGCCCTGGTCCCCCTCCCAACCCTTTGGTCCCAGCCCGGAGCACCCTACTACACCCCAAACCCCTCATTCCCAGCCCCACCCCAGAGTCTGCACCCCCAGTCAGAGCCCTCATACCCATTGTACTCCAACCTGTTTTCCCCAGCCCAGAGCCCATACCCCCTCCCACACCCCAGCCTCAGCCCGGAACCCCCTCCCATCTCCCGCCAATGCCCGTCACTGAGTCCAGTAATTTTGTCAAGTGTCCGTCTCAGAACATGATGATGCTGACTCCTGCCTACACTTAACTGTGAATCCAAAACAGTAAATTTGATGTTTCACCTAGATAATGTTTTTGCACATCTAGACCTATATAAATGTGCCCAAGCTTTTGGTAATGAAAATGATTATCTCCACAATTACTTTGGAAAAATGTTTGTTCATGGAAAAGGTAAAACAATTAGTGTCATTGTGTTTGATTCTACGTTTATAGGTTTGTTCAAGTTGGTTTCTGTAGAAGGCGAGATTTATGCAAGCAAATGTTTGGTTAAGTTGGGGGGTGTTCATCTCTAGATTTGTCCACATGACTATCTACAGACTTACTGTCAGAGATCTACTTCTCCTGACTCCCTCCTGAGACACCCAATTGCACTAAAGCTGTTCCCAGCAGTTTCCTGAGTCCCTTTGAGAGAGAGAGTGAGTCACATGTGCATATGTTTTATATGTGCTTTTGACAGATTTTACTGTCACTATGAAATCTGTTAGATCTTTCTTTGTGATAATTAATCTGCTATTAGTACAACTCAAGTTGTCAGTCCAGATTTCATACAGAATAACTATTTCCCATTTGTTTCTGATGGCAAGGTAACCTTGAGAAAATGTGCACACTGCTGGCCAAAGTAAATGGCAACTTATTATCAGTGCAGCTCTTGTTTGCAACCTGGAAGATGAATCAAAAGAGTCAAAGAGAATCACTAAAAAATACTTTCAGACCTGAATGAATATCACATTACCTCACTGAAAAAATATTAAAATTAAAAGAAAATCATTACAAATATAATCCTCTTCTGACAGATTTCCTGTAAGAATACTTTATGGTGGAACTTTTCTTATCTTGTGGATTATACAGTGCTTGTTTCTTGATCATTTTCTCCCTTATCATCTGGGCAATCAGAGGACTTTATAATCAAAACTGGATGGTGCAAGTCTAGGAATTTCACTGAAACATCCTGATGAAATGGAAGTTTCCCACTAAGTTAACTAATATTCCATCACCATTGGGGGGGGGGGCGGAGAGATATTTCTAAAGAGTAAAATAAACTCTATAGCTACCTGTAAATTTACATTATGGGGGGAACTATTGTCCCTTGAATTGAAAAGGTGTTATTCGGTGAAGCTGTCTGTATTATTTCAAACCATGGAACAAGTTGCAGATACCAGGTAGGGGGCAGTCCTGTTTTCCAAAACCATAAAAAGCTCCAATTTCAACAAATGAATCATAGGCAGTTCGAAGAGGCATGAGATCTGTACAAAATTCTACCCACTATAGCTGAGAGAATTTTTTCAGCCCACTTCCCCTACACCCAATCCAGAGAAATATTTGTTTGAGTAGGTTTTGTGACCTACTTTCCTGAGGGGGTGGGGGGGGGAAGTATAATTGTGTTTCCAGTATAATAAATAGATATTTTGAAAATACCCTTTGCTGTTCTCAAGCAAATGACAGCTGAGAACCCAGACACCATGACTCTCTGTTTGAGGACATTTGAATATTAGAATATATCAATGGGCATAATTTTTGACAGTGACAATTTGCCTGAGGCTTGGACAAGGAAATTTATTGTTGGTGAAGAATAAATGTTCTCTCAATTATTTCAGCTTAATGTGATTTGGTTTTTTAGGATGAGGGAAAAGAATAAAGGACAGGTCCATGGAGCATGAAGTTGTTTGCTAGCATTGTGTCACAGGCGAATAGTCTGAGTATTTCTTCCTCAGCAACTGCTCCACTCAAGCTTCATTCAGAAGAACTTATTCCAGCTGATTTATTTATTTGTGTATGAGCTTCCAAAATTTATGAGATCACAGGTCAAGTGAGAGGTCATAGTTCACAGGTCAGGTGAAAAGCTAAAATTTGCTGAACCAAGCAAATGAAAGACTAAATATAGATGGAAACAAATAGACCAATGTGTCCTAGCATTACAGTGTTCCCACGCTGAAATATGTATCACTATAATATCCTGTTTCCAAGACCCAAAGTTTTAAGGATTTGGAAACAAATATGAAATGAAAAAAATATATATTGCTTTAAAAAAAATCAGTAACATGAATTTTTTGTTTGTTTTTCCACCTGATGGCTTGTACAGTATCTTGTAATCCCTGTCTGTTAGGTTATATTTTGTCCTTTCAATCAGTCAATGGGCCATCCTTCCATTTAATTCTACTGCCATCCTTGGTGCTCTATAAGGCCTTGAGCCAACATGATGATTCAATAAAGTTTTATATTATAGAACAGAAAATATTATTGATGTTGGAATGATCCAAGAACATCACAAACCAAAACAGCTGCACTTTATGTAAAAGTAAATAAGTCACTAAGAATGGGTGGCCACTCAGCTAGCTGGTTGGGAGAACACAGTAAGACCTATTCATTTCTTAGGGATAGCAAGGGCCACCTATAGAAGACAAAAGACTGGAAATGTGTTTGATTTTAAGATTTCTAAATACCCCACTTTACAATGGTGCAAGTTCAAGTCCTCAGTTCTCTGTGTGGAAAAGTAGTGCTATACCAATTGTGCATTTGCCTTGAAAAATAATTCAGGATACTATTATTTAACAGGCAGCCCAGCGATATGTCTTTTGCACTATCCTATAGAATTGTGTAGCAGGTAAGTGTCAGGCCCCAATCGCGCAATAAGTTCTGCTTGCTGCACTTGGGGGGAGCCCCACTGAAGTCAGTGGTGGGACAGCATGTGAGCCATGAACTTCCTACATGGAGCACCGGATGATAACAGAAATGTTTGCTGGACTAGGCTGTTAGATGGCATAATGTAACATTGACATTAATACCATTAAAAACGTCTACCCACCTTGTGGTTTTAAAAAATTGTATTTATGGAAATTTTCTTGGCTAAGATCTTATTTAAAAAACAAATGGGTGACCTCTGATTACCTTAATTTTCCCAAACTGACTGTTTCCAATATGAACGGCTCTTGAAATAAATTAATATGTAAATAATAATTTGTAAATTGATGCCACTTGCACACATGTAAGGGCACTTGAAGGGTTGAAATCCAATTTTTAAAAAAATGGCTAGAGAACTTTTACTGACCTCTCTTGGTAAAGTCAGATTTCATATCTGGGATAGTTTCATGAATGAGTAAACCAAATTTTAAGATTTTTAACTCAACAGTTAAACATTGAAATGAATGGTCAGTCCGTGAGTGATGAGTTACATGCACTGGTAATTACCAGTGCATGTGTGTGTATATACACACACACACACACACACAGCCTCACCCCTCCCATCATACAGGTAACTAGCCTGATCTTTTTGGTATTATCACTAGATGATCACCTGCTTAAATAATTATCAGGCTGATAGTAAAACAAAATACTTAAGTTCATAAGAAATGAATCTTCAGATTGAATGAATGGACTCTGGGCACAAAATTGTCAGCAGATCCCTCTTGATCATATTTCCCACTGCTTGAGGGGCAGGCACCTGTGGTATATTGGCTACACATTTGCTTGCAGTTCAGTAGATTCAGCCTGCAAAACCAGGCAACATAAGTGATACTCCTGAGTGGCCTTCAACAATGGCCTGAATTTCTAAGAAAGATAATTGAGAAAAAACCCTCTTAAACATTTCACCAAGTAGCCTGGTGCATTAATGAATCACCCGTTTATTTCTGAAACCGTTTATTTTGTTAGTGGCCGGATAATGCATCTGTTTCAGTTCTAGCCCATCTTTTTTCCATCACCTCTTTTTCTGATTAATGTGGCATCTTTATTAACAAAAAGCTGCACTTTCCAAATTGTTACTTTTTGTTTCCCTGATATAAACCTGTACGTGTTTTGTTTTCCCATGGCTGATACTGGAAACCACTTTCCCTCATTTTTAAAGCTGACAAGCATACAGAAAGGGCTCTGTTAGTTTCTCTGACAAAACATATCAGTGTGTTTGGCCTTCAACTTTCCCTTATCCTTCACCCTGTGTCTAAACAATATCATAGCCTTACCATTATTTAGATAGTACTGCAGATGGATGCTTTACAGGGATTAGACTACTCATATTCAAACAGTAAAAAAAGACCCTACCTCAAAGAACGATTTGGGTGTCCCTGATTGCTACATCACATTGGCTGGATGCGTTCATAGCAAAAGCAGAGGTCTTGGTATCAGGAAACCTTGGTTCTATCCCCAACTTTATTACAAGCTTCCTGTGTGATCTTGAGAAAGTCAATACTCTCCCTATGCCTTGCCAGCTCCATTTTTAAAATGGCAGGGATACCTACCTCGGGGTGGTACTTTGAGGTTGAGTTCATGAGCATATGTTAAATACTTTGAGATTCTTCAGCAATAGGCGCTCTGTCTGTATATCCACTAATCACTGTAGTATTTGAAAGGCTATAGCAGTGAAAAGTATCCTTGTTACTAACCTTAAGACTTCTTACTGCGTATCAGCGTGGCACAGTATCTCTAGGAGCACCCAAAGTAGTGGCTACTGTTACACTTTTAGCAGCTTTGTAGCATGTACCTGTTGACTCATGTGTCCTGGCTGGCCAGTGAAGAAGGGGTATGAGCCATGGCCCCCTTCCTCATTCACTTTGGAGTTTCTGGAAAGCTAGTTTAAGTCTTCCCTCACCACTGTGCTAAAGGCAGACGGGACTGGGAATATGGTTGGCCTCTCAGAAGCAGCACAAAGAGTCTGGGGAGAGACCCTCCTTTGCTAACTCATGCTGCACTTACTAGAATTTAGCTCTATGTGTATGCACTTACATACTCCTCCTCACTGAGTAAGTGCTAATTCTTGAAATGTCAGTAGATACTATTAAAATACCAACAAGAAATCATTCCCTTTATGTAAGACACTCTCCAATTAATATACAGTGCTAATCGTTGCCTTAGAATGAGAAGTGAACAGTTAAGGGAAAATATGTTATGTCAATCACAGAATGTCAATTTTCAAAAGCACAGCACATCTCAACCTCATCTGAGGCAGGAGGATTGAGGGGGATGGAAATAGAGATAGAGAGAGAATGCATTATACACAGTACTGTGTGTGCAAAGAACATGCATAAGAAATCTTTTCGAAAATGCTGTGGGGGACAATGGTCACCTTTTGTTCATGGTTAATTTCCTGAGTACATTACAGCTGTGATTTTGTCCAATCTTTTAACTCAAGCTTTGCACATGAAAGACCCTTTTCAGTTTGCCTGAATCTCATAGGCATTCACAAGTTTTGTCTGCTTCTTGAAGGTTATGATATATGTCTGTCTTCCCCCAATCAGAGGAAAAACCTCAAAAAGAGGGATATGTAAAGAAAAGAACCAAAAACACACAATGGGGGCGGGGGGGAATACCCCAAATGAGATAACTGGCAGATGCTTCCGAATATGGAAGTCATCTGTAAGCATTTAGTGGAATGGAGAATGCTGAAGCAGTTCTCCATCTGCCAGATGCCTGAAATAGAGACAGATGAGCTGTTTCTCTGAACTTCAACAACAGAGCCAGCTGAAAAAGCAGACCTTTTCCACCAAGGGTCACTTGTTGAAATTGTTGACTGTAAATCAAAGTTCTACTTTTGGGCTTACTTTAAACTGCAAAATGTGACCAAAATGCCTAATAATACATTTATTTGGAAAATACTCTTCTGTAGAGCTCAGTGTGTATAAAAACTTCAAATATCTAAGCAGAATCTGGTAACAGTGTATATCATTCTAGCAAGAAGTGTTTTCTGTATGATGCACACATTTTGTTCCAGTCATTTCTTGTATTGCTCTGAAATTTTAAGGAATACCCAAAATAATAACCAAACGTTTCCAAATTTATGGCGCTAAAATAAAAGTCACATTTCAAGTTTACAATTGGTTATTTAAAGGTTTCTTCCTTAGCTACAGTCAGCCTAAAAAGACTGTTGTTAAGCTAATCTGTCAGCTAATTTTCCTGATGTCTTGACTGAAAGGTGCTATAGATCTGCTCTTTTGCATTGCTTCAAATGCTTATTTCTTTTGGCAACCAAAAACCAAAATATTTGTTGTGCAAAAAACTAATGAAACTGAAAGAAAAGATCAGGTTTTGCATTTTCGGTTTTGAGGAAAAGTCAAAACATTTTATGCAAATTCCTTCCCTCCATTTTTCAACCAGCTGTGGCCATACATCTGCTCTTTTCCTTTTCTTCAAATGCGGCTTATAACATTTTGGCAAATGTTTTCAAACATGACTAGAGATAAGAGGTACCTCAGTTCTGGGGTGTCCAACTTGACAGAAAGAAAAGGAGTACCTTAGAGACTAACAAATTAATTTGAGCATAAGCTTTCGTGAGCTACAGCTCACTTCATCAGATGCTCTCAGCTGTAGCTCACGAAAGCTTATGCTCAAACAAATTTGTTAGTCCCTACGGTGCCACAAGTCCTCCTTTTCTTTTTGCGAATACAGACTAACACGGCTGCTACCCTGCAACTTGACAGAGTATAACTAACCCACACTTTGAAAATTGGATTCCTTTAAAATGTATCAAGTTGGACAAAGTCAGTCCCCCTTAAGGTGTCTCAAGTTGTACAGACCAAAACTGAGTCAACCAAAATCATTAGTCACTCTTGGAAAAATGTGGTATTTAAAATGTAGAGCCTGCCACCAAAGGAGCATCAGCTTTCCCGTCAGTTGCTAAATCCAAACAGAGTAACCTCCCACCACATGTGTCTGGATCCTGAGTTTCCTGTATTTCTGTGTGTGACCTTAGAACTCTAGCTGGAATAGTACCACAACCTCAAAGACCATTTGCCTCAGTTAGCCTTTCCCAGGTAAGTTTGACACGTTTGTCAGACTGCTGGAGGATAGTTATCACTGGAAAACTCCAAACTAAACAACATGGAGCAAGACTGTTTCACATGAGTATTTCAGGTGAGATGTGATTCTGTCTCAAGCTCCTGTTACCAATTTACCACTTTGGGGAACAAGGTCTTTAGATTTCCCTGTCAGCTAATACTTAAAGAGAGAAATTTAAATGCCTTCCAGAAGTAATGCTGCCAGGTTTGCAGCAGACAGGCACACACGTAAATGATGTATGAATCACACTCACCAATCACAATGTTCTTGTTGGTGAATATGAAGAACAATTGATTTATTACCTTCCTTAATTAACTTTGAATGTCCCGCTAAACTGAAGTAGATGCTGATTGCTACATTTTAGGATGAATGGCCAATGTGAATTTTTTCTGCATTAATCAACCCTAAACTGTACAATATAAGAAAATTTAAAAATAATCCAAAGATTCTCATGAAAATGTAAACATTGAAAGTGTCAGTCAGATGTGTGCATATGTGGCAAGAACTATGAGCACACTGTCACACTTAATTGCAATTATTATTCATTATTATTATGAAAGTAAAAATAAAATCTGCTTGTGTATGTTGCATATACTACATTACACTCACCACTGTGAAAGCTGGGTGCATTACAGAGATGACCACCTGTTGTTAATAATTGGCCTAAATCAAATACCCCTCTCTCTATAAGCTCCTCTCATTGATAATACCCCCATTGTAAAGGCGCATAGCCAAAATCCAAGTCAAGTGACAGTGTCTTGCAATACATCCCCAAAACATCCACGTTTTGGTTCTGATAGATCGTAGGATGGATTGATTTCCAGAGCTGAGGACACCTGAGGAAGAATACCCTGATTCTTGCTTTCAGCCTACACTTCAATCATAGGCGAGATTGCAGCCCATGTAGACATACCTGAGCTATCGCCCATCTAGTGATGTTTCTCTCTCTCTCTAATGTAATATATATCAGTCAAGTTTGGCGAACAACCCAAAGAATCTTCATACTTACCCTTCCCACAATTCTGAGGACAGACACATGCATAGTGGTGCAATAATCATAAAATAGCAATTGATTATCTCTGCCAATTCAGGTTTTTATATGACTCTCATACAAGCGAATCTGAGACCTCTCATGTAATTCAAAATAGACATAACAATAAGAATCCCTCCATTTCTCTTCCATCACCTCATGTAGGAGAAATAGCTTGATCGGCTTCTGTAGATTATTTTGATTTATGTTTGTGCGTGAGACTGAGTGTGAATTTGTTTACAAAGTAATTATTGAGGGAAAATGGAGTAAAAGAAATTACTTTGGGATTTAGTTCTGATAGTGGTACATTTAGCAGTAATTCAGTCTTTTGAGGGAGTGAAGTACAATTAGAGCTGGTTGGTAAACGGGTTTCCATTCTGCAACAAATGTTGAGTATTTGAAATTTTTTTTCCATTCCAAATCAGATTGAAAAGCCAAAATTTCAAAAGATTTTCATTAAACAAAAACTCTGGAAAATTTTTTTTGGATCAGTTTAACCATTTGGGTTGGATAAATTTGAAACATTTCATTTTAATCCTTTTAGAATAGCTATCTATAAATTAAATTAATTTTGAAATGAAAAGTAATTTAAGATATAAAATCTAAATTTCTGTTTTAAAATGGGATACTTAGATATCCTGGGAGGGAGATAAATTTTTATTCCTAAATGAAAATTTAGGAAAATCAATATGATTTCACACACGAAAAAATGGTCCAAATGGCATTTTCAGGTGGAAAACTGTTTTCACAAAAAATTTCCAGTAAGCTCTACATCTAGGTCCAGCTGCTGTGAAAGTTGTGACTTCATCATTAGCCTTTCCTACCAGTTGACAATTTCCTTATTTCAGTGGACCTTATTTCCGTGTTGTAGTTGTGGAAGAAGGCAATCTCCCAGAGAGCTAGATCATGGTAGCATCTGAATATCAAGACAGACCCTTTGAAATACACTCCCTATTCAGGGGAGACCTGCTCACTTAAAGAATCCATTGCCAAATGACTTCCCAGGTCATCTGAACAGCCAACAGGTAAGCGAGCCAGTTAGAGTAGAACTCAGTGAGTTACTTGGAAGGGGGAAATACGTTTCTGAGAGACTCAGGACAGGGGAGAGGTAGGAAGGATTGGTCAATTTAGAAAAGAAACAGTTTGGAATTAATTAATTTTTGGTTTAATTTTGCAGGGAAGAGGAAATTTTGGAACTGATTAAAAAATTGGGGAGGAGCAGAAGAAAGGGGATTTTTGCAAGGGAAGCCACATATAGGGCTCAGGGTAAATTTTTGGCAACACATCCCTGCTCAAAACTACTTTCCCTTGTCCAATATCATCTTTCCTATGTTGAGCATTAGCCTTGTAGGTTTCAGTCAGGACACTAACGCTGCCAAATATGATGAAAGCAAGGGGACCACAGAATCAAATCAATAGATGGCAGAGAGAAGTGGTATTACCAGTATACTGCCAGTACTGCAACTCAAAAATCTGACAAAGTCCCCCAGAGAAATAAATTCAGCTATCATCCCATGCTTGGGTCCAAAACCAGACTGAAAGGGATCCAAGGAGATAGAGGAATCTCCCAATTGCTAGAATTGCTCTTCCACTTCCTTCTCAGTAACTCTTCCCAAATAGGAAAAATTTGAAACTGTGCAAAAACTGATAAGACTATTCATATGGAGAGAAGTTTTCTTCAGCAACGATCAAATCACTGCATCTTTCCCTGAGCCCTCATGAAGGAGGGCATTAATAATTCCTAGCAATGATAGTCCCAAGCTCAAAATTTAGCTGTCTGGGTCTCCTAAAGGAAGAGTTGAGGCAGGTCTGGGCTAGCAAAGGAGTTTGGATCCAGTTTATTAATTATCACCAGTAGAATTATCTGAGAAAGGGATATATTCAATGTAAATAAATTACACTGTAAAAATTCCAAGTCTATTAGTCAAATTCCTAGAAATCTTTAAAAAAAAAAAAAAAAAAAAGCTGTATTGTACCTTGTAGCAGGGTGGTCACCCCACTCCATCCTGAAAGGATGAAAGCCAGCCCTGGGAGAGAGCTGGGGCTGCGAGAAAAGGCTAGGCTGATTTGAAAGGCAGCCACAGCTGGGGCCACACCCTAATCAGGCCACAGTAGGCCCTATAAAAGGGATGTGAGCTAGGAACTCTGGTAGAGAAAGTTTCTTAGTTGTATGTGTCCTTGCAGTAGAGTGAAAGACCTGACTGCCTAGGAGCTGAGCAGGGTACCTAGAGTGGAGCAGGGCTGGGGGGAAGGCCAGAGGAGCTGGGGAGCTCTAGCCTGGAAAACCCCAAGGCTGTAGGCCTTGCTAAAAGCCAGGAAAGGTAGTGAGGCTACAGAGGTGTAGCCTGGGAATAGGCAGAGGCAGCTGGTCCAATCCCCCTTGCTGACGATGAGTGGTTTACAGGCTGCAGTCTGCCACAGTGACTAGGGGCTAGATGGTGACTGGCAGTAGCCCCTGAGGCAAGGTGGGGATAGAGGGGTGGGGGTTCCCCTGGGTGGAGAGACCCAGATTGTGGGTTACTGCTGGGGGCAGAACCCTGAGGTAGAAGGGCACTGGGGTCCGGGAGGGACATAGAGGCCAGTAGTAGGTGAGACGCTGGCCTGTGGAGGGTGCTCTGGGCTTGAAGAGCTAATTCCCAGGATGACCAGCAGGAGGTGCTGTACCGGTGAGTCATTGCTTTGCTACCTACCTGCATGGAGCTCTGTAATGCTTTGTGAGCCCAGTCCCCCTTCCCCTCCATATAAGCAGGGAGGGCCCTACAGACAGTAGGTGAAGAGTAGGGAGCAAGATGCAGACATGGCAAGGCACTGCTCTCTGAGGGCTTGGCCTACAGAGAGCAGTTTTGGGGGTGAAGATTGGACAAGCCAGAGGAGGGATGGAAATGTGGGTGATGGATTCCTGGTTAATTACTAAATGATACATGGTAGTTCAACCACATGTTCCATTATGTAATGGGTAAGAATGATTCTGTCTACTGGAGCGTTTACTGGGTGAAATCCAATGTTTTATATTATGCAGGAGGTCAGATTAGGTGAGCATAGTGATCCCTTCTGCTCTTAAAATCGATCATGTATGATCATGTGGACCTATAAACCAACCCCTCTGCGTAGAGGGGGATCCACCTTTTTGAAGACTAATGTAGCCCTCATGCAGCTGCAATGCTCACAGGAGAGTTCCTTTACTGATCTGTGATTTGGAGAGAGGGAGGGTTCCAACCTCCATCAACCCCAGTGGAACTCAGTGCATGAGGATCAGGATTTGGGCTTGTGATAATAGGGTTGTGGGTCACATCTGAGTTTTTGTTGTGAAACTAAATGAAATTACCTTTCAAATGAAATATATTACTCTTAGTTCCTAGAGCTGCTCAAAAAAATATAACAAATTACATATATAGGGACAAATTTTGAAATATGTTTCTAGTTTTGTGCCTGCAAAAATGCATGTATAACTAGTAGCAATTAGATGTCCAACTGCTAAAAGCACAAGAGGAAGGGTGGTCTTATGTAGGTTTGGCAGAATGATTATATAATGTCAATGTTTTAAGCATTTTTTAAATTTGTATACATTTAAGTGTTCACAGGTGCACAAAAATATAGGTTTCAAGCATTCAACTAAGCATAAATTTATTTAAGCATTTAATTTAAGCATAAAATTAATTTATCTAAATTTTCACAGTTGTGAGAAATTCCAAGGAGGACATGAAAGTCTGAATCTAGGTCAGACAATAATTATTTAATGACATGAGATGTTGAGATTCAAAATGATTAAGCTTTATAACTGTTAAAACCCAAACTGTCAAAATCACATGTCAAAATATACACAGTAAATATCCTTAAATCAAACTAATAAGTTTTCAAACAGCCTTTTTCTTTCCTGATCTGTAAATTTCAGTTATTATTGATGGAAATATTTTTTTGCAGTATGTGAACAGTGAAATCGATGTTTACTGATAAAAATCTAATCCTTCCAGACCTAGTCTTATGCCCTGGACTCTGAGTCAGAAGATCTGCGTTCAATCACCTTGGGCAAATAATTTAATCTCTCTGTTCCTCTATTCCATCTATAAAGTGGGGTTGATACTACTTCCTTTCTCGTACCATTTAGTCCATTTGAATTGCAAGCTCTTCAGGGAAAAGACTGTTTGGTTCTATTCTTTTGCACATTGACTTGTATAATGGGGTCCCTAGCCTGATTGGGGCAGCTAGGTGCCACCAAAGTACAAATAATACACTTCAGTGTACCCATAAATCAGGTACTGAGATACCTAAATAGCATTATCTGTGCCTTAAATTGATTGTGATATCAAATTTGGGGTCTGGGTTGAGACAATTTTGAAAAAATGTGCCCATGTGAGAGTAAAGTACTCTCTCATACACTGATCCACACTATCAATTTAAAATTCTTTGTCTCATGTTGCCTCTGGTGCATTTTTTGCTTTTTGTTTTGTTTGCTTTTTGTCTGAGCTTCCATGAATTTTTCTGTACTCCTCAGATAGCTTGGCAACCCCCAGACATTTGCTATTTTATCATTGCTGTAGAACAGTACTATAAATCCCTTTGTAAAATGGAAATCCTACGTGTGACTTTATGTCCTGTAATAATACGTTGTGCCCTTACATGACATAACATCATGCAATGTACTTTACTTAAAGCTGTGTGTGCATTTTCACACCCAAAGCAAAACCAAGAAAATGTTTGGCTCTTTGCCAGTTTCATTTTTCACATCATTTTGCAGAAGCCAACAGCAATTTAGTAGTTGAAAATCAAAATTGCTTTCCCCAACTATGACTAGCCCTTTTGACCTGATGAAAAAATTACATGGGGCCAAGATTTTATAGATCTTGTAGGTTTGGGCCCAGTGACATTTTTCTTAAAACCTTCTTTGCAAGGATTTCATGTACCCAAAGTGGTATTCCTCCTCACCCTACTGGGGTTTACATTGTTTCTCTTATAGTTCTCTGATTTCCTCGTGGGCTAAGACTAATAATGCTGTAGCTTTGTTGCTGTGCTGTGTGAAAACAGAATTCTGGCTAGTTTCACCTCTAAAGATGGATTAGTAGTAATGCAGAACATGACCAGCTGAGATAAGCTTAGCACAACTCTCAAATGATCAGCTACAGAAAGCTTCCGCCAATCATCCATAAATGTCTTGGTCTGAGTCTCAGCTGTAGTTATGATCAGTTCAAACATAGACAGCTCAGCCTCTGGATGAAGTACTCTGTTAATTGCAAAAGTCCACTCCAGTGGCTGTACATCTCTCACATAGAAAATATCACTCTGGCAACTGTAAGAAACTGGCATAAGAGAGACAGAGGGGGGAAGTGTTGTTAATAATGCAGTCAGGGCCAGCCCACAACATTTTGGCACCTGAGGCAGGGAGCTCAAATGACGCTCCCATGCCTCTTTGCTTGGTCCAAAACTTTGAAAGGTCTCAGTTCTGCCTTCTTCCTGTTCTTCTCCTCTCATGGTACTGCTCTGCTACCTACCCCAATAAAGGAGAACTAACAATTTAAAATTCCTTGTTCAAAAATTTTAAGTAACACTTAACTTTCAAACACCTGAACAGCAAATGTAACTTTTCTTGTCTGCATAGTAAACACTGGCATTTTTATCCGTTTGAATAATCAAAGTGGTGCTTTCCGTGCCTTCTTGGGTGCAAAGATTTGAACTGCTTCCTGCTGAAGGTCCACAGTCTGGGCCAGCTCATGCTCTAGTGAGATGGTTGCAAGGCCGACCAGCCTCTCCTGTGTCATTTTGGAGCGTAGATGTGTTTTTATTAACTTCAGCTTGGAGAAGCTGCTTTCTCCACTGGCAACTATTACAGGAAGTGTTAGAAGTGTGCACAAAGCAACAAAAGCATTTGGAAAGAGGGTGGCCATCTTATTCGTGCACATATATTCCAGAATAGACTATGGAGTTGATCCTGCTGAAAAGTATCTTGAAAGGGCTTTCAGTTCATCACCTAAATCACTCGTATCAATATCACGCATGTCATCATGTGTCAACACTATCTCTAGTGCCCTGCATTGCTAGTGTAGTTCTTAAGGTATAGTGAGGAGTTTTGGAATATCATACAACATCCCAAATACACTGTTTAGGGTGACCAGATGTCCCTATAAAATCGGGACAGTCCAGATTTTTGGGTTTTTTTCTTTAGGCTCCTATTACCCCCACCCCCCAACTCCATCCCGATTTTTCACACTTGCTGTTGGTCACCCTAGCTGTCTTCCTTGAGCTGCATGAAACGTTCTTCAACTGACTGTATTGCACAATCTAGCACCTGGTTAAAGAATTCAACTTTGAATTGTTGTTTGAAGTCTCTTACAGGATTATCCCATGCCTCGTAATCAAAATGTTGTCGTCTTCAGTGATTCTTGTGTTCTTGAATGGAAAATAGCTTCAGTGTGAAGTTCCTCTGCCAACTTCTGTGCACTCTTCAGAATGTTTTGAAATCCCTCATCTGACCGGTAAGACTGTAGGTATGACTTTGCTTTGTCCAGTTGTTCCATTACTCCAGATATATCAAGAGCAACACCTTGGAGTCTCTCTTGCTTACAACATTTATTTCAAACAGTATGTCATGCCACAATGCTAAGCGACACAGAAATTTTAAGTTATGTATGCTTCTGGTGATTCCATTTCCCTCTGCCATTGTTCTCCCACAAACAGTTCCTGTCATAGCATTATCCTCCATAATGGCAACTATGGCATCATCGATCTTCCCAATTTGGTGTGTGTTAGGCTTTATCATCTCCACTCAACTTTCCCATTGTGTGGCACTCAATTTCAGTGTCAGAGGATGTTTCCAGATGTTGCTTCAAAATTTGCCATTGAGTTGAGAAAAATACATAGATGCTTTGAATTGCATTTAAAAATTCAGCAGCCTCACTAGAAGTTGATGTTGCATCACTGACCACCAAGTTCAATGAATGAGAACTGCATGAGACAAAAAAAGCTCAAGGGTTTAACTCTCAGATCCATGTCTGCACTCCTCTGTTCTTTCCTCTCATGTTGGCACCATTATCGTATCCCTGACCTCTCATGTCAGCTATTGCAATTCCCTTATCTTCCAGCTTTTTAAAAAGCACCTTTGTCATACCAGCTCCTGTAGTATCAATGTCAATAAAGTCTAGAAAATGCTCTGACAGTCACCATTGCAGGGACATATTGCACTAGGTTCTGTTACAAAATACACCATTAAAGTCATTTGTTCCATATGGCTGATGTTGGGTGTGCAGTCCAGAATAAGAGTAATATCTTGCTGACTGCAGATCTGCCACAATCTACTGTTTGACTTTTGTTGCCAGTAATTGTATGATTTTTCCAAGGTAGAGGTGTATGTACATTTCTTGGGAGGTGACTCTTCTTAGATGCTCCTGGACTACAGCATCAAACTCAGCCATCAGCTCCACAATTTTAAGGAAGTTTCCATTGTTTGGCACATACAGCTGATCTGAAGTGCCATGCAGAGCTAGGTTTGGGTAGCAAGCATTCTCACAATGGCAATGAGCCTTTTCAGAACATTTTGCCAGTAAAGAGACTTTGATGCAATCTTCTCCTATGCTGATCATCTATGGTGGCCTTTAACCTTAGTTTCATCTCAAGCTCTTTCCACCTATGGAATGATCTCTGGTGATTTGCTGCCTTCTCATGGCATGCCAGATTTCTAGCCAGATTTTTCCAGTCCTTTGTTTCTATAGAACTCCAATGTGGCTGGAACATTAGACTGGAAGAGTTTACAACAAAAACAGTATGAAGAGTTCTGGGTTTTTGGCCTCTCTACTTTGTAACCATTGGGGATTTCATGTCAGTAATGTGTTGGATGGAAGCTTCTGTTTTCATTGTCTTTGGGGAACATGAAGTTTTTTCACTTGCTGTGGCCCATGCAGTACAAGGAAGTCCCTCAGGCTACTTACTGCTCAAGTGGATCCACAGTCATGGATCATCTAGATTTAAGGAACTAAACTCAGCAGCAGCTGTTTCTTGTGCCTCCACCACACTCTTCTCTGATCTACACTTTTCTTCATGAATGTGCATGGTTCCATCCATTTGAGATGGAGATATGGGTGCTGCAGTAGCTGCCAGGTCACCTGCACTCTAACTGGAAGATCAGGCATCTCCTCACCACTCACATCCTCACTGGAGCATTTGTGTCTCTAGCAGGAGAGCTCCTTCCTGCTTAGATAGAAAAGCTTCCTTTGCTTTCTTTCTTTTTCTGAATGCTGCCCCAGAGAGGAGTTTTCTTCTTTCACTCATGACTGCTGTTCTGTGCCAGCTATAGTGGCTCTCTTCACTCAGTTGAAGGGGACAAATAAGCAGGCTGGTAGCCAGGCCTGAGTGAGGGAAGATATCAGTGTCTTAAGAGCCTAACTGGCTCCTACTACTTCAGTTGACTTCTTGTTCTCCTCAAGTGGGTTCAGGGAAGCAGCAGGAAACAAGAAGCTCCCTGAGACTCTGGTGTGAATCAGTCCAGGTTCCTGGGGGTGCTAGAGAGGTACATAAGAGGTTCCTCCTCCTCCTCTCTCTCCCTGCAACTCCTGCTGCTTTCTGTTATTCCCTCTCACCTTTTCGCCTGCCTGTTATGTCTCTTGTGCCCTCCTTCCTCCAGCACAGCACTCCACCATCTCTCTGCATCTAGAGCAGAGAGAATACATATGCACCAGCAGCAGACACAATTTTCTACACTCTGGGTCCTAGGGGCACCTTTCTCCCTCCCGACCCCCGCACAGTCTGGCACCTGAGGCGACCACCTCAATTCGCCTCATGGTAAGGCCAGCCCTGACTGCAGTGTCCCAAATATGCAAAACATATTTTCCAAACATGGTTCCTACCTAAGGAGATTATAGTATGGTCTTATATTTTTCAAAGATTTGATGACAATATAAGTCATGATAGCAAATTTGTTTGCTTTTTACTTGCCACCAAGGAAAAAATACAGCCCCACACACTCATATAATTATACTATACAATACAATATACTATAGCTTTCCATTACCTCTTCCCTCTCTCAGCTTCCACTTCTAATTTTCCCCTCGGTGATCTCCTTCAGGCCAAGACCAATCTTCAAATGTATATCTACAGCACTAGATGCAAAGGGGCCCAATCTGTCTGGAGCTCCTGAGTAATTTCATGATATAAATGTATGCATAATAATAGTCAGATTGTGGCTAACCTCTGTAAAATTTCACAAGGAGGTGAGGGAGAAAAGACCCTTTGTGCCTCCCTTCAAGGGCTCACTGAAGTGTGCAAGGCTACCCCTGAAAAGGGACAGGAAGGAGGTGGGGCCATAGCTGCACCACTTCTTCAGGCTGGCTAGTAGAACTGGCCCAGTATCGAGCAGAATACGTTCTGCACTCCCTTACTGGGTTTAGCCGTGAGTATACCCCTCTGGCAAGGAGGGTTGCTCTGGGTGACATTGTGCACTCCTATGGCACAATGCCTCCTGAAGCTGCTGCTGGGTCATTGTGGCTCCGTACTTTCCCATTGACTTCAATGGAAGTTGTGTGTACATACCCAGGAGTGGAATTTGGACAATGGGTATAAAATTACGCTTGACAAAACAATTCTGAACTTGGGCCAGCTGAAACACATTAAAAGTGTGAGTGTGTCTTTGTTTTGCTTAGCATTTATTACAGCTGAAGAAAGCAGGATCAACCCAATGTGTTTAGAGTTCTCTCCACTGGGATCTGGTACTGTCTAATTCTGTTTCAAAGCTTAATTGCTGCTTCAGGTACAGTTATGCTCATTCCCTACTACCAAGAGCAGCCAGACATGGGAAGAATGAAAATCCTGCCTGTTTACTCCGTAATTTGTGCTGTCGAGGACTTTACCTTGTAATTCAAAGAAGATTTTTAATTTCCCAGCAAAATATGAAAATATTTGATATTCAGCTTCAGATCAAAAGCAATTGAAAACATAATTTACTCTGACTAGGGTCCATGTCCCTTTATGGAAAGGAAAGAATGGTGACTGTACAAAAATTCCAAGTTTTCTAACTCTATGGAGCACTAATGTAACCAAAAATAATCAAATGGGTAAAAATAGAAACTACAATTTAGAATCCTCACTTGTACCAATCATGTTGTCAATATTTTATGAGCATTCTAGGCCATGATACAATGAATAATTGTATCCAGTTCTGATAGAGCTAACACATTGAAAGATATCATGAAGCTAGGAAACACTGTGCTTAATATTGTTGCTAATAACTTCCCTATGAAACCTTGCATCCAGTTCTGTTGCCAATATATCAGACTGAATATTTTCATAGTCAGGAAACCAGATGATTTGCAGATACAATATATGAGAACTGATAACAGTAGGGTTGCCAAGCATCTAATTTTTTACCAGAATGCCCTAGCAGCTCTGGTCAGTACCACTGAACTGCCTATTAAAAGTCTGGTCAGTGGCACAGTGGGGCTAAGGCAGGTTCCCTGCCTGCCCTGACTCCACACTGCTCCCGGAAGCAGCCAGCATGTCTGTCCCCTAAGTGCAGGGGTGATCAAGGAAGCTCCACATGCTGCCCACACCCACAGGCACCATCCCCGCAGTTCCCATTGGCCATTGACAGGCTGGCTGCTTCTGGAAGCAGCACGGAGCCAGAGCAGGCAGGGAGCTTGCCATAGCTCCGCTGCGCCACCAGCCAGGAGCTGCCCGAGGTAAGCACCACCCTCCCAAAGCCCGAACCCCTCTTGCACCTCAACCCCCTGCCCTTGGTCAGAATCCCCTCCTGCATGATAATTCCCAGACCCTGCAACCCAACCGCCTGCCCCAGGTTTGAACCTCCTCCCACACCCAAACTTCCTCCTGGAGCCTGCATCCTGCCCCAGCCCTGAGGCCCCTCCCAGATTCAAACTCCCTCCCAGAGCCCACACCCCAAACCTCCTCCCTTCCTCAGCCTTCAGCTCCCTCCCACATGCCAACCCCCTCATCCACAGTCCCACCACAGAGCCCACACACCCAAGTGGAGCCCTTACCCCCTCTGACACCTCAACACCCTGCCCCAGTCTGGAGTCCCCTACTGCACCTGGAACCTGCACCCCTAGCTGGAGCCCTCATATCCTCCCACACTCCAACCCCCTGCCCCAGCTGAGTGAAAGTGAGTGAGGGTGGCAGAGTGAGCAACTGAGGGAGGGAGGCTGGAGTGAGTGGAGGTGGGGCTTCAGCGAAGGGATGGGGCAGTGAGCAGGGCAAGGTTGTTCAGGTGTGTGCAATTAGAAAGTTGGCACCCCTTGGGAACAGTCACAATAATAGAGAAAGTACAGAAGAGAATGGATTATGTGGAGGGTGCATGCTCAGAGAGAGTTCACACTTAATTCATTACATGCTCTGGCTCAGAGAAGCAGCCAGAGTCACTGAACTCTCATAAAAAGAAAAGGAGTACTTGTGGCACCTTAGAGACTAACCAATTTGAGCATAAGCTGTAGCTCACGAAAGCTTATGCTCAAATAAATTGGTTAAAGCTTTCATGAGCTACAGCTTATGCTCAAATTGGTTAGTCTCTAAGGTGCCACAAGTACTCCTTTTCTTTTTGTGAATACAGACTAACACGGCTGCTACTCTGAAACCTGAACTCTCATAAAGAGTCACAAGGAGACTACTGATCCATTTAGGACAAAGAACCTCCTATGAATGTGCTGTAGAGAAGGGAAACAGTGCTGGAATGTCTACAATTTTTGTGTCAGGTAGAACATAAACATCTCCTCTGTTACTACAGTTTAAATACAAAATTTAAATACAAAGTCCTGTTCTCATGTGTCATAAATGTAAAGGGAAGGGTAAACCCCTTTAAAATCCCTCCTGGCCAGAGAGAGAATCCTCTCACCTGTAAAGGGTTAAGAAGCTAAAGGTAACCTCGCTGGCACCTGACCAAAATGACCAATGAGGAGACAAGATACTTTCTCCCTCCTCCCAGCTTTTGAAAAACAAAGGATCTGTGGCTGTTGGTATGCTGCTTTGCCAGGGATAGAACAGGAATGGAGTCTTAGAACCTGGATTTGTGCAGGAAATGGCCCAACTTGATTATCATGCACATTGTGTAAAGAGTTGTCACTTTGGATGGGCTATCACCAGCAGGAGAGTGAATTTGTGTGTGGGGGGTGGAGGGTGAGAAAACCTGGATTTGTGCTGGAAATGGCCTAACCTGATGATAAGCTATTACCAGCAGGACAGTAGGGTGGGAGGAGGTATTGTTTCATATTCTCTGTGTATATATAAAGTCTGCTGTAGTTTCCACGGTATGCATCCGATGAAGTGAGCTGTAGCTCACGAAAGCTCATGCTCAAATAAATTGGTTAGTCTCTAAGGTGCCACAAGTACTTCTTTTCTTTTTGTGAATATAGACTAACACGGCTGTTACTCTGAAACCTTAGAACTTTTAGTAAGTAATCTAGCTAGGTATGTGTTAAATTATGATTTCTTTAAATGGCTGAGAAAAGAATTGTGCTGAATAGAATGACTATTTCTGTCTGTGTCTTTTTTGTAACTTAAGGTTTTGCCTAGAGGGATTCTCTATGTTTTGAATCTAATTACCCTGTAAGGTACGTACTATCCTGACTTTTACCGGGGTGGTTCCTTTACTCCTATTTACTACTTGTAAGAAAACTGAATGCTTTTTCATTGTTCTCAGATCCAAGGGTTTGGGTCTGTGGTCACCTATGCAAATTGGTGTGGATTTTTACCAAATCTTTCCCAGGAAGTGGGGTGCAAGGGTTGGGAGGATTTTAGGGGGAAAGACATGTCCAAACTACGTTTCCCAGTAAACCCAGTTAGTTTGGTGGTGGCAGTGGTTATTCCAAGGATAAAATTAATTTGTACATGGGGAAGCTTTAACCTAAGCTGGTAAAAGTAAGTTTAGGAGGTTTTCATGCAGGTCCTCACATCTGTACCCTAGAGTTCAGAGTGGGGGAGGAACCGTGACATCATGCTAATATTCCTTGCAATGCAAAATTCAGGAAGAAAAATCTTGTGTAGTCTCATTGCTGGAATCACATCTGAATGGAGCTGTTTGGAAATCTTTCATCAGAATCACCTTCCACAGAACTGGTTAAAAGACAAGGATCAAAGGGTAGGAATTAATGGTAAATTCTCAGAATGGGGAGAGGTAACTAGTAGTGTTCCCCAAGAGTCAGTCCTAGGACCAGCCCTTTTCGACTTATTCATAAATGATCCAGAGAAAGGGGTAAACAGTGCAGTGGCAAAGTTTGCAGATGATACTAAACTGCTCAAGATAGTTAAGACCAAAGCAGACTGTGAAGAACTTCAAAAGATCTCACAAAACTAAGTGATTGGGCACCAAAATCGCAAATTAAATTTAATGTGGATAAACGTAAAGTAATGCACACGGGGGAAAAAAATAACCCCAACTATACATACAATATGATGGGGGAGGGAGGACTAATTTAGCTACGACTAATCAGGAAAGAGATCTTGGAGTCATTATGGATAGTTCTCTGAAGACATCCACGCAGCATGCAGCAGCAGTCAAAAAAGCAAATGGAATGTTAAGAATCTTTAAAAAAGAGAGAGAGAATAAGATGCAGAATATCTTATTGCAGTTATATAAATCCATGGTTCTCCCACATCTTGAATACTGCGTACAGATGTGGTCCCCTCATCTCAAAAAAAGATATACTGGCTTTAGAAAAGGTTCAGAAAAGGGCAACTAAAATGTTGAGGGGTTTGAACAGGTCCCATATGAGGAGAGATTAAAGAGGCTAGGACTTTTCATCTTGGAAAAGAGGAAACTAAGGGGCAATATGATCGAGGTATATAAAATCATAAGTGGTGTGGAGAAAGTGAATAAGGAAACATTATTTACTTGTTCCCATAGCATAAGAACTAGGGGGCACCAAATGAAATTAATGGGTAGCAGCTTTAAAACAAATAAAAGGAAGTTCTTCTTCACTCAGCACACAGTCAACCTGTGGAACTCCTTGCTGAGGAGGTTGTGAAGGCTAGGACTAGAACAGGGTTTAAAAGAAAACTAGATAAATTCATGGAGGTTAAGTCCATTAATGGCTACTAGCCAGGCTGGGTAAGGAATGGTGTCCACAGCCTCTGTTTGTCAGAGGGTGGAGATGGATGGCAGAGAGATCACTTGATCATTGCCTGTTGGGTTCACTCCCTCTGGGGCTCCTGGCATTGGCCACTGGCAGAAGACAGGCTATGGGCTGGATGGACCTTTGGTCTGACCAGGCATGGCCATTCTTGTGTTCTTATGTTGGGTGGTTTTGCAAAATCTAATTTTCTGTGGGAATTTTTTTATTAATTTTCATCAGGAAAATGAAATACTTCATTTTGCTTTCAGGTTTATTTGACTGAAATTGGAATTTCTTTTGTTAGAATTGACCCTGAAACATTTTGTTTCAATTGAATTCAAAAATAAATGGAACTGCAGTTCCCTTATGGTGCATTGCATTACGGAAGATGTAGTCCTTCAGGCAGCCCTCACATATTGGAGAATAAGGGCCCACATTATTTTTCTTTTTTTTATGAATCAATGTGGATTTTCCTCTGACTGAGCTGCATGCTGCATCATGGGAGTCACATGTGAGAAACAGTCTGGCCAGGGAGCCTGGCTCATAGGAGAAAATGGGACCATCAGCCTCGCAGACAATAATTCCCATAAGGCAATGCATCACTAGGGGAAAAGGCAGTTTCAGCTTCACCTGCATCAAAATAATCATTGTGATTTCAGGACTTTCATAACATTGCATTTTGATCAAAATTATTGGAACTTCCATTCTGTGCATGCAAAAAAAAAATAACTAACTTTTTTGTCTGTTTGGTATGAAAACAAATACTGAAGAGTCAGAATGTCCCGCAGAATTCTTGCAGCTGTAAAAGAACACCCTAAGAAATTACATTCTATATTAGAATTGCCCTATGCAAAGAAAAAAAAAAAAAACACCCTGACCTCTGTGACCTGTATCCAGACATTTCCTAATGGATGTGGAATTCCAAATGTCAAAGCTAACCTCCACTTTCCTTTTTAGATATGTAACTACTTAAGTCTGTGGCTCTTTTTAGGTGTGAATCTGACATTGTAAATTGATGCCAAGGGGGAAGTTTACAACTATACCTTTTCTTATAGATCTTACAGTTATTCAGGGTTTCCCACCCCTTGCAGCACCCTAGGCTTATCTTTGAGAATTGAGTTTCACAGGCCAAATTTTGTCCTTGGGGATACCACATCAGTTCGCATGAGTAGGGATAATGTTATCTGGGTTGCTGCTGGTGGTGCTAGGGTTCCTGTAGGATCCTTCCCAAGTTGATCAGGCTGCCCTTTCAACATCTGGTCATAAGGGGGCAACTCAACAGCAGAGGCAGCTTGCTCTGGTGGATTAATCATGGGACTGAAAGGAAGAGAGGGACAGCAGTTTGCCGAGGCTGGCTTGGCACTGAACTCTCCAGTGGCTTTAGTCCAGTCACCTAGCACAGTGGATCTCAACCTTTCCAGCCTACTGTACTCCTTTCAGGAGTCTGATTTGTCTTGCGAACCCGCAAGTTTCACCTCACTTAAACAACTTCCTTACAAAATCAGATATAAAAATACCAATGTGTCACAACACACATTACTGAAAATTGCTTACTTTTTCATGTTTTACCATATAATTATAAATCAATTAGAATATAAATATTGTACTTACATTTCACTGTATAATATATAGAGCAGTATATAAACAAGTCATTGTCTGTATGAAAATTTAGTTTGTACTGATTTTGCTAGTGCTTTTTATGTAGCCTGTTTGTAAAACTAGGTAAATTATCTAGATGAGTTGATGTACCCCCTGGAAGATCTCTGCATACCCCATGGGTACACATAACCCTGGTTGAGAACCACTAACCGAGCAAATCTGCCTTACTGTTCTATCTGTGAAACAGGATGACAATACTTGCATATCATCACAGAGTCGCCCTGATGATGAATTAAGCACTAATGAATTAAGCACTTGACTAATACCAATGCCAAAAGTTACTAGAATGCGCACGCACAACTCTAGTTTCAGGGACCTCATATGTCCTATATCCCTAGCTTATTGAGAAAATGATACTAGAAAAGGACATTTCTAAAAATGTCAGCAGCTAGGTACACAGCACTAGTGCCCAGACTTCAGTTCTCCTGCAGCTTGAAGCTGATCCAAAACCTTTCTCCAGGCTCTGCTTATGTGGACAACTGACTATTCTGAAATATTTCTAAATGTTGGCAAGTGTATGCTGTTCCCTAGCACAAGCACCTAAGTTCTCTGCCTGCTGCAGGAGCCTGGGGGCAGGCCCGCTGACAGCAATTCTGGGCCCCAAGGTAGAACAGTCAAAGAGCCTCCAGGCCCAGTGGGGCATCGCCACATGGGCACCGAGCTGGACCATGTGCAGCGGCTGGTGCATGCACGCACAAGTCGCCCCCGCTGTCCGCCTGACATTTGGGTGGTGCTGCACCTGCGCTGGCTGGTGCCCAGTCAGCCGCTGCCGGCTGCGTTGCTGGTGCCCAGTGAGCTGCCAGCTGTGCTGCTGGGCCCACACTTCTGGCACAGCCAGGGCTTCCCCATGCCTGCCTGGCTGCCTTTGCCGCCACTGGTACCACCCCACGCACGCGACTTAAAATGGCCTGGGGCTCCCAGCCACCACTGCCGTAAATTGCCTGGGCCCCTGGGAAGTTGCCCCCTCTGCCACCCCCTTCCCCTGCCCCGTTGGTGGGCCTGACTGGGGGTGAGCCAACGACTTCCCTCTCTTTTTATATAAAATGAGCAAAGTATTGATTGGTCCAAAGAATCATTTCTTAACTCTCTCCTGAGGACCCAGATCAGGGAGTCACTGCTATATTTGGGAGTATGGGTCAGCTGGCTTGGCTAAATAATGGTGTTTCATGGAAGAGAGTTTGAGTCTTCCACCTACTCCTCAGTTTCAATGGGAAAAATTTCACCTTTAAAAAGTATTTAAAAGCTAAAATCCAGACTGCATCCCATTGAAGCTCTCTTGATTTGCTTCACGGACAACATTATAAATGTATCTTTTGTACACTTCCTAAAAGGATAAGATTAGGGTCCTGTCTTGCAGTCCTGTCACACATACGAAATTCACCCTTTTGGAGAGGAGCCAGTGCAAGACCTATAGACTACTTATTTTGAAGATTTATGATATACGTGCCTTGCACTGACCTGCTGCACAGGAGTGAATTTCACCTTCCTATGGGTGGTTCCACTGACTTCAACAGGACTCCTGTGATATGGAGATGCCCTGTAATAATGTGTGAATTACTGTATGTTGGCCTGGCTATTGGGAGGATGTTTTCTGCATGACTGTATTGGCTCACTCAATAGAGGTCTGTCCAGCATATGGGCAGGATGGAGGAGAAAAGCGGCTATCTTGAGCCAATTGACAAACACTTAAGACATGTTAAGGGACAATACCAGAAATATTGCCTTTTTCTGTCTCCAGCCAGCCTATGAAATTCATTGAGCAGTAAAGGCAAAACCTGCCAAATACAGAACTACAAAGAACTCTTGCAGGGTCTTAAGAGCACAGGGGGAATCGGATTGAGACAGGGAACCAGGTAGGGGAGCTGTGTTTGGAGAAGGGGTTGCCATCATGGGATCATAGAACTCTAGGTAAGAAAGATATGCATGTAGACTGTCTTGAAAATCCCTTTCCTCTACTGCTTTGTTCCTACTGCTAGTGTTTGAAACACAGGTGTTGGATCTACAGAGAATTAAGTGGTTGGCATAGAACTGGTACTGGGGGAGTGAGTTCGCCCCACTCTTAGATGGGCAGAATTGTTAAGCTCCACCTTGAGTTAGGTAAGGGACACAAGGTCTAACAGCTGGGGAGCTGTGGTTGGACACAGAAAGGGGACAGAGGTAAAATCAGCCCCATAATCATGACAACCACCCATATGAATAAGTGGTGCCGGAGTGAGCTCCTAGAAGTCTGAAGGAGAGGAAAATCAGTTCTGCCACATCCAAATGTTGCTGTACTAATGGAAACATTAGTATCTATGCCTTCCTTTTTGGAAGGGAAGGAAGAGAATGTGGTAAGATTTTCAGGGGCTCCAATCCAGGAAACACTTAAGCACATGTTTAATTTCACGTACATGAGCATTCTCATCAATGTCAGCAGGACTACTCATGTCTCCATGTGTGCAAGTGTTTACTGGGTTGGGGCTTTAGAGGGTAAAGTCTTGCCAAAAGGTGAAATACAATATTTCTTTAGTTCCAAGAAAACAGCAGCTGAAGCAGAATAGAGATACTTTCTATGCTGTCCTAGAGCACTCTCAAAAACAATACTAAGAACATTTTCACTTGTTTGAAACAATATCTCTTCTCTTTTTAGCTTTTTTTCCCCTTTAAAAATATCATCTCAGCTATAAACTTATACTCCAAGAGGCAGATGGATATTTAAAAGAGAGTAAGGAGGGGAGAAAAAAACTTTCCACAACAAAAATGTATAACCAGAGATAAGTACTAATAGGACTAATTCATCCCTGGTGAAACTCCAGTGACTTAGTGAAGAAATAAACTAGGCCTAATGTATATTTCCAAGAATGTCTATACAGTTAGTTCCATAAAACCCATTGGAAAGTCCACTGTGAAGTGACTATACATATCATTCTGCAGGGGCCAGGTCTCTCTCTGCTTGATTGAGGTTCAGACAGTTGGCAAGCTTGATGGAGCAGACACAAATGAGACCAAATATTTGAGTTGGTATGTCCAAGCAGCCACAAATATTATGATTATAATAATTATTAATAAATGGCTTTTAGAAAAATCTGCTGTAAATAGACAGGCATATAGAGTCTTGCGGACAAACTCTCCTCTTGCACCACCCTGTCAATTGCAATGGGGCTGTATTGTTAATACAAGAAGAATGTTTCTCTTAGAATCCATTTGTGACCTAGTCTAATGTGCCTGTACAAGACAATAGGGCAAAGCAAGACTTCTCCTAGCCTCCTGTGCAGTGCATTAGGGCTCCCTGCATCATTGCATGGAGGAGAAAGTAGGGATTGTACAATTAGCACTTTCCTGCATGCTCAGAGGGAATGAGGTGGAGAGAGGGAGCCTTGGTTTGACCTCCCTCCCTACCTTCCAACAGACTAGCTAGCTGTGCATGGGGGTGGGCAGAGGGAGAGGTAAATTACTTCCATCCTGAGAGTAAATTGTGACTCTTCAGGCTCCTCTGGGAGCAGCGGAACTACAGACCACCCTCTAAGTGTGCATTGCAGCTACATTATATATATTATATATATAGCTTATTATAGCCCTCTATATTTTAGATTCATTATTAAGGCAGCTGCTCTGTTTTTTCTAAATTAAATCAATTTTTAAAAAATTGTTTTCCTAAATTAAATAAATTAGGCCTGATGTGTATTGCCAAGAATGTCTATACAGTTATCTCCATAAAACCCATTGGAAAGTCCACTGTGAATACATATTATTCCTCAGTGGCCAGGTCTCTCTCTGCTTGATTGAGGAACACTAACAGTTGTCAAGCTTGATGGGACAGACCCACTTTTGACAGGTGAAGAGTAAGTTTCTTTGTTTTGCAAGGTTATCTAAATGTCTTGCAATGTATCCAATTCACTCAATATTTATTAAGGAACTTTTATTTACAGCATGCTCACATTTGAGTAATATCTTCACACAGGAAAAGGAGGAACATAGGCAAGAGTCTTCCTTAGTAGTATATGAAGGTTTGTACTAAACAGAGAACAGTGAAGTAAAGGCTGTCGTGTTAGTCTTTTTTTTTAAGAAAATCTCACCCACTCCTGGACAACTGTTCCTAGTTCATGTGTGCAAAACCAAATTTAGGATGCTCCCCCACATTTCAGTGGTTGGAGAAAACCTAGCAATGCATATGTGAGGAGGAGAGAGCAGGCAGAAAACAGGAGGGGAAAGAAACACCTTTGACAAAACACTAAATTGGAACTCCAAACCAAGGGCAAAGTTGTGCTCACATCTCAAATTATCACTTCTCAGAAGAAAGGAAGGGAGCGAATAAGTTATATGTGCAATGTTCTGATCATGCAGTGAGTCCCTTTTTAAATAAAAAAGACATTCCATTCAACTACCTTCCATCATCATTTACTAAGCCACTACCCTCTCTTTGTTCAGATCCTTCTGAAAAAATCTTTGTCCACATTGACCATGAGAAGGAGTGAGCAGTCTTTCTTTTTGTTTGATGTACAGCATTGAGAATATTAGCACATATTAAATCACAGTCATACCTGTGAGAGAAAGGTTGGTCCAGTTTTAGGGCATTAGCCTAGAACTTGGGAGACCTGGGTTCAATTCTCTGCACTGTTACAGACTTTCTTTGTGACTCTAGACAAATCACTCAACTTCTGTGCATAAATTTCCCATCTGAAATTTGGAGTGACAGCACTTTCCTACCTCACAGGGGTGTTTTGAAGATAAATACACTAATGATTGTGAGGCACTCACATACTACAGCAATAGGTAGGGTGGGGAGATATAAAAGTATCTGAGATGGACTTCCAGGTGAGGTCCCACTTTGCAAGTGCCAAAGCAGCGAGAAGACCTCCGTAGTAATGTTTACTAAACAGCTTCTACTACAGGAGACAAAGTAGGCCACTGTTGTCACCTACTGTGAAGTTGGCAGCTCCTATTGACTCCATTTAGAGTTAAGTACTCATCACTTCAGAAAATTGTGAACTATGAACAGCATGATAGTCTCAGCACTGTAGGTCTTTCTGTTATAGGAGGACCACGCTTAGAAGCAGGTACTGAAAGGAAAACAGCATGTGAAGAAATATTGGCTTTTTTAAAAGATATGAAAAGTGAAGAGGAGTCAATAGAATGAGGTGAAAATGTTAAAACCAATTATTAGTCTTGTACAAAACTCACTTTTACTTTTTTAACTTTTCATGTTGAAAATGCTGATTTGTGTGAAATTTTATGAAAGTAAAAATTATAATACTTCAGAGGGAAATGCCAGGCAGAGCTTTTGGTAGATCCAGACCTGAATAAAATTAAATATCATTTGGAAGATCTGGCCCTGTCTAGGCCCTAACTGACCCACACTTTTGAATCCCAATCACAGGTGAATTGTTCTGCAGCATCCTTTCAGCCGGTGGCTGGCAATATTGGAGTTCTAGTGTACTGAATGATAAATCCCATCAACTACCAGTGAATGACATGACTCCATGTGTCCTTAGTGAAAAGTCACTAAACCGTCCTGTCTTAAGTTCCTCCTCTAGAGACAACTACCTACCCCTCAGGGGTTTTGTGATGGTTTCATTATTTGCTTACGATTGTAAAGTGCTATATAAATGCTGGTGCTTAAGTCTGCACAAATGCACGCAAAGCCCTCTGGCAGATGGGGAGAGGGAATGAAGAATAGTGTTTCTTCAGACTCCCCAGCTCTTTAGACCATTCTCCCAGACACACTTTTTCTAAATCTTGCCTGCTCTGCATTGATCCCATCACAAGCAGCTATAGTATGCTTCTCCTGTAGCAGAAAACTGGAAATTATCCAATTCCCTCCTACTAATATAAAAAATGAAAAAATGAGTCACTTGTGTTTGTGTGTGCCCCCAAAATCCTCTTTCTGCTCCAGCCTAAGATCTTTAAACAGGACCTTTGCATAGGACTGTAATCACAGTGGATGGAGATAGATGGGAGGACTTGGGCAAAAACACTTTAGCAGGCCCCTCTAAAGACAAAAATGGCTGTGTTAAATCAACAGGGTATCTTTTTAGATCCTGCAAATATAGAACCCAATCCTGTTCCTGCTGAAGTCATCAGGTATTCTGCCATCGAGTTCACTGGGAGCAGAAACAGACATTAAGTGTAGCCCAAAGTAGGCTTGTTTCTGTGGGGACCCCGGTGTATGTGTGTTTTAAAGGTGCCTAAGAGATGTGGACACCAATTCTCTTTTCAATTTGAATAGGAATCATGTGTCCAAATCCCTTGGGCTTCTCTAATCATGCCCACCCTAATATAAAAGAATGAGGAGAAAAGAGTTTAGTAGGCTTTAAGATTGAGCTTTCAAGCTGTTGAAAAGGTACTTCCACTTATGTATAGATGAATATGTGAGAAATGTTTGGAAATGGAAAGACTCCTGTAGTTCTGTTCCCTTAAAGAAAGAAGAGGCTCCCTTCCTGTGATCTGGGGTGAGTAGAAAACTGTCCCTACTATTCCTGTGACCTGGAAAGGGGTGGGAGAGGGACTTTAGCTCTTTCCCTGTAGCCCAAATAAAAGGTGAGAGGAGCCCAAGTTCCCATGTGGGATAAATACTAATTAATTTTGTGGGGCTGGTTGATTTGGGAGGGAGTTTATTCAGGAGCAATGAGTGACCAGTATTCCTTGGAAAGAAGGAGGTGGGTGTGGGTGCCAGGAACAGGTCATGGATATGAGGCAAGAAATTTGGGGGAGTGGAGGCAAAGAAAGGGAGACTGAGAAGAGTTTGGGGGGTGAGGGAAAGAGATTAAGGTTGGAGAAGAACAAAAGAGTGCTGGGGAAAGCAAGATTAAAATACTATGGAGGAAGAGAACAATATAGGGAAAGAAATGAAGGAGGAGGGAGCATGAAAAATAACTGAGTAAAATCAGTCTTGTATAATTCAAGAGGGAGCTGTAGTGAAGGAATGTAAAAGATGCAGAAGCAATTATGATTGTTTTTTAAAATTAATTTTAATTGCAATGTGATACAAAACATAAAACTATGGAAATATGATGTATGCATGGCTACGTATGTAGAAATAAGTGTACCCTCCTATTAAACTTCAGCTGAGAGGTTGCTTACCCACTGTTGCTTCCTGCTTCATCCTGCAGTGAAGTTCTAACGCGATGTCTTGATATAGCAACCATGTGTACGACACCAGACTCATGTTCCAAACAAGCACAGGGTAGGATCAAGCAGGAGGCGAAGCTGGGTCATAAGGAAACTATTTTCTTTCAGGAAGTATTAGCTGCAAAAATAGCTGAAGAGAAATAAGGGAAAGTACTGTCAAAGTGAAGGAGTACTTGTGGCACCTTAGAGACTAACAATTTATTTGAGCAGTGAATCACTATTCCTAAAAATCTCTTTATTTAGCTCTCTCCCTTGACTTAATGTATAACATTTGATTGTGCTCTTCAGTAAATACGTACACTGGTGGTTGATGTCTTTCATCCAGTAAAGTAGAAGCATGGCGTAACCCAGAAACACAACAAGAATAGGAAACAACTGAAACAACATAGGGATTTTCTTGACAGGAGAAATATAATTCCACAAATATTGATTTGGCTATGGTGCCAAGATTAGCACTGGAATCCTACTAAACTAGCTGGTTTTGGAATACTTGTAAAACAGCATGTCGCTTACAGCTGTGTGAATGGCAGCAAATCAGCTCTCCCTTGTCTTATTATAGCCCCTACCTATTTCATGGAACGCAAACTGAACGCTGGTGTATGCCATTTCATTTTTTTTTTTTTTTTTTTTTTGGTCAAAGCCCTAATTGTGGCTTCTAAAAAAGTTCTTCAAAGGGTTTTATTAGTTGTTCTTTTTCAGCACAGAACCAAGGTTCTTCCGTACTCTGCTATAGCAGATGAATGCTTTTTCCCACAAAAACAGACACTGTGGAGAGACAAACCTCTACATCCCTTTGGTAGGTAGCAGTGTAAAGTTGTATATTAATCTAACTCTCAGAAGACATATATTATGGTGAGATGGACAACGGAAGGTGTGCTTACACTCGGCATATAATGTATTGACTAATCATTTCCTGAATAATTACTAAGTGATGCTTCATAAAATTCTTGGCCACTGAGTCTTTTAAACTACAACAGATGTGGAATGGTGAGCAATAAACTTCTATATTATTCTCCCTAAAGGCAGTTGAAATTCAAATAATCAAAGTCAAGGCAAAGGCGAATTGACAGCATTTAATTAAATGTTGAGGCCAAAGGAAGACCTTGCACCATATCTATGAACGCTTCTCTAAGCAACAGTGCCCAGATAAATGAGTCTGTATTCACAGTTAACTGGATTGTTAGCTAGCGTCTCCAAGATAAAAACTGATAACAACTGGGACTCTGCACTCCTATATCAGCAATATAAACAACTGATTTCAAGAGAAATCTCATGATAGTGCTAGCTTCTGTAGCCTAACTCCTCTTTACCACACACTTACCTTGTCAAAGACCAAACTAGAACTATGCAGTACTTTTCAGGGCACTAAAAGTACTGTAGTTGATATAGACTAAATTTTCACTAGGGACTGCTGTCCCTGTGCTGCAAGCAACCAGCCATTGTCCTTGTGGTTAGGAGCAGATGTTCTGGCAATTACACTGGAGAATGTACCCCTACAGGTTTGGAATTAGGGATGTGTCTGAGAGATTGACAATAGTTTGGACAGCTGCCAAAACCCAGTGTGTGTCATCAGTTTGCAAATACTATAGGAGTCACACCCCTTCTGCTCCTCCTTTTCCCTCACTGCTTCCATTCCACTAATAACTACTGCAATCGTGCTGGCAACTAGGTATGTGCATAAATGGATCTGGGCAAGTCCCCACAGATCTCAAGTAAAACTCTTATAATACTCTGCCCTGTGACTTCATAGACTGTTAATCCAGAAGGGACTGTTGTGATCATTTAGTCTGACCTCCTGAATAACACAAACCATAGGATTTCCCTGATTCTAATTCCTGTTAAAACTGGATCATATCTTGCAGGGGAAGTTCAATTTTGATTTAAAAATTTCAAGTCATGGAGAATGTACCACAATCTTTGCTCCAAGTCCCTATAGATCATTAAAATTGATTAATTATTAAAAATTAATAATTGTGTCTTTATTTCTAGTCTGAATTTGTTTAGCTTCAACTTCTAGCAGTTGAATCTAGCTATACCTTTTCAAGCTAGATGTAAGGTTTATTTAATGAAATTTCTGTTCCTATTTAGGTACTTACAGACTAAGCAAGTCACCCCCTAACCTTCTCACTGCTAAGTTAAATAAATTAAGCTCCTTGAGTCTCTCCCTGCAATGCATGTCTTCAAATCCTTTTATCAATCTCATGGCTCTTTTCTGAGTCCTCACAATTTTTCAACATCCTTCCTGACATATGGGCACCAGAACTGGACACAGTATTCCAGCAGCAGTCACACCAATGCCAAATACAGAGGAAAAATATAATCTCCCTATTCCCACTCAATATTCTCCAGGTTATACTTCCAAAGATGTCCTTAGCCATTTTGGCCGCATTGCTGCACTTGTTCTTAGTGTATGCACAACATGCCTCAGGTGGCACGTTACCAGGATCCATCACTGAATTTGGCCTGCTGGTTGGATCATTAGCTTCCCCAGCTTGGCCCGAATACTGACAGGGAGTGCGACATGAATGCTGATCCATGCCCGGCCATTGTTGCACCGATGCTGAGCTGATGATCCGCTGTGCCCCAGGGACCACTTGGTGCCAACTGATAGAGGACACAAGGGGTACACGGGGTTTTACAGGAATTCCCCTGGGTTGAAGATATGCATAATAGTTTACCAAAAGATGGTATGTGAGGTCTCTATCAAGATCCAACAGCCCACTGGTCATCAATCATTGTGAAATGGATGGATGGATAATATTTAAGGAGTTATGTATGTACAGTAAAATTATGTTTTAAGGTCTTGGAGTTAAGGCAGGTCACCAGGAGGTGACATATATCCTGTTTGAAAGGAACACTTTCAAAGCACCAGACACCTATCTCCTTGTCTGGTCACTCGTGTATTGTATGCTATCGGCAGAGGCAGAATGAAAGATTGCAAAATCTACAAGAGAAAATTTACAGGATGAAACAAACAGCAGGGGGTGTCCTGTTTACGAATAAAGACAAAGGATGGGATTGGTGTATCTTGGGGTACAAGGGAATACACAGAATCCTTCATGTAGGGGACAAACAGTATGGTTATCTCATGAAAGAAGGGTCACAGACAATTGGCCATAAAGTGCTACAAGGGTTTTGGGGGAGAAATGCTCTACTAAACATGAGAATATCTTTTTAAGGTTCTAGAATAAGTATTATTCTGTTTTATATGTAACCCTTTTTTCTGTATTTCTACTTGACTACTTGAATCTCTGTGCATTGTTAAATAAAGTTAGTGTGTTTTTCCCACTATAAACATATCTAAGTGTTGTGTGTCAAGTATCATGGAGGTCTGAGGTGTAACTGGTAAGTTGAGGGGTGCCATTTCTTTGGAAGCAGGAAATTTGTGAATACTGCAAGCGTCTAGTGGGCTTCAGGGAGATTCTCATAGGGCTTGAGGGTTAGATTGTGTCTATTGCTAAGCTGTAGAGCAACAGCAGGACCTACAAGAACTAGAGTGCCTCTTGTTAAAGGAGGATTTTGATATAATAGGCATCACAGAAACCTGGTGGAGTGAGGACAATCAATGGGACACAATCATTCCAGGGTACAAAATATATCAGAAGGACAGAACAGGTCATGCGGGGGTGGGGTGGAATGGCACTATATGTGAAAGAAAATGTAGAATCAAATGAAATAAAAATCTTAAATGAATCCACACGTTCCATAGAATCTCTATGGATAGTAATTCCATGCTCTAACAAGAATATAACAGTAGGGATCTATTATCGACCACCTGACCAGGACAGTGGTAGTGACAATGAATTGCTAAGGGAGATTAGAGAGGCTATCAAAATAAAAAACTCAATAATAGTGGATTTCAATTATCCCTGTATTGACTGGGTACATGTCACCTCTGGATGAAATGCAGAGACAAAATTTCTCGATACTTTAAATGACCGCTTCTTGGAGCAACTGGTACAGGAACCCACAAGGTGAGAGGCAACTCTCAATCTAGTCCTGAGTGGAGCACAGGATCTGGTCCAAGAGGTAACTATAACAGGACTGCTTGGAAATAGTGACCATAATATAATAACATGTTACATTCCTGTGGTGGGACGAACACCTCAACAGCCCAACACTGTGGCATTTAATCTCAGAAAGGGGAACTATGCAAAAATGGGGAGGTTAGTTAAACAGAAATTAAAAGGCACAGTGACTACAGTGAAATCCCTGCAAGCTTCATGGACATTTTTTAAAGACACCATAATGGAGGCTCAAATTAAATGTATACCCCAAATTAAAAAACACAGTAAAAGAACTAAAAAAGAGCCACCGTGGCTTAACAACCATGTAAAAGAAGCAGTGAGAGATAAAAAGGCATCTTTTAAAAAGTGAAAGTCAAATCCTAGTGAGGTAAATAGAAAGGAGCATAAACATTGCCAAATTAAGTGTAAAAATGTAATAAGAAAAGCCAAAAAGGAGTTTGAAGAACAGCTAGCCAAAAAGTCAAAAGGTAATAAGAAAGCATTTTTTAAGTACATCAGAAGCAGGAAGCCTGCTAAACAACCAGTGGGGCCCCTGAAAGATAGAGATACAAAAGGAGCACTTAAAGACGATAGTCATCGCAGTGAAACTAAATAAATTCTTTGCTTCAGTCTTCACGGCTGAGGATGTTAGGGAGATTCCCAAACCTGAGCTATCTTTTGTAGGTGACAAATCTGAGGAATTGTCACAGATTTAAGTGTCACTAGAGGAGATTTTGGAATTAATTGAGAAACTTAACAGTAACAAGTCACCGGTACTAGATGGCATTCACCCAAGAGTTTTGAAAGAACTCAAATGTGAAATTGCGGAACTATTAACTATGGTTTGTAACCTGTCCTTTAAATCAGCTACTGTACCCAATGACTGGAAGATAGCTAATGTCACACCAATATTTAAGAAAGGCTCTAGAGGTGATCCTGGCAATTACAGAGCAGTAAGTCTAACGTCAGTACCAGGCAAATTAGTTGAAACAATAGTAAAGAATAAAATTGTCAGACACATAGAAGAACATAAATAGTTGGACAAAAATCAACATGGTTTCTGTAAAGGGTGATCATGTCTTACTAATCTATTAGAGTTCTTTGAAGGAGTCAACAAACATGTGGATAAGGGGGATCCAGTGGACATAGTGTACTTAGATTTCCAGAAAGCCTTTGACAAGGTCCCTCACCAAAGGCTCTTACGTAAATTAAGTTGTCATGGGATCAGAGGGAAGATCCTTTCATGGATTGAGAACTGGTTAAAAGACAGGGAACAAAGGGTAGGAAAAAATGGTAAATTTTCAGACTGGACAGGGGTAACTAGTGGTGTTCCCCAAGAGTCAGTCCTAGGACTAACCCTTTTCAACTTATTCATAAATGATCTGGAGAAAGGGGTAAACAGTGAGGTGGCAAAGTTTGCAGACCATACTAAACTGCTCAAGATAGGTAAGACCACAGCAAACGGTGAAGAACTTCAAAAAAATCTCACAAAACTAAGTGATTGGGCACCAAAATGGCAAATGAAATTTAATGTGGATAAATGTAAAGTAATGCACACTGGAAAAAATAACCCCAACTATACATACAATATGATGGAGGGGAGGCTAATTTAGCTACAACTAATCACGAAAGAGATCTTGGAGTCATTGTGGATAGTTCTCTGAAGACATCCACGCAGTGTGCAGCGGAAATCAAAAAAGCAAACGGGATGTTAGGAATCATTAAAAAAGGATAGAGAATAAGAAGGAGAATATCTTATTGCCCTTATATAAATCCATGATACACCCACATCTTGAATATTGCACACAGATGTGGTCCCCTCATCTCAAAAAAGATATACTGGCATTAGAAAAGGTTCAGAAAAGGGCAACTAAAATGTTGAGGGGTATGGAATGGGTCCCATATGAGGAGAGGTTAAAGAGGCTAGGACTTTTCATCTTGGAAAAGAGGAGACTAGGGGCGATATGATCGAGGTATATAAAATCATGAGTGGTGTGGAGAAAGTGAATAAAGAAAAGTTATTTACTTGTTCCCATATTATAAGAACTAGGGGCCACCAAATGAAATTAATGGGTTAAATTAAATTAAAACAAATAAAAGGAAGTTCTTCTTCACTTAGCGCACAGTCAACCTGTGGAACTCCTCGCTGAGGAGGTTGTGAAGGCTAGGACTAGAACAGGGTTTAAAAGAGAACTAGATAAATTCATGGAGGTTAAGTCCATTAATGGCTATTAGCCAGGATGGGTAAGGAATGGTGTCCCCAGCCTCTGTTTGTCAGAGGGTGGAGATGGATGGCAGGAGAGAGATCATTAGATCATTACCTGTTAGGTTCACTGCCTCTGGGGCACCTGGCATTGGCCACTGTCGGGAGACTGGATACTGGGCTGGATGGACCTTTGGTCTGACCATTCTTATGTTCTTAAACAAAAAAATTAGGAATGGTGCAGGAGGGAGAAAGGACTAATTAAAGCTGGGTAGAAGCACCACAGTGGGAGACAGACAAGTTTGGGTAATGATGCAAGGGCAGATGGATGGAACCAATCTGGGAACAGAGGAGCCAGAAGGAGGAGGAGCAGCTGCTGACTGTAATGTCTAAAGGGAGTTCAGGAGAAGAGAAGCAGTATAGTAGAAAGCTGGAAACAGTCTGCTGGATATGTAGTTTTGCTGATTCTGATCTTCTTTATGCACAGTCTAGGGAGAATCCCCTGCTGAAGAGAACTCCGTGTCTCTGCCACTGGAATCAGAGCAACTCAGGTGCATACAGTATATATTACTTGGCACCCAAAATTGCTAAAATCCTCAAGATACAGATAAATTACACTTTTAAAAACTGAAAGCTCTCTGGGGTAGGCACCCTTTCTCACTGTGTGTTTTTTACAATTCTCAGCATCAGTAAAGCTAGCAGCTCATTTTTAAGCTTTTCTCACCTAGAAATCTTTCTGGTATGTATTGTACAGATGTGTTCAGGATATCATAGTCCTAGTAGTGTGTATTTCTGAACACCTACTGAGAGATGTAGGTGCCCTCAACTCCCACTGACTTCCATGGGCATTGAGGGGCTTAGAACCCTGCAGGGTTAGTCCATTTTCATTGAAGCAAAGAAGGGGGAGGAGGGTGTTTCATGCACACGGAGTGATCTATAGATAGAATACCTAATGGTTTTCTAGAGATGTTGTCTTCATGAGTAGGATCATTAATTACTCGCTAGTGCTAATAGTTAGTCTTCAAAAATTATTGGCGATCTTTTCCTTGCAGGAGAAATGCAGTGTGCAATTGGAAACTGTTAGATACATTTTGCCTTGCTGCACCGACACATCAACAGGAAATCTTTTGAGAAAATAAATGCTAGAAAAATTAAATCTTTCCTATAAAAATGACAAATGGATGCTTTGAAAATGGAAGCCACCCAATCCAGGTCTACCTCGGGGCTTTATCGATAAAAGGAGTGATTGTTGAGGAAGTGATTCTTTCTAATTTTGGATAAGTAGCTGCCTCTGTAACAATTCTGTGTTTGTGTCTTGTGCACTGAACAAGATAAGGGAATGCCACTTGCGGTAGTAAATGTGGACATGAGCTGGTATTCTTTTAGTGAGGCACAGCCTGTTGAAGGGTTAACAATAATTTTTAGCAATGCACTTAGCACTTTATGATCAAAGCCTTGTACGAACATTAATCAAGAGGTGAAGTTTTAACAGTGGGCTACTACTTCTAAAGATTGGACTGTTTCATCAAAGAGTCAGAGGGAAAATGATGATTCTGCTAATTTTGAATTTTCTTATGTATAAATTATAGCACATGAATCACATGACCAGAACATACAGTTGTATTTACAGTAAGTCAAATAATCCCTTAGTGCCTAATTTAAACCCAGTTTTAACTGATTCTTCTATTTTTGTGGCCACAATTTTATAGATAGAATTATGTGGCTGCAGTCAGATATGAGACTAATTTTGGGCCCATAGATGGCCATGTAACTTATGTATAGGCCTCAATTATTTATATATAGTCAATTATTTTGACTTTGCAAGTTGTGGTGCAAAAAGATTAGATTTTAAAATCTGGCCATAATTCAGGCAGCCTGTTATTCAAACAGGTTTTCATAGAATCATAGGACTGGAAAATCTGGCCATAATTCAGGCAGCCTGTTATTCAAACAGGTTTTCATAGAATCATAGGACTGGAAGGGACCTTGAGAGGTCATGGAGTCCAGTCCCCTGCACTCATGGCTAAGTATTATCTAGACCATGCCTCACAGGTGTTTGTCTCACCTGCTCTTAAAAATCTCCAACGATGGAGATTCCACAACTTCCCTAAGCAATTCATTCCAGTGTTTAACCACCCTGACAGGAAGTTTTTCCTAATGTCCAACCTAAACTACCCTTGCTACAATTTAAGTCCATTGCTTCTTGTCCTATCCTCAGAGGTTAAGAAAAACATTTTTTCTCCCTCCTCCCTGTAACAACCTTTTACGTACTTGAAAACTTATCGTGTCCCCTCTCAGTCTTCTCTTTTCCAGACTAAACAAACCTAATTTTTTCAATCTTCCCTCATAGGTCATGTTTTCTAGACCGTTAATCATTTTTGTTGCTCTTCTCTGGACTCTCTCCAATTTGTCCACATCCTTCCTGAAATGTGGTGCCCAGAACTGGACACAATACTCCAGCTGAGGCCTAATCAGCGCAGAATAGAGCAGAAGAGTAATTTCTCCCATCTTACTTACATGTGTGTACCTTACCTCAGCTGTCCAATGAAGGGATTAAATCTCTTCACTGGGGTGAGAAAAGAGCTCCCGCCCTGCTCTATAAAGGTTACATTTGCTTCCATGCTTGGAGGGAAGGGCCTTTACGGCTGTCTGAATGAGCCCCAGCTGAAGTGGCCACCTTGAAGGGTGTAGTTGAGATCTTCTGCAATGAGCAGGAAAGTGTGAACATAAACCAAGCTGACAGAGCCAGTGGTTTGTTAATCATCCCTCTTGTGCAAAGGGAGACTTGAATTGTTTAGAAGCAACCCTCTGCAAAGGTTCCATTTTGTGTTTGTCGATGCCAATCTGTTGAGATGAGAAAAGAGCTATTTGCATTGTTTCCCTTTTATAACAAGGGAAAAGCAGAACTACTCATTTGATCTTGCAGAAAGGGAATACTTCAAGTTACCCCTCAACCACCGCCAAGAAGAAGCTAGACCTGTTAATTTCCCTCCTTAGTCAAGTTCAAATAGCTGCCTACTTGCCTGCCAAGAAAGAAAGCCCTAAAGAATTGTTCCCTACTATAACGAGAAAGGACCTTGTTTAACTGTTCTCAAGTCTTTGTGTTTCTATTTTCTTTAAAGAGTTCGCAGTGCCTTATTCAAGGGATGCTCTAGTTAACATTTTACACGTTTTACACAGTGCTGGTGGCAATTTCCTATACCAATAAAAGATATAACACAGAAAACAGCTGATCCTTGTGTATATATGCATCTAATCACTTCTGCCTTTATTGTTAAAAATAAAATTTGAGTTTTGCATTGTATGTTACGGAGCTATAGAAAGGACATTCTTTATCCCCCGAAGAGTCACAGACATGAAAATAACAATGAAGACAGCAGGAGTGAGGGGCAAGAATAAAACAAACACAAATAGTAAACCCTATCCTCAGGTTTTCCAGAGCTCTGCTAGGAGTGGCGGGGGTAAGGGAGGAGGGGGCTGAAGGTGGCTTAAACCCGCCTCTGCACTCCCAAAATCACCAAGGTAGCCAGCAGCTGGTTCAGCCCCTGGACCAAGTCATAACCACCTCAGAAGTGCCCCATAAGCTAGTGCAAGGTAGAATCGTATGAGAGGTTGAAGGCTGTATAGTGGCAGAGATCACTAAAGTGTGCTGTGTTCTGTCAATACCCTCTCCTGACTCTGGTAGAGACCCTGCCCCAGGTACAATTTAAGAGATATTGTATTGAGCTGCTATACTCGCTGTATGCCAGTTGGGGATTCTCCTACTTAAGGGGAATCTCCAATTGCCCTTTCAAGGCAGCTTTACAGACCCTTTGTTCTTCTCCAAAGGTGCAAAGAGATCCTAGGGTCTGGCCCAGGCTTTCAAACCTATTTTTAAAGCTGTTTTTGTTGTACTCTGACTAATTTTCAAAAAGTTCTTTGGTGTACCGAGTTTGTTTTTAAAGTTGGGGTACGTTGGAGACACAATACTAGACGTAATTTCAGCTAATATTGAAATATAGTAACACTATGCTGTTCTTTTCTGACTAAACTAGATATTACTCCTCCCAATTCATCCTCCAAGCTAATTTGTGTGTCTAAAACAGCAGCACTGTTGTGTATCATTATTCATTGCTTCTAATAGTCTTTTCTTAGGGAGTTTTATTTTAAGTCTTACTTCTTGGTTTAGTATTTTGAGATCATATAACCCTTGTTTCATACTACAGGGCTAGCTGCACTTTAGACTCCTTTAGCTCTCTGATAACAGAGTCACTGCCTTGACACGTCCCTGGGTAGAACCATATGATCCTACCACTATTTTATATTGGATCTCGAGATTGCAGACCCCCATTTTTGTGTAAACTTGACAGGCCCAACTGTATTTGGCATCTGTGAGAAATTTCCCTACAGGAGGCTGTGATCTGCAGTTAATTCAAGGAACTCAGGAAACAGCATCTTCAAAACAAATACATTGTTTATTCACCCAAAGGTATATAGAAAGCAGAGACAAGGGATAAAACAACAAATGGCCTATATGCATGGATCTTACCTAAACTTTATTTTTCCTTGCAAGTTTTGGCTGAGCAGAACTTACCCCAGACACCCATACTCCGAGGCTGGGAGAAAAAGACAGCTCCTCCCACATTTCCTCCATATCTTTCTCATAGAGACTTGCTTCCAGATTGTGCTGCCCAGTCACATACCCCTTCCTCTCTAGGAGGGAGACTGTAATGGTGTAGTGTCCCTTTGATCCTAGGTTTGGGTTTGGGAAAAATAAACATGATAGCTAGGCTGGAGCCAGACAGGTGTGCATTTCCCAATAAATAGCTCCTGCATTGTTCCAGTAAGGACCCTTAATATTCTTGCTGGATATACTTAATCTTTCATGGAGTTGAAGGACAGAAAGGATCATTAGTCTGACCTTCTGTATATCACAGACCATTAAACTTCACCCCATCTGGTGTCATGTTTTCAGTTGTGGTGAATCCCTGATGAGCCAGTGGAAAGCCAACTGTAAATCAGGGAAATAACATTCCTTCCTGACTGCAGCAGGCTAAAACCCTGAAGCATGAGATTTGATTGTAGTTATTGTCTTAATGAAGAGCTGCAAGTCTTATGTCCATGCTGTGAGCAATGCAGAGCTTCCTGTTCACCCCAAATCCCATGCAGAAAGGAAATTAAACAGGGCAATTCAGAGATGTGCAGAATCCAAGGCCTGTTAACTCAAAATAAAAAGCTAGTTTTTTAATCAAAATGTCATGTGGTACAATTAATTCAGTTTTATTAGATCACATATGACAGCTTTTGTGAATTCACAAAAGAAAAACATACACAATCTAAAAGAGCAATTTCCATATAATACATTAAAGTAGTCATCAGAACTTAATAAAAACTCTCTTCTTTTGACACAATGCTAAAAGGGCAAAAATTGCCGCTGATTTAATTACTACCAGGAAAAATACTAAAATCCATCTTTTAAGATGTTTAAAGATTTATTTTTATACAAAAGAAGCAAAATCCAGGATTCTCTCAGAAGCTGGAAAATTCTGCATTCCAAAAGATAATGAAGTAGATCTTCCAATGCTTCAGAATTAGATGGCCAAAAATGAAGATGTATAGGGACCTTTCCATATTTAGCTTTAAGGACATCACTTTCCATGGTTTGGAAACTTACCTGAGTATATGTCATACATAAATGAGGATTTGATAACTCATTCATAAACAGTTCAAGAACATGGGTCATCTTCAAAATAGAAAACCAAAAGGCAAATTTAGACTCATACCCAGATCTTGTTGGTAATATCTGTTAGTCTCTGTTTAAGTAGTTGGTTATACTGATTAAAAGATATTGAGAATAAGTGATAATAGAAAAATCCATCCTACCTATAATAAATTGGAGTACATAAGTTGTTCCTCTATGTCAGGGGTGGGAAAACTTTTTGGCCCAAGGGCCACATCTGAATATGGAAATTGTATGGCAGGCCATGAATGCTCACAAAATTGGGGGTTGGGGTGTGGGAGTGGTCGAGGGCTCTAGCTGGGGGTGTGGGCTATGGGGTGAGACTGGGAGCTGCGGAGCAGGCACTTGGGAGTGGGAGCAGCATGCAGAGCCCCCTGGCTGCCCCTACATGTAAGAGATGGAGGAGGGCATGCCGCTGCTTCCAGGAGCCACACAAGCCCTGGACCCTGCTCCCCAGTGGGAGGTAGAGGGCCGGATTAAAATGTCTGGAGGGCCGGATGCGTCCCCCAGACCGTAGTTTGCCCACCCCTGCTCTGTGTCCTGAAGGCAAAGACGGGGCAATCCGTAATCTAGAAGACTACAGATTTTAGACCAAAATTTAAGAAAAATAATACAAACTCTTCTACTTACAGAAAAACACCCACCCCTCAGAATGTAAAAATGATGCAGGGGTAAAATTTGGGAGAATTAAAAGGCTTCTTGAAAAATTATTTTGAATAATCTCTGAAACTGAAATTTGGCCTCTAAACCAAACTTCGACTTCATAGAGCATCTGTGATATTATTTTAAAATTAAATATTCTTAGCTCTGAAGCAGCTCTGTTCTCCCCATACAAGTGAGTAAAACAGAGCACCCCCTTGAGCAGAGCTAAGGGCCTTTTGTTTTAAGTCTTTATGATAAGGGGACCAAGAGCCCAAATGATGAAATTTTATTCCTAAATAAGTAAAAGCAGAGACTTTTTCTACAAGATGGCCTTCTATCTTCCACTCAATTTGCAGAGGGTTCTTCCCAAAATTCATGACCTTGGTCCTATTACAATTGAGAACCAGGTCTTGAGAATTACAATAAGAAGTAAAACAAGATAATAACTAGCTGAGGCCTCTTGGAGTTTGCAGTAAAACAACCACGTCATCGGCATATGATAACACTTGGATAGATCTACTCTTAATTTGCAACAAAGAGAAATTATTTTCCTTTAAAACATCCGCCACACGTTATTAATATATAAATTAAAAAGAAAAGGTGCTAGAAGGCATCCCTGACATACTCCTCTAGAAATAGCAAAAACTTTAATATATTGTCCATTGACTTTAGGTCTTACCATAGCCATATTACCCTAGTGTAGAGTCTCCAAAATATGCAAAAGTCTTAGATCAACACCCATCCTTCTTAAGTTCATCCAAAGTTTGTTTTGGTTAATAGAATCAAATGCCATCTTCAGAGCTATAAAATCAACATACAATCTAGTACCCTTAACCTCATGTGTAACTAAGTCAAATGCCTTGGAGAAATCCAAGTATATTGCATTTCTAAAGCAGGACAAAAGAACAAACAACCCAACTGAACAGCATATTTGACCTATTTTCCATGAAGCCACACTGGTACTAAAGATATTTTAATCCCTAATTAGTTAATAGAATTCCCAATTAATTGTTCCATCATTTTACGTGGGATCATTGTCAGGCTGAATGGTGTATAGTTTCCTGAGTCATTCTTTTTTTTAACTCTCTTTTTTTAAAAAAACCCTATTTTGTCAGTCCTCCAATCCTTTAAAAATTTCCTCAGAATTCAAAGTTTGTTTAAACATTAAAATTAGTGGTTCAGGGAGCCATTAATTTAAGACTTTTGGGTGTTGATTTGAAAATGTTTAATTTGAGCAGGTGCTCCCTCATGTCCTCCTTTGTTCCAGATGGTAAACTTTCTGTTCCATCCTTAACATCATATCTTCCTCCTTGGTTCCAAATACAGAAAAGAAACACCTATTGAATACTTCTGCCTTTTTTTCATCACTAAAATTTTCCCATCTGCATCTAGAAAGGGACCCATACTTGACCTGGGATTTTTTTTTCTTAATATGTTTAAAGAATGACTTCTTATTGCCTTTAATCCTATTGGCCGCTGATTTTTTTTCATTGATTAGGATATGAAGACTGTTTGAGGAGTTTGACAGGACATTTGCTCTGCCCATGCTGGCCAATCCGAATTAGTATGTGGACTGAGAATTACAGGAGGAAGTAAAGGATAAGTAATACTAAGTCTAGAGAAGGGACACCAGAAGGAAGGGAGAGAGCGATGGTAATGGTGCACTGTAAAGAGTCAGATGACTCTGAAATGAAATGTATCACCAAGTATTCCAACCTTAGGAGATTTATCTGGCCAAGAAACTATAAATACAGATTGAACTACTGATTTATCTGACTCAATGAGTACCGCTCAGTGGTACTCTTTATTACCTTACCACTAGGGTATCCAGCCCCTAATACTTTTTGTTGTCCATCTCTGTACCCTTTCTGTATCTGCTCTGTCTCATCCAGATAAGAGTATGCCATCCATTTTTATAATGGCATTATATTTCCTTTATTTCTCATCCCTTTCTTGTTTTTATTTCATCCTGAGCTTTGGTCGGTGGTTTGATTTCTGCTGCATATTAAGCAGAGGTTTCAATTAAAATGTCACTGTGACATAGTCAACTGAATAGCCTTCTGATGGAAATAACTTTCAGTAACTAACAACCTAGACTGGATTTGAACTGATGACCTAGGGGTGAAAGACTCAGGGGCAGAGTCATATAGGGGGACTTAGTTGTTGCACTGACTAACTTTTAGGCACCCTGCCACCTAGTGAAATGTAGGCCTCCAGGCTCTCCATGCATTTTATAGGGAGAGTTAGGAACCTAAAACAAAAGATTCATAGAACCAATCATGCTGAATTGGGGAGCTGCCTAATCTAGACAGTAGAAAAAGCTGAGAAGGGAGGGAGGCACCTATCTTTACTTGGGATTCATAGTTGAGAACCCATTCCTGGAATTAGGTGTTACCTGACACAGGCATCTTTCACAAGAAAAATGTTGGTGGTCTCACATGTGAGAGCCCTTATGACATTGGCAGACCAGGTGCCAGCTCATGCCAAGACCCCTAGGCCTCAGCTGAACACTGACAAATACATGGCTAGAAGCAGCCTGGCTCACTTGTGTGTTAGTATTGTTAAAATAGGTATTAGATTTATTAAAAATATGTTTAGTGTTTAGACATGAAATGCTTGTAAATTGCTGTATGCATTAATCTCACATATATCATCTATATCCCATGTTATACTGTAATATTTGAGTGTTTGCTCTGAAACTGTAAACCACCAGTCAGAAGAGAAGCAAGTGTGAAATGCTACTTTTCAAGAGGACATGGATAATAAAAGAAGGCCCACAGATACCAGCCAAACCATTGTGGAACATCAGAGGTCAAAATACTTTGCTGATTGCTTTTCCACCTCCACTTCACCCATGAAGAGGAGATGTGCACGTGAACTCTTCCCATCAGCTTGAACTCTGGGGGAAGGGAATAAAAATCCCTGACAAGAAGAAACTCTATCTCTGAGCTGCTTGGACATTGAGAAAACAAGATTTCTAAGCATAAGCAAAGGATCCCCAGCTGCTTAGCCTGGGTTAGCCCTAAAGGAAGTATAGAGCTTGCATATTGCAGCAGCTTTGGAACTGAAGACCTGTAACTCATTTGTGTGTGTATGTTTACCTGCTTTGACCTCTCATTTCTTTTTCTTAGTTAATACATCTTTAATTAATTTATTATAGGATAGGCTACAAGAATTGTCTTTGGTGTAAGCTCTAAAATGTAATTGATCTGGAATCTGTGCCTAGTCCTTTGGGACTGGGAGTAACCTGAACATTGTGGTGATTTTTGGTGCAAGGACCATCTATCACAAAGGCAATCTTGCCCAGGTTTCAAGATAGACTGGAGTACTGAAGGGGACTGTCTGTGACTCCACGGTTAGGCTGTTATAGTGCCTGAGGTGTTTACAATTGATACTTGGTTGGTGAAATCTAAGTATGGCACTCACAATCAGTTTGGGGTGTGTGCCCTGCTTCTCAACCGTCTGCCCTGAAATTGGTACTCATGCTCCTGAGCCGCTCTGGCAGCGTGACAGTCCTAACCACTGGACTATTGAGTTATTTTCTCTCTCTCTCTCTCTGGTCCAATGACTATTTAAGTATATCATACAAAGTGGAAAAGTTTCCACAGGACAGATTGAGAGACCCACCCCAAAATAGCCTATAGCCCCGTAGTTAGGGCATTCACCTGGGAAGTGGGAGACCTGGATCCAAGTCCTTGCTCTGAATCAGGCAGCGTGGTGATTTGAAACCATTTTCCCACATCCCGGATGACTGCTTTAGCCACGGGGCTGCTGGGTATGGAGGGTACGGGGACGGAGGCATCATTGGCACTGACACCACCATCCTCCTCCTCCTATATGCATCTTGTACTGGTTAGTCATGCTCTGAGTGCACCTACCCTCAGACAAGGTCGGTGGGGGCATGCTTGCTTTGTGAATCCCATTGGGGCTTAAGCAGGAATTAGACACCCGGCTGCTTAGCGGGGCCAGGACTTAGGCAGTTTTGTTTGTGCTCACCAGCATAGGTGCTGGAACTGGGGGTACTGGGGGTGCTGCCACACCCCTTAGCTTGAAATGGTTTCCATTACATACAGGGTTTACATTTTGGTTCAATGGCTCTCAGCACCCCCACTATAAAATTTGTTCTAGCACCCCTGCTCACCAGTAGACATTTAGGTGCCACAGGGACTTTTCCAGTAGAAATGTAGATGTCTAGGGACTTTAGGCATATGCAGAATGGGGTAACAGTTGAGCAAAGTTTTTCTGAATGGCAGTGGTGCATAAATGTTTGATTTAGGCCCTTAACTGCCTCCTTAAACATCTAACCCTCAGTGTCCCAGAATTTTTTTTAAAAAATTTTCCAAAGAAATTGCAAAACTTCCTTTGCTTTTGCTCTCTCCGGGCATATTCTGTAGCACTTTTAGTGTTTGTGAGTAATAAAAGCTGTATGTCTACCAGTAAGACAGCTGTAATTTCAGTATTTTTGTCGTGTTGGTTTTCTTTTTAGCTGAATGTCAGACTCAAAAAAACCAGTGTGACATTTATTTCTTTACTCACCATTGTTTGTATAATCTAATGGAGTTATAAATGGTCAGTTTCCGTTTTCTTGTTTACTGCATTTGCGTCAAAGGTTTCTTCTATTCCTATACATATTGCATCTGAGGAATAAAGAGAGACATTGTATTCATATTACATGACTCAAAGCCACTGAGCTCATCTAAAGTGTCAAAATTAACTTAAACAGGCTTTCTTTAGCCAAGTGTACAAAAATAAGCACCAAGGTTTTGTCTTCTGTCATTACACCAGTTACATGCCTTCAGATGATTCCCTGTGGTTTTGATAATTTCTTCTGATGGAATTAATAGTTTTAATGGCCAATTTAAATGGCTTGGGATGGCTTTTATTCTGTCCAAATTAGTTTCTTAACCCTAGTCTTAAACTTTAATTTGAAAGGAGTCAAAGGTGTCGCTTCTGTGCAGAAAGTCAAAGTAAGTCTTGGTGCCTGGGAAGCCAGTGGCTTTAGGCCCTGTGAATTTGGGGAATCTATGCATATAAAGACTAACCTCCCAACTTCCATTTTTTGAAGTAATTGTTGAGTTTCTAGCCTGGGCTAAGGGGGATAAAGAGGGGAATGGCAGATAACCATGAAAATGCAAGCTGATTGCTACAGTTGAAAGTTTGTAGCAATAAGAGTCAGAGCAAAAGGCACAGAAAAGAGAAGTTTAATAATAAATACTTTGCCCATTTATAGTGGATGCCATGCCAGGATCTCAAAATGCTTTGTAAATAATAATTAATATAGATCAATAACACCACTGTGAAACAATTGAGTATAATTCCTACTTTTCAGATGAGTAAATTGAAGCACAGCAAAATGAAGGCTGAATTAACGTGTGCAAAATCCATATTTAGGCATCTATATAGTGTTCTGATTTTCAGAAATCACAGCTGCCATTGAAGTTCCTCTGAAAATCAGGGTTTTTATTTAGGGGCCTAAGTTTAGGCAACCGGAGTTTGAAAATATTGGACCAACTGACCTGTCCCCATGTCACATTTTGTACTAGAGCTGCAAATAGAACCCAGACATCCTGGCTCTCAGGACTCTGCTTTAACTGCAAGATGATCCCTTCTTCTTCAAGAGCCAACGCAACAGGGGAGATTGCAAGTGAGCGGACGAGAGAAGATGAAGTGAATGTGGGGGAAGTGATCTTACTTTTCCAAGAAAGCATAATATTTTTAAATGAGTAAAAAGGATAGAGAAAGAGAGAAAATGTTATGAAGATAGAATAGGTTGTGTATGGGAGTGGTGAATATGTGGATAAAATAAAAGAATTCTCTTTCCAATCCAATCAAATCCCTGTTCTTTCGTTTGAGCCTCAAGTTTCCTGATCTGATCTTCAATCCTGCTGCCTTTTTCCCTTCTCCTCCAAGACTGGAGATAACTGTCTCATTGTGACTAAGTGACTCCATAGACCATTCCCTCACAAGCGTTTTTTGTTCCCTAATATGTCACCCATACTTCATCCCGCTGCACCATTTTACCTTCTATTAGTTGCTTTTCCTGCTGCAGTCCTGCCCTTGAATCTCCTTGGCATGGATTTCAAACTAGTTGATAGTTATACTAATTTTCCACCATTGATGGTGTCTCAGACTCTAGATTTGGAAAACACATATAAGGTCAGCTAGTCTGCCTGCCTGCCTGCCAGAGCAAGATTTTTCCCTACACAATATTTGCTAACATTTTGTCCACTCCAATTTAAATCTGCCAAACAATGAGGCTTCCGCCAATTCACTTGGGAGATGATTTCACAGACCAATGTAATGATTTTTTTTCAGGGAGTGCTAGTCTTAACTTTGAATTTTCTGTCCTGTACACTTTTAGTGTGGCAACCTTTGTGATATTTTAAACTGAATTTAATACAGTCACTTGCAGATACATTAGATGACACGGGTGATCCGGATAAATTCGTCATTCATGGGGCTGTCACATGTCATTTCATAAACGTTCAAAGGAATGTATCTGAAGTTAATAGACACTTAAAAGAATGGTGCCATTGTGTTAGCCCTGTAACTTACCATGAAAGGAAGATGAGGACCAAATTCTAAATCCATTTGTATAGTTCTGCACACTTACCGCATTTGTACACAGAAGCAGAAAAAAGCTTCAAGAGCTTCATTAAGTTTTCCTGCTATTTAATCTATCCATATAGACAGTTTATAAGGCATGTGGTGTCTTATGATACAGTAGTTCCACTGCAGAGACTAAAGCAACAGTTTTGTTTGCTGTTTAAGAAATATCTCTCCTTGAATTTGATTGCAAAAGTGTAGTCTAAATGAAGCTCAGGAAATTGCGTTCTGACTTCCTGCATTCTCTTTTAAGTTTCAGTTGAAAGATATTCTTCACTTCTAGTCCAAAACTCTTATGTAGTGTTCTGCATTATGAAGGGCCAATTATCTTCAAACCCTATTCATATTAGTAATCTTTATACAAAAAGCCCCATTGGATGTGGCTTTTCTCTCTCTTCCACTAGTGTAAATCAGACATAAGCCTGTTGGGCAGAACACGTCATCTCTCTGTGCTTCAGTTTCCCCATCTGTAAAATGGGGATGATGATACTGAACTCCTTTTAAGGTGCCTTGAGATCTACTGATGAGTTAGGTATTGTTATACCAGTGTCATAATGTGTGAATAATAATTGTAGGATAAAGGCACTTTCATAGATTCTGCTCTTCACACAGAAGTAGATTAGATCCAGGTATTTAGGCTCTGATCCTGAAAAATGGATACATCTGAGTGGACCAGAAGACCATAGACCAGAGTGGAATATGTCTACCAGAAGTGTCATTTACTTCAATAAGGCTCAGAATGGGCAGAGAGTCCACCTGCAGAGAGTAAGTTACAGGAATAGGGGCATAGTTTTAGATATGTGAGATGACTTGTTATATAGATTTTTTTTTAAAAAAAGTTAATGTGTATATATTGTGGATTTTAAAACTGGAGAGCCCAGCTTTCATAACTGCAAATTATGTTACAGCTCTGAGTGGAGATGAACTCCTTCCAAAGCATTGCTTGATACATGAAGAAAACCCAGACTTGTATCTGATAAAGCCTCAGCTAATTTTCTGCTTCAGATTTTCATGAGAGCTCCACAGAAACACATGTGCACACATTAAGCATGGCCCTGCTGTGGATGTATTGGGCCTGTCTTGTTGTTCTTGGAAGACTAGGCAGTTCCCCCAACATGGCAGTAACACACTCATGATCACAACTGTATGTATTTAACACAGGCCTGTTGTCTCTGGCCAAAAGCCCCTTTAACCATGTAACAAAATTTCACTAATGTAATCTCTTTGCAACATACCGGAGTTTGCTTCCTTTTTCTCTGTTCTTCCTAATCTTCCTGCTGTCTGCAATTCTGTAGAATAAGCACCTTGAATATATGTATATAATTACTTCAAGCACTTACATTCAAAGTGAGTATGTACTTAAGAATATGTGAGAGAGGTGCTGAATTTTTTCCCTCTACCAAATGAAAGATCATTTAAAGGTTTATACCAGCTATGAAATTTCCAAAGGCATTTTGGTAGGTGCTAATGCTCAAATATTTATTAGTTGAATTCTGCAATAATATTTATTTATAGCCTTATCTCCAAAGATCTGCAAGGTATATATTATTAAAATGGGATCCATACTGGTTATTGTTGCCTCTCAATACATAATTTTCTCTGCAATTTTCTTTGCATGTATCCATTTTAGGCTAAAAGAATCCTAATGTCTTCTGGAAATTTCAGCTTTTGTTCCATAAACATCTTGGGAATCGAGAATGCAATAAATCACTCTGACTGACAGCTTTGGCATTTCACAAGGGTGAATCTCCAGCATGTAACTGTGGTATTGAGAATTTTTCAACACATGGTACCAAACCTGTCAGAAAATGTGGTTTTGATCCCTTCGAACTGTCCAATTTTTTGTCCACACATTTCCCTTGGTTGTTTTAAAAGTGCACTGTGAGTGCTTGCCGTATGTGGAAGGTTTATAGCAGGGCGTTTTTTTTAAAGGGCTTTGTTATTATCTCTTCTTAAAGAAAAAAATCCCGCTGTGCCTTGAAGATTTTGATGTGTTTCGTAGTCAGTGTAAATGTTAGAGAGACTCACAAGATAGGCTCAGTCACTTAGACATTATCAACCTCTGCAAAACATTCACACAAATTATTGTACAGCAATACATTTTTTCAGTTATTCTCTTCCTTTTCCTTTGGCAGTTTTAAGCACTTTTGTGTACTATAATGTCCTGAATTCCTATTCCAATGGAATATTTTCTATTCAACTTTCATGTTCTATAGTTTGGAAACTAGACATCCTAGGTAATGACGCTTCCAGTGATGTTTGGATTGATGGAAGATGTCCTGCCACATTGCATGCTTAAAACGTTATATGCATTATTTAGTCTCTCTACCTGCTACAGTCAGCTGAGATCGGTGGAGGGGAGACTCCTCTCCATGATCTCAATTTGGTTTGAGCAACTGTTATCGCAGTGTCATGATTGCCACATGTCACTTAGCTAAAGATAATGGAATATTTTTTAATTGGGGGAACTTTACAATAAATAATGGAAAGAACAAATCCTAGAGCCACCATAATTGGTGCAAATTGAAAGAAGGTATAAGCACTGATGTTAGGGATAATGTGGAGTATGTTGTAGAAAATGTATTATGAAAGATCCCTTATGGCAGCATAGCAGAAGGAGATGGGACTCTACAGCTACCTATCCTCAAACATCAAAGTACACACCTTTGGGCTTCATTTTGTCCATCACTGCATTGATGGGGAGATGACTCAACAAACCTTCCCTACTCTTAGAGGGCCTGAGAAGGGCCTGGGAATAATCACAGTCCTTGCATTTCCCAGAGTACCAAGACTGATGTAGTCCAAGTCTGACATTTGTTGCTAGCCTTTCCAAAATGGACAGAGGTAGAATCATGGACTCACTCATCTGCTGTCTCACCTAGGGAGCACAGGCTGCACCCTGGCCTAGAGTGATGTGGTGGCTGCAATCCCTGTATGTTCCCAGAGACAGTGTTCATATCTGAGGTTCATATCATATCAGTGTTCATATCTACACTTGAAACATAGGCCAACATAGCTACATCAGTCAGGGGTTTGAAAAATCCCCACCTTTGACCAGCATAGCTATGCCAACCTAACCCCCACTGTAGACACAACAATATCAATGAAAGAGACCTAATGTTGACCTAGCTACCACCACTCATGGAGGTGGTGTTCTTACACAGACAGGGAAAAAACCCTACAGTCTTATGCCAGCATAGCTACAGTGACATAGACATACCTTGAGACATGTTGTGCCTGATTCCTGAGTGCCTCATTTACATCTGTGCAAAGAGAGTACAAAATGGGTGTCAAATGCTACCCCTGGGGCAAGTGAGTGAGGAGTTCTGATTTAGTTGCATTTAACTCTCATTATGCACATAGTAAAATGACAACACAAGGTGCAAGGCAATCCACTCCAATGCCTCCAGAGACTCCTGTTGGAGCAATGCAACTTCATGCTACAAGCTGTTCCTTAGGAACAAATGAGCCTTTTTCGCTTACCACACCGCTGCCTATTCCTTTAGCATGGTATTAATGGTCTTCCTCAGACTTAGAACAGACTGGCAAATGCTGCTGTAACAATGTTACTGTAAATAGTATTCACTGTACTGTAAATGGGGAACTTTCTTTTGTTTTGTGACTCACTAATTAATCTTAAAGAGAAGAATATCAAATATGCACAGATATGGTATGTAGCTCTTTCCCTCATCCCTGTTATTCCCTCTGCCCCAAAAAATGCACTGTAATTGGTGAGGGTCCTTAGTATTGCTGAATGGGGTCCCTCAACCTCTTATCACCGAAGTAGTTCCCAGTACTTCCTTTTCTCTAAGATGCTCTTCCCCCTCATTGTAAATCCTCTTCTGCCTTCTATGCCCAGAGACCAGCCATGCTGCTGAAGCTTAAAGGACTAATGCATTCTGTTAGAAAGCTATAGTTTGACTTATGAACGTCTGGATACGGGGTGAGGGGGTGGGGGAATCCAAATGAAAAAAGTTTACCATTCCACTCCTGCCTTCCAGGAAACTGAAAACATCAACTCCACAATGGCTTCCAACGTACAATGTTTTCATGTTAACATGGAAATGAAGCGTGGAGGAGAGACTTCAGAATGCAACTGGCAGCATAGAACAGCCAAAAGATGGACTTTTTTTCCTTTGCAATTACAGTAGAAACAATTATGAAAACAGAGTCTCCCCCATCCTTCCCTAAAGCAAGCTAGAATATTTAAATAGGTTCAATGTGGACATCTAATTTGGTAATCATTTCAAGTATTGCTAAGAGCTTATGCATTCTATGCAACTTCAAAAGCTATGATTGCAATTAACTAGGAATTCACATCAAACTGAGCAATTCCCCCCACTGTGGAAGGATTCCTAGTATGCACTGAAACTGTGTTTCTTCTATTAGAATGTGCCCCCTGACATTTCTCTCAATTAATCCTCAATTATTATTGCATTTTAGTAATAATTAATAAGTGGCATAAATAACTGTTCATCAGAATAATGTTTAAATGATAACATGCACCCCAGTGGAAGCAATACATTTGTGCCTTTAAATAATACAGACTAGGAGGATTCTTTCTTGGGCTGTGTGGACCCATGTCATTTGCTGTGCAGGCTAGAAATTCTGTGGGAGTGTGTGGAAGGGAGAGGGAGTTGTTTGATTGCCTGCTTCATTAGATTGTTGAGAGTTTCCTGTGTGTTCCCCTTCATGGCTTGTTCCTTCAGGATATCAATGTCCAAGTTTACAGTTCCTATCAGGGAGTCTCTTAGGCAGAACAAAAGCTCAGTTGTTAAAAAGTGTCATAGAGCAGCATGTGTGAGACACAAGATTGAATGTCCTTCAGGCACGCAAAGACAAAGCAATGCTAGGACACCAGCAATGGGGCTTTTCACCATGAGCAAACAGATGGCCACAGTAAAAAAGACCAGTCTTTATGGAAAAGAAATTCTTCCACCCCCATCTCACTCGCTTGCAGTTTCAGGGCAACATTTGATATGCTGCAATATCATCGGATGTTTGCGTCCTTTTAATTAAACCAAGAGGTTTGGAATAAGAATGGCCTTGTTTTCAGAGAAGTGAGTTCAAAAGAAAGATAATGGAACTCCTCCGTTTGCAAAAGGCTTGTGTGTAATTTGTCCTTTGCAAGAGCAATCAAAGATAACCTGTGTGCAATTGATTACAGGCATTGGATCCTTTTAATTACTTGTTTCTTCACAGTGTTCTAGTTACAGACTGAAAGTAGATATGTCTGAGCTGTCTCTAAGCTGGAGTACTTCCTTTGCTTACATGGTTAAATAATAAAGCTATTAGTAAGCCACACCCTATAGAACAATCCTATCAGAGTCAGAGAGATCCAGAATTTCACCTTACTTTGTCCCTTCTACCAGCTATTAGGTGTTTGTGTAGAAAACAAGGTTAAAGAATATCATGGTGTTCTCTGGTCCAAAAAAAAATAAAAAGTACAGGGAGGGAAAAATGCCCTCTTGTCCTTCAAGCAGAGGATACCTGCTAACAAAAAGGTGGGGCGGAGATGGAAAAAGGTTTCATTTGCAAGAACAGGAAGTTGGATCCATGTTCAGCAGATCACCAGAGTGAAGAATTTACATGTCAATGCCACTGCAGATTGCAGTCAGGCTGAATCTGCACTTAGTTAATGTTTTTTTTTAGCATTTTGATTCAGCACTTGTATTTCTGAGTAAAATAAATCCAGAAAATGCCAATAAATGATTAAATGCACTAGCTTTTACCTTTTTCATAGAACACTGTAACTTCATTACTTTGAGTTGATCTTAATAAGTCTTCAAATATCTATCTAGCTATTGCTTTGGACATTATTATAAATTCAGTCAGCAATTATAGCTTTTTGCCACAAAGTTTCTATGCTGACTTTTTTTTTGCCTGACAGCAGGTAAGTAGCAAGTAACATTCAAATGTTAACATACTACATTATACATAAACCTGTTTCTGAATAAGTAATGTTCAAAGAACCTAGCTAAGGATTCTGGCTTGCTGGTTGGGAAGCCCTCCTCATTTTTTAAAATGTGTCACGGTTATGCCTATGTGCCCGAAGAGAAAATTTTGGACTAGAACATCTGTGAACTTTATGGAAGTTTGAATCTGGATTTGAACTTAGCAGCTGAGCCTTCTTTCCATGATGGGCCAAACCAATCCCGTAGTTCTGAACAACCCCAACTTTTCAGAAGTTCCATTCTGGATCCAGACTTTGCTATCAGACTTTTTATTAATCTTCGTAATGTAACAATTGCATATAGCATTAAAAAACATTTTGTTGGTGCAAATTCTAACACTTCCTTGTGTGTAGGTGTTAAACTATCCGGAGCAACCTATCTTAAAGTATGTGTGTACATGTGTATGTCTCTGTAATTTTGTACATTTATAAGTGGCCTGAGGGTGCTCTTTTGAAAATGTACCTCTTAGTATATAATGAGAGTTAGGGCCTAATACAAAACATTTTGAAGTTACAATTTTGCGAAGTTTTCATTTTTAATGAAAAATGGATTTTTTAAACAACACTCTTTCAGGAAAAGATCTGTTTCTGTAAAAAGAAAGTGTGGGGTTTAGTCATCGCCAACAATGAACAAAAAATAATTTGGACGTGTTCAGTTTTCTGCTACAGAAAACCAAAAAAATGTTCAGCTGTGTCCTTTTATTTTTTGGTTGAAAACAACAATAATAAAAGTAGAAAACAAAGAAAAATCACAGCAAAAGAAGAAACAATTCTTTCTTAACCAGCTCTACCCTAACGTCTCAGATTTATCACACCTGCTGCCACCTGAACTTCATACTGTCTGGTTACCAGAAATCACCTCCTGGGCTGCTGAACTAGCAAGGAAACATGTATCTTAACATTCCATTTGTTTTAATGGGGAACATTCGTGGAATAGGATTGAATGGCTGTTAGAGCAGGAGCTAAAACAAAGTGAAATGGTGCTAATTAAAAAAAAAGATACCGGCTAGGTCTTGTACAGATTAGAATGCTCTGGTTGGTTTTACTGTCATAATTAACTGAAAAAGTTATCAGAATTTCTCAATCAGCATGAACTTGCTCACAGCTATGTGTGTATCCACTGTCCACCAACTTCAGAGAAACTATATATCAATTCCCTTTGTTGCTTGAGCAACAGAAGCTGCTTCAATGGCTTAATGTATGGATGTCTGTGATCTTAAAATCAGCAGTCAGCATGAGTTCTGTTCTTAAGCCCATGTATACTTTCCATCAGTAACATGTATGTATGTAACACATTAACACAAGAATTAGGGGTCACCAAATGAAATTAATAGGCAGCAGGCTTAAAACAAACAAAAGGAAGTATTTCTTTACACAACAAAGTCAACCTGTGGAACTCTTTGCCAGAGGTTGTTGTGAAGGCCAAGACTATAACAGGGTTCAAATAAGAACTAAATAAGTGCATGGAGGATATGTCCATCAATGGCTATTATCCAGGATGGGTAGGGGTGGTGGCCCTACCCTCTGTTTGACAGAATCTGGGAATGGGCAACAGGGAATGGATCGCTCGATGTTCTGTTCATTCCCTCTGGGGCACTGGCGTTGGATACTGTCAGAAGACAGGATACTAGTCTAGTTGGACCTTTAGTATGACCTGGATGTATGTTCTTATGTATGCCATGGATCATTACTGGTTTTCATTCCAGGACCTAATCAAAGACTCCAGAAAAGCCCAAGACAGACCCTCTTCCATTATCACCGAAAGGATGGACAAATACAAAGAAATTTCCTCAGGATGTTTTCTAAAGAAAATACATTATATTTTTATATCATATAAATGCAACAACAGCTGTTTTACAAAGTGGATGTGCCATAAATATAAGGGAAGGGTAACCACCTTTCTGTATACAGTGCTATAAAATCCTTCCTGGCCAGAGGCAAAATACTTTCACCTGTAAAGGATTAAGAAGCAAAGGTAACCTGGCTGGCACCTGACCCAAAATGACCAATGAGGGAACAAGATACTTTCAAATCTGGAGGGAGGGGGAAAGGTTTTTGTCTTTCTGTGTGATACTTTTACCAGGAACAGATCAAGGATGCAAGCTCTCCAACTCCCATAAAGTTAGTAAGTAATCTAGCTAGAAAGTGTGTAAGGTTTTCTCTGTTTTTTGGTTTGTAAATTTGCTGTGTTGGAAGAAATGTGTATTCCTGTTTTTATGTCTTTTTGTAACTTAAGGTTTTGTCTAGAGGGATTCTCTATGTTTTGAATCTGACTGCCTGTAATATTATTTTCCATTCTGATCTTGCAGAGTTGTTCTCTTACCTTTTTTTGTTCTTCTAATAAAGTTCTGTTTTTTTAAGAATCTGATTGGGTTCTTTTGGGTGTTAAAAATCCGAGGCTGGTTTTGTGCCCGAGGCTGGTTTTGTGCTCATCTTGTTTAGTCTCAAGCCTCCCCAGGAAAGGGGGTGTAGGGCTTGCGGGGATATTTTGTGGGAAGATGTCTCCACGTGGTCTCTTTCCATGTTCTTTCTTTAAATCGCTTGGTGGTGGCAGCATACTGTTCAAGGCCAAGGCAAAGTTTGTACCTTGGGGAAGTTTTTAACCTAAGCTGGTAAGAATAAGCTTAGGGCGGTCTTTCCTGCGGGTCCCCACATCTGTACCCTAGAGTTCAGACTGGGGAAGGAAACTTGGCAGGATATCACTGCTTAAGGCCACAACTTTCATAATTACTTTTTGAAGTGATGAGCAGTAGTTTATAAGGTGAATATTCTGCTTCGCTTACCTTCACTAACAGTGTGCATGAAAAATGCAACAGTGCCACTGCAAAACGACTGAGCAAAAAATGTTCCGCGAGATCACTAGTCCTGCTATCGTACAAATGCATGAGTTACCCATTCATTACAAAGGCTTGGTCCTTAAACAGCTGATTTGGCATCTTCTGCCCATGCAGCAGCTATGGGAGCCTGGGTGTCTTTCCTAATGGCTCTGACTGTATCTAGGGAGAAAAAAAAACCGGCTAACATGCTTTAGAAGGGAGGTTGCAGAATGAATGACTACGGTGGGATGTAGTCCTATGCACAACTCTTTCTGAGCGGACCACTAACTGGCAAGATTTCTCAGGACATCCTCTAGCCCGCCAGGAAGTTAGGATCCTACAAAACAGGCATGGTTATACCTCAGGAGTGACAGGAAAATATCCAGAGAAGAATTTTTACATTTTCTTCAGGCTCAAAACTAATATGCATGGATCTCAGACAGGAATAAGTGGGTCCTGGGGCCCCATTTATTCAGTCTTACTACATCAAAACAGAAAATTGTGTCACCCACACATTCCGGAAGATGATTTCAACTGGCTTGAAGGAGATCATACCTCCTTCAGGAGATATAAGATAATGGGGAGCAAAGAGCACAGTGCCCTCCAAAAGAGAAGACCAGGCAGTAGAATGGGGTAGAACGCCAGTGAACCCCTGTTGTGGTTTAAACGCAAGACAAACAAAGCTTTTAGCAAGCAAGCGGAAGGTCTGCCGTGTCGTCTTTCCACCCTTTTTTAAATTTTTTTTTATTTATGCGCATTACATACTCCAACCGCAAAAGGAAACAATAAAAGGAATAATATGACTTTGATTAATATTTTTATTTACCAGCTTTTATTTACTACATTCCTTGCTCTCAGGCCTTGAGCCCAGTCCAAGGAAGCTTTCCACGGTTTATGTCCTCTGGGTGACTTTCATGGTCCATGTTCTTGGAAGGAGCAGTGTGTGCACTGCTCCTACACACACTCAGCAGTGTGTGCCCTGAATGTTTTTTGGTGCATGAACCCTGCATGAACCCTTCAAACCCCTCTATATCAAAATGATATCAAATAGGTCAGATCTATAGGTCCACTATCCTGCTACAGCTACTATTTGGCAGGAGTGGAGTTCTTTGTAAAGTGAAATTCTTAATGCCTGGTGGGTACTGTGACAAGCTGCTTGAGGATACCTGGAGGTTCTGTGAGACACTGAGCTATCCCTCTCAGCCTCAGCAAGTGGGAACTTTGTTGCAGCTAAGCTGTGTGACAGCCAGTTTGTCTGCCTTCGCAGCAAACTCCTCGGGGCTCTCCCAGCCTAAACCTTGCCTTGCAGGTAACAATCCTCCAGCCTCTGAGTTCCTCAGCAATGATTCTATGCAATGCACAGCCCCTATCACTGTACATTAAGGGAATGGTGAACATAATATCTTCTGTTAAAGAAACAGCAGCTTGTTATCTTGACTGGAGTTAACAATCACTTCAGTTCAATCACAATGCTGGGTTGGTTTAGATAAAAAGCAAAACAAGTTTATTTAATCAAAAAGGGAGGGGTTTATGTGAGTTCAAGTATTAGGGATAAAGATAGAAAGTTTCAGCAGGCCTGAGCAGATGTGGAGGAGTTATAGGGGGCCTAGCCCAGGGAACTCTCATTCACAGTGTGTGTGTTGTTGAGGAGGTGCCTGACAGGGATAAATAAGGGGATGAACTTTGAAAAGATTCTGTTTGTATAAGTGAGGAATGCTTATGTGAACCCAACTTCTGAACGTTTTAAGGTTCATTCCATCACCTTTTGGTGTTTGTGGAGCTATGACTTTCTGCCATCTATACAGAGTCCCATTTCCAGGCTTTCACTTGTCACTGTTGCTACTCAGTACAATTTGCAATATGCATAAAACTGAGATCAGTTACATAGAAAGGGTTGCATTTTATTAATTTGTTTTGAGAGAGGAGCGGATTCATTCCTCTGCCATTTTCACCTGTATGTCTTATGCTTTTTTTAAATGCTTCACTAAAGTGTAGGCAACTGTCACAGGTAAATGGCCCTTTAAGAGGGAGCAGGGTCCAGTGTACCTGAACTTATTACCTGCTGCCCAGTTGGGTTTAAGAAAAGGCACCTGGAACTTATAAGGGTTTGGGGGGCGAGGGAAGACAGCTGCAGATTAGTGTTGGAAGATATCTGTAGATGTGGTGAGGAGTTGCCAGTAAGGCCATGAATAAATAGTGGAAGACATAAGTGGTGAAGGCTTAAACTCCAGGCAAGAAGTGTTGGGAGGAATACAGCCCCTCAGGAAGGAAGGAAGGGCTGTGCCCATCTTGGAAGTGAGATGAAGAGTTTGTAAATCTGAGTTCTATTCTGAAAACCTTTGGGCAAGACTTAATCAACTGGACCCCAGAAGTAGGAATGTTTTGAATATGTGGGCTTTTCAAGAGAGCCTTAGTGAGAGGAACTTAGGTAGGTCTTAGCAGAACCACACTTTCCCAAAAAGGGCTCTACATGGTACATACACCCTTTAACCTGCTTTATTAAATGAAGCAGGTAAGCTGGGAGCCTACCCTTCCTATTTAAAATCATGACTAACAGCACTTCCATCCTCCATGCAGAGGGTGACATTCACATACTGTTAGTGACTTTTTAAAGTAGATCTGTGTTCCTCTTTGTAAAGGAGAAAAAATGATAGATTAATACCAAAAATATTTTATATTTTTAATTGTAGCTGTTAAGCATAGTTTTGAGAAAATGAAATATCAAAGGTTTCAGAGTAGCAGCCGTGTTAGTCTGTATTCTCAAAAAGAAAAGGAGTACTTGTGGCACCTTAGAGACTAACACTTTTGTTTGAGCATAAGCTTTTTTATTTTTATTTTTTTTATTTTTTAGCTCATGAAAGCTTATGCTCAAATAAATGTGTTAGTCTCTAAGGTGCCACAAGTATTCCTTTTCTTTTTGAAATATCAAAATATGTTTCATCAATGTCATACTGGTTTTGATGAAGTCTTAACTGGGAAAGAATTTTTAATCAAAGGTTCTCTGGTTACATCAGTCCAGGAAGAAAGAAATCTGAGTCTATGTAAAACTCAGCTTTTTAATGCAAAAATGGACGTTTTGACACCATTCTGTTTTGTGAAAACATTCAAAAGTTTTTGTTCCAGTCTGAGACAAAAACAAATTCTGAAACCTCAAAAGTTGCAGGGAAGTTGAAATAATTTTCCTCTAGACAGCTCTATTTTTTATTTTATTGAAGATATACAGTAGGACGTCACTAACTCACCCCAATGACTGGGAGAGTACTTGTGAACTACTGAATTTTGCAAGTTAGCAAGTATACAACTATACTCAATAAAAAAGCAATGATAATGCACCACAAAATTCACTTTGTTCATTTATTCAGCAAGTGTATTTTAGTTTTAACTATGTATAATAGTACTCTATAATAGATAAGTGTCCTGTATTATATCCTATAAAAGTAATAACCTAAGTAATCTGAAACCTTAAATCTTTGCTGAGAATTGCATTTGTGTGTAAATTACAGGGTGTGCAGGTTAGCAAATGACAAATTAGTGAGATTCCTCTATAAATTAATTGCCAAATTCAGGAGCTCTTAATTAAATTTCAGGTAACATTTCCATTGAAGTGAATTGAATGATGGGCATTCTTGCCAGCAATTTCAGGAGTTGGCCAGTGGTGTTTAGGTGGGGCTTATTTTATTTCAAGAACAAGCTTACCTTTGCTTATTTTTCTCTGCATGAAGTTCAAAGAGCATACAGTGTGTAATGCCCCTAACTTAGCTGTCTGTCTCCCTAAAAGGGAACTTGCAGATCTAAAATCAGATATGGTAATATTCCAATATAAAGGCTCTTTGCCATGAGAAAAGTGAAATTCCAACTCTACTTCTGTTCTGCTTGTGACAGACAATACTGGATCCATGAGCAAGTCCTGAGAAAACCCTGAAAAAACAGAACTGCTTCATAGAATACCTGTAGCTTGTGCAGCACACATGTTAAACTGGGGCGGGTGTGTGTGTGTGTAACATTTTTGTGATGAATCTTAGCAGTGTAAATGTATTCCAAGTGAACTCCTGCAGGGGAAGTCAGCTATAAGCAGTTCTTGATTCAGGGCAAATCATCAGAATTACCTCCCTTGCCAGTAACTATAAAGTGGTTTCTTGCTTTTTTCTACCATGCAGAACAATCGGATAACTAATCTTTTTTCTTTAAAAAAGAGAGTGCTGCATGTGACATTGGTATAACCGTGTCACAAAACAAATGTCGTGTTGCGGGGGGGAACCTACTATGCACATGGATTAGTGCAGATCCTTAAAAAGTGTGATGCAGATCAAGTGAATGTTCACCTTTGCCCCTACCCTGGAAGTCACAGGAAAAGTTTCTTCTAAGCACAAAGATACAAATACACCAGCTCCTCAAATATACTGAGTTCCTTCAGTTCCCATAGACTTCAGTGGGAATTCAGGGTACTGTTTCACCTTACAAGAGACAATTGGCACCTTGTGGGACCTGGCCCATAGTAACTGGGTCTACTTGAGGGGCAGTCAAAAAGGAATGTGTGTTAGTGCAGGGTGGGAATGCTACTTACTAAAACAGTCAAAATGCACTGCCTTCTTGGGATATGGCTTATTTAACAAATTAACCCAAAATAAACAGGCTCACCTGGTCCTCAAATTGTTCCATCACGCATACCCTAGAGTCTTCTGACCTACAGGCTACTTTCACATCTCTTAATTGCCAAATTCAGGAGCTCTTAATTAAATTTATATCCGGAGTAGAGTAAAAAAGCCACACCTGCTACAGTGCTACTAGAGTTGTTCTGCAAGAGAACTTTGCAAACATGTTACAGAGTGCTTTAGGTATTTGCTTCTTGGCAACTGGCACCCCGGAACCTGCCATATTGTTGAAAGGAAGAGGTGGTAATGAAAAACACCAAAAGATTAGGAAAATGGAGCACCAAGAAGGAACAAATTCTTAACTGAACTATGACTTTCTTTCTGCTCTGAATTCTTGTCCTGCCCACTTCCATGCCCCCAATCTCACCCTAAATAACCAGGTGGTGTGTGACACTTGCTAAAGAGGGATCAGCTTACATAGTGGTCTGTCATGTAGGTGTTTCAATTTGTATTTGATACCCAACTGCATGAACAAAACTTTGAGATCACCCACAGATATTTAAGAAAAACTGAAGTTAGACCATCCACTAATAACAAATGTTGCCACCTTCACTGTTTTTTTTATTAGCCACATCATTTAAAGTGAATTAGAGGAATAGATGCAGAACCTTGGAAGTGTTAGAATCATCTTTCAAAGATGTAAGTCAGTGGTGCTTAGGAAGATTTTTCTTTAAGCAAGAATGCTTCTCACAACAGTGGGAAAAAAAGTGCTCATGTCTACACAGCAAAGAAAAACTCATGGCTGGCCTGTGCCAGCCAATTCAGGCTGTGGGGCTATTTCATTGCTGTGTAGACTTCTGGGCTTTGGCTGGAGCCCAGGCTCTAGGACCCCTTTGAGATGGTCTTGGAGCTGAGGCACCTGTCCAAACCCTGAAGTCTACACAGCAGTGAAACCACCCCACAGCCTGAGCCCTATGAGCCTGAGTTGGCTGGCACAGGCCAGCCATGGGTTTTTCTTTGGTGTGTGGAAATACCCTCAGTTTAAATTGGAGAGTGCATCTGATGAATACTTTTGCCTTTGCTGGATACAAGTGACTTCTCTCTTCCCAGAATGTTTTAAAAATGTCTCTAGATGCTTAAACATCTGTCATTTATGAAGGTGTGCTGTCCCTTTAGTTGAAAGTCCAGTTCATCCTTGTTCTAAATTCTGGTCTAGAGTAGCAAGGTATTTGAGAAGTTGTATTTCCCAGGAGAATCTGGCAATTGTAGGTTGGCAACAAAGAATTCTGGAAAGAGGGAAAAGGGATATGAAAGAGAAGTCCTATTCCTCAATGTAGGGGGTACACGAGAGACTTTCTAGCATTTGTGCAAGACCGGTAGCGTTCCTGCTTTTAGCTTACAGAAGCCTTGGAAAGATGCCTGTGGCAAGAGATAGTGATGTAGCAGGAAACTAAGGAACTTTGGATAAGTAGATTGTTTTACAAAGCAATGTGAGCCCTGAACTTGGGGCTGAGGGTTTGGAACTCACAGTAAAAGCAGGTGAAGGAACTAGCCTGGTGGTCAGGTTTGAGTCCTGATGTTGTTTCCTCCTTAACATTTGTGATTCCAGAGATGGTTGGAGGAAGCCTACTCCCTTACATCAAGAGGAGGTGGCAGCCACATGGATAGAAAGAGGAATGGGGCTTGGGAAGGGCAAAGGGCTCTGTGAAACCCGTGAACCAAGGCAGAAATGTTTGAACTTCTCCCCTTCCAGGCAGAAGAATTCTTATTTGGCTGGAGTGCCAGACTACCCCATGAGTAATAGGAAATAGGCACAAAACAGCCAAACAGTAAGAGGCTGATCACCTATAATCTGAGGCTACAGCCACCCCGATGCTAAATGTTAGCTGCTCATGTTTAGTGGTTCATGGACCACATTCCTGGATGTCATTCCCCAACAGTATGCAGCTATATATTTAGATGTTTTCAGTCCAGATCCTGTGGACACCACACCTAAGTCCAGATCCACAGAGGTATTTAGGCTTTTAGTTGACACTAAAATCAATGGAAGTTAGGACCCTAAATATTTTTGTGAATACAGCTCCAGTCTCTAAGGGAAGCTGAACTGAAGACAACCTTAAACACAGGATGAATGCTGGGGGGGAATTAATATTTAGAGGGGGGAAGGGAATGGCTGAATGAAGCCTCACAGAGCCATGTCCCCAAACTGAGAAACACAGCTGGACTTTGGACAGCTCCATTTTCTTTATTTTTCCTTTAACTACAAAAATGAACTAAGCAGAATTTAGATTTAAGAAGTCAGATGAAAACCAAATTATAGATGGCTGCACTACATTTAACAAACAACTAGATGAATGATTCGATGACTAGTAATGGCACTGTAGAGTATCTTAGCTTTTTGCCAATTACAAGATCAAACTTGCACAAATTCAAAGACTCAATTGTGCCAAAGTCATTCCAGAGTAACTATATAGCACTGGCTGAAAAAGGGGAATACACTGCAAAACAAAATTAATTAAATCTATTACTTTTTCTTGAACTTTGAAATACTGTCAGTTCAATACTTTGAAATTAAAACACATTGACCAGTTTTAGCCACTGGCTAGAGGACACGAATGGTCAGCTATCTTATTGGCCATGATGACTAAATTGGAATCACTATTCAATACAAGATTAAGTATCTCAAAAGACAACCTCTGAAGACGTGTGGAATATTTGTTTAAGAAAGCTACTGGAACTGGCATCGTGCTTTCAGGATACAACTGGCCAATGAGGTTCTGATGTGACACTTGTTTCATTTGCTGAGTGTTGGCTTTAGATATGTCATAAATATAAAGGGAAGGGTAAACACCTTTAAATCCCTCCTGGCCAGAGGAAAAACCCTTTCACCTGTAAAGGGTTAAGAAGCTAAGACAACTTTGCTGGCATCTGACCAAAATGACCAATGAGGAGACAAGGTACTTTCAAAATTGGAGGGGGGGGAGGAAACAAAGGGTTCTCTCTGTCTGTGTGTTGCTTTTGCTGGGACCAGAGCAGGAATGCAGGTCAGAACTCCTGTAAAAAGTCAAAAAGCAATCTAGTTAGATATGCGTTAGATTCTGTTTTGTTTAAGTGGCTGATCAAATAAGTTGTGCTGAATGGAATGTATATTCTATTTTTGTGTCTTTTTGTAACTTAAGGTTTTGCTGAGAGGGATTCTCTCTGTTTTGAATCTGATTACCCTGTAAGGTATTTACCATCCTGATTTTACAGAGGTGATTCTTTTACTTTTTCTTTAACTAAAATTCTTCTTTTAAGAAACTGATTGTTTTTTCATTGTTCTTAAGATCCAAAGGTTTGGGTCTGTGTTCACCTATGCAAATTGGTGAGGATTTTTATCAAGCCTTCCCCAGGAAAGGAGGTGTAGGGCTCGGGGGGATTTTGAGGGGGAAGATGTTTCCAAGTGGGCTCTTTCCCTGTTATATTTGTTAGATGCTTGGTGGTGGCAGCAATAAAGTCCAGGGACAAAAGGTAAAATAGTTTCTACCTTGGGCAAGTTTTAACTTAAGCTGGTAAAAATAAGCTTTAGGGGGGTTTTCATGCAGGTCCCCACATCTGTACCCTAGAGATCAGAGTGGGGAAGGAACCTTGACAGATATGCTGGAGAGTTTTCAGGATGTAGTTTCATAGGATGGGAGGGGATCTTGTCTCTAGCCTGAGAAATTTACTTAAGCTGTTAAGCTTGGCCTTTCTATCTTGTAACTGCCCTGAACTACACTTTTGCACTACATCCATTAACAAGTTTTTTTCCTGCATCTCTCTCACAGATGTGGCTATAAATACTGGGAAGAGGAAAGGGGTTATTTTCAGGGGGGGGAGGGATAGCTCAGTGGTGATGAGCTTTGGCCTGCTAAACCCAGGGTTGTGAGTTCAATCCTTGAGGGGGCCACTTAGGGATATGGGGCAAAAATTGGGGATTGGTCCTGCTTTGAGCAGGGGATTGGACTAGATGACCTCCTGAGGTCCCTTCCAACCCTGATATTCTATGATTTGCAGGGGAGGGGAAGGGTGACTTTCTGAGATTTTGCTTAAAAGCTGCTGTATCTGTTTCCTCAGACTTTTACATAACACTTATCAATGGAACATCTTTGCATAACTTTCATTAAGGGAAGCAGTGCACTTAGACTGAGGCTGTTCTCAGTTCCTGACATGTGGGTTCTGGGAAGCAGTTTTGTACATTGGGCATTCTATTGGATTTCTCCAGTATCATTACTGAGGACTTTGACTGAGGCATATGTGACATTCTGGCTTGCTGATCAGTCGCCATCTCTGTCAACGCGATAGTCGTTGCAGTGTCATTTGATATGCTGGCATTGGGAAACACTGTGGCATGTTAGCTAGTGACAATCTGGGCTCAAACCTTTTAAAGAGCTCCAAATGTGTTACCTCTCCTATTGAAATAGCTGTATCACTTTAGAGATAAGCTAGAACAGGTGCGCCCTCCCCCACTCCCCCCCCAAAAAAACAGTGAAGTGGACACATCAGTGATGCTAGAATGATGACCCATTGATTTTTATGTGGGTGGCCTGTTTGTTACTCAAACGAAGAGACAGCAGCACTATTTCCCCCCGTTAGACACCTAAGTCAATGGATTTGTTGTCCTGAATCAATAGTAGCACTAACTAGTAAGCCAAGTTGTGGCATAGTCATGCAAAAAGACCAAAGCAATATGGTAAACATGATTAATATTAATGGCATGACTGCAAAAAGATAAAGAAAAGAATCAGGAGCACCATGCACTGACGCAGAGTACCATCCGCACAAGATTTTATGTAAACTTTTTCCACGTAGTAGCGGACAAATTCTCAACAATTTGGGATCTGCTAGTCTCCAAGGAAATCATTGTCAGTCAATGCAATCACAATCGCTAATGCATCACAAATCACAACAGCCAGAAGGAAAAAATCTGGCAGCCTGCAAAACCTAAAAAAACAACCCAACTGTAGTAATAGTAAAAAATGTAATGGGAGAGACTATATAAGAAATTCTCAATTCTGCAAACACTGCTAGAACTGAAAAGGAGATGGATGAGAGGTCTACACTATGTGCATCGCTGCTCAACTGCCTCAAAAGAAAGCTTGTATCTTTCCCTCTGTGTCCAACGGACAACAAGCATGCATTTACATAGGAAAAGAGGGGGCAGGGGGAACGCCAACATTGACATTAGGCTCTACCAAGATATTAAAATTTAGCGAATTGAATGATTGTCTATCATCATTTATAGTTCCAGTAGTGCCTCTGTGCCCCAACTGAAATCTGAATCCTGTTGATCTTGGTACTGTACAAATGCAACAGAATTAGAGCTGGTCAGACAAATTCCTCTGAATTAGTTTTTTGTTGGAATTTGCTGATTCATCAAAATCAAAATGTGGCACAGAGATCGGTTGATTTTTGACAAAGTTCCTTGGGAAATCAGGCAGGCAGGGTTCTGATGGAAACCTTCTGGGTTTTCTGCCAGCATGCCCACTGAGAGAGCCCAGGCTTCCAGGGTCTGCAGCTCCAGGACAGTGGGATAAGCTGTCCCTGAGTCAGGGACCCCAGGATATCCATGGCCTGGGCTACCTCACCAGGCAGACTACCTCAGGGCCAGAGCTGCATCCCTTTTCACAAGGAACTTCAAAATCTTTGGTTTTTCACTCTGAAGTGGAACGAAACCAAATTTCAAAACAGCAAAATCCTCCTTGCTACAGTGGCTTTTTCTGTCTCACTCTAATACAAACTAAATAGACAACACAGACAAATGGTGGTAGGCAAAACAGATGAAGTCACTTGTCCAAAATCAGGAATCAGATTGGGCAAGCACACAGTGATGCAGCACATGGACATGTCTTTTATGTTGATGTATAGCTCTCCTGAATATCAGCCTTTTTAAAGAAAGTTTCTAACTGTTACAGTTGCTGAGAGAGCCTCAGAAATGCTCTCCAGGTGAAACTGATGGAGTGATGGCTGCCTGCACTTATAGAATCCAAATAGCTCTAATAGGTTTGATCAGCCCCATTCACCTCAGTGAGTGCTCACTCCTATCCCAAATGCCAAAATTAACTGTTTCATCTCTCATCAACTTATGAGAGGAGAGGGAGGGTCATATTATGAAGATCTGGTGTCAAGACAAGCTGTTGATTGTGCAGGAGTGGTTTGGGATAATATTGACCCTTCACACCATCAAAGGAACCAAGTTCAAAGAGCCTAGTTGGGCATCTGAGTCTCCTCAACAAGGAAGAGTCATGCTCAAGAAGCCCTGTGTGATGTACATGTCTTACAGGGGAAACCAAGCCTGGAGCTGTCCTGCAGAACCCAGGAGTGTCTTCAGATCCCATTGTGGGGTACCTAAGCCAAGAAGCCCAGAGCTCATAAGTGATTATATTTGTGAGGGTGACTGACAATAGAATGGAAGACTGTATCCTTCCCCTGAAAGGGATTTAGCGGTCATAATGGACAAGCAACTGAACATAAGCAGTGCTGTGGCAAAGAGGACTAATTCAATCCTTGGATGTGTAAAAAGAGAGTACAAGTAGGGAGGTGATTTTTATTTCTGTACTTGGCATTGGAGAGACCAATACTGGAATACAGCATCTAGTTCTGGTGTCTACATTTTAAAAAAGGTTGAACATTTGGGGGGCGGGAAATAGCCACAAAATGATGTGAGTGTTGGAGGAAATGCCTTACAGTGAAAGACTGTTTATTTCTTCAGAGAAGAGACTTGATTTTGGTGTGTATGTACCTTCAGAGGTATGTTTTTTTTAAAAAAATCTAATATCATTTATGTAGCAGAGAGAGGTATAAGAAAAACCCTGGCTGGAAGGTAAAACCAGGCAAATACAAATTACAAATAAACACTTAAAAAGTGGGGTGGTTACCCATCAGAATAAGGCACCATGGGAAGTGGTGGATTTGCCATCCCTTGATGTCTTCCAGAAAGGCATCCTGTCTTGATCTGAAGATATGCTTTAGTCAAACACCAGTTATTGAGCTCAATCGTGGGTAACTGTGTGAAACTTAATTCTATGGCCTGTTACATATGAAGTTACAGATTATAATTTAGTAGTCCCGTCTGAACACTTGTAAAATCTATCTTGAACAATTTCTCATGGGTGGAGCATGGAATAGTTCTGCTCACTACTTTTATTTCTGTTTTTTTTTTTTAATTCAACCCCTATCCAAGGTCAGATAGGAGATCTGGGTCTATTCACAGCTCTGTGAAGTCCTGGTCCAGTGCTAATCGGCAGAGCCGTAGTGCAGAAGCAAGTTAGGAACTCTTGCATCATAACTTCCTCCCCTCCACCAAATTCCATACCCTCTTTAAATTTGTATTAGTTAATATTATCTATATAGAAGGTCAGACTCTCTTTCCAATGGGAAATATTTAAATATCCTATCTAGACCCCCTGCCCAGGAATTAAAAACAGAGTGTGTGTTTTGGGGAGGGTTGATTATCCATGTGATTGTAAACAACTTCAACTTGTTTTATTGGTCTAGTCACACATGCTTTGAATCAGTGGCTAGTTAAATTACACATGAAATACCCAGTTTGTTCAGAAATCCTTTTGTCATGGGGGCTGCCATCCTATTTAGCTCTTTACTCTGGATTTGTAGGATTTACTGGACACAAAGAGACAGATTGTAACTGCTCCAACTCCAGATAGATTCCACCCATAGACTGGTTCAAAATGGGTTTTCAGAGACTAGGAAACAAAGAAAGGGTTCTTAGCATACAAGAATGGGCTTGAACTGACACATGGGCTTCCTTCTATGTCAGCAAACAGACAGGACCTTCTGTCCAAGGAAAGGCCCCAACCTTGCTGAAAGGATAGAAGGGATGTTGGCCTGTCAGACTCCCCATAGGGAAGATGGGTGACTTCTGGTACATTTATTAATAAGTGTGCAGAAACTATTCGGTTTTCTCTTTAAAAAAAAATCTTGCAAATAAATGTACTGTTCTGAGAGATTTGTGGGGTCACTTGTAACTGCTGGTAAAAACATTCATTGTCCTCAGAGAGAGAGCACAGCATAGGGTCTGGCCTTTAGGCAGACTGGCTTGCTTGGGAATATCAGTGTCTGGCAGGGAGCTGTGCAGCCTTAAAGCCCTCAGGCAGGAAGGAGAGAGATGCAGGTCTTTCTGCCCAAGAAAGCGTGAAATCTTAAGTGCCCTTGAGAGACCACAGAGGGGGGATGCAGGTGCATTTACCCTGAAATTGTGACACTATTCATTGCACATTTTCAAACTAAACCAAAGAACCATCTGTTCCCTCAGCTTTTGTTTGCTTTAACATTTTTGAATATCTTAATGACTTTTCATTGTGAAGTGCCTTATGAAAACCTTGTGAGGAATATTATGAATGAATTTTGTTGATACTATATGGTATAAACTCTACTGTTCCTTTTATTTTTGAAGCCATTGGGATTGAGGGGCATAAGCAATAGATAAAATAACATGAAACATGCTGTCCCTCAAATGGTACACCCTATAGAATTCAAAAGACTATTAGAGTGCAGAAAAAAAAATCCTGCTGTCTGTATCCTAAATATAAGATTGGCTCAAGTTTCTTCATGGGACATATGGCCACTTTATTTTGCCAAGGTTTCCTGGAACTCAGCGTATGCAAGTTCCAAGGAAGCAAATATATCTAAATGTATTTTTCCACCAAGAAAGCCAAAGAATGGCATGAAACTCCTCAAGTGGCTCTTCAAGACTTTGAGAGCCTCTGAGAATACTAATATATATGTAGCTAGACATTGAGATAAATTGCTTTCTTTGATTTATCTATTAGCAGTGATCATTCACTCCTGCTTGAACAGGAAGTGCAGACTAGGTGCCATTTCACACTTTCTATACTGGAAAATTTGATGTAATGCAAAATTTAAGTTTGCAAAGCTGCAGAAGCATAATATGGACCATTGTACATCACGGAAATCAAATATGCTCTCCTGAGGAAATCACATCTTTATTATGAGTACACTTTTACACCTAAACTTGGGGGAGGACAGATGTGCTCATACACTCTCTTCCCTCTTGTAACAAATTTTTGCTTCCTTTTTTCTCCTTGTATCATGGCTTGTAAAACTTAATCTTGTTTTAAGAGTCATTATTTCTGTTAGTTATTAAATGCATATATGAAAGCAGGATGCCAATGAGTGACCTGAGAGGAAAAGAATAAGTTTTCTGGCACCAAATGAAGGATTGATCTTGTCCCTCCCATAATGGAGGGTGGCGAGCAGGAAGTTGAAAATACCACATGTTTTTAAAGCAGGAGCTTGAAGCACAGGAAAAGGTCAAGATGACAAATCTGCTAGAAAAAATAATCTAAAAATACTAGTCTAAAAATCAGACATCTGTAAATTCTATGCATGCAATTATCTAAAAAAACAAAAACAAATTGTGGAGCCAACACCTTAATGTAGTTTTCCCTGTGACTGGACACTACATTAAGGCTTCTCAATTCCACAAGAGTCAGCCTGTCATCCTTGGATAGTCAAAAGTGTTCTACATAAATATATATATATATATATATATATATATATATATATATATATAAATGAAGAATGGTATCATAAATTGTGCAGCAGAGTAAACTACTGAAAAAAAAGATTGTCCTTACAAGGAAGCTGGGGCAGTGGGAGGGAAAGCTTGACTGAAACAAGCTTTTCCTAGCTGATAAAAACATAGTTGTTCAAATGTAATATTTTTCCATTGTGGTTGGAGTCAGACCTAGGCAGAATGTCAACATCTCCATTTAGAAGGCTGTCTTCTACAACTCTGATGCACAACAGCCTGTATGTATTTCCATTGCTCACCAGGGGAGGAAATCACCCTGTCAATTTTAACTCTTTGTTAAAACAGACTAACATTTTCCCACCTCCTGTGTTTGTCTCTTCATAGGGTCTGTTTCAAAAAGCAACGGAGTGATTTTCTGCTACATTTTTAAAGTTTTATTGTGGAGTAGAAGAATAGTCAGAATGTGTGTTCCATTATGCAGCCCAGTGGACTGGTTTGCCTTTGTTATATTTACTGTTTTGCATTATATTCAGCAGTAATGCAAGAAACCTACAGGCCCTGTATCCTGTAAGACAGCAGCTTCAGCAAGTTAGCATAGGGCTTGAGGCCTATTAACTTTGCACAGATAAACTTTGCGCAGATAAACAGCCCAATGGAAAACCCCAAGTATTTGGGAAGTTGAAAATAAAGTTTATGGGGAAGTTCTGACCACAGGTACATGAGTCAGCTACAAAAGTGTCCTGGAAATGAACTGACGTACATAACAGGTACATGAGATAAATCTAAGCCTAGCCTGCTTTCTTGCCTTAGATGTATCTCATGTACCTGTTATGTACGTCAGTTCATTACCAGGACACTTTTGTAGCTGACTCATGTACCTATGTATCTTTTCTTATAAGTGTCTTATTTTCTGATGGGTTTGATTATTTGTTTTATTATAATAGGTTTATAGGTCTATATTAGAGGATATTTTGGCTGTAATGCAAGGGAACTGCAGGCCACATCCTGGCAAAGTTAGCATACATGTGTTTGGGACCTTTCATCTAGATAGATGGTGATGAGCTAAAGCATGAGGTCCATATGTGGCTGCAACCTTTAACATGCAGGATGTGTTAAAGCAGGTTGGCATAGAGGCTTTCCTAAGTTCATACCCTTTTAAACTTAGCAGATACACCACAATTTGGAACTTGAAAAGAACTGAAATAACCAGTTAGGACAGAAATAACAAATGTGATACCTAACCACAAAAGGGTTATGGTAAAAAATGAATGTATATGATAAGTTGAGATCACCGATATACTAACCTATAGGGAAAAAACACTCCAGCATTAGTAAGGTGAGAAAATACAAATAAGGAAAAGGGAAAAAAATCCCCTACCAAATATGCATCAAACATAGCGGTGTCAGCATAACATATTATAAAAGTGGCATCTCAGCCTAGAGGTGGTAGGAGAGAGATGTAGTTCTTGGGACCTGCCAAAATGATGGCCACTGGTAATGATGGGGAAGGTGATGATGATGAGGAAGACGATGGCTAACATTTCAGGTGGTTCTACAAGGGACTGTGAGAGTACATGGATGTGCAGATGTACATTCTGTAGTATCTCTATCTTACTAAGTTGGGGTGTTTGTGACTGTGCTAAATGTATTAATAAACTATATTTATAAATATAAAATAGTTCCTACAGTGTGAGTGTTGCAACTGTGCACATCGGGGTTCTCAACTATATAACCCTTTGAATAATACTGGGCCTGATCTTGGGGCAAGAACCTGGCAACCCTCAAAGTGATAACTGGGGAGTCTTAAGTAATCAGTATAATTAATACATAATCTAAAGATCAGGCAACACTGTTTAGCTCCCTCATCCAAACCTGCTATTTAGGATCCAGTTCTGCAGCCTTTAAATAGACATCACTGCCACTGAAGTCAATGGACTAGAGGATTGGGCTTCAGTTAAGATTTTTTTTTCCATTCCTAATACATATATAATAGGGTCTTTGTATTAGATTTTCTCCTGGCAACAGAGGTACTGGAACAATTTGTATAGTGGGGCTGCTGCAAGCCATTGAACCAAACTTTAAACCCTGTATATGATGGAAACCACTTCAAGCCAGGGGGTTCAGCAGCACCTTCCTCACTCCTAGTTCTAGTACCTATGGTTGGCAAAGCAGAACTATAAAAAGAATTTTGTCTTTGGCAAGTGGTGTAACTCAACTGGTTTTGCAAACTTCAGATGGGATTAGTTTATCAATAGTCATGATGTCTATTTTATTCTGCAACTGTATGTTCCCAGATATTTTTCTCACAATGCAACATATTTGATGGAACAATGAAACACAATATAGAAATAATTAATCAAATGGAATGTACGCTGACTGATATTTCACTCAGTGCTTGATTCTTTGTGATGTTGCAATGGAATGGCATAATTTTGAGATCATTGGATAACTATTGGACTCTATCCAAGAACTGGACATGGAAAACTACTGTCTCCAAGAACAATGCATAGACTGATATTCATTTCTTAAGTAAGATACTCTTCTTTTTTTCTAATGGTTTCTTAAATATTTTAAACATCTATTTCGTCTTCTAGAAGACTCTGAGAATAACAGCAAAATTGTAGCAAAGTTTCACTTTGACTAAATATTATCAGGCTTATCTTAAAGGCTTAAGCTGGTGAAAGAAACTCTCAAGTAAACTCAAGCCCATTTTCAAGGAATTTATTGGGGTTTTTTTGCTTCAAATTCATGTGACAATTATAGCTTTAATAGGAAACATGGCAATTTTGACAGGCTTATTTAGAGACTTGTCTTTGTTTGAACTGAAACTTAAACTAAAACTTGAGGGATTCATGAACACCAAAGAAACCACTTGCACCAACCTGTACAATGTATTTGAGTTCAGATGTATATTGAGTCTGTGAGCTATTGAGTTCAGCATAGATTTAATTATTTAAAAAAAATCAGTCCAACACTGATAACTCTTGTGCTTTAAGCAGGTTCTGGGTGCTATGATGCAGTAACTAAATGGTTAACTCTTCTGGTTGCCAGAAACTTTCTGATGTCTCTTTTCTTCTACCTAATTATATGAGCTGAGGAAGGCAATGTGGTTAAAACAGGGAAATGGGGGTGAGGCAGCTTTCAGCTCTGCAGCAGATGTGACACTTTAGGCACATCACTTAACCTTGCAGTGCCTCAATGTGTTCACCTGTTAAATGGGGGATAACACCCAGTTTTGTAAGCCATTTTGAAATCTGATATGAAGTACAGAGTTTTGTTACTTTCTAGAGAGAGGTTATATTCGGTCTTCCCCCTGCCAAAACCAGGATTTGTTGGCGGTCTGAGATCTGTATTGTGGACTTTCTCAGCCTTAAGGGCAGAAGTTTAATTGAAGAGGTCTTAATCTTTAACAAAGAAATTTCTTCCCATGTCTGTGTAGAGTATCTGAGTTCACCAAATACAAATGGAAAAACAACCTGAATAAAACACCCCATCTCCATTAGGATTCTCTTCCTTGGTATCTGTGATATCCTCTGCTACTTGTGTGACAAGAGGACAGTGATAATTGCTAAAAATGCTCCTGGTAAAATGAAAGGTCATAAAAGACTGGAAGGAGTGACCCACTTTTTCAAGGGGATGGGGTGTCTTCCCCTCCCCTCCCCCCCGATTTCACCTAATGCTCCAAGTTTGCAGCTTCTTCTTGTTCAATGTCAGCATCCCAAAAGATATTCTTTTAAAATTAAAGATTAAAAAACATCCATGGTTACTTTTTTTAGAATTAAACATACTATGGGTTAAGGGATTACTTTCAATGTAATAGCGGATTCAAAAATTAAGGTAATTAATTAGTTTCTAATTGATATAACATGGGTCCCATCCCCAAAAACAAGAAATAATGTGGAGAACTTTCTTTAATTTGTCAAGATTTTGTCTATATTCTACCCTAAAACATGTCTGTTTGGTTTATAATTCAAGATACTGATGTGGGAAGTAGATTTTGAAACTATGCAGGAAACTATTCTGGTATCCTGTTATCCCACAAATTAGAATATCAGGTGAGAAATGAAGCCAGCATTTAATGTAATAAAATAATAATGGGATGGAGACATTAGAAATTGTTTTCTGTTGAGCATTTCATACAATGATCTCTTGAAAATGGAGCTCTTTAAGTTTAGTTCATTTTTCTTTGTGCCTTTTTACGATCTTAAAAGCCTCTGAGTCTCATCACTTCTGAGGCTGCTCTGGCTAAGTGAAGAACAAAGCCATGGTGCAGGAGACTTTCTGCTTTTGCCAAGCACTAAATTTCTGCCTTGCAAAGTTAAATATTATGTACTTGAAATAACATATGAAGCATGTGTGGCTGGGACAAGCTGTCAGTAAAGCTAAAATAACATGGATATAAGCTGAGGAGAACAACTGAAGCTGGTCTCTTTAGATTCAAGTATTGAGCATATTACACCTGAGAGCATCAAAACAAGACTCTTATCTCTGGGGCAGTAAAGCAATAGGAGGTCCCCTTGGGTCTGTTGGGACAGAAATAATTATTCACAATACTTAGAATCATAGAAAATTAGGTTTGGAAGAGACCTCAGGAGGTCATCTAGTCCAACCCCCTGCTCGAAGCAGGACCAACTCCAACTAAATCATCCCAGCCAGGGCTTTGTTGAGCCGGGCTTTAAAAATCTCTAAGGATGGAGATTCCACCACCTCCCTAGGTAACCCATTCCAGTGCTTCACCATCCTCCTAGTGAAATAGTTTTTCCTAATATCCAACCTCGACCTCTCCACTGCAACTTGAGACCATTGCTCCTTGTTCTGTCATCTGCCACCACTGAGAACAGTCTAGCTCCATCCTCTTTGGAATACCCCCATCAGGTAGTTGAAGGCTGCTATCAAATCCCCCCTCCCTCGTCTCTTCTGCAGACTTAGTACTTACAGAGCCAAATCCAAGTCCATTGGAGTCAATGGGAGTCTTTCCATCAGCTTAATGGGCTTTGTATCAGACTCTGTACATTCAAAGTGCTGTACAGAAAGAAAACCAAGTTTACCCTGTTGGACACATCCTTTCCCAAGACAACCAAGCTGACTTTTTGGGCAATGACTTTTTGGGCTGTGCTGAAAGCCTCCCTAGTGGAGGGCTTGTTACAACAGCCTTGTGCTGCTGCAGCCTTCCCTCACAGACCTTTTTTACTACCAGGAGGCTTCACATTTCCTATGCCAACAAGCAGGGTGTAATCTGGAATTATGCAAACCTGAAGTCTTACCCTGATTATTGTCTGCACCTTCCTTTCAGCAGATGGCTATTGCTGGAGCACTCAAACTTGGGTGGCATTGGCACTGCAAAATCCACTTCATGGATATACCCTGTGTGGTTTCCTTCTGAACAAACATTCACCAAATCAAAGCAGAATGTGTAGAAAAGTGTCTTGAAAAAAAATTGCTGCCAAATTCAGCAGAGAATAGGACTTAAATCCATGAAGAAACCACATAAACATTACAGACTCCATGTTAGTCAGAGGAGATGAAGGAAACATCAGTGATCCAGACAGGAAAGACTAATGAAACAGGAAACAAACCTTGAGACAAGCCAGATAATAGTTAGCCATTAATTTTGCTACCATTTAGCTGCTCTTTCTTGTCCAGCATTTGCTATTAAGTATAATCTTTCTATAAACACCACCTGTTAATGTTCTTTGAATCTTTGAAATAGAAAAAGCATTCAGTTGTCAGGCTCTTTTTGAAGTAATTCTGCTGTTGAACTTTATGCCTTTGAATTGGTCTTGTCATATCATGGCTACCTTTCTGTAACCCTCTTATTTTCTTCAGCTTTAGGTTTCTGATGTTTTTGTGCTAACTATACCAGAGTTGGTATGATGGTGAAATAACTATGTGTAGTGGTGGCATGGCATATTTCATATATAATAATGAGATTGCTTTTCATTTGCTCAGAGCCTTACAAATAAATAATTCACACAACACCCTTGTGAAAGGAATAAGAATATCTACATTGGCAGATGGTGAATTCAGGATGTTTAAATTACTTTTCCCAAGGCGTGTGTGTGTGTGTGTGTGTGTGTATAGAGTGGTTGTGGGCCTTAGCTGGTGTCAATGCCATGGTAAGAAACTGGAGTTGCTGGCTGCCACTGTAGCATTCAGACTCCTTGATCACATCTCTTGCTCAAGATGTCATAATGAGGTCTCATGGAGTTACTCATTGTCACCAGCAGCTACATTGGCTAGAAAGTAGTGGACCATATTACTGTGTCAGAGCCTTAGTCGTGATCGCAATGGGATCAAATCATGACATCAATCTCCTTTCTCCTGTGGGTTGGAAACCTTCATGTTTGACTTGCTCATTGCCCAAGAATGTGGTGTGTGTTTCAGGACATCTGTTTTTAGCCTCAGTTTGTTCTTTTCTACTGAGGTACTTTCTCGCTGATGATCGTTCCTGCAAATATACAGTCATGGGTTCTATTCAGCATGGTATTATGGCTGTTGAGTCTTTGGAGTATAATAGAATTGAATAGAGTCTTTGCATGTGCTGAAGACTAAAGAGCATAATTGGCACTCTCTTGTCCCAGGATTTGCCAAAACAAGGTATGTTTACACTGCACCTGGGAGCAAACCTCCCAGAGCAAGTAGACTTAAGCTAGCATGCTAAAAACAGCAGTGTTGATGTTGCAGCTCTGGGTCTGATCTCAAGTGACTAGTCTGAGTCTCACTGTAGCCAGAGTATCCACACTGCTAGTACAAGTCTGTCGGCCCGTGCTGGGGTGGAGGGGTATAGTTACACTGCACACTTCTTTCAGTGACGTGTACAGCACACACGTCCACATAGCCTCCCCGCAAGCAGGCCCCAGGACCTGCCCCCACCCCACCCCTTCAACAGAACAGCTAGCCAAAGACTCAAGGTAATAGCAAAAAATGTTTTAAGTACATCAGAAGCAGGAAGCCTGCTAAACAACCAGTGGGGCCACTGGACAATGGAGATGATAAAGAAGCACTCAAGGACAATAAGGCCAATGCAGAGAAACTAAATGAATTCTTTGCATTGGTCTTTACGGTTGAGGATGTGAGGGAGATTCTCAAACCTGAGCCATTCTTTTTAGGTGATACATCTGAGGAACTGTCCCAGATTGAGGTGGAACAAATTGATAAACTAAACAGTAATAAGTCACCAGGACCAGATGGCATTCACCCAAGAGTTCTGAAGGAACTCAACTGTGAAATTGCAGGACTACTAACTGTTGTCTGTAACCTAGCATTTAAATCAGCTTCTGTACCAAATGACTGGAGGATAGCTAATGTGATGCCAATTTTTAAAAAGAGCTCCAGAGGAGACCCTGGCAATTACAGGCTGGTAAGCCTGACTTCAGTACCAGGCAAGCTGGTTGAAACTATAATAAAAAACAAAATTGTCAGATATACAGATGAACATAATTTGTTGGGGAAGAGTCGACATGTTTTTTTGTAAAGGGAAATCATGCCTTACCAATCTACTAAAATTCTTTGAGGGGGTCAACAAGCATGTGGACAAGGGGGATCCAGTGGATATAGTGTATTTAGATTTTCAGAAAGCTTTTGATCAGGTCCCTCACCAAAGGCTCTTAAGCAAAGTAAGCAGTCATTGGATAAGAGGGAAGGTTCTCTCATGGATTGGTAACTGGTTAAAAGATATGAAACAAAGGGTAGGAATAAATGGTCAGTTTTCAGAATGGAGAGAGGTAAATGGTGGTGTCCCCCAGAGGTCTGTCCTGGGACCAGTCCTATTCAACACATTCATAAATGATTTGGAAAAAGGGGTAAACAGTGAGGTGGCAAAAGTTGCAGATGATACAAAACTACTCAAGATAGTTAAGTCCCAGGCAGACTGCAAAGAACTACAAAAGGATCTCTCAAAATTGGGTGACTGGGTAACAAAATGGCAGATGAAATTTAATGTTGATAAATGCAAAGTAATGCACATTGGAAAGCATAATCCTAACTATTCATATAAAATGATGGGGTCTAAATTAGTTGTTACCACTCAAGAAAGAGATCTTGGAGTCATTGTGGATAGTTCTCTGCAAATGTCCACTCAATGTGCAGCGGCAGTCAAAAAAGCAAACAATGTTGGGAATCATTAGGAAAGGGATAGTTAATAAGACAGAAAATATTATATTGCCTCTATATAAATCCATGGTACGCCCACATCTTGAATATTGCATGCAGATGTGGTTGCCCTATCTCAAAAAAAGATATATTTGAATTGGAAAAGGTTCAGAAAAGGGCAACAAAAATGATTAGGGGTATGGAACGGCTTCCATGTGAGGCAAGATTAATAAAACTGGGACTTTTCAGCTTGGAAAAGAGATGACTAAGGGGGATATGATAGAGGTCTCTAAAATCATGACTGGTGTGGAGAAAGTAAATAAGGAAGTGTTATTTACTCCTTCTCATAACACAAGAACTAGGGGTCACCAAATGAAATTAATAGGAATCAGGTTTAAAACAAAAGGAAGTATTTTTCCACACCATGCACAATCAGCCTGTGGAACTCCTTGCCAGAGGATATAGTGAAGTCCAAGACTATAACAAGGTTCAAAAAAGAACTAGATACATTCATGGAGGATAGGTCCATCAATGGCTATTAGCCAGGATGGGCAGAGATGGTGTCCCTAGCCTCTGTTTGCCAGAAGCTGGGAATGGATGATGGGATGGATCACTTGATGATTACCTGTTCTGTTCATTTCCTCTGGGGCACCTGGCATTGGCCACTATCCGATACTGGGCTAGATGGTCTGACCCAATATGGCTGTTCTTATGTTCCCCCAAGGCCCCACCTCTACCTCCTCTTCCTGCCCCTACCCCACCTCTTTCCACCCCCTCCCCTGAGCATGCCCTACCCTTGCTCCTCCCTCCCCCCACAGCACTTCCTGCACGCTGCTGAACAGCTGATCCTTGGTGGGCAGGAGACAGTGGGGGGGGGGGGGAAAGAGCTGATCGGCAGGGCCGCCAGTTGGTGCAGAGCACCCATTATTTTTTTCCTGTGGGTGCTTCAGCCCCAGAGCACCCATGGAGTCAGTGCCTGTGCCCTCTCACGTGCGTGCAAATAGCAGTGCACATGGCTTAGGCAAGTAGAGTAAAGACACACATGAAGGGTGAGGATATGTATGCTAGTACATACCCTGTGTTTCTCTACACACCCAAGCTGTGCCTTCCTATCTACACTGCGATTTTCAGCACTGTAGTGTCCCGCTGCCTCCCTGCTTCTGGAAACTTTTCCAGCAGGGGATGCCTCTGGCAGGGGAATGGCAGTGAGGAAAGGTTTGGGCAGCTCGTTGCTGTTGGGAGCATTTCACCTCCATGGGGAAAGGCTCTGGCCTATCCCCATGGCCTTTCCCCACAGAAGGGACAGACTCCAGCAGCTGGAAAAAGCTCTTGACTTTCCCCTTCCAGACACTTTCCTTGCCACAGTGAAGGCTCTGGCAGCAGGGAGCTGCTGAAGCCTTTTCCCACTGCCTCCCCTCTGCCAGAGCTTTTCACTGACACAGGCAGCTACATACCACAGTGTGGACACAACCCACTTTTCACTGCAGTGCATAGCTATTCATGGACTGCACACCACCAGTGATGTATAGTGTAGACGTAATGGGGGAGGCTCACTCCAGCTGCAGTGTAGACATACCCATTGGGATCGTCCGCAAATAATCCCAAAAGAGTGGACTCCCTGGGAGTACCTCTCATGTTCCTTTCCCACACAGTTCTACATGCTAAATGAAAAGACAAACAGATCTGCCAAATGCTGCTGCCAACTTTTTGTCCCCTACATTAATGGAAGTTAAGTCAAACCAGCACTAAATTTGAGGTGTCACCTTTAACCATAGGCCTTTACTGGGTCGGAACCTAATCACCAGTGAATACATCTTAATGCTCTTCCAGAGGCCTTTGGCTGCTATTCGTGTTCTTCTGTTTGCAAGTTTTTGACCTCTTTTGTGATAGCGTACATGTGAGTGGCAAGCATCAATAGCGTTAGCCTGCACAACACTGCAAGTGCATTTTGGCTGAAGGGTGGTTCCCTCTGGAAATGGTGATCTATTTTTACAGTGTGATATAAGCAAAGAAATGTAAATTGGCAAAAACTAGTTTGATGGTGCAAAACTTTGTGCACCATCTTATTACTAATGTTAGCAGTGCACATCATTTATCTACCTAGCTGCCCCATTTGACCCTAGAAGTGGTTATGTCTTGTGGTGAGATAATGATTTCTATATGTTTTTAAACTGCCGTAGTATCACGGAGGATGAAAGGTGCTCTGTAAATGTAATTATTCTTGATAAATTCATGCATTCAAATTGCAGCATAACATTAAATTGGTTGGATGGTGAGGATTACTTGTATGCTCCTTTCTCTGTTGCTGTCTGTTCTTTTGCCCTGAGGACCACTTCACATAGACACCCGTGAAGTGCAAATTGATTGAAAAAGGAGGCGAGCCTGGTGTGTTTGTTCATAAATTGCAAACGTGATATATGTGTGTTTCCTCTTAAACTGCAAATGGTATTAAAGTCAATCTCTTATTATGTGGCAAAACCACTGTTTACTCTGAGCTTGCCCATTTGAGTTTGTGCTAATTTGTCACTTTTATCAACTACTAAGCAATAAACATTACATGTTCCTAATAATCATGATCTTCCTGAGACAAAAGGCATTTCACACACAACAATCATATCGAAAGCAACCAGCCAAGCAATCAGAAAGGAAGACCATTTTGATTAAGTAATAAAAATGCAGTTTAGCACATTCGGTAAATATTACAAGCCAAACACTCCCTTTCCAGTCTATGAGAAGAGGAAAGAAGTAGATTCAGACAAGGAGAGTGGAAGAGGGGCATACAAGGCTGTGTGGTAGGGAAGAAGAGAGGTCCGAATGAAGGCTGAATCTAATCTACCTGCCCCTCCCCAAATCCCTGGGAAACATGGAGTAAGTAATGTTGATCCTTGCTTGCTTTTCTATTCCATGTGCTAAAATATCCTCCTGAAGGGAAACTGGGCAACCAGCAAAGGAACTCATAGGAACATGGCTCAGAGACCATGGATACTTGTATACCAGTTCAGATATATGGGGCCTCCATACAGATAATCTTGGCCTTCATGCAATTATCCCAAGACCTTCAGACAATGTGGGCTGAACTCCTGATTATTCCAAAGGAGCATGCACTGGCTAGAGGGAAACTATGTGAAATCTCAAGGTTTCCAATCCCCAACACAGGGCTGGCCCATGTAAGGAACTCTTTTCCCCCCTGCTTGTGCCTACTATGGAAAATCTTCACTACTTTATGCTGAGCTAATAATTTTTAGATGGAGTTGTGGGCATTTGGCCATGTGTTAGATAATATGATTAACCTCAAAGCCTTGTGGGATATCTCAGTTGTGTGACTTCGCTACTCTATGTAATAGCCAGATTTATTTCTCCATTTCCTTTTCAACATGTTGTTTAGGAATGGTTCTATTTCAAGGTTTCCAAAAGTGAGTTTTTGCCCCTTTTTAAAAATCTGAGTGGTGTCTTGTCAAGGGGAGGATGATTAGATTGAGTTTCTAAGAAGTTAGATGAGGGGGAAATTAACAGCAGTAATAAAGAATTTGTGTCTCTGACTGCAGCTTTTATCTCTCGCCTCTGTGCATTTGTGATGTGAACTGTTGTGATAGCTGTCAATACACTGAATGGAAATTAAGGTAAAATAGACAGTCACCCCCCTCCCCCGATTTCCACTCCTCCTCCCCCCATCATCACTGGAGGCCATTTTCAGCCTACTCAGGGTTTACATAAAGTGAACTGATACACACCTTGTTCTTTTCACTAGACTAACAAATTTAAAAATGAGTGTTTTGGAATAGGTTTCCTATTAGCCACTGATAACTGGACTTATTGGACAAGTGACTGATGATTAGGGCAGAAAGGCTTTCAAATGTAGATAGTAGGTTTTTGACAAGGAGTCAGTACTGATTACACTTGTGTAGAAGAAATACATCAATAACTTTTTTTCTTTTTAAACACTGAATCTGCATATGTGCGTGTATATGCTTCTAATACAAATGTGTGAGCAAGTTTTCAGATATCATGGTGATCAGTATAGAGTCTGCCAAAGCCCATTGAAATACCAAACTTCTACTGGCATCTACGGGTTTTGGATTAGGCCTGGTATGAAGAGCTAGGTTAACCCCCAACTGAACCTCATTGCTACTTTCTTAAGCTAATTTTCACAAATCTAGAAATACGTAGTAAAAATTCTTACATTAAATATCAGATGAGTTGCTGCTGTCTCTTTTTATGTATATCAGTGGTACATGCCAAAAAGTTAGTAAAAGCTACACATTTAAAGGCAGGTCCAAGAACTGTTCCCTCAGAAACGTGTGTTCTCCCGCTAAAGTTTTGGACACAGTTTAGGAACATCGGGATTGCCATACTGGAACAGACCTGTGATCCATTTAGTCCACTAGCCCATCTTCAATAATGTCTAGTTGCAGATGCTTTCGGAGAAGGTGTAAGAAACCTACTAATCCTCTGAAGCCTAGGGAGGGAGATGGACTTCGGATCCCAAGCTCCAGCTTAAGTCACAACTTTTTGAAGCACTGTTTATACAGTTACGTTTCGAGGGCTAGCTTACGCCGTGGTAGCCCATGTCTGCCTGCCTCTGCTAGGATGCTTGCTCCACTTGCTTTGTAGTGTCCTCCCCCTAAAATACTTTCTAAAGGCATCCACAAACCAAGCTTCTTTGGTTTCGAGTAGGTCTGGCTGGAAAATTTTGGATAACCTTTTGTTTTGTAAAACGCTGTCTTATCGAAGTTGAAATATTTCACAGAAATGTATCATTTTTGACAAAAACATCATTGAGGTTTTTGTTTTAATCTAGGGTATCTCTCAGAAGATATGACACACTCTTGCTGTATAGCCTGGGAGATGCAGATTCAAATCACTGCTCTGATCAATTCAGAATTCTGGGTCTGGGGTGAAAAACTCTGCTCTAAATTGGCACAGGAAGGATTTGAACCTGGTTCTCTCACATCCCAGGCCCTCTCTCTGTCTTCCTTCCAACTCAAAAAGCTCAGGTTTTGATCTGAAACTGTAAATTTTAACACAATCCTGTTCTCACAAAAACATTAAAAAGGCTTTGGTCTTGTTCCAATGCAGAACAAAAACAAATTTCAAAACTTTGAAAGGTGCCATGAAATGGAATTCTCATCCTCTGGGTTGAACACCTCTAGTTGTGAGCATCCCAAAATATAACAAGCTGCACAGATACTAGTTTTAGGAAGCTTGCAAGCTGCAGCTGTCAGCACCCTAAGTTCTCCATGGTACTAACACATAGTTTAGGAAGCCCACATCTAATGTACAGGAGGTTGGTAAGCAACATAGAATTTGGCATCTGGAGTCAAGAACAATATGGTGTTCCCAATAACTACTTTACCAAATACTGTTCAAAGCTACCCAAAGCACTGTGCCAGTCCTAACCTATTTATTTGTATGATAGCAGGAGTCACTAGATGGTACTGGTACACATGGTTTTCCAGGTGTTAAATCTCAGCTAGGCTGAGATTTCTGAAAGATGAGGGCCTGCTTGCTATTTGATGACCTCTAGTGTAAAATATCTTTCACTAAGAATATACCCAGAACCCATGTCATAGAATCATAGAATCATAGAATATCAGGGTTGGAAGGGACCCCTGAAGGTCATCTAGTCCAACCCCCTGCTCGAAGCAGGACCAATTCCCAGTTAAATCATCCCAGCCAGGGCTTTGTCAAGCCTGACCTTAAAAACCTCTAAGGAAGGAGATTCTACCACCTCCCTAGGTAACGCATTCCAGTGTTTCACCACCCTCTTAGTGAAAAAGTTTTTCCTAATATCCAATCTAAACCTCCCCCACTGCAACTTGAGACCATTACTCCTCGTTCTGTCATCTGCTACCATTGAGAACAGTCTAGAGCCATCCTCTTTGGAACCCCCTTTCAGGTAGTTGAAAGCAGCTATCAAATCCCCCCTCATTCTTCTCTTCTGCAGGCTAAACAATCCCAGCTCCCTCAGCCTCTCCTCATAAGTCATGTGTTCTAGACCCCTAATCATTTTTGTTGCCCTTCGCTGGACTCTCTCCAATTTATCCACATCCTTCTTGTAGTGTGGGGCCCAAAACTGGACACAGTACTCCAGATGAGGCCTCACCAATGTCGAATAGAGGGGAACGATCACGTCCCTCGATCTGCTCGCTATGCCCCTACTTATACATCCCAAAATGCCATTGGCCTTCTTGGCAACAAGGGCACACTGCTGACTCATATCCAGCTTCTCGTCCACTGTCACCCCTAGGTCCTTTTCCACAGAACTGCTGCCTAGCCATTCGGTCCCTAGTCTGTAGCGGTGCATTGGATTCTTCCATCCTAAGTGCAGGACCCTGCACTTATCCTTATTGAACCTCATCAGATTTCTTTTGGCCCAATCCTCCAATTTGTCTAGGTCCTTCTGTATCCTATCCCTCCCCTCCAGCGTATCTACCACTCCTCCCAGTTTAGTATCATCCGCAAATTTGCTAAGAGTGCAATCCACACCATCCTCCAGATCATTTATGAAGATATTGAACAAAACCGGCCCCAGGACCGAGCCTTGGGGCACTCCACTTGATACCGGCTGCCTTAATGTCATTAAGGTCTGTTCCAATGGGAAGCTGGTTTAATAGTCCTGAACCTTTGCTATCACTTGGCAGAGAGGAAACAGCATTATGGCTTGGTACAAAGACCCCAAGAGGTTCAGAGATCCATTGTGTTTGCACAATGCTTAGCACAGAGTATGAAAATCTCTGTCTCACAGGCCTTGTGATCTAAAACAATGAAAATGGATAAAGGGAAGGAATGAAGCAAGCATAGTGATCAGGAAGGTGATATGGCTCCAGCCTCATTAGTTCCATGTTTATTTTCCCCTCCCTCCCATTTCCCTTTCCTATAGGCCCCAAGACAGGAATATAAAGCAGAAGAGAGGAACACAGTAAAACATTCGTACTATTCTACACACAGTACATAGCACCAAGAACAACAGATCAAACCATAGGAGGAATTTTTTACGTCTAATATAGAAAGGAACGTTGTCAAGAAGGAAATCACCTAATGCTTTGAACTCTTGTATCTAAAATATGACTTGCCTCAAGTTTCTATCCTGCAACAATTTCATATTATAAGGCTGGTGTTTGTGAAAGGTAAAGCCACTGTGTGGGGTGGGAGAGCAGTGACCTAAATCAGGCAAACTAGTTTTAGGTTAAAAAGTGGAGAAACTAGTGTTTCTCCTTAATGGAGCTGTAAACACACACAGAGATTTGGGGCTATAAATTGACTACAACTACAAGTTCTCAAATGGTTCCTGTATTTGCTCAGATCCTTCAATGCTTAGTGCTTAGTAACTAGGTATCTGTTCTCATTTGATCATCTTTACCAACTCAGTTGCCTTCCCAAGTTGCCATCACTGCCTTCGTTTCCCTATGAAGGCTTTCCTTTTTTTTTTTTTTTTTCGAGAGACTCAATGAGACTATATGATTATTTGAGAGAACTGGCAGCTTTTAGCCATCACTTTGATACCAAGTTTTCTTGCCACAGGCATTCAGCAAGCCAGTTATAATACAAAGTGGCTCATCCTCATTTGGACTTGCTCCTGTGATATATTAAGCGCGCTCAGCTTCTGGTGAAGTCCAGTGAGGGAGTTGAGGGTATGCTTCAGCGGTCCGGAGGTACTCTGGACCTTTCAGGATTTGTCTGTTTGCAGCTTATTTTTGTGATGTATTATGATAATGTTATTGCAGGGCCTGGGCTCAGTATTTTTTCAACACAGAGGAGAGGCAAATAGTCTCAAGACAATCATGTGTGTCAGTGTATTTCACAGATTGCTAGGCATATCAGTCTCAATAAAATCCAGATTTAGTAGCAGAACTTACTTCTCCCTAGGGAGAGAAGAGAATTGGATAAAATACTGATCGACTGCTGATTAAGTAAGATAAAGAGATGAGTTCCAGCTATAAATCAGAATAGTATAAATAAGAGATTTCCTGTGGCACCCAACCCTCCCTCTCAACCCCCCCCCACACACACACACACATACATACATACACGCTCAGACACCTTTTTAGGAACAGAAATAGTCTGATTGGTATAACTGCATGATTGGGAGTGTTGTAATATTAATTCAGCACATGCTACTGACTGCAAAGGTAAAAGGAAAACTGCTTGCTAAACCCTTGCATTTCAGATCACACGAACATTTGAAACCCTTAATACCTCTGAGCCCAGATCAGATTAAAATAACGAGCCATTTTTTTTCCCTATAGCTCAGCTTAAATGCATCTGTTCTTGGACGGTGGAATATGTGACTTTGGTGGCAGTGGAAGAATTGCTGGTTTGTCACAGCTGCAGCCTGGTAGTCAGCTCTTTGTGTGGTCCTGTGAGAGAAGCTTTGCTATGTGCCTAAGCTGTGCTGTGGTGAGTGGGTGAAGGTGAATACAGGGGACATCATTCTTTTTGTGCTGGTCCATACTGAATAGCGATGGCGGGGGGGGGGGAAGGCTACGAGTCATAGGTTCAAAGGCCAAATTGTTCCCACTGGGCTGAAGAAAGGGTAAAAAAAGACAAACCAGTTGTTCACTTTCAGGTTCCATAGAAAAGACAGAGGCTACTAAACTAATGAATTATTCATTCTTGCATTCTGTGCTATGCTGATAACTGTACTTGAGCAATAAGCTGTACGTTTTCCAATAGTTAAGAAATGTAACCCTTTTCCTATCTTGGCTTTGTTACTAAAGCTAATGCTGAACCAAATGGAAACTACCTTATGATGGCTTTAGTGCTACTGAAAAGAACTAAAATAGCATTTCATCTAGTGGTTACATTTTATTTGTATTGCGTGAGTATGTGCAATACAAATGTGCAAATATTTGGTTCTCTCGTATCTTGAAGGAACATCTAAATGAATATAGGGATCTTTATTCAAACCATAATGCAGAAATGCCAACTCTGTGCATTTAACTTCTTGTACCAGCATGCGTTTCCCTTAAGACTAAAGCTGGGTGAATATTACTTGTGAATATTTGTTGTATTTTATTTAATGAATTTATTTTGACTGTTTGCATCTCTTTTTTTTAATGCACTTTCCATTAATATTTCTAGCAGTTGAATTTACTGTCTGGAATATTTGTGAAAACAATAACACCCCCCCCCCCCCAAGAAACAATGGAGGATATTCATGGAAAGTGAATTTGGAATTCCTGAACCTGAGCTCTCACACAAAAAACTGCATTCCCAATCAGGGAACAGAAATGTATCACATCTTATGTTTCCAATCAAAACTACTCACACAGGTCAATTTTCAATTAGACATCTAAACTTCAGAATAAGATGCTTGCAAATAATCTACAGGCTAAGAACTCTCAAAGTGTATGGTGACTCATTTCAAATAATTACTAAACATCAGAAAATTGCTGTGTTGTACACAGAAACAGTCGGTTAATTGTTAAATTGTCAGCTGTTAAATTTTTCGCCTGACCCAGCTCTATATGAAACAATTTAAGTAGAGAAGAGCCCCTCAAACCTGGATAGCAGTACTGTAATCTTTGAAGAGATTTAGGATCATCCAGAATTTAGGAAACAATGATCCAAAATGTCAAAACTGAGCGATTCTTTTAGATAGTCTAGGGTAGTGATGGGACCCCTTCTAAAGGCTTGTCTATATTTAAAATGCTATAGTTACACCGCTTTAGTGCTTCAGGGTAGACAATACCTACGCTGATGGGAGCGATTCTCCTGTGAGCGTAGGCATAAGTAATCCACCTCCCCGACAGGCGGTAGCTAGGTCGATGGAAGAATTCTTCCATACATCACTCATGGGGTGTGGATTTTTCGCACCCCAAATCCACATAGTTATGGTGACCTAATTTTCTAGGCTTAAGTCGTGAGAGGCTTAGCTAAAGATCCAAACCTTCAGACGTCAATCTGAGGTTTATCCATACTGCACTGACTGGATAGCTCATAAAATCTCCAACACTTTTTGGTTCCAGCCACATAAGAAATAACAGGAGAGAAGTCTTTTTATATAGTACTATTAAAAATAAGTAAATAAATAAATCCATGGCTCCTAAAAAATTCACATTTCCTACTATGCCGCCCACCAGGGCCATTTGAAGCCTAGTTCATAAAGCTGGGGGGGATCACTGCGCATCTAGTCTAGCCTCCTGTATAACACAGGCCACAGGATTTCTCTGAATTAATTCTTGTTTGAACCAGAGCGTATGTTTTTGAAAAATGCCCAATCTTAATTTAAAAATTCCCAGCAATGGAGAATCCATCCTGACCTTTGGTAAAATGTTCCAAAGGTAATTACCCTCACTGTTAAAAATTGCACCTTATTTCCGGTCTGAATCTGTCTAGCTTCAACTTCCAGCCATTGGAACTTATCATAGAAATATAGAGGTGGAAGGGACCAAGAGGTTATCTAGTCCATTCTCTTGCACCAGGGGAGGATTAAGTACACATGCACCCTCCCTGACAGGTGTTGGTCTAACAACCAATGAGGTAGGGTCAAAAACAAATGTTTGAATCTCCTACAAAGCTGTAGGCTAGCTTCGGTTCAAGTTTTGGGTGGTGGGTTTTTTTGTTTTTGTTTTTTACCTACTACCCACTTTTCTTATCCCTAAATTAAAGAGTTGGCTATAGAGACAATAGGTGTGTATCTAGCTCTGGTTTGGTGTTAAGGCTGGTACCCACCACAGAACAGTTTTTCTTGTGGAAAAATATCCAAGCATTTATAAATGCTTGGATAGCAGTTTTTTGCTTTTAATTCTAGATTATTTTTTTTAATCACGTGTTTAATTCCACCTGTTGATCTGCAGAATTCCCTTTTTTTGAATCAGCTTTTATTTTTAGGATCTCTGTATCTGCTTTCCTAGCAAAGTTACAGTCCAAGATTTTTATTTTACATTAGCTTTCACTATACAGGAGATAAAATTGCCACTCTGGAAAATGTTGTAAGTGTTTTGTAAACTGATAATGTATTAAACATTCTAAAGTATCATACAATCCATGCTGGGATATTTAAGGTGTGTCATGCTTTTTATGGTGTGAAATAAAAGATGTGGTGAAAAAGGCTGAAGCATTAGTGTTTCCCAGTGTTTTACATGGATTTGTTTTTAAATTCCCATCTAGTTGTTGAATGCCTGCAAGAACTGTGTATAGGGTTGTTGGTTTTTTGCATCAAACCCCAAATTTAAGAGGACAGAAGCCTGGTTTGGGGTTTTCAGTCTGAAATTGGATTCTCTCTGTATTCACACAACTCTGCCCCTGATGGCTTTGGAAACCTGGGAGAAGAAGCTACCCGTTTCCTTCCCCGTACACAACTCCTTCCTATCAATAGGGCCCAGCCCTCAAACCCCACTTATCTTTCAGTGTTTTGGGGAGATCTTGTTGGCCTGCAATATGCCTTCTTTCCTGATGCCTTCAAGGCTACCTGGCCCGCTTTCCATCTGCTATCTGTGAGTGGAATAGCAAAGAGGCTCACTTTACCACACAAATTCTGCAGGGAGATTTATTGTTGTTATGCAGTACATGAAATAGCAATGGGAGCAGCAGCTCATTGCTGGTGCCAAAGAAAGGAGAGGAGGAAACGCGTGCTGCAATCCCACCTAAAATGACTTCTCTGAGGAGAAGCAGGTCTCAGATACCGTTCTCAAAGATACTAGATAGAAGAAGCGCAACATCAGGGCAACCCCTCAATAACATGGGGGAAACTGAGTGGTGAGTAAATGGGGAGTAGGTCCCACTATCGAAAGGGAATAAAAAAATCCCCAGTTTTATTACAAAATCAGTGAGTTTCACCATACTATCACAGACTGCCTCTTAAAAAGGCTGTTATGCCCAGAGGAGGCAGGTTTGGGGACAAGTTTCCAGCTCCTATAAAGTGCCACAAATGGCTGGTGTGACTGATTCCTGATATATCAAGATGTCCAGTCAAAAAAAGACTTCAATTTGTGGGATGTGTGGGTCAGATGAACTGAGGAAGACTGTCAAAGTGAGAGTTGCAGGGGCTTGTGGGGTACCCAAGGCAAGTGTGTTTTAATGATGTAGCTCACTGGACAGGATGCTGTATGATATGCTTCTCAAAGCCTTGTGACAACTGCAAAACACTGAGAAAGATTGCTGGCCAATGATGTCATGTCTTACGTGCACTGTTCATTGTGATGAGTTTCTACCGTTCCGTGCACTATGAGTATGTATGTACCATAGAGTTTGGTTTAGAGTTTTGAGCTTTGCACAAGCCTAATGTTCCAAGCAAACATGAAGGTCTGTAAACTCCAGTGGATCAGCAATGCTCCCAAATTCTATGCAAACCAAAACAGAAGTGGTTATCACACAGCACTAATCCTAACCTCTTTAATTAGAGAATTCTGATACCTGCAGCCAGAAAAAAAAATAGAAATTGACAGATTCTGGGAAATGCTACTTGAACATAACTTTTAAATGCCTCTGCTGGCATTTCCTAAGGAGACAGTTTATTTCAATTTTTCATTTACTTATCTTCAGGACTACTAAAATTATTCACTGAATTCACTCCTTCAGTCCTAGGAACTGATATCACTAGAGCTGAGTGGGAAAAATTTATGATCTTGTATCCAGCAGACTTAGACTCTAAATCTGCTTAGGGAATGTCCATGAGTGGATTGTGCTGTTTGTGAAATTTATTTATTTATTTATTCATTGCTCGCCTGGATGAACATGAACATTTCTGCAAGTAGTTGAGAAGTATTGGCTCATTGGTATTCGCCAGATAAGTCACATAGTATTGTTTCTGTTCCTGACTGGATGATGGATGTGCAAGCATTGACATGAATGATTAATTTAAAATATAGCTTTGAAATTTGCTTTCCATTCATTGTTTTGAGCCAATAAAACTCAGTTGTACAAACTTTCACAGAAAATGAATACAAGGGGCACAAGCAAATCTGAGTAAACATTCCTTTTTTCGGAAGAATTTATCAAATTCTACAAGTCACCTACTGCATGAGAAACAATTTAGCCTGACCCTAAATGTGGCTAATGCATTAGAATTTCGCATACCCCTAATGACTCTCTAAAATAGTGCTCCATACAAGTGTAGAGATGGAAAGGTTTCCATTTGTGTGTTCTCCTTTCAGCTTCAGAATCCATTTATTTAATGCCTGCAAAGCACTTTGAAGTCCTTCTATGAAAAAACCAGGGAAGTGTAAAGGAGGTTGACGATCGACCTATTTTTAAGGACCCCCATAAGGCCCTGCATGATAAACCACAAAGGACAGAAAATAAAGTGTATGCCTCTGAATTTAAAGCTAATGAAATAGATTTTTTTTTCCAGAGGATGATATTGGGGTGATGACCTGTGCAATGAGGTTTTGGCATTAGATTGAATTTCTAGGTCTTACAATATAATTTTCTTTGTTAAATCAAAGGAAGTAGCATTCAGCTGATAACTGAAGCTGTAAAGCAGTATGAGTATACAATATTGCAACACTCTCAGATCAAGATTTGAATGGTGGAAGAGTCAGGACATTTTGGTGACCTGCTCAGGGAAAACCAAACTGGACCCAACTGAATAAACAGGTGCTAAATTCCACACACTAACCAAGCTATAGGAGGGCAGCATTCTGGCACAAATAAATATAAACTTGCCTTTTAAATGTTTTATGGATCCCAAAAAATCCTTTGTCTGGTTTTTGGTATGGTGATATCCCAGAATGCATCATGCTGAAACATCAGAAATAATATTAGTAACTATTTTTACAGCACTCAGAAGCATGCTAAGCATTTTATAGAAACCACACATCTCAGTATTAGCATTAAATTAGCCAACAAGAGGTAATAGTGTAAAGATTTCCTGATTCTCAGACCTGTGCTTTTGCCACTAAAATTATATATTTTGAAAGATTCTAATGCAGTATCAGAGAGAAAGTATGGTCTTTTTGTTGAGGTAAGATAAATATCTTCAAAGGAGGGTATTTTTGATGTGTAACCTATCTGATGTGTTGTATCATGTCTCGTCATCCATTTACTGGTGACAAGACAGCATACTCAGTTTGCCACTTTCCTAAGTAATATCCAGGTCAGATCTGCACATGTAAGTATGGTGTAATTTCATTCAGCATGCTTTGAGTTACATTTAACTTGCAAGGTTTCCTTAGTAATTAACCTTAATAACTTCCTTTTTTATTATTGATGATATTGTGTCATTATTAGAGGCTAATTGTTGGAATGTGTTCATATGTCCATGATGACAGTAAGAAATAAATGACTTAAACAGAGATTACACATAGATACCCTGGCTGACATCCAATAGATGCATGAACTGAACACCTTCACCCATGCACATACCCTAACCAAATTTTTAAAAAAATTGTTTCTAAACAGTACAAGAAGACTTTAAGGGGTGGGCTTTTTTAAGTAGGGTCCCTATGCTGCTCTTTTGAAATCAAAGGAGGCCTTCCAGGCAATATCAGATCATGTATTTATCCAGTAATCACTTACTCTCTCAGGCAGAAAAACAAGGAGTACTTGTGGCCCTTTAGAGACTAACAAATTTATTTGGGCATAAGCTTTTGTGGGCTAAAATCCACTTCATTGGATGCATGCAGTGGAAAACACAGTAGGAAGATATATATACACAAAGAGAGAACATGGAAAAAATGGGTGTTGCCATACCAGCTGTAACGAGACCAATTAATTAAAGTGGGCTATTATCAGCAGGAGGAAAAAAACCTTTTGCAGTGATAATCAGGATGGCCCATTTCAGATAGTTGACAAGAAGGTGTGAGTAACAGTAGGGGGGGAAATTAGCATGGGGAAATAGTTTTTACTTTGTGAAATGACCCATCCACTCCCAGTCTTTCTTCAAGCCTATTTTAATGGTGTCCAGTTTGCAAATTAATTCCAATTCTGCAGTTTCTTGTTGGAGTCTGTTTTTGAAGGTTTTTTTTTTTTTTTGTTGGAGAATTGCGACTTTTAGGTCTGAAATTGAGTGACCAGGGAGGTTGAAGTATTCTCCGACTGGATTTTGAATGTTATAATTCTTGATGTCTGATCTGTGTCCATTTATTCTTTTGCATAGAGATTGTCCAGTTTGGCCAATGTACATGGCAGGGGGGCATTGCTGGCACATGATGGTATATATCACATTGGTAGATGTGCAGGTGACTGAGCCTCTTATGGTGTGGCTGATGTGATTAGGTCCTATAATGGTGTCCCTTGAATAGATATATGGACAGAGTTGGCAACGGGCTTTGTTGCAAGGATAGGTTCCTGGGTAAGTGTTTTTGTTGTATGGTGTGTGGTTGCAGGTGAGTATTTGCTTCAGGTTGGGGGGGCTGTCTGTATGCGAGGACTAGCCTGTCTCCCAAGATCTGTGAGAGTGGTGGGTCGTCCTTCAGGATAGGTTGTAGATCCTTGATGATGCGTTGGAGAGGTTTAAGTTGGGGGCTGACGGTGATGGCTAGTGGCGTTCTGTTACTTTCTTTGTTGGGCCTGCCCTGGAGTAGGTGATATCTGGGTATTCTTCTGGCTCTGTCAATCTGTTTCTTCACTTCAGCAGGTGGGTATTGTAGTTGTAAGAATGCTTGATAGAGATCTTGTAGGTGTTTGTCTCTGTCTGAGGGATTGGATCAAATACAGTTGTATCTTAGAGCTTGGCTGTAGACAATGGATCATGTGATGTGGACTGGAGGCATGTAGGGAAGTATAGCGGTCAGCAAATTTCCGGTATAGGGTGGTGTTTATGTGACCATCGCTTGTTAGCACTGTAATGTCCAAGAAGTGGATCTCTTGTGTGGACTGGACCAGGCTGAGGTTGATGGTGGGATGGAAATTGTTGAAATCATGGTGGAATTCCTCAAGGGCTTCTTTTCCATGGGTCCAGATGATGAAGACTGATCCAGACTAACATGGCTACCACTCTGAAATCTCTCAGGAAGAAAACCCATGTTTCTGTTTGTGAAATAAAACTGGGGTTAAGCAGATTGTCCTTTTGTATATTATCCACTTGTTTCCCCCCTTGAACTAGCTAGTGGCCTTGAGTATTCCGGTCTCTTCTTTCAAAAACTAGGAATATGGAAGTAAGACCAATCTATGTAGGTTAGCCTATTGGGATTTCAAAAGTACTTAGGGTGACCAGATAGTAAGTGTGAAAAATTGGGACACTTTTTTTCAGGGGGTAGTTGCACATATAAGACAAAGCCCCTAATATTGGGATGGTCCCGATAATATGTAGATGTTTGGTCACCCTAAAAGTACTCAGCATTGGCCTAACTCTACCCCCATTCAAGTCAATGATAAAACTCCTATTGACTTTAACAGGGACAGAATTAGGCTAGCACTGAGCACTTTTGAAGCTTCCACCCCCTTAGTCGATACCACATAAACCATTAGCAGGTGGATAAATTAAATGAGTTTGGCAGTCTCCAACCAGCTCCTAATGAACAGGTGTCCAAAGCGCAAAACCTGTATCCAAACTGACACTTATTAGTTCCTTTTATTGGCAGCCTCAACAGTGGAGCATGCAGATGGAACTGAATGGTCCATGAAGAATGAACTAGCCTCTCAGTCCTTCAGACGTGAGGTGCATCAGCAGGAATGTGTGGAAATGGAGCCCTGATTCTGATGCACAGCTTGTGCTGTATCTGCTCTGTGGACAGAGCACTTAATTCTTCTTCTCTATCAGTTCATCACCCTTCACATGTAGCACAGAAACAAAACCATTGACTAAACCAAGCATTTCCTAGTAGACAGAAGCCTATGCGTACTGATGAACATGGTAGAACAGTTACTGGGATGATTATTTATTCTTAAAGGAAAAAAATCTTCAATATACTTCCTTATCTCTAGGCTGAACAACTGCAATGCACTAACTAACGAACTGTGGTGCATCCGTCACACAGCAGTCCACTTTCTAAGGGGGAGAAGCTAAACACAGTCCATCTTGCCACTGCTCCCTACCATCCATTGAAACTCTACTCCATGCTGGTGGATGGCTTGCAGTCCTTCTGCACCGTCTGCTGCCAGCCAAAGATGTAGAAGATAGATGGAGTGGATCAAAACAAGAAATAGACCAAATTTGTTTTGTATTCATTTCCTCCCCCCTCTCTCTCTCCCTCCCTCCCTCCATGAAGTCCTGCCTGAAATACCAGAGGGAGGGATAGCTTAGTGGGTTGAGCATTGGCCTGCTAAACCCAGGGTTTTGAGTTCAATCCTTCAGGGGGCCATTCTGTGTGACAGTTGTTTTTGTTTCTCCTTGATGTAAAGCCACCTCCTTTGTCGATTTTAATTCCCTATAAGCCAATCCTGTAAGCCATGTCGTCAGTCACCCCTCCCTCCATCAGAGCAACGGCAGACAATTGTTCAGCGCCTTTTTTCTGTGTTGACGCCATACCACAGCAAGCATGGAGCCCGCTCAGATCACTTTGGCAATTAGGAGCACATTAAACACCACACACATTATCCAGCAGTATATGCAGCACCAGAACCTGGCAAAGTGAAACCGGGCGAGTAGGCGACGTCAGTGCGGTGACAAGAGTGATGTGGACATGGACACAGACTTCTCTCAAAGCACGGGCCCTGGCAATGCGGGCATCCTGGTGCTAATGGGGCAGGTTCATCCAGTGGAACACCGATTCTGGGCCCGGGAAACAAGCACAGATTGGTGGGACAGCATAGTGTTGCAGGTCTGGGATGATTCCCAGTGGCTGCGAAACTTTCGCATGCGTAAGGGCACTTCCATGGAACTTTGTGACTTGCTTTCCCCTGCCCTGAAGCGCATGAATACCAAGATGAGAGCAGCCCTCACAGTTGAGAAGCGAGTGGCGATAGCCCTGTGGAAGCTTGCAACTCCAGACAGCTACTGGTCAGTTGGGAATCAATTTGGAGTGGGCAAATCTACTGTGGGGGCTGCTGTGATGCAAGTAGCCAACGCAATCAAAGATCTGCTGATATCAAGGGTAGTGACCCTGGGAAATGTGCAGGTCATAGTGGATGGCTTTCCTGCAATGGGATTCTCTAACTGTGGTGGGGCCATAGACGGAACCCATATCCCTATCTTGGCACCGGAGCACCAAGCCGCCGAGTACATAAACCGCAAGGGGGACTTTTCAATAGTGCTGCAAGCCCTGGTGGATCACAAGGGGTGTTTCACCAACATCAACGTGGGATGGCCAGGAAAGGTACATGACGCTCGCATCTTCAGGAACTCTGGTCTGTTTCAAAAGCTGCAGGAAGGGACTTTATTCCCAGACCAGAAAATAACTGTTGGAGATGTTGAAATGCCTATAGTTATCCTTGGGGACCCAGCCTACCTCTTAATGCCATGGCTCATGAACCCAGACACAGGCAGCCTGGACAGTAGTCAGGAGCTGTTCAACTACAGGCTGAGCAAGTGCAGAATGGTGGTAGAATGTGCATTTGGACATTTAAAAGCGCGCTGGGGCAGTTTACTGACTCACTTAGACCTCAGCGAAACCAATATTCCCACGGTTATTACTGCTTGCTGTGCACTCCACAATATCTGTGAGAGTAAGGGGGAGACACTTATGGCAGAGTGGGAGGTTGAGGCAAATCACCTGGCCACTGGTTATGCACAGCCAGACACCAGGGCTGTTAGAAGAGCACAGAAGGGCGCGGTGTGCATCAGAGAAGCTTTGAAAACCAGTTTCGTGACTGGCCAGTTTCATGACTGGCTACGGTGTGAAAGTTCGGTTTGTTTCTCCTTGATGAACCCCGCCCCCCCCCGCCCCTTGGTTCACTATACTTCCCTGTAAGCTAACCACTCTCCCCTCCTCCCTTCGAACACCATTTGCTGAGGCAATAAAGTCATTGTTGCTTCACATTCATGCATGCTTTATTAATTCATCACACAAATAGGGGGATAACTGCCAAGGTAGCCCAGGAGGGTGGTGGAAGAGAGAAGCACTGGGAGAAGTGGTGGAGGAGGGAAGGACAAGGCCACACAGCACTTTAAAAGTTTAAAACTTTAAAACATATTGAATGCCAGCCTTCTGTTGCTTGGGCAATCCTCTGGGGTGGAGTGGCTGGGTGGCCGGAGGCCCCCCCACCATGTTCTTGGGTGACTGGGTGAGGAGGCTATGGAACTTGGGGAGGAGGGCGGTTGGTTACACAGGGGCTGTAGCGGCAGTCTGTGGTCCAGCTGCCTTTCCTGCAGCTCATCCATATGCTGGAGCGTATAAGTTTGATCCTCCAGCAGCCTCAGCATTGAATCCTGCCTCCTCTCATCACACTGTTGCCACCTTTCAGCTCCAGCCCTCTCTTCAGCCCACCACTTACTCTCCTCAGCCCGCCACCTCTCCTCCCGGTCATTTTGTGCTTTCCTGCACTCTGACATTGTCTGCCTCCACGCATTCGTCTGTGCTATGTCAGTGTGGGAGGACAGCATGAGCTCAGAGAACATTTAATCGCGAGTGTGTTTTTTTCGTCTTCTAATCTTCACTAGCCTCTGGGAAGGAGAAGATCCTGTGATCCTTGAAACACATGAAGCTGGTGGAGGAAAAAAAAGGGACAGTGGTATTTAAAAAGACACATTTTACAGAACAATGGGTACACTCTTTCAGGGTAAACCTTGCTGTTAACATTACATACATAGCACATGTGCTTTCATTCCAAGGTCGAATTTTACCTCCCCGTGGCTAACAGCGGGGAACATTTCTGTCCAGCCACAGGCAAACAGCCCAGCAGGAACGGGCACCTCTGAATGTCCCCTTAAGAAAAGCCCCCTATTTCAACCAGGTGACCATGAATGATATCACTCTCCTGAGGATAACACAGAGAGATAAAGAACGGATGTTGTTTGAATGCCAGCAAACATGCACTGCAATGCTTTGTTCTACAATGATTCTCGAGTACGTGCTACTGGCCTGGAGTGGTAAAGTGTCCTACCATGGTGGGTGGAATAAGGCTGCCCTCCACAGAAACCTTTTGCAAAGGCTTTGGGAGTACATCCAGGAGAGCCGCAAAAGCCAGGGCAAATTAATCATTAAACATGCTTGCTTTTAAACCATGTATAGTATTTTAAAAGGTACAATCACCAGAGGTCCCTTCTCTGCCTGGCGGGTCCGGGATGCAGTCTTGGGTGGGTTTGGGGGGTACTGGCTCCAGGTCCAGGGTGAGAAACAGTTCCTGGCTGTTGGGAAAACCGGTTTCTCCCCTTCCTTGCTGTGAGCTTTCTACAACTTCATCATCATCATCTTCCTCGTCCTGAAAGCCTGATTCCGTGTTGCCTCCATCTCCATTGAAGGAGTCAAACAACACGGCTGGGGTAGTGGTGGCTGAACCCCCTAAAATGGCATGCAGCTTATCATAGAAGTGACATGTTTGGGGCTCTGACCCGGAGCGGCTGTTTGCCTCTCTGGTTTTCTGGTAGGCTTGCCTCAGCTCCTTAAGTTTCACGCGGCACTGCTTTGGGTCCCTGTTATGACCTCTGTCCTTCATGCCCTGGGAGATTTTGACAAATGTTTTGGCATTTTGAAAACTGGAACAAAGTTCTGATAGCACGGATTCCTCTCTCCATACAGCGATCAGATCCCGTACCTCCCGTTTGGTCCATGCTGGAGCTCTTTTGAGATTCTGGGACTCCATCATGGTCACCTCTGCTGATGAGCTCTGCATGGTCACCTGCAGCTTGCCGCGCTGGCCAAACAGGAAATTGAAATTCAAAAGTTCGCGGGCCTTTTCCTGTCTACCTGGCCAGTGCATCTGAGTTGAGAGTGCTGTCCAGAGCGGTCACAATGGAGCACTCTGGGATAGCTCCCGGAGGCCAATACTGTCTAATTGCATCCACAGTACCCCAAATTCGAACCAGCAAGGCCGATTTCAGCGCTAATCCCCTTGTTGGGGGTAGAGTAAGGAAATCGATTTTAGGAGCCCTTTAAGTCGAAAAAAAGGGTTTCGTCCTGTGGACAGATGCAGGATTAAATTGATTTAACGCTGCTAAGTTCGACCTCAACTCCTAGTGTAGACCAGGGCTGAGTAAAAAACAGAGTAAGAGACTCTAGATTTGGCCCTTTTCTGCTCTTGGTTATACCCAGGTTACCCTACTGAAGTCGGTTTCCATGTGGAGATTTGTGGGGTTACACAGGTATAACCAGGAACAGATCTTACCCTTTTATGAAATTATTTTACTAGCAGGACCTATTACTAGGCTTACTCCTTTTAGAGTGAAAAGAACAGGAGTACTTGTGGCACCTTAGAGACTAACAAATTTATTAGAGCATAAGCTTTTGTGGGCTACATACAGCTCACTTCATCGGATTCACAGAATGGAACAATATAGTAAGATAGATAGATAGATGATAGATACACACATGCAGATAAGTTGGAAGTTACCATACAAACTGTGAGAGGCTAATTAGTTAAGATGAGCTATTATCATCAGGAGAAAAAAACTTTTGTAGTGATAATTAAGATGGCCCATTTAGACAGTTGACAAGAAGGTGTGAGGATATTTAACTTAAGGAAATAGATTCAATATGTGTAATGACCCAGCCACTCCCAGTCTCTGTTCAAACCCAAGTTAATGGTATCTAGTTTGCATATTAATTCAAGCTCAGCAGTCCCTTGTTGGAGTCTGTTTTCGAAGCTTTTCCATTGCAAAATTGTTACCCTTAAATCTTTTACTGAGTGGGCACAGAGGTTGAAGTGTTCTCCTGTCAGTTTTTGAATGTTATGATTCCTGATGTCAGATTTGTGTCCATTTATTCTTTTGTGTAGCGACTGTCCGGTTTGGCCAATGTACATGGCAGAGGGGCATTGCTGGTACATGATGGCATATATCACATTGGTAGATGTGCAGGTGAACGAGCCCCTGATAGCATGGCTAATGTGATTAGGTCCTGTGATGGTGTCACTTGAATAAATATGTGGACAGAGCTGTCTAAATGGGCCATCTTGATTATCACTACAAAAGTTGTTTTTTTTCTCCTGCTGATAATAGCTCATCTTAACTAATTAGCCTCTCACAGTTTGTATGGTTTCAGAGTAGCAGCCGTGTTAGTCTGTATCCGCAAAAAGAAAAGGAGGACTTGTGGCACCTTAGAGACTAACAAATTTATTTGAGCATAAGCTTTTGTGAGCTATAGCTCACTTCATCAGATAGCTCATGAAAGTTCATGCTCAAATAAATTTGTTAGTCTCTAAGGTGCCACAAGTACTCCTTTTCTTTTTACAGTTTGTATGGTAACTTCCAACTTATCTGTATGTGTGTGTAATTAATATATATATATATATATATATATATATATCTTACTATATGTTCTATTCTATGCATCTGATGAAGTGAGCTGTAGCTCATGAAAGCTTATGCTCTAATAAATTTGTGAGTCTCTAAGGTGCCACAAGTCCTCCTGTTCTTTTTGTGGATACAGACTAACACAACTGCTACTCTGAAACCTCCTTTTAGAGTGGTGGTTGCTACTGCGACTGTATTGCTATTCTGTTCCAGCTCTTATTGTTTGACACTTTCCCATGAAAGAGGCCAAGACAGTTGGAGATGAATGATAGATCAGTGTAGTAGCCCAGTGAAAGATTACGTGAAGACTGCTGTCAGGATGGGTGCTCTCATCCAGAGACTGAAAACTATCTGAAGGCAACTCACTTCACTTGGCTAGAAGTGGCTCTCCCAGAAGGGTGATGGCTGGGGGTAGGAGGGAAAAGGGTTGTCTTTTGCTCTTCATTTTGCTCACTTCTCTGTCACTCCTATTCTTTATTCTGCCTGCTCACTTCTGCTGCATGAAGCCCCCTGATGCAGGAGCACCTACTTCTCTGAGTAATAGGATACATACTTCCGGTGGCATGGTTCAGAACCACAGCATGTGACAACCACACCTGTAAGAGAGGTTCAGTCAGGTTGGAATGGGTGTTTTGTGAGTTACACTGGACTAGAACTCAGGAGAGCTACATTTTGTTCCTGACTGTTTCACAGACTTGGCACATCAAGTAACCATTTTGGACTTCAGTTTCCTAGTTTGTAAAATGGGTATATTTGTACAGGATTCTATGAGACTTGATTAATGTTTGCACTTTTCACCCCAGGAACTGAATGTGTTATGCAATTTCAGGATAACCTACTCAGCCAAACACACATGTTAAAGACATGAAGGTCGCTATCTTAAAACAAAAAAACTTCAAATCCAGACTCCAGCGAGAAACTGCTGAATTGGAATTCATTTGCAAATTGGATACTATTAATTTAGGCTTAAATAGAGACTGGGAGTGGCTAAGTCATTATGCAAGGTAGCCTATTTCCTCTTGTTTTTTCCTACCCCCCCCTCCCCCGATGTTCTGGTTTAACTTGGATTTAAACTTGGAGAGTGGTCAGTTTGGATGAGCTATTACCAGCAGGAGAGTGAGTTTGTGTGTGTATGGGGGTGGGTTTTTGGAGGGGGGTGAGGGAGTGAGAGAACCTGGATTTGTGCAGGAGATGGCCTAACTTGATTATCATGCACATTGTGTAAAGAGTTGTCACTTTGGATGGGCTATCACCAGCAGGAGAGTGAATTTGTGTGGGGGGGTGGAGGGTGAGAAAACCTGGATTTGTGCTGGAAATGGCTTTTAGATAAGCTATTACCAGCAGGACAGTGGGGTGGGAGGAGGTATTGTTTCATATTCTCTGTGTATATATAAAGTCTGCTGCAGTTTCCACGGTATGCATCTGATGAAGTGAGCTGTAGCTCACGAAAGCTCATGCTCAAATAAATTGGTTAGTCTCTAAGGTGCCACAAGTATTCCTTTTCTTTTTGCGAATACAGACTAACACGGCTGTTACTCTGAATTCTGAACATGGTCGTATTCACCCTCTTTGCTGTGGTATTGGAGCATCTTCTAGTAGTTCCATAAGCATAGTGACTAACTTCGTATGTGATTCATTCCCTCTCATCTTCTCTCCGGGGGGGTTGGGGGGGGATATGCATGGGCAATGGAGTGTTTTGTTTTGGCAGGGATTTCATTTGGGGTTTTTCACTTTTTTTTTTAATGTACATGTGTCCATTTAAACTACTACACAACAACGTGTAAAATGAGATGTTAGAATATCAGGAATTGGAATACCAGCTCCCTGCTACTAAAAGGAGGCGACTTTTATCATGGAAGCTTCTATGCCCAGTGTCAGTTGGTCACCGGCTCTAGATGTATGAGGTTGTCCTGTGCCATGGTATCTGTATTGTGAGTGTGCGGGATATTCCCTGCCCCTCATAACCGAAACATTGATCTCTGTGCAGGATAGAACCACTTTTGGAAAAAAATAAAAAATGTAATCAGAGCCTAATATATAATATAGGTACTATGTGTCGGCCCCGGGAACAGTGCTGGGACTCATGCGATAAATGCAACCATCTACATGCACAGGGTGCACTGTGCAAGGTACGCTAAGTGAAGAAGCAGAGCAGCGCTGCACCTGAAACAGGATGGCTAGTGTGGATGGATGTAGTGTACCACTGCAAGTGCAAGCAGCAATTGTGCAGTCGATGGGTGAATGCCCATTAGAATACCCACTAAATATTCCCCTTTTCACCTAGGAGCTGCTTGTTTTGAGAACCCATGAGGCTAACCATAGATTTCAGTGATAGGTATAAAATAGCCACCATTAATATGTCAGAATTTTTCAACAGTTCCTACACATTGGACTGACGTTATCATCTACCTTTCTAAGCAGAGAGGGAAAACTGCAGTAGCTGTTATCTTTTGGAAAATGTTGACTTTTTAATAGCGACCACTTTACGACAGAAAATTGAAAATTGTATACAGAAAGGTGGTTATCCTTCCCTTTATATTTATGGCACGGCTTGATGCAGGAGTAAGTGTAAAGTTCTAAAAAGACTGGTGTTATGCAAGAGGTCACACTAGATGGTTTCTCCTAGCCTTAAAATCTGTGAAACACAGTTTCTGCAGGGTTGAAAACAGAGGCATTTACAACAACTAAATTGTGCTCTCAGTTATGAATACAATCTCACACTGAAATCAGGGGGCAAGAGAGTGTGTTAGCCCTTAGGCAAGGAAGCAAAGTGAATAATCATTGTTTGTAGAAGGCTATCAAGACCTCAGCACACTCACATGCACCCAGAAGTGTCTTTCCACCCAGGTGTTCCCATACAGATAGTTGTTTTGAATGCCCTTGAGGCTGGCCCTTTTTTTAAGCCATAGATGCATTATTGAAAATTGGAGTTTTGTCTGTCAAATTATTTTTGGAGGCTTTGGGGATGCTTTGCAGAGAGAGAGAGAGAGAGAGAGAGAGAGAGAAAGCAAGATTACACAATTTTATTTTAGTAAAAAGAAAAGGAGGACTTGTGGCACCTTAGAGACTAACCAATTTATTTGAGCATAAGCTTTCGTGAGCTACTGCTCACTTCATCGGATGCATTCAGTGGAAAATCTGAAACCTTTCATTTTAGTACAACTTGAAAGGTCAGAAATGGAAGGTTAAAAGTCGGGGGGGGGGGGAAGAGGTGGACGAAGAGCTTCAGCAGCAAGATCTAACAGATAGCAGGATGCCATAATAATATAGATGGAAATGTACATAATCCCTTCTGAATTAGTGACCAATATTGATCATTTCTTTTTAAACAGCATTTGTACTGTTTGATGCAACTGGATTCAAGTTACTGAAAGGAACTTTATTCATCCCAAAATGCCAGAACGGTATCAAAATTTAAAACTAAATAAAAAGGGAGTTTCTTTAGATTATTTAAATCCAGGTGCATTGAACAGTAAAAGATGACCGAAATAAATAAATTTATAAAGTGACCCATTGGTCATTTAGTCAAACTGATTTCAGGAGGGAATATCTATGTTTCCTTCAATATTACTCTGACACTCTGCTAATCTGGTAGCTATCACCGCTACAATTCAAAGACCCACCCCCACCCATGCATACCCCACACCCATGCTTTGGCCTTCCGTTTCTGACCTTTAAAGTTCTGAAATTAAACTGCAAAAATTTCTCTCTCACCAAAGCATCCTCCAAAGGTCCAAACATCATTGCTAAGGACACATATGCTGCCACCACCAAATGATTTAGACAAAGAACAGGGAAAGGACCACTTGGAGTTCCTATTTCCCCAAAATATTCCCCCAAGCCCTTACACCCCCTTTCCTGGGGAGGCTTGAGAATAAACAAGATGAGCACAAACCAGCCTTGGGTTTTTAAGACCCAAAAAACCCAATCAGATTCTTAAAAAACAGAACTTTATTAGAAGAACAAAAAAAGATAAGAGAACAACTCTGTAAGATCAGAATGGAAGATAATCTTACAGGCAGTCAAATTCAAAACAGAGAATCTCTCTAGGCAAAACCTTAAGTTACAAAAAGACACAAAAACAGGAATACACATTTCCTCAAGCACAACGAATTTCACAAGCCAAAACAAAGAACACCTAATGTATTTTCTAGTTACTTACTAACTTTACAGGAGTTGGAGGGCTTGCATCCTGGATCTGTTCCCAGCAAAGGTATCACACAGACAGACAAAAGCTTTTCCCCCGCCTCCAGATTTGAAAGTATCTTGTCCCCTCATTGGTCATTTTGGGTCAGGTGCCAGCCAGGTTACCTGAGCTTCTTAACCCTTTACAGGTAAAAGGACTTTGCCTCTGGCCAGGAGGGATTTTACAGCACTGTATACAGAAAGGTAGTTACCCTTCCCTTTATATTTATGACAAGCCCAACAGCCTGTATTTAATCTAGGGCACATCTTTTAGAAAGATCTTGATTTTTGCATACTTCCAGTGATAGAGCATTTGCCATTTCTGTTGGTAACCAAGTACAGTGGTTAATCACCCTCAATGTTTAATATTTGTTCCTTATTTCCAGTCTGCCAAGTAGCGCTCTGATGCAACTAATGATTGCCCAGGGATCGGCAACCTTTGGCATGCGGCCCATCAGGGAAAGCCACTGGCATAGAATCATAGAATCATAGAATATCAGGGTTGAAAGGGACCTCAGGAGGTCATCTAGTCCAACCCCCTGCTGAAAAGCAGGACCCATCCCCAATTAAATCATCCCAGCCAGGGCTTTGTCAAGCCTGACCTTAAAAACTTCTAAGGAAGGAGATTCCACCACCTCCTTAGGCAACGCATTCCAGTGTTTCACCACCCTCCTAGTGAAAAAGTTTTTCCTAATATCCAACCTAAACCTCCCCCACTTCAACTTGAGACCATTACTCCTTGTCCTGTCCTCTTCCACCACCGAGAATAGTCTAGAACCATCCTCTCTGGAATCACCTCCAGGTAGTTGAAAGCAGCTATCAAATCCCCCCTCATTCTTCTCTTCCGCAGACTAAACAATCCCAGTTCCCTCAGCCTCTCCTCATAAGTCATGTGTTCCAGACCCCTAATCATTTTTGTTGCCCTTCACTGGACTCTTTCCAATTTATCCACATCCTTCTTGTAGTGTGGGGCCCAAAACTGGACACAGTACTCCAGATGAGGCCTCACCAATGTTGAATAGAGGGGGATGATCACGTCCCTCGATCTGCTCGCTATGCCCCTACTTATACATCCCAAAATGCCATTGGCCTTCTTGGCAACAAGGGCACACTGCTGACTCATATCCAGCTTCTCGTCCACTGTCACCCCTAGGTCCTTTTCTGCAGAACTGCTGCCTAGCCATTCGGTCCCTAGTCTGTAGCTGTGCATTGGGTTCTTCCGTCCTAAGTGCAGGACCCTGCACTTATCCTTATTGAACCTCATCAGATTTCTTTTGGCCCAATCCTCCAATTTGTCTAAGTCCCTCTGTATCCCATCCCTGCCCTCCAGTGTATCTACCACTCCTCCCACTTTAGTATCATCCACAAATTTGCTGAGAGTGCAATCCACACCATCCTCCAGATCATTTATGAAGATATTGAACAAAACCGGCCCCAGGACTGATCCCTGGGGCACTCCACTTGACAAGTGCAAGTTCAACTGATTGCAGCTCCCACTGGCCCCAGTTCACCATTCCAGGCCATTGGGGGATGCGGGAAGTGGTGGCCAGCACATCCCTTGGCCCACGCCGCTTCCCGCAGCCCCCATTGGCCTGGAATGGTGAACAGCCAAACAGTGCGATCGGCCAAACCAGCGGATTTCCCTGATGGGCCGCGTGCCAAAGGTTGCCAATCCCTGATCTAGCCCAATGGGGAAAGGTGTCTTATTGGCATCTTCTCTTTGTACTGAAGTGAAACCTTAAAACTTTAATTTTATTAGTGAAAATCTCTGCTTAAAAATCCCCCCTATAATTGGCTGCCTTCTCTTTCAGGTGCTCTAATCTAGTCTCATTTGAGCTCTCAGATGCTCTGAAAAGTCTTCATTAAAAGGTATAATAGAATCCCTTTTATTTCTGCAGTGCCACTAAGTCAGTGGGTTAACAACAATAAACCATGAGTTCACCCGTATCATAAACAGTCTTCAGAGATCATTAGTCTACCACAACCTTTAGAAGCTGGCCAACCCTGAAGCTGAATCATTTAGTATTGAGGATCATGTACAGCTTCATTGAATTCAACCTCAGCATTTACCAGGCCCTGGGATAGAAAGTACTACAGTATATAGCATATTAAAATCTCAGTAGAGGAGGAATATTTTGGAAATAGTGCTGATTTACACCTGGAAGCTAAATGTTTATTCTAATAAAGACCTTGATGTTTCTAGTATAACTGAGAATTTTTTCAGTTCAAATCATTTTTGTTTTCTTCTAAAATAGATGGGATTTTAACAGCAAACCACCAAGGCTTTGATCCTGGGAATCATTGTATCGTATGGAGGAGGCAGAGCAAGGTGGTTGCACTCCAGGGTAAGTGTGAATGGAAGCTGTTTGTTTGGGTGCAATTAAACTAAAGTGCTAGGGCCTGATCCTGCACCCACTGAAGTGTGTGTTTTAAAAAAAAAAACAAATCCCTTCCAGTGGGCAGTTTTCAGGGCTGAGCAGAAATATGCCCCAAGGTCCTGGCACACCCATTTCCTCTCTCTAAGAGCACAGGGTAAAAAAAGGGGAGGGTGTGCCTGAAGAGACAGGGGCTTACATGTGAGTGTCAGCTTGCAAATGGAGGGCCCTGTTGTAAATCAGTGACTCATTCCTTTCCGTGGAGCTACATCAATTTATACCAGCTGAGAATATGATTCTCTTTTATTACACTCCTGCCCTGTAACAGGGGAATAACTTGGTGGCCATGCAGCAAAACGCTCATCATTGCACTCCCTGTCTTGCTCATCACTTTTTACCTTGCATTTATATGTACAGTGCTCTGTACCAGCACAATGCCAGTCACTTCCATGATATGAAGCATTTTGCTTTGTGTGCTGTGTGTATACTATGCATATTCTCCATGTTTCTGACTACCTAGGTTGAATCAGCTATGTACATTCCAAGAATGTAGGCATGCAATACTCTATTAATTTCCTCTTGGCCAGAGCAGCTTTCTTTGTCTTACCAAAACAGTATCAATTATTGTAAAGGTCTTTGAACAGATGTAACAATATTCCCTAATGTCCCCTGAATGAAAGGCTTAACAAAGGCAATACAGTTGCACTGTGTGTCTGTTTTTTCCCTTCCTCCAATCTAATGAGTAATTTTCTTCCCTCTCCATCTGGGTGCCCGGCCGCAATCAATGCAGATAATGATGGGCGCATGTAACATACAATTTTTTAAATAAGTAGCTCTGTGCATCTCAGCTGTCATGTAACAGACAGCACAAGAGTCTGAAAATGCCAGTTTGGACCCTTTTCCTGAAAACATGCAGTCAACAGTCAAAACAGCAGCAATAACCCCCTCTGGCTCCCTACCGTTTGATATTCATTTCATGTCACAAGATTTCTTTATAGCCACAGCGAGTTCCTCCAGATTTATAAATAAAACAAAAATAAAATACACGTCTGCAAAAGAAAAAAATCCGTTGGGCTGTTTCTTACCTACACGTTACAAAAGAAGAGTCCTCTACCTGGTGGTTGCTGTGGCATTTGCAGCTCTGAAAGGCAATACATAGATATGGCCTTAAGAGATGAAATATTCCTTTCTTATGAAAGGCTTGAAAATAGCTACTTGGTTGGCTAGAAGATTAGTAGATCAGATTTTTTTAAAGGTTAAGCAGCTGAAATTGGAGATTGTATGATAATCGTAGCTTTCTGATGTTGGTAGTTCTGCTGGAAATCCCTGGTGTTTTGAAGATGCTTGATTCAATATAATACTGTAATTTCTAAAAGCTTAAGTTTTACTTTAAATATGTCTTGACAGATAAACCTTCAGGATGCTTGGTTTAATGGTATAGCATGTCAGAAAATCTTATCAAGCACTCATCATGGTCTGAGGTGTGCGATATGTATTTAGTGGGACCAGTCAGCAGAGCACTAGTCTGCAGAGTTAAGTTATTTAACTTGTCAGTAGCCAATGCCTTGAACCCATAAAAAGACAACAGTGCTTGTGCTAAATCTTTGAATAAACTTTACTTACCTACAGTATACCGTATTCCGCTTCTTTTAGTGGCTTTTATTACATTGTTATTAATTCAAAACAAAAAAAAACCCACTTCATCTCTTCCTATTAAGAAAGGATTTATTTTCAGTTTTCTTCCTTCAAAGTCTATGTAATGAACTTCAAATACTTTGTAATATTTTTAGTGCAGAAAACAATTAAAAATTAAACCAGCACAAACAATGAAATACTTCGTCAGAGCAGCAGCAGGTATTTGGCTCTGTAGGGTAGCAAAAAGGTAGTACCATAATAGAATAGTGTTCCTTTGGCGATGAACTCTTTTGGTTCTGCATAAGCTATGGTGTGCTCCTCCAACCCATAGTAATGCAAGGAATTCTTACTCAAATATATGGTGCTATTGACTTTAATGGTACTACTTGCTTGATTGCTCACCGTTTTAAAGCTGGAAAGAGTAGAGGAATCATGTTCATCAGTGATCTGTTTGGTTTGCCTGAGATCATGTTCAGACAGACTGAGTGGAGTTCTAATAAACACTGTGCTCTCTGCTAAAAGCCCCTCCAACATGGGAACCACTGAACCTTATCCCTCTGTACAGCCTTTAGCCTTCAGGATCTCGTTTCCCTACACTCGGAATCTGCTGTTACAGCTGGTCAACCTTTTTCATTCAAGATCTTTTTTCCTAAGAAAACTGACTTTTTTGTCTTAATGGAAACTTCCATGGGAAATCTCTGCTTTAGATGAAATTGCCGGGCTTTTGTCGAACTCAAACTTTTGAAGGAAAAAACTTCAGTGAAAATAAAAATGTTTTTGTATTTGTCAAAAATTTTAATAGGAACAAATACCCTTTCCTAACCAGCTCTGTATGCTACATTTATTCTGCAAATCAATGTGCCCAGCCCTCTGGTGCCACCACCACTTTGGTAACTGCTCGAGTGGAGCCCTGGGAGTCAATGGGCTCTGCAGGAGTCAGGCAAGCAGATGTCATTCAGGAATGAGGCCTAGGAAGTAGAAGAAAAGGAGCACTGTCTGTGTGAAATTGATGGGCCAGGTTCTCAGCTGGTGTAAATTGGCATAGCTCCATTGACTTCAATGATGTTACAGTGATTTACACCAACTATGGATCTGACCCACTATTTTTCTAAATGTTCATTTTAGTGGTGCTGTTAATGTATTAGTTGTAGTAATCTTAAGGGGTTTTTAAATTACAGCTAATGCACTTCTTTGGTTTGTTTCCTTTTCACATTTCAATCACTTTGGACAATTATACTTGATTGAGTTTCACTTTTGTTTTGTCATCAGTTTCACGTTTGAACTTCAGTGTTCCAACGCTTGTGGGAAATGTTCAAAGTAAATCATAATAAGTCTGTTGTCACTGAAACTTTAATGAAAATATTATAATTTATGTAGGGCCCAACTTTGTCATGCTTACTCATGTTGAGTAGTACCTTACTGTGGTGGCTTATGTAGGTAAGGATGGCCGAATCAAGGCCCATTATGTTCTGTAAAACCTTCTTCTTAAACATCAGCATGTTGGCCGATTGTCTATATTACTGTTGCACCCAGAAGCACATTGTACTATTTGTATACAAAACTAAAATAAAGACAGCGCCTGCCCCCAAAGAGTTTACAAACTAAATATTTGAGGTTATACCTTTCATGAGGTCACTGAGGACACAAGTGAAATAAACCGTGGATTGATTTCTATCCTTATCAGAGATATCTGTCTGCCCTGTATCTTTAAAGTCATTGGGATAATTTCAGAAATGTGATATCTTGGCATCTTCTTGCAGTCCTTGGCCGTTTGACCATCCAGTTCTAATCTGTGATATGTGCAGTCTTCAAAAAGAGGGTGGAGAAGCAGGTCATGTTGCTGATCTTTGTGATGAAGTTCTAAAGATCCTTTCTGGAAATAACCTGGGATGATTCTTTCCCTGTCATAATTTGCTAGTGTTTTCTCTCTCAACTGTTTAAGGCCTGTAATACTACGCAGTACAATAGCAACTGGAGTAGCTTGAAATGATATAATCCCATTAGAGAAGGAAGGCTAACAAAAAAAAAGTAGTCAAGTATCTGAATGTGTCAGGAAGAACCTTCAGCATCTTTCAACTGAGGTTTTAGAAATCTTTTTTTTTTCTCCCCTGGAGAGAGGCCCTTTGCACTATTGAATAGTAAAGACTGATGATATTAAAGAGATTCTGAGTATTAAAAATATCAAATGTTCATCTTCAAAGTTACCACAAAAAAAAAAAAATCAGATCCACATCTCCTTACAGCTTTCTTAGGCTAGGAAGGCTCACTCAGTAGTGTAACAAATAGCCTTTGCTAGGGGACAAGGGCTTGAGACACTACATTTGTATTCCTTAGTGGCTTCCTGACAACATAGTACTAGCTTTAGCTTGTCAACATTGGTTTCTACTAAGTAATACAAAGAAGATTGCATGATATTCTCCTCCTTCAGTAGATCTGATTCTTATTGCTGTTTAATGCCCCGTTTTGTACTTCTGTATTCACCACTCTTTAATGTGTGATGATTTCAAGAGAGTAATACCAAAATAAACTTGAAATAGCAATAAATAAAAGCTAGACTCTTTGACTTCCTCATATGGGGACTGAGATAAATGGATATGACAGTTCTAAATTATTTTTCTTTAATATTTCCGGATGCTAGCCTAGACTGTAAGAAATTTCATGAGCATTAAACTCATGCAAAAATTAATAGATGTGGGGAGGGAGAAGAAATTTATGGTACGGAAATGAAAAGCATTCAAACATTTTTGAGGGGTGTAAGTGTGCAACCCATAGGTGTAGTTTGATGCTTTTTGTTAACTCTTGCTCACAAATGTTTGAACATTTTGTTAACAACAGTATTTCACTGACTAATAACCCAGAAGATAAGAAATTGTTCACCTTGTTTATGAGCTTGGGGAAACTGAAATGTGCAGATACCTGAATTCCTGAAAACATCTGAAACATCTTTCTTTGACCCATATATCATTTTATTTCAGTGATATTGTGATTCACTGTAAAGGCTCACATGCAGATGTGGAGGACAGAAGGAACTACTGGACAACAAAAGGCCATTTGGTCCAACATACTATTTATTCTATTCATATTTACTGTAATCCCTTTTCTCTTCTCCTTTTTCAATGTACCTTCAGTTCTCTCTCTCTCTCTTCCCCATAAAATGTCTTGCTACCTTTAAACTCACGTATGTTATTTTCTTTCATGGTCTTCCTTGACAACTAATTTCATATGTTCCTTTATGAACACCATGTTGATTTTTCACATGTCTGACAATAATAAACAATGGCAATTATATTTTTCAATTAAATGTAAGTGTCCCTCTGGCCTTCCTGGTGTTGTCTGAATGTCAGCTAGAAGAGGTGGGATAAACATTAATTGCCTGAAGGTAAATCCTTGAGAGACAGAAGCTTTTGCAATTGGGCTCATCCGCTGGTAACGTTTTTTTGTTCCTATTGCTTAGTTTTCTTGAACTCAATTAAAAGTATTGCAATTCTTATTCAGAATTCAGACCTGATTCTTAAACCTAATCAGCTTTGAATACATCACATTTTACTTAGAAATATAGTAAGACCAATCCTGCAATCCCTTACTAAAGTACATGGTCTTTACACTCATGAGTCACTGAGGTTACTTACATGAGAAAGGGGCTACTTGTGTGATTAGGAGTTTGAACGACTGAGTCATTGTCTCTTTATGTGATACTGTAAGCCACCTTCATGGTTGTGTTCAGGTCCGTTTATCCCATATTAAGGAAAGTTTACGCCAGTAAACTTCATTTAGCAGCTTGGCGGTGATAAGTGTGTGCTGAATCAATCTCCACCTCTATAGACCACCCTTAGTATGGTCTACATGATGGGGCAGTGCAGCAGATAGAGCTGCTGAGAAAAGGGGCGTGGCCAAAGGGAAAGGAGACATCACAAGCAGGGCCAACCCTGGACCAAATGGCACCCCAGGCAAGGAGTGTCTTCAGCACCTTCCCTCCATTTGTTAAACTTTTGAATGCCTTAATTTATTGCATTTGAAGCCCATTTCATTACTTTGATGCACAATTTGCATGCATGATTTAACCCTGTCAAATAAGACAATAAATTTGCATGCTAGGATCTGTGCATCTGTATTTATCCATGCCATATATAAGCAAATAAAAAAACAAAGTTTCCTCTAAGCTTATGGAAACTTTTTAAATTTTAAGAATAATTGAAATGTACTAACATCAAGACGTTGAACTGTGCACCAATATTGGGTGGACCAGTATTAAATAGCATTACAGTAGGTGACAACCTTAGAATGTTAAGCCTAGTCCTTCAGTTCAAAAGGTCGCTTTTCTCGCCTTTGCCCTTGCGAACTGAAGCACAGCATCAGACAGATCCAAAGACTGGTCTTTATCATTGATGTCCAAACATTTCCCATGTGTCAGCATCTGGTAAAGGTCCATACAATTGTTCTGGAGTGTTTTCCCGTCCTCCGGCAGTTTACTAAGGTCATACAAAAAACCCCAGGTCTTTTCGTGGTGCTTCATTTGTCCGAACCTTTCTTTGATGGACACTTGAGCAGTGTCAATGAGCAAGCAAAAAGCCCACCCTCTTGAATTTTTCTTCTGAACTTCCCATCACCTCATCTTCCCCTCATAACCAAACTGTCTCTTCTTCCAATGACTGAGTTTCATTGAAGACAGACTCAACTCTTAAATTTTCCATCATTTCTTTGGCAACAGTGATGGCATCTTCAAATCTGCTGTCTCTATAGGCCACAACAAAATCAAGGCAGCTTTTCATCAAAGTTGTAGTGGTTGCAATGTCCATCCACTGAGTTTGTAATGCCTTGCTTACAATGTTTACGTAGAACAGGTTATCATGCCAAACTACAATTGAGACCAGAAATCTGAAGTCAGCAGGCTTTGCACCTCATGTCGAATTCCGGCCTTGGTATTGCCCAAGTCCAGCACCCAGGTGGTTGCCTGGGTCGCCTGCTCCTAAATCCGGCCCTGATTGCCAGGGTATTGCTTAAGTTATGGAAAACCTTGTCATTGATCTGCCCATAATCAAGGTGTAGAATAGAGTGCCCGAAAGCTTCTCTGTGTGGCTACAGAGCAGGCTCCGAAGGAAGGCAGTCAGACAGATAGGCAGTGAGCACCCATAACATAAGAAAATTGTTATTCCTTTTTTTACCTGAATGGCTAGTCAAAGTTTGGGGCCTTGAGGGTGTTCCAATTGGTGGTACAAATTGATAATGGAGTCTGGTATTTTCTTTGACGCAAAGTTGTCTATATACAAGGACTGTACAAAGACCTACTTCTCAGAATGCAGGGGAAATCAAAACAAAATGAGATGTATTTCCTTATAGCTGCATGCCTGTTCAGCCAGCAGCAGATCCAAACACTCCATCGCTAGCTTTTTCCAGAATCATGCACCATGCTTGTCTAGTCTGTCTCAGCCTGTCCCTCTCAGTATATCTTGTTTCAGTTTGTCTGTCCCTGTATCTCTCCTTGTGCTCTTTGCACTTCAGCTGTCTCACTTGCACATGCACCCTGATCAAACTCTACCTAAATGACGCTAGTTTCTGGGAAGACTGCATTTTGCTTTGTTTTAAATGAGCTCCTTAACTGTCCTACAGCTATTGTAAATGAAGGTCATGTTCACACCCATCAATTTCAATGAGGTTTTAACCCAAACCATAACAATACAATGGAGGTGGAGTGAGTTGCCTATCACTTCATGGTGACAAAGCACATTTAAAGCCTTGCCGAGGGTTGACCATGATCAACTACACATTTTTAAAGGTCTTAGAGCCTGTTTACACTAGGTACTAAGCTTTTAAATAGCACATAAATAAAACACGTTAGCTAATACTTCTTTTTTCTTTTTTTGGTAGTCTGGACTAGCCTTAAAAAGGGGAAATGAGACAAGATGAGACTGGAGGGAGGAATTTTTCCATGCATGAAGAAGTGGCTGATGGCTAAGAGAGCATGACTGGGGAGTAAAATTAAGCAGAACTCCCCATTCAAGACCACTTGCTATCAGAGGCCAGTGAAGGAGTGATGTAGCAACACACATTTGAAAATGGGGTTGATTCTTTGTCTGTGTCCTACCCTGCATGCTGTTCTGGAATATAGAAGTGAACAGGAGACTCCAGTGTCTGACTGGGTAGAAATGAAGGGAAATTCTTGTTATACAGATTAGAAGAAAGCTAGAGGGAAAATTTTAATCAGTGCTGTAATGGAGAAATCTTCTTTGGAAAGGGACTGTGGCATTGCGTAAGAGCTATGCAGGCACCAAGTATCTACTATACAGATATAGGGTGAAATTCACCTAGGCTTGGTTTATTCGAGAAGTCCTCACATTGATTATGTGCCATTGGGAGCCAGTACTACCGAAAATGTGGGTAGCATTGACCAGGAGTGAAGCATAGCCAGGTTAATTGAAGTATGGTTCAGCACGTCCCTTTAGCAACCTCCTCTGGCAGGACTCTTCTGGAGCCCCTTCTGCAATCTCAAGATGCACCTGTCCAGCAAGAACCCTGATGAAGGGCAGCCATGGAAACACCTCTTGCCTTCTGTGTGGATCAACCACCAAGCTGTGCAAGGGGCCTCAACAGTGAAGGGAGGTGGAGAGCTCGAAAGGGGACTGACTGGCTTTCCCTGAATTCCAAACTTCTGCAGCTTAGTTTGACCCGAGGAAATAAAGTAGTAAGAAGAGGGAAAAAAGGGAACTTAGTATCCAGGGCATCAGGATCACTTTGTTAAACCAGTAAGGTACTGTCTCTGTCATTTCTTGAATGCCACAGATGTCTTTATAAAATAATGGCAGCTGGAAGCCCAGAAAGCATAGATCAGTGCTGGTGGAAGGGTTTAACTTTAATTATTTTCATTATATGCTCTGGCTCATCAGTTCTAGGTATAAAACAGGCACTTTTAGCCTCTGCTCCAATTAGAGGCAACAGAAGAACAAGTGATTTGCTTAGATTCAACATATTTACTAACTCAATTTATGAACAGTATTTTCCCCCTTGTAATGTGGCTTTATTATTGGATTTATAAGAGGACAAAACTGGTTAGACAAGTCTTGATTATCTATGGGGAGACAAACAGATAGTTTGCAGGTAATAAGGATATTTCAATTTAGTGGGCTCATTCCATCCCACTGGCTGTTAGTGAGTAGTCCAAGCACATGGACTAGTCCAAAGCAACCTAGAAGAGCACAATGGGAGGAGAGACACTGACATAATGGCTTCCTTTTGCCTTAACGGTTTTTCCTTGTCTCTGGTTTTATTTGTTTCTTTTTGTTTTGAGGTTTGTTTTGTATTTGGGGGATGGGCTTGGTGGTGAAATCTGGCCCTTTTGAAGTCAATGGGAGTGTAACCATTGACTTTAGTGGAGCCACGATTTTACCCCTGCTTTCTGTCTGATTCTTCAGTTGTGCTAGCCGCCACTTGAGATTTTCTTAGGGTTAGGTTTTAAAAAAATGGGATCTGGAATATAAAAAAGACAGTTCTTTAGTTCGTGATTTCTGTAAAATAAACTGAGGACTTAAAACATTTATATTAGATTTTATAAAAGTCTCCAGAGACAGCATGTGTAAAGTTTAAGAAAATCCACCTAAAAACTATACCACCCAACTCCATATTACTGCTACCAAAAATACAGCTGGATAGTTAGTATTTCATCATAAGCCTCTCTAATCTAATTGAAACATTATAAAAGTTTATGCTGTGGTAATATGAAGACTGTGACACAGACAAATGGAAGCAATATATTCAAAGCTAGCTTTGTCTCTTCCCTAACACCTTTATATTCTAGGGATCTGATATTAGTGTATGATGTTACATATGCCATGTGGTGCGATAGCTGAGTACAAAGGAATACAGTAAAGATAAAGGGCCATAGCACCGTCTGTGCTGTAGTGTAAAGCATGAAGAAAAGGAAAGTAGTGAGAGCTGTTGGGAGGGAGGGCTTGGAGCTACTGGGGGATTGACTATCTTGGGGGAGCCATTTTTTACAGAGACCAAAGATAAGCAGGATTTTGGGAATTTCAGACCATATTAAACCTTTTTCTATCTGAGCTTCACAGGTCTTGCCCAAGCATCTTATCTTCAAAAAAAAAAAAAAAGAAAAAGAAAAAATGAGGCTACTGTATTAAAAAATATTGGTTAGGTACAGTTTCAGTTTAAACTTCCCACCTCCATATTCACACAAAGGGTGTGCTGGAGGTGGGGTAAGGTTTGGAGGAGGGTGGTTCATAGTTGCAAATAGCATGGTCAGATCCTTGTCTGGCTCATGTTAGTTGCTTTCTGTTTCAGGATGCTGATGTAGGTTTTTGGCAACTATATACCCCTGCTGTGTCAAGCTGTGATCCATCTCAGGTAAAATATACCAGTTCTGACACACATGCTAGAGGAGGGGTGAGCAAACTATGGCCACTGGGCCGGAACCAGCTCACCAGCCATTTTAATCCAGCCCTCGAGCTCCCGCTGGGGAGCAGGGTCTGGGGTTAGCCGTGCTCCAATCAGGGCAGCATCCAGAGTCACCTGGCTGCACCTCCGTGTAGGAGTGGAGAAGGGACATGCCGCTGCTTCTGGGAGATGCTTGAGATAAGCGCTGCCCGGAGCCTGCACCCCGAGCTCCCTGCACCCCAGCCACTTACCCCCAGCCTGAGCCCACAATCCCAGCCAAAGTCCTTACCCTCCCACACACATACTCCCTCCTAGCCTGGGATTCCCCACTGCCCCCCGCACCTTGAACTCCTCATTTCTTGCCCCACCCCAGAGCCCGTACCCCCAACCAGAGCCCTCACCCCCCTCCTGCACCCCAACCCCAATTTTGTGAGTATTCATGGCTCGCCATACAATTTCTGTTCTCAGATGTGGCCCTTGGGCCAAAAAGTTGTCCTGTGCTAGAGCATGCAAGCTTCAGATGCACTTTAAAAGCACATACATATGAATAGGGCCCTTCCAAATTCACGGTCCATTTTGGTCAATTTCAGTCATAGGAGTTTAAAAATCATAATTTTCATTATTTCAGCTATTTAAATCTGAAATTTCACGGTGTTGTAATTGTAGGAGTCCTGACCCAACAAGGAGTTGTAGGGGATTGGAAAAGTTATTGTAGCAGTACTGCTCCCCTTACTTCTGTGCTGCCTTCAGAGCTGGGCGGCTGGAGAGTGGCAGCTGCTGACTGCGGACCCAGCTCTGCAGACAGAAATAAGGATGGCTGGTATGGTATTGCCACCCTTACTTCTGCCCTGCTGCTGGCTGGGCACTACCTTCAGAGCTGGGCGCCCAGCCACCAGCTTCTGCTCTCTGGTCACCCAGCTCTGAAGGCAGCACAGAAGTAAGAGTGACAATACCACGACCCCTGTAAAATTACCTTGTGACACTACTGCAACTCCATTTTGGGTCAGAACCCCCAAATTTCAGAAACACTGGTCTCCACCATGAAATCTGTACAGTATAGGGTAAAAGCACACAAAAGACCAGATTTCACAGTGGGAGACCAGAATTTCACAGTTCTTAATATGTTTTTCATTAGTGTGAATTTGGTAGGGCCCTACATGTGAATAAATCTCAAAGTTTTTACATACTCAGAGAACTAACACAAACAGTGCATGAGCACTACCTAAACAAATTTATGTTTTATAAATTCAAGCAAATACTGATGGACATGCTTTGTAGTATTCACCATGATCATCCTCACTTTTCTGAAATGCAAAGGTTAGCAAAAAAACCCCAAAACTCACTTCAGATAATTTTGCACAAATTCTGATCCTGCCCTGCCTTTCACCTTGTGTAGTCATTTATACCTGTGGTTCAGAGGGTGTCTGATCAGATCTGGTAAAATTTTACTCCTATTTAGCACAAGTGTAAAGGATTACACAAGGTGTAAGGTATTAGAGAACCAGGCCCATAGTCTTGGATTATATAAACATCAGATCATAGCCCCCTTTACCTTACAAAGTCTGTAAGAACCTTTGCCTCTGCTCATACATGCTTTACAAGATCCACAGGAGCTCTTCCACCAGTCCCAGGTTCACAGGAATACATGTGACTAGATTTACCAATAAACACCCCTACTTGCTTAGATGCATGCCTCAAAAACCCAACAAAACCATCTACTGCACATATTCAATGCATAATTTTCAAAGTCTCTTGGTTGAATCAAAGTCAATTTATTTCTAAAAAATTCTTCAGTGGGGTCTGTTATCATAGCAAACGTTACCTGTCTATTCCCAGAAGTTTCACGTAGCGGGCTGTTCAAAACAAGGACATAAGATTTTTTTTGTAAATGATTTCTTTTACACTTTCTTCTCTTAAAGAAGTCTTTTCTGTAATTTACCAAAAACAACCCATAACAACCAATGTTGAGCCAAAACCAAAGACAAAAAAGTACAGCCCAAAAGTAAAGGTTTCAGAAGGGTGTGACTTGATTTACTTAAAATGGGATTAGAATGGATATTCCTATGCAGCTTTAGGTATAGTGGTCATGTCTATTGCAACTAAAAAATACCATATATAATATTATTTGTGGACTAGATCATTTAGTGAGCTCTTTGTGTGTGTGGATGGTAACTGGTCAGGTTACTTTGTATTTTCTTAACATAACCTCAGTAAAGATGTTTCAAAACATGCATGTAAGAAAACACTAAAGTAATACTGAGCTCTTAGAACAAAAATCACCATAATTGGAGAGACAATGTGGGTGAGGTAATCTCTTTTATTGGGCCAAGTTCTGTTGGTGAAAGAGACAAGATTTTGAGCCCTACAGACCTCTTCTTCAAATCCAGGAAAGGTAATCAGAGTGTCTTCATTAAATTCAAGGTGGAACAAATTGTTAAGCATAAGGAGTTAATACATGTTGCAACAAGCCATTCAAGGTGAAGTGGGCAGTTAATCTTGCTGCAGTCCTAGGGCAAAGGATGGTTAGTGGATTACAGATTATTGTAATGAGTCATAAATCCAATGTCTCTTCTGAGTCAATGGTTTTCAGTGTGTAGCAAAGTTCTGAATTTAAGCTCCCAGGCTTGTCTTTCGAAGCTATTGTGCAGGTTTTCTTTAAGGCTGAGGACTGAGTGGTCAGATATAGAGTGCCCATTTTGTGCCCACAGATGTGTGTTTTATCTTTTATCATTTTACTATGTGAGTTCATTTGAGAGTGTAGGACACAGGGATACTACATGGCACCCCATCATCCACTTATCAAGACTGCCTCTAATCAGAGCCTAATCTGTACTCTCTAAGAGACTGAACTTCTACCATACTAATATGTGGAGAGCCTCAAAGAATTATTTCACAACAAAGACAACATCACCCATAACTACCACATCCCCACCAACAGTCATACAAAAAAGAACATCTGACTGGACACTCCACAGTGGATAAACTACACGCTTGATCATTACATTATTACTTCAGGAAAAATATTGAGTGAAATCCTTGACTAACATCATATCCACCACACTCTCTCCAGCACCAGAAGGACAACTATTCAGTCCCTGAAATTCAGTGACAGATAGAGATCAAACTAGCAGACAAAGGGGGCACCACTGTAGTCCTCAGCAGGGATGACTGTGTCTACAAGGCCAACTGACAACTCTACACCACCATCTACTATAAATAACTCAAAGAAGACCCTACACCACAATTCACCTGAGGATTTAGGGTGATTCAAATCCTTCCCCAAATAACTGCAAGAGAAACTCTACAAATTCATCCCCCACGAGCCCACCCCAGGGACCTTCTATATGCTTTCCAAGATGCACAAACAAGGGAGCCTCGGAAGACACGCACTATCTGGCCACAGCACTCTTACTGAAGGAATATTGGGACTCACAGAAACCATCCTCAAACCACTCACCGCACAAAAGGCCAGTTTCCTAGAGGACCACAATGACTTCCTCAAGAAACTCTGCTACATTAACAACCTCTCTCAGAATACCATCCTTGATACCATGCATGTCACTTCCCTATACACCAACATCCCTCCCAATGATGGAATTGCTGCCTGTATCAAATATTTACAAGATGATGGATAATTCTCAATACCAGCCCAAACACATTTTCAAACTCATCCATTTCATCCTCACCTAAAACAGTTTTACATTCAACAACAAACACTGTCCAAATCATGGGAACAGCCAGGGGTACTAGGATGAATCCCCAGTAAGCCAATCTCTTCTTGGGCCGCCTTGAGGAAAAATTTCTGAACAAATGCATCACAAAGCCAATGATATATCTGAGATACATTGGTTTATTTTTTTAAATTCTCTGGACAGATGTAAACTTCCTTTATAGATATCCACCACAACTTCAAATACCACCACCTATCCATCAAACCCTCTCTAGAACATTCCTGGACACTACAATCAACTTCAACAATGGAACTCTAGAGACAAACTATATACAAGAAACCAACTGATCACCACACCTACCTTCGTAGATCCAGTAACCACCCCAAACACAGCAAGCACACAAACACCACAGAATATGCTCCAGGGAGAAAGTACGGGCTACACACCTTAACACACTTAAAACTACTTTCACCAAACAAGGACACTCCACCAGCAAAGTAGAATACCCTGAGAGACCCTGCTGCAACACCGAGAAGAAGGGGGGTGGGGGAATCTCTGACTGCACATCCCTTGTCACCCATTATCAAAGTAGCACCAGACTCTGCAATGATAGTTGCAAAACCTGCAGACATCACTCCACCGATACAATGATCAATACTTCCTACAACATGCCTTTCATGGTCCTACACATGCCCATCACAACATGCAGTGTATCTCATCCGGTGCACTAAACGCACCAATAACTATGAGGGTGAAACCAGACAGTCACTATGCTCTCAAATGAACTCACACAGGAAAATAACAGACAAAAAACACCACATTGCCCCAAGTGAACACTTTTCACAAAGTGGTCTCTCTGTATCTGACCTCTCAGCCCTCATCCTCAAAGGAAACACCTTCCAAAGCCAAGCCTGGGAGCTTAAACCTGGGAGCATAACTCTCTGTGAGACAGCAAAATTCATGGACTCAGTAGAGACTCTGGTTTTATGGCTTATTACAACAAGCTGTAACCCTCCTTTGTCCTAACACCTGCAGAGGTGGTAACTGCCCACTTCACTTTGAATGATCTCTTGCAACAAGTTGCAACTCCTTATGCTAAACAAGGTGGAACAGATTGTATTTACCTGTGATACTCTGAGTTCCTTTCCCTGACCTGATTAAGAGCTCTGTATGGCTCCAAAGCTTGTCTCTTTCACCAACAAGTGAGTGTTAGGGCTTGTCTACACTTACATTTTATAGCACTCTAACTTGCTGGCTCAGGGGTGTGAAAAATCACCCCTCTGAGTGCAGCAAGTCTGAGCGCTTTAAAGCGCTAGTGTAGACAGGCTCCGAGCGCTGGGGGCCGGGTTCCCAGCACTCTCAGCTAATCCCCTCATGGAGGTGGCTTACCAGGAGCGACCACACTCGCACTTCAAAGCGTTGCCACAGGAGCGCTCCCGCAGCAGCCCTTTGAAGTTCCCAGTGTAGCCATGCCCTTCGTCCGATAAAGGATATTATCTCACCTACCGTGGCTCTCAAATATCCTGGGACCAACAGGGCTACAACACTGCAAACATGCTAACTGACTCCTTTGTTGCTAAGCAGAGAGGTCAACAAGTGGCTTGGGTGTGGAGAATACACTACTTTGTCCCTCTCCTCACATTGCCAAAGAGTAACTCTGTAGATTAGGGTTAAGGAACATCCTCAATGCATCGTATGACATCTAGAACTACTGCTATATTTAGTGTGTGGATAAATGGAAGATTTTGGCATCCATTGCTGACACTCTGACACACGTGAAGCACAATTCAAACAAAAATTTTAAAACTTAAATAAGGCCCCAAACCATATCATCTTATACCTTGACTGGTGTCATTCAGTGCCTAGGCACAACAGAGTGAGAGTACCATTAACGCTGAGTCTTTGGAACATTCAGCTTATTTCATGTGGCTCTATTTAACAGCTCAAGTTTGTTATTGGCATGCGACAGTAGCACTGAAAGAATCATTCACTGATGAATACAATGAGAGAGAAGCATGCTTAATCGTATTTTCAAGAAAATCTCTCCTTAGGTAAGTCTCCTCTTCTCATAGTCCTCCTCTTCTTTCCAACCAAAGACAACGATTTTAGAAAAAAAAACATGTATGTATTTCACCTGCCAATTCTCCTACTGTCAGGAAGACAAAAGACTTTCCCACAGGGAGTAAATATTGTCTATAAAAAGTCTTTTAAAAAAATAAACTTGTTTTTTTAAAAAAGCACATTCTGCACAGTTTGGCCTTTTGTTTGTTTGCTGTCTTCCCACAAGAGTTCCCCTTGGCATCTCCCTAATCACCAGCATTAATTTCTCCTTGTGCCACACTGGAATGCAGACCTGCAAGTCAGACAAGGTTAATCTGGCCAGCTGCCTCTGTGTCAGCACTCATTCGATGACAGTTAGCTTGCATCAGCCCAATTCAAAGCATTCAACATCAACCAAAATACCTTTCCTCTGTTTTTCTTTTTCATTCCTTTCTGCTTTTTTTTCCTCCTTTTCTTTCCTTTGGAAAGATGCTTCCAATTACTCATTTTCGACGACATAATTGTCATGTTTTGCAGATTTGGAGGCGGAGAACTGATATAAGCAGCCATGCACCCCATACACAATTGCATGCTATGTTTTAGTTCCAGGGAGAATAGTTTTCATGACATACGTTCCTGGCAGGGATTCTTCAGTTGTCATCAGTCTTCTTATTAACACGCTGTTGGTGGGTAAGCAGTAAAATAATACCTGCTGGAATCCACTGAAGAATTGTCTGCTGGCACTTCAGTTATCATGATTCTAGCTGCTGTTGCTGTGTATCGTTTATATTATGGTTTGCAGCTAGAATTCAGCCAGTTTGCACACCCTTTGTGCTATGCTCTGCACAAACACCATAGAAAATGACAATCCTTGCCCCAAAGAGCTTGCAGTTCCTTAGACCAGCTAACAGGAGAGTAACAAGAAGGTCAGGGTGGAGGAGGCAGAGACAGGGTAATAAAAATAATAGGGTGTGTGTAATTAGTAATCACAATTCACTACCTAACTGGCCATTATTGGGTTGCAGTTTACTCTATTCATTATGGGAAAAAGTGAATTTGAAGAAAGATAAGGTAATAGTTTTACAGGTTTTTTGTTTTGGAGTTTTTCCTCTAATAAGGGATGGGAGGGGAGAAAGGGCAAAATGTGTTTGTGGTCTTTATGTTGGGGGTGGGGGTGAGGTTGGGTAGCATAGATCTTGGGTGATCAAGGCTGCCATCACCCATGACCTTGTAATAAAATAAGAGAACACATAGGTAGGGAGGAATGAAACTGTGGAGGGCTTTGAAAGTCAGGGAAAGAAGTTTGTGTTTAATGAGGTGGAAAAATGAGAGCTTCTGCAGAGATTTAAAAAGGAGAGGAGGGGTGACATAGTGAGAATAATGAGCCAGGAAGATGCTCTTAGCCACAGCAGTTTGAATGGATGTGAGCGGGGTGAGATTAAAGGCATCAAGGACAGAAAGGAGAAGATTATAGTAGTCAAGGCACAATATCAGTTTGACTGTCCTGTCTCTGGGCAAAAAACAAGATGCACAGGTAGAGATTATAAGAACATGATCAGAGAGCAAATGAGAGCCCACACCGAACCTGATAGGAAGAGGGAACAAGGGGAAGGGATATTACATAACTGGCTAGCAGAAAAAAGTAAGAGATCCAGATGAGAGAGGAAGAGGGAAGGCAATGTAGAACCAGAGGAGAAGGAAAGACAACTCAAAGAAGAAGATATGAGGCGTAGTATCTCCAAAGTCAAAAACTTTCAAATGTGACCTCTGATTTTGCCTGAACTTGCTCATCACCTCTGAAAATCAGGTCCAAGGCATCTCAAGCTGGGCACCCAAGAACTAAGTGATCAGAAATGTAAGGCTTGAGTCCTAACTGTCAGAGTTAAAAAACTGAGATAAAACTGTCTTTTTATCCATGTGCCATCATAGCAGTTCAGATCATCTGGGACACCTGAGTTAACAGACAGCTGAAGGACAGTGGAATGATGGTTTAGGTGGAGACCTTCCTTCCACTATTGTTTCAGCAAAGTCTGAGATTGTTGACATTTAGGTCACAGCAAAGGGTCAATCTCTTTTTTCAAGGGGTTGTTGGATGGGAGGTCTTAGGGTTGTCCTAATCTTTTGCTTTTATAGAAAGAGCATACATACATTACTTTCATTAAATTCTGTGTATGTGACCTAAAATACGTACAGGAGGGGCACCTGATACAAATGATTCAATAGGTATTATGTCATCACTTTGAATTCCCTCATCTAAGATGAGAAGGGCCATCAGTTAAGTATTTAAGCTTTGTCTTGCTATATACTGTTCCTTTGAGGGGACTGGATAGCTCAGCAAATTAGTAAGGGGCTATATATGCCCTTTCACCACCAGGTCACTGGTTTGAATCCTAGAATGATAGCAACTGGAAATCATTACCATTTGTTAGGTGTGCTATAGCCAACATGTCATGAGTTAATGGTTTCAGTCCAGGTCCCCATGTACAAGTGTCTACATAATAAAAGACACCATTACTGTTAGTCTTTGCTGGCAGCCTCAGCAGAGAGCTCTACTATGAAAGACTGAATTACCATTTCACTCTGTGATGGGGTTTACAAACCCCCACACTAAGCCAAGGCAGAGGCAGGACTGGAGTAGTACTGGGCCTGGAAGGCCCTGCTGAGCATACACCTGCAGAGAGATCCAGAGTAAAGGGAGCTTCAGCAGCCACAGGCCAGTTTGGGGGGAGAGAGGCCATTTCCTGGAAGAGCACCACTCTATAGCAGCAGGGGCAGAAGCTTCTACTGAGGGGGTCAAGCTGTGAGTGTCTCTCTCTCTCTTCTTTCTCACCCCCCCACCCACCACTTCCCAAGAGGGAGAGAGAACCATGGGCTAGGGGCACAAGAAGGCTTCAGGAAATGGTCATAGACTGGGCGGGTGGGGAGTTCATGTAAAAACTTGCAGTCAGCTATGAACACACCTAAACTGAGATTCAGGGTGTAGTAGAAAGTGGCCCAACCCAGAGGAAGGTGAGCAAGGGGCTAGCCAAACCTAGGCTGTCTCACAGTGTTGCACTTTCAGGGCTGTGGGCCAGGACGCAGTGGAGAGGGAGAGCCTGGATCCCGCTACCCACCCTGAAGCTATTCCTCCTGGCCCCAAGGATAGCAAATATAGGGGTTGCCAGCAAAGAGGCCAGTCCAGCTGGAACCTCATCCAGAGGGCTGGGACACCCTGAACTAATTGAAAGACTGGAGTCGGAGGCTTAGACCACTAGGTCTGCTGACCAACCAAACGACCCCGCTACACACCCATAGAGGGCTACTGTCTGGGAAATGACTGCACTGCTGCTGCTCATGCTACACCTCATCTGTGGATACCTAGGAGACATCAGACTCCAGGCCTGTCAGGCTGGTCTCCTACATCAACTGTAGTTTACTTTTAAATTATTTTAAGACATAATAATAAAATGCCTATTTGTATATTGCCTTTTATGAGCATAGCTATTACTTTTCCAAGTGAAGCTCTTGAAAACTTCAAAGAAGGCCACAGGGGATTTGTGTCTAAGATAGTCTGCAGATGGCTCAACTGTGGCAATCGTACAGCTGTGCAGAGCTGACAATGCAGGCTCTAGATTTTCCATCTGCAGATGTGGGGGTGGGGGGAGAGTTGTAGCAGAAATAGAGAGAGAAAAAGGTTGCAATGGACTATACTAGCCTTATTCCTTAACAGGAAGAACACTTAAACCAGAGCTACTGACTACTCTTGCTTCCTTTCCTTAGACCATCATTCATTATCCCTCTGAATCAAACTATGCACATCTCCAGAGAAGATCATTTTCACTGGACTTAAACACCACTACCAACAGATGAACACTAACTACAAGTAGATTAGCCTCCTTCACTTGGCCCCTTCAGTCTGTAGTAGGTACTTATGTGAACGTGAGCACCAAGGACTGCAGGGTGGGCTGAGAATTCCATTCCTCTGCCCTGGGCCTTTGGAGCTCTGGTGTCTAGTACACTGCCCAGTGTACTGTGCACTCTTTCCCAGAATCTGGCCCCATGTGCTGCTTGGTGTATGTTTTATTAGAAGGTGCACTTAAGCAGATGTTTATTTGTCTCTGTTGCTCACAAAGTCTCTTCGTTTTCCCTCCTGAATGGTCAAAGATATAACAATTAAAATAAATCTCAAAGGAATAGTACTTTTGAAGTAGTCTTTTAGAGTTTAGTCTGTATTCCCATTCTTTACATTCTGTCTCTAATTCTCATAGGGTAAGGATGAGGGGTCAGAGAGACACTAAAAGAATACTGTAGTGGTGAATGATCCCTGCCTTCTTTCTCTGTCGCTGAAACACTTCGTTTCTCTCTCTCTTTCATACATACACTCACTACCCTCGGTTGTCTTCTTCGGATCTGTAAGTTTCTGTGTTTGAATCTGTTGGGATATTGCTGTAGCTGGAGACTTTTGTATTATGCTGTCCCCTGGGTGACCGCAGCGGTGTACAGTATCACACTCTAGTTATAATGGTGGGGTACAGTAGTGAATAATCCTAGTAACAGTGGTGGTGTACAGATTGTATTTTCATGTTCCTTTGGGATGGTGGCTTCGGTTTTTCTTAGTGAGGGGCAAATCTGAAATGGTTTGAATGTGTATTTCAATCTGGATAGGCACCCCAAAGTCAGATTGCTCATCCAATTTATTCAACCTAATTTGGTCTTCATTGTTGAGCTGTGAATCATAGGGAACAGGTTTTCTCTTGGGGTTTTATATGCTTTCAGTCAGTCCAGAAATATTACGAGCTGGGTGAACAATGGATTTAGTGGTTCACTGGCAGTTCTGAAAAAAAAATGTTTTGGATTAACCCACAAACAAAATTTTTCTGAATTTCTGGCAAATCAAAAAGTTGGGGAAAAATCAAAACAGTTGGGTCACACAAAATGTCTTGTTCAGCCTGAAACAAAACACTTTTATTTTTATTTTGAGCTTGTTTTCATTTTTTTAATTTACAATATCAAATTACATTAAGGTAATTTTGAAATGAAAAGTTGTTTCAAATCAAAGTTGAAACGTTTCATTTCAATAATGTCAAAGTGAAACGTTACAGCTTTTTTGGAACTTATTTTTTAAATCCAAAACCATTTGCAGAAATTAACATAGATCTATGAAATATTTCAATCAATTTGCATCTACATTTTTCATTGGGGAAAAAAAATTGATCAAAAATTTCACCCAGCTCTAAATATGAGTGCAGCCTTTTCTCAGTGATACTATGTCTCTAGTCTTGGCCCAAACTAGGAAGTATGGAGTCATGTGAAAATTTAAAAATAACAGGAGAAACTGTTAGTGGAACACTTTCAAATATCAAAAATTTTCTGTTCAAACTTAAGGTGAAGGTTTTGATAGATTTTTATTTTATTCTAGCCTGTTTGCTCATCTCTAGTTTTGATCAGTATTTTTGACAAGCTATATTTAGAGTATCAGGTGAATGACTCATTAAAAATTGAATTCATGAACTTAGGGGGGAAACCCCCTAGCTAACAACCTTGCTGTGGCTCTGTTAAAACCATCTCACTTCATACTTGCAATGAAATGTTAATGTAAAGAGAAGCACTGACATTTTTTAACCAATCATTTTCTAAGTTGCCTTCAGAACTGATCATGCTGAGGGTGACAGCATGTTCTAAAGAAATTGTTTAGAATGGAGTTCAGCGTAAGGGCACAATAAGCAGCAGTATTCTTTATTGAAGATAACCTTATAGGAGAGAATTTAATAGCAACAATGCAGAATCTTTTATTTTTTTAAATGGGTCCTCTTCAGCCGTACAGCACAATAAATGGCAAACGGCAGTGATAACTTTCAGGATTTGTGTCAAATCGATGTCATTTCTTGGACTGGAGGAATAAGTACTACTTCTTGGAATATGACCTTAAAGCTATTTGGGCTTCAAAAATCTAAATATCTGAAGTCTATAAAATGCACACTTTGTGCTTTTGAATGAATCCTCTTTCTCTGATGTGAACTGCCATTCCTCCATTATCAATTTTATGGCTTCCTATAAAATAGAAGCCTGTCAGCAGCATGCATAATACTTCTGTGGTTACTTAAATGCTACCTAACAACCGCACTGTATAGATAAGTATAGTAATGTTTGTTGTCTACGCTAAATAATGGGCCAAATCTCGATGTCCTTAATTAGTTATTTTTTTACTTAAGACTTACACAGGCAAAACTGCCACTGGCTTCATTAGATTTTGTCTGCATAAGGAATAAGTAACAAATGAATAAGGATGTCTGTATTTGTCTCCACTGAGTCTTGATCAAAAAAATAATCTTGGTTGTGGTGTGATTGTCTTACATCGCCTGCCTGCACAAAGTGGTCCTAAGGACACTGCAGGAATCCCCCCCTCTTGCCCCCTCCCTCCGCCCACACACACACAGTGTAGGGAATTTAGGTAGGTGTCTAAATGAATCAGCTGGGGATGAGCTTAAAGGAGTTTAGAAGGCAGCATGGCCCTGTGGAGAAGGCACTAGATTGAGACTCATGGAGATTTTTAAGAATAGGTTAGACAAACACCTGTCAGGGATGGTCTAGAGAATACTTAGTCCTGCCATGAGTGCAGGGGACTGGACTAGATGACTGCTCAAGGTCCCTTCCAGTCCTATGATTCTATGACTCTGTGAAATGGTTGAAGGGGCTACACCCTGAGTACACCTGACTGCACCCCTAGGGTACATATTCAGGAGACTAGCCAAGCTGCTGCCCACGCTAATGCAGGTGCACACTTGTAGCACACTAGTTTTGTAGCACACTAGTGCTACAAATTTGTAGCACACTAGTTTGTTGAGAGCTACCATCAGTATGTCTCCTTGAGCTAGGAATCACACCTGGATTTTATGTCAAAAGAAATTACATTAAATAAAAATACGCTGTTTTGTCTGTGTTAAAGCATTCTAGTGATCTTTTCTTTGAGAAGCTCTATTGCCCTCCCATGCTTTGGAGTAGGGACTTCAAATTTGACAGAGGTTGGTCTTTGTGTCATGAATGTACTTTTTGCTGTCCCTGGGACAGCAAATTAAAAGCCTTTAAGAAAAGTGTAGTTCTCACATGCTCAGTAGAGGTTTCTTAGATTTTAACAGATCAAAATCTCCAAAGATTCCATCCTCTCTAAGCACACTTGAGCTTCTTACAGCTGCTACATGTGACCAAACTGCACATGCACCATGCCCACCAAGTGACTGAGCATGCTGAAGTCCAGGGCTACACTGGCAAAGCTGGACTTTCCCTGTAATGGCTGCTCCAGGTCAGACTGGGGCTGGCATCAGGCATAATGGAGGTGGAAGTTGTCTGATTCAAATGCATAGGGAACAAAAGCCAGACCATGGGGTGCGGTGAGGGGAATAAAGAGTAGACTGGGACAAGAATTTTGGTGAGAATGGGACTAAAAGGGGGGAGAAACTGACTGGCAGTTGAAGGAGTGACTGGGACTGACTGGGCAAGGAGACTAGGATTCCTACTTCATTCAGTGCATAGGATGGACCTGCTCTATGGATGAATCAGGGTTGTGCTCTGAAAGGAGCTTGGTTTCTGTTGCATAAGTTGGTAGATTTGTTGTCAATGAGGCAGGTGCTTACATGAAAAGAAATGACTGTCTGATGGTTAAGGCAGTTGAATGCTCTGGAGAACTGGATTGTATCTTTCCCTGTGCTACAGTGTTCTTATGTGATGCTGGGCAAGTCGCTTAAACAAAACTTTTCTCAGGTGGTTGTTAATTGTGTGTTCCTCATTTTCTGGGTGCCTGACTTGAGATCCTGGGGCCTGATTTGCAAAAGTGCTGAATAATCACAGCTGCAACTGAAATCAGTGGAGCTGGCTGGAGAGCAACAATTCTGTTTTGCAACAACTTTTGAGGTTTCAAAATGTTATTGTTCCACACTGGAATGAAAACAAAACCTTTCAAACATTTTTGCAAATCAGAAATGTGTCAAAACATCTCTTTGCAGTTCAAAAAGTCAGGTTTTCAATTTGTGCATTTCTTTCTCTCTGTCCACCTGTCTGTCTGTCTCTAACTGGAGAGTCTACCCTAGACCTCAAAAACCTTACTGGCAAAATTGGTAAATTTCCATGAAATATTTCAGCTTTGACAAGAGCATTACACAGCATGTTAAGCATGTGCTAAATAATGCTAAGTACTCTGGAAAATCAGGTCCTAGGCATCTCAAATTGGTCACCGAAAATCAGTGAAAACTTTTAATCTTAATCTCCTCGTGCCTCAGTTTCTCATCTGTACAATGGGGATAATACCACTCCCTCATCTCCCAGAGTGTTATGAAAATAAATGCATTAACATTTCTGAAGCACTCAGATAGTAAAGTGAAGAGTGCCATAGAAATTAATAATTCTGTATCAGAGCAGGATTTCAGTAGTGTACAGTAAATAAACCTGATGCCATATATTGAACAAGGAGGATAGAACAAAATATTGAATAGCTGCTCATTAAATGAACACCATCCATCCTGTGCACTGACTGAAGCAGGGGTTCTGTGGAAAAATATGTGATCATGTCATTAAGGACTGTCTCATAATGCCTATGCAGAAAGGTGCTGAATTAAGGTTGCCGGGCAAATATTGACTTTGCAACCTTAATAATCTTTTCATGTGAAGAGGCAGGGGAGAGGGGATTGTCTGTAATTACAGTAGAACCTCAGAGTTACAAACACAAGAGTTACAAACTGACTCGTCAGCCACACACCTCATTTGGAACCAGAAATACAAAATCAGGCAGTAGTATAGACAAAAAACAGAGTACAGTACTGTGTTAAACATAAACTTCTAAGAAAAAAGAGAAAACAGCATTTTTCTTCTGCATAGTAAAGTTTCAAAGCTGTATTAAGTCAATGATCAGTTGTAAACTTTTGAAAGAACAACCATAGTGTTTGGTTCAGAGTTATGAACTTTTCAGAGTTACAAACAACCTCCAATTTAAATACCTCCACGGTATTTGTAACTCTGAGGTTCTACTGTAATTTTAAATTTAATTACCATTACAATCTTTTCATAAAAGGTTTGCCTTTAAAAATATAGACATCATAAACAGATTTTAAACGGCCATCAGTGTTGAGTAATAATCTAGGGAGAGGGAAAGCTATAAACATATCTATCAAATTTTCCTTTCATCAGGGTTCCATGATGAGATACAGGTCACTGGAAAAGAAATGTGATTGGGTTTATTTTCTCTGAAAGCATATTATGCCACCTCCTATATATTATGCTCTCACTTTCATCCTTTCATTCATTTATTACCACTCCCACCTCTTCTAGTCTATAATCTTTATACTGTTTTCAGAATGTCCTGTGTGAAAAATCATGCTGACCTGGAGAGAGATTGATGCTCTATAGTCTCTCTCCCCATCAAACATAGCTATTCTATTTCTAGAGCTTTATTTATAAATCCTGGTTCTCCATTAAAGATACCCAGGGAAGTGCGGGAGGGGACACCTTTTCCATTTCAAAGTATAGAATTGAGTGAGTCCCTTGAGTCTCTGAACTGATTTCCATCCCAACGCAGGTGTTAAAACCATTTCTGTAGGTAGTGACTTGGGTAAAATCAAAGGCAACGCATACTAGCTCTTAATCCCAAAGCTGACATCTTCCTTCGAAATGAAGCTTTGATGTGCTGCAGGGTGTGAAACCTCAGTAAGGAATGATATGGATTAGTCTCCCTGGAAAAGAATAGTCATTCTGCATTTGTTTTCAGTAGATGACCTGTTCTCTCTTAGACAGCATCTGTACCAAGGCATAGTGTCTGCTGAGCTGATTTATAGCTTCTAAAGAGACACAAGTCAACAAGGAAATACGGAATTCACCATAAAAGAAAATATTCTCAGCCATGCACGCACATAAAAAGCTGATGAAAGCCAGGCTTAAAAGTTTGCTAGAGTAGTCTGGGATATTAAAAAAGGAAAAGAAGAAAAAACTTTTGTAAGTACAGTCTAAAACAACAGACAAAAGCTAAGGAATGTCAGGCCTCACTGAGAGTTTATGCAACCCACAGTGTGGGATAATCAATGTGTGGACTTTGTATGTCCTACATAATGACTAACACAGCCTAAATGACAGTGTTTTCTAGATTTGTGTCATGCATGGATGTAAACAAAACTTTAAAATATAGCAAGCAATAATAATAAATAAAGTACAACAGGCCACACTACTAGAGCTGGTAAAACACATGAACACAAAACAAGTGGTGGCAGAAAATTAGCCAAAATAACTGAATTCAAACAATTTTGATCAGCTGAGAGCTGGTCAAAATCTAGGAGGTAATAAACCCCTAGCACAATCAGGTCATGATTGTGACTTGAGCTCTTAAGTGCTAATATAATACAAATAATGATAATTGTGAATATTTCATCTAATTTCTCCTCCATTTTTTTAAATCAAATTTCACACATAGACAATTAAGGAGTAAGGAAACCCTTGTCAAAGAGCTGTTGACAAAAAAGCAGCTAAGGTTATATATTAAAGAAATTGAACATAAGCAAATCAGCAAGTCTGGCTGGTATGTCTCTGAAGGACTTCAGAGAACAGCAAGCAAACTAGTGAGACACTTGCAGTTATATTTTTAAAGTCAGGTGGGATGGGGAAGTACCCAACCATTGAGGGGGAAATTGTGATAATGCTCTTCAGAAAAGGGGGGGGGGGAGAGGAAACCACAGGCATTGCTGTCTTGTAAATCTAACTTTAAAACTGTATAAAAATGGAACAAATGTAACTCAATACTATATATGTAACTTGATCTATCAGTCTGCCCCTCTATCTATGTAGCTTGATCTATTAGCCTGCCCCTCTGCTGGACCAGGAGTTACATAAGATTCTACAAGATAAGAAACCATCATCATCATGATCAATTAACTGCATGTCTTTGTAAAGAACAATTTAGGTCAGGCAAGTATGATTAACATTTGTGAATGAATTATGGGCCCAATCCTTGCAATTCTCAACCATCTTCAACACCAATGGATATGCCCCTCGAAACAATTGAGGGTGCTCATCACCTCTAAGTGCTCAGCTCTTTATGGAGTTTGGTACTTCATCAGCGAAGAGAATGAATCAGATTAACTATCTAGATTCTACTAAATTGTTTTGTATGATGTTTAACAACATGTTACATTAAAAAATTATTCGAATAGCTTTGGAAATGACTGAGCACAGTCAGATGGATTGAAAACCAGCTGAAGGACTGTAAGCACAGTGTAATGATAAATAGCAATGTGTGTGTTTGTTAGGTATCAAGTAGATGCTGCAGCGATTGATTTGAAGCCCAGTTTTATTTAATCTCCATATTAGAGATAAAGAAGAGGTAAACAGAATATTAAATTAAATTCACTAAATTGGAAAATGTAGTAAACCATGACTTTGGAGAGCTACTACAAGGGTTCCTAGAAAGGTTATTATTATGGAAAAGATGTTTTTAAAAATGCAGGCTGGCTGGGGAATAACCATCTGAAATAGAGTACTTGTGGCAGCTTAGAGACTAACCAATTTATTTGAGCATAAGCTTTCATGAGCTACAGCTCACTTCATTGGATGCATTTGATGAAGTGAGCTGTAGCTCACAAAAGCTTATGCTCAAATAAATTGGTTAGTCTCTAAGGTGCCACAAGTCCTCCTTTTCTTTTTGTGGATACAGACTAACACGGCTGCTACTCTGAAACCTGTCATCTGAAATAGATATTTAATGGGAGAGACATAATTCAACAGCAGTAATACTGATGGAGATTTTGGAGGAGTTGTGAATAGCAAATTACCTACGTACTTCCTGTTTTGCTACCCTATTGCATTGCACTATGAGTTTTGGCCAGTTTAAATGAAAGTCTTGCAAATGACAGGAAGAATGATTAAAGGACTAAAGACACTGACATATGAGGAAAGATTTAATATAATGTCATTCTTGGCCAAAAAAATGGATGACAACTGTTTACAAGAATTTAAAGAGTATAAACATCAAGGAAGGCAGGAATTGTTTAAGTTGGTCTAAGAAAAAGAAATATGTAGGCTGAACACCAGAAAATGTTTCTAACAGTATTAGATTACAGTTCACGAAGGAAGAGGTAGAATCACCATTGCTTGAGTTTTATAAACCTAGCCTGGACAAATCACTGAAAGATACACTAAAAGGAATAGCAGCATGTTGGACTATGGGATGAAATTGTTCTTTTCTAGAACTGGTCAAAAGTTTTACACCCAATGTTTTCTCATTGAAAAATTTGGGGAAAAAAACCCCCAAAACTTTTCATTAAATTTTCACCATTATTGAACTTAATTTTTTTTTGTGGAAAATAAGGATACTTTCAATCAAAATTATCACAATTTTTTGTTTATTGAAAACTGAGATTTCTTACTGAAAACTGGGTTTTCAGTAAAGGAAAATTTTCTGTAATTTCAATTTAAAAGTTTATATTAAAAAGTTTTGATAAAAAATATCATGGCAAATGGACACATTTCAAACCCTGCAACATGGACACGACTTCAAATTTTCTAAATTTGTTGCCAAAGTGCATTTTATAACTACTACTTTCTTGTTCCTCTATAAGTTCTGTGATCCTCCATAGTATTCTCCATTTATAAGGATAAATGGGGATCAGTGTGGCAACCACAAATGACTCTTGACCCAGTACTTTATGTATTTATTTTATTTTATTTTATTTTTGTAGATCTGTAAGATGCCCAATGACTTAATGAGCCATGAAAGCTCTTTGAGCTTTCCCCAGTAAAAATGAGAAGTGGCATAGGGCTTGTAATCAAGTGAAGCTCACATCTTACTTTGAACAGAGTGCAACACACACCATGTATATCATCCAATTTATCCCCTTAGTTGGGTATGACTTTATTGGTAATTCAAATAACAAAACGTAAACCTCTCCCCAAACTTTCTCCCAAAACTTGGCTGCTGTTAGGGATTCACTGCAACACTTCCTGTGCCCTAGGACCTAGTAACTTTTGTCCCATTTTTTTCAATTAACTTTGGGACAATATGGTCCTCTGATTGAACCAAAAATATAGAGTTCTTCTTGCCCACTCCAACTTGATCGTGATGTAAATACAGCTGTGCACATTTTAAAAAGTACACTAATATATGGGATAGTGAAAACAACAACAGTATCTCGGTGTGAGGTATTCTGCCTTTCTGCACCCTGGTAGACTTCCGAGTAACCTGGCATGGGTCACCCAAGTAGGTCCAAAGCCCACAGCCCAGTTTTCCTGATAAATCTGCAGGGGCTGAGGACCAGATCAGGAAGGATTAAGTGACAACAGCTGGGGGTCATTAACTACGGGGCCTACTGCCAAGAATAGAAAGGACAAACAGGTAAAAACGGATTTGGTTGTGAAGGAAAGTCTGGTCTCCATCTGAGGAGATGTTGATCTTTTATTTTTGTACCTGTTTATACCCTGGATATGGAGGAAAATCTGTGGTTTTATTTTTGTTTGTTCATTCAATGATAACTGGTGAGGGAGATTTCAGAGTAGCAGCTGGGTTAGTCTGTATTTGCAAAAAGAATAGGAGTACTTGTGGCACCTTAGAGACTAACAAATTTATTTGAGCATATTTATTTGAGGGAGAGTCCATCCAGTGACATACAGCCACTAGTCTGCTTACCCACCTATCATATCCTACATACTCATTTCCTGTATAGGAGGGACAGATATTGGACCAGATGCTCAGCTGCTGTAAATCAACATAGCTCCAATGAAACCTACTGACCCATTGTATTTACATGATGTTTTATATCCTGCATAAATGTCCTGGGTACTTACTGTTCTGAAAACTAGTTAGAATAGAAAGTGCATCTAAATGTATTTCCTGAGCTATTACAAATAACAAGGTAAACTATCTGTAGAGAGTTTCCAGGCTGTAGTAAAGATATTGCACACCCCATGCATAGTAACAGTCCTGAGCATAGTCCAGGCACAAACTAGGCATCATCAGAGCCCTGAGGTGGAAGAACTTTAGTGGTTCAATTTACCTGATGCAGTGCTTGGTTTTAATTTGTTTTGTTCATGTGTCTTTTCTTCTCTTGCCAGTATTTTAACATTTTTAATATTCATGTTTTAAAAAATAAGAACATAAGAATGGCCATACTGCATTAGACCAATGGTCCATCTAGCCCAGTATCCTGTCTTCTGATAGTAGCCAGTGCCAGATGCTTTGGAGGGAATGAACAGAATAGGGCAATTTTGAGTGAGCCATTCCCTGTCATCCTGTCCCAGCTCTGGCAAATAGAGGATTGGGACAGCAAGAGCAAGGAGTTGTGTCCCTGGCCATCTTAACTAATAACCATTGATGGACCTATTCTCCATGAACTTATCTAAATCTTTTTGAACCCCATTTTTTTTTCAAGCATGCATCGCTTTGCACTTATCAACACTGAATTTCATCTGCCATTGTGTTGCCCAATCACCCAGTTTTCTGAGATCACTTTGTAATTCTTCAGTCACCTATGGACTTAATTCAGAGTACCAGCTGTGTTAGTCTGTATCCGCAAAAAGAACAGGAGTATTTGTGGCACCTTAGAGACTAACAAATTTATCTGAGCATAAGCTTTCATGGGCTACAACCCACTTCATCGGATGCATGCAGTGGAAAATACAGTAGGACGATTTTATATACACAGAGAACGTGAAACAATGGGTGTTACCATACACACTATAACGAGAGTGATCAGTTCAGGTGAGCTATTATCAGCAGGAGAGGGGGAAAAAAACCTTTTGTAGTGATAATCAAAATGGTCCATTTCCAGCAGTTGACAAGAATGTGTGAGGAACAGTAGGGGGAAAAAATAAACAAGGGGAAATAGTTTTACTTTGTGTAATGACACATCCACTCCCAGTCTTTATTCAAGCCTTATTTAATGGTGTCCAGTTTCCAAATTAATTCCAATTCAGCAGTCTCTCGTTGGAGTCTGTTTTTGAAGGTTTTTTGTTGTAATATTGCAACTTTTAGGTCTGTAATCGAGTGACCAGAGAGATCGAAGTGTTCTCCGACTGGTTTATGAATGTTATAATTCTTGACGTCTGATTTGTGTCCATTTATCGTTTTACATAGAAACTGTCCGGTTTGGCCAATGTACATGGCAGAGGGGCATTGCTGGCACATGATGGCATATATCCCATTGGTAGATGTGCAGGTGAATGAATCTCTTACGGTGTGGCTGATGTGATTAGGCCCTATGATGGTGTCCCCTGAATGGATATGTGGACAAAGTTAGCAATGGGCTTTGTTGCAAGGATAGGTTCCTGGGTTAGTGTTTTTGTTGTGTGGTGTGGTATGTGGTTGCTGGTGAGTATTTGCTTCAGGTTGGGGGGCTGTCTGTAAGCGAGGACTGGCCTGTCTTTCAAGATCTGTGAGAGTGGTGGGTCGTCCTTCAGGATAGGTTGTAGATCCTTGATGATGCACTGAAGAGGTTTTAGTTGGGGACTGAAGGTGATGGCTAGTGGGTTTCTGTTACTTTCTTTGTTGGGCCTGTCCTGGAGTAGGTGACTTCTGGGTACTCTTCTGGCACTGTCAATTTGGTTTTTTTTTTTTCACTTCAGCAGATGGGTATTGTAGTTGTAAGAATGCTTGGTAGAGATCTTGTAGGTGTTTGTCTCTGTCTGAGGGATTGCAGCAAATAAGGTTGTATCGTAGAGCTTGGCTGTAGACAATGGATCGTGTGGTGTGGTCTGGATGAAAGCTGGAGGCATGTAGGTAAGTATAGCGGTCAGTAGGTTTCCCGTATAGGGTGGTGTTTATGTGACCATCGCTTATTAGCACTGTAGTGTCCAGGACTATTATCAGCAGGAGGAAAAAAACCTTTTGCAGTGATAATCAGGATAGCCCATTTCAAATAGTTGACAAGAAGGTGTGAGTAACAGTAGGGGGGAAAATTAGCATGGGGAAATAGTTTTTACTTTGTGAAATGACCCATCCACTCCCAGTCTTTCTTCAAGCCTATTTTAATGGTGTCCAGTTTGCAAATTAATTCCAATTCTGCAGTTTCTCATTGGAGTCTGTTTTTGAAGGGTTTTTTTGTTGGAGAATTGCTACTTTTAGGTCTGAAATTGAGTGACCAGGGAGGTTGAAGTGTTCTCCGACTGGATTTTGAATGTTATAATTCTTGATGTCTGATTTGTGTCCGTTTATTCTTTTGCGTAGAGATTGTCCGGTTTGGCCAATGTACATGGCAGAGGGGCATTATTGGCACATCCTGGAGTAGGTGACTTCTGGGTATTCTTCTGGCTGTCAATCTGTTTCTTCACTTCAGCAGTTGGGTACTGTAGTTGTAAGAACGCTTGACAGAGATCTTGTATGTGTTTGTGTCTTTCTGAGGGATTGGAGCAAATGCAGTTGTATCTTAGAGCTTGGCTATAGACAATGGATCATGTGATGTGGGCTGGAGGCATGTAGGGATGTATAGCGGTCAGTAGGTTTCCGATATAGGATGGTGTTTATGTGGCCATCGCTTATTAGCACTGTAGTGTCCAGGAAGTGGATCTCTTGTGTGGACTGGTCCATGCTGAGGTTGATGGTGGGATGGAAATTGTTGAAATCATGGTAGAATTTCTCAAGGGCTTCTTTTCTATGGGTCCAGATGATGAAGATGTCATAAATGTAGCGCAAGTGGAGTAGGAGCATTAGGGGACGAGAGCTGAGGAAGCGTTGTTCTAAGTCAGCCATAAAAATGCTGGCATACTGTGAGGCCATGCGGGTACCCATAGCAGTGCCGCTGATTTGAAGGTATACATTGTTCCCAAATGTGAAATAGTTATGGGTGAGGACAAAGTCACAAAGTTCAGCCACCAGGTTTGCCGTGACATTATCAGGGATACTGTTCCTGACGGCTTGTAGTCCATCTTTGTGTGGAATGTTGGTGTAGAGGGCTTCTACATCCATAGTGGCCAGGATGGTGTTTTCAGGAAGATCACCAATGGATTGTAGTTTCCTCAGGAAGTCAGTGGTGTCTCGAAGATAGCTAGGAGTGCTGGTAGCGTAGAGCCTGAGGAGGGAGTCTACATAGCCAGACAATCCTGCTGTCAGGGTGCCAATGCCTGAGATGATGGGGTATCCAGGATTTCCAGGTTTATGGATCTTGAGTAGCAGATAGAATACCCCTGACTGGGGTTCTAAGGGTGTGTCTGTGCTTATTTGCTCTTGTGCTTTTTCAGGGAGTTTCTTGAGCAGATGGTGTAGTTTCTTTTGGTAACCCTCAGTGGGATCAGAGGGTAATGGCTTGTAGAATGTGGTGCTGGAGAGCAGCCTAGCAGCCTCTTGTTCATTACAATTTGATTGTAAGATATGGCAAGATCATAGCTAAGGTGGCGTGGCTGTAAAAATTTGAAATAAATTGTCCTGCATTTTCATTGTTGTTTCTTCACAGATATGAAAAGTTTCCTCCCCAGTTTTCATGTTTGTGTTCTCACCAGAAACATTTCAACTCAAAGGAAAGGAAAGTACAGAAATGAAAAACTATTTTTTCTCTATTTGTACATGAGCCAATGGAGAGTGTATCAAAATTCACAGACTTTGGTTCCCAGGGAAAGACTACTATGAATCAGATGATTCAGTAAATTTCAAGCACTTTTTTCCATATGGGTTGGTTAAAACTTAACGGGTTATGAAAGATCATCACCTTGTGTTCCAGAAGTCCAGCAAATCATTTTCAAATATCATAACAGTGCTTGGTTGGAACCCTTCACATGTGTTCTGGCAAAAGAGTCTATGAAAAGCTTTTGAAAAGTCAGTTGTGATTCATGGGAAAGTTTTAGTCCCGAAGCAGAGAAGTCAGAGTGGTAACAATGAAGTGGTGCAGGCAGCATTTTCCACTGTCGGTGGAAAAATTTACTAGGGGAGTGACCAAGAGAGATTGATGGCATGAAAAAGGGTAGGTGTTTAGGGTCCTGACTGATTCGATCCACTTAACAGTGAAATAAAGCTTTTTGTGTTTTCCAGCCAAAAATCAACAAAAACTGGACACCCTTCCATGAAATTCAAGGTACTAATAGGCTCCATGCTGAGAACACACATGTACATTTAGAAATAAAGACTAAGTCTTTAAGCTTTAAAATAACACATTGTTCAATTAAGCAATAACTGAATAGCCTCACTGCCTCATCCAAACATTCTCACTTCAGTTATTAACTCTTCCTCCCCCCGTCCATCCACTCAAAGGATGAAACAAAACAATACAAAACAATAGAAATGTAAGACTTGAAGGTGGAATAGATGTTATAGTGCAGCAGAAAGAGAAACAGAGGGAAAGCAAGGGAAAAGGACACATAAGCCCTAAAGCCAACATTTGCATGTATAAGTGCCCACATTTAGGCACCTGCATCCATATGTAGGCAGCTAACTAAGCAGCCTGATTTTTCGTTGTGTGTTTTGTTACTATGAGTTTACATCTGTGCCTGCTGAAGACAATGGTCAGATTCCTGCCAACTTCAATAGGAGCAGAATTGGGCTCCTTTAGGCCCCATGTATATGACAACTTTTAACCCATTGTAATCAGTTATTAACACTGTTTGCTGTCAATATAGGTTGCATCAGCACATTATATGGTAAGAGCTTGTTTAGTAACTGTGGTGGCTGGGCATCTTCTGCATGGGCATCTTCCTCAAAATAGTTCAACACATTGGGGTTTTTTTTGCTGAGCAGACAGGATCCCATAACCATGTTTGTGTAACTGGTTTGACCAGTCCTGCTGCCTCAGAGCTGTCTGTATGGTAGGGTATTCCAGAGTGCATCACTGCACATGCTTTTGTTGCAAGTTCTCAGTTGTATCCTCTGCTAAGGCAGAGTGAGAGAGCTGCCCAGGTTTTCCCAGTATGCACTGATAAAGCCACTGTTAGGCTGCATAGTAACAGTGGTTGCTATGGCAGAAAACCTACTGGGTGGACACAAATTGAAGCATGTTGCTTATAGCTGATTAAGGTGATCATACATCCTACCAGTTATAAATGCGTGATTAAAAATTGTAGTCAGGACAGGGTCTTAAAGTAAACAAACTTAGTGCCTATAAGAGTGTTGTGTCAAGCTCTTCAAAGCCTCTTGAATTTTTGCAGCCAAGGACTTTGGATAATTTTCATTGCTAATGGAGTTTTCAATGAAAATCATCATAGAAAACTCAAAATTTGTAAAGCTCTGGTGTCAAAATGGCAGTCAAGGGAGGAAACTGCACTTCTGGATTTACCCATAGATTGGGCACGTTATGGCAGCAGCATTATCAGTATCACTACACCCTCTTGCCCATGTGTCTCAAACCTGGCTTACAGAGACCACTGCTGGAGTTACGAAAGCAGTTTAGTCTCCGTGCCTAATAGGCTCCCTGCTGAGAGAGCCAGGGAGACTGTCAATAATGGTGGTGTGGTTTGTGATTCAAACAACTGTCCACAAGGTATAGAACAGAGACCACCCACTCTTTTCTGACAGGCCTCCGAACAGTCATTTGGTGGCAGTGTGTTTCCGCCAGTTATAGTATGTATTTATTTTATTTATTTCATTTACTTCCTTCCTGATTTCCTAGTGATCTTGAAGCATTTGGAATAAGATTGCCAGCCTACTAGGCTTTAGCAGTGGATGCTATTTGCTTAGGGTTGCCAACTCTGACTGAAGCTATTCTGGGAGATTTATTTTTTTCAACATGACATAATGTATTTTCTTAAAATATCCTATTAAAATCTCTTGGATTGTTTTCACCATTAGATTGATGCTGATTCTGGGAGACTCCAGGCCAGTCCTGGAGGGCTGGCAACCCTATCTTTTGCTTCTTGTGTCATGGACTTAAAAAGGGAGCCCTTTCTCTTGGAGCTTCAGTACCTAGCAGTGGGGAATATGTACAAGATCGCCTTGAGTGAGAAATGACAGACAAGAAAAGCCTATTGTATAAAAGAAAGAGGGATAATTTCCTATTCTAATGTGGCACTATACTCACAAATGCTGCTGAATTATTTTAAAACAAACAACATGCATTGAATCGTTCCCTTTTATGCAGGTGCACTTTTGGCCATGAGTGATACCCAGATGATGAACGAATAATCAAGCTGTGATGAGGTACAACAAAGGGTGTGTGATTCTAATGAAATAAACCCTTCCCATGGGTTTTTAAAGCATCAGCTGCAGATGAGGCCCCCAGTCAATCAGACGTGTGATTGCATCATGTAAACGACACCCTCTAGACTTGCCTTATTTGCTCTTATGAAATTCCTGTCAGTTTTTGCAATAAATAATTCAGGTAAATGGCTCTGGTCACTGCAAGCTGCCAATTATTACAATGCCACCACTCGCCATCACTCATTACCATTGTGTCAGCTATGCTATTACAAGTCCTCTCACTTCCAGATGAGGAAAAGGTTACGCAGATTTTAGCTTGGGGGTAGGGGGAACACTTATTTTCAAAATTTCCCCAAAATAAATGAATGAATGAATTTAATTGAAATAAATACATTGGTTTGGGTCTCTTAAATTTATAGAAATTTTAAAATATCTGGAAGTCTATAACTGAAGATGCTTTTTATGGGCCCAATCCTCAGGCATAAATCGACAACTGAAGCCAATTGAGTTATGCCAGTTTATACCAGCTGAGGATCTTTCTATGCTTCTGTGGAGCAAGTCTTCACATTTTAATGAGATAAAATTAATTTTGGCTTCTGGTTGTTATTATTATTATTATTAATTTGTATTGTGGTACCCACCTAGGAGCACTAGATCAGGCACTGTGTAGACACAGAACAAAAAGACTTGTCCCTGCCCCAGTGAGGTTACAATGTATGGAGATGACCTATTTATCTACCATGGGTACTTATGTGGACCCCATCACTATAGTGTCTGAGCAGCTCACACTCTTTAATGTTTTTACCCTCACAACACCCCTGTGAGGTAGGGAATATTATTATCCTCATTTTACAAATGGAAACTGAGGCACAGAGAAGATAAATGACCTACCAAAGGTCATGCAAGGCAGTCTGTGGCCAAGCAAGTTCTTGAACCCAGCTCTCCCAGCTAGAGCCCTAATGACTGTGCAACCCTTACTCTCAAAGGTATTATGGCATAAGCCACATCTGATATTTTGTATTTTAATCTTTGATTTTCAGAGAATGATAAATCTCTTTGGACACTGGGGGGCTCACGGAAATTGCCTGCTTTAACTCAGAAGTGAAATGATCTGGCATTTCCATTTTAAAGGAACTCATCCAACAAGAACATGTAGATTAAATGAAAGCAGACAGTGGCTAGAAGAGCTGTATTTTGGGAGTGAACATGGTGGTTTTGCCTGAAGACTAAAGTCAGCTTGGATAGACCTAAAAGATGCATGACATGTTGCTAAGTCATGTTGCTGACATTGAGCTAGTCCCCCTGCCACAAGCAGTGAGCATAAACTGTGGCATTAGTGCAGTTTCACCAGTTTGATATACAGCTCATTTCATGTTATACTAGCTCTCTCGCTCTCTCTCTCTCTCTTCCCCAGTACACGCATTCTGACATTGAGACAAGCTTTTAAAATAATAATCAGTAAGCATTTCTTTTAAGACTCTCTTGTCTCTCACACACACCGCTGGCAGCTTAAAGTGTTGATCTTTATGGAAAAGTTCAGTGTAAATTATTGGCTTTAATAAACCTTATTGGATCAAGTGTACAGTTTCTGTTATTAAAACACCTGGGTACAATAATCCTGATACTTTGTTTCACTTTGTGTGCCTTCGTGGACAAGAAAGTGTTCTGGGCTCTGAATTAGTCATTGACCTTTGTTCAGTAGCTTGAATGGCTATTCTTTGGTGATTAAATGATGCTTCACAGACTACTCAGCCAGAGCCAGTCAATAAGCTATTAGTGCCATCGTCACTATTGTGTCACAGCTCAGACCTGAATAGTGTGATTAGTTCTATTATCAAAGCCTTAGCAACCCCATGGTAAAAGCACACTCAGTGGTTTTGAAAAACTTACACAGTATTCAAAAGAATCATGGAGCCTTCCCAGTGTCCAATATGTAGAAATCTAGCAAACTTGGCCCACCGGTTCAAGCCTTTAGGTTTTTCATCTGTTGGATGAACTGTACATTGAAATCAATACGTCCATGCAGGGTGGGGAAGGGAGGAGAGATTGTAGTGGGGCAAGAAGGTCACTTTGCTAGGAAAAGCAAAATTGTGGAGTGACTGATCCCCAGGCAGAGTGATGAAAGAGAACAACAAAGGTCTTTGCAGTACTGATTTGTCCCATGCTGGTGGAGGCATGGTTGGTTATTAGCAGAATATTGCTGTGAAGTGGCCTTGTGGCCCCCTGTATTAGTGTTTTGTCGAAGGATTAATGATGTGGTACAGGAAGATGCGTGGAATGAAGGGACTGTAAAATATTGCCGTTCACTTGGTTGTATACTCATCCATAGTCCATCTGCTATCTTCAGTTTGATTACTGCTTTTAACAATACAATAGCCATTAGAACTGTAAAGCTAAAACATAAAAAGATACCAGAATTTGTGTTACAAGGTGGGCATCCTCACTGAGAAAGAACCTTCTAGGTTTCTTCAAACTAGTAGTTTCTTTGTCAGAACATTCTCATTTTCTGTGTCATTGTGAAATACAAACTGTACTTGCAAACTCAGTGAGTTCCTCTCCAGTGACTTCTCTGGCAATGCCCTTAGCAATAAGCTACACTATGTCTCATGTAAGACAACTTTAAACTAAGACTCCTGAGGGAAAAAAAGAACTCGGCTAACGTGTATTGCTTTATGGATTTGAAATACTGGAGAGTCACGTAAAGAATCTCTTATGTCTACACTACAAAATTAGGTTGAATTTATAGAAGTCTGTTTTTTAGAAATCATAGAAGGTTAGGGTTGGAAGGGACCTCAGGAGGTCATCTAGTCCAACCCCATGCTTGAAGCAGGACCAATCCCTAATTTTTGCCCCAGATCCCTAAATGGCCCCCTCAAGGATTGAACTCACAACCCTGGGTTTAGCAGGCCAATGCTCAAACCACTGAGCTATCCCTCCCCCCAAATTGTTTTTATATAGTCAATTGTGTGTGACCCAAACACAAAATGCTCTAAGTGCATTAAGTGTATTAACTCAGCGGAGTGCTTCCACAGTACCGAGGCTAATGTCGACTTCCAGAGTGTTGCACTATGGGTAACTATCCCACAGTTCCCGCAGTCTCCGCTGCCCATTGGAATTTTGGGTTGAGATCCCAATGCCTGATGGGGCAAAAAACATTGTCGCGGTTGGTTCTGGGTACATATCATCAGGCCCTCCCTCCCTCTGTGAAAGCAATGGCAGATAATCATTTTGCGCCTTTTTTCCTGAGTTACTTGTGCAGACGCCATACCACGGCAAGCATGGAGCCCGCTCAGCTCACTGTCACCGTATGTCTCCTGTGTGTTAGCAGACATGGTACTGCATTTCTACAAAGCAACAGCAACCCATTGCCTTGTGGCAGCAGATGGTGTCATAGGCGTGAAAACCATCCTCATCGTATCCGAGGTACTCCAGGCCACCTCGGTAAGGTCGGTCAGGAGCGCCTGGGCAGACATGGGTGCAGGGACTAAATTAGGAGTGACTCGACCAGGTCATTCTCTTTAGTCCTGCAGACAGTCCTATTGTACCATCTTACGGTGAGCAGGCAGGAGATGAGGATGGCTAGCAATCCTATTGCACCATCTTCTGCCGAGCAGCCAGGAGATGTGGATGGCTTGCAGTCCTGCTGCCCCATCTGCTGCTAGCCAAAGATGTAAAAGATAGCTGGAGTGGATCAAAACAAGAAATAGACCAGAATTGTTTTGTATTCATTTGCTCCCCGCTCCCTCCCTCCCTCCATGAAATCAACTGCCGACAATTGTTTCGGTGAGGTCTGTCAGGGGCACCTTGAAAACTTTAATGGAGATTCAGTCCTGCCTGAAATACCAGAGGGAGGGATAGCTTAGTGGGTTGAGCATTGGCCTGCTAAACCCAGGGTTTTGAGTTCAATCCTTGAGGGGGCCATTCTGTGTGACAGTTGTTTTTGTTTCTCCTTGATGTAAAGCCACTTACTTTGTTGATTTTAATTCCCTGTAAGCCAACCCTGTGAGTCTTGTCATCAGTCGCCCCTCCCTCCGTCAGAGCAATGGCAGACAATCGTTCCGCGCCTTTTTTCTGTGCGGACGCCATACTACGGCAAGCATGGAGCCCGCTCAGCTCACTTTGTCAATTAGGAGCACATTAAACAACACACACATTATCCAGCAGTATATGCAGCACCAGAACCTGGCAAAGTAAAACCAGGCAAGTAGGCAACATCAGCGCGGTGACAAGAGTGATGAGAACATGGACACAGACTTCTCTCAAAGCACGGACCCTGGCAATGCGGGCATCCTGGTGCTAATGGGGCAGGTTCATGCGGTGGAACGCCGATTCTGGGCCCAGGAAACAAGCACAGACTGGTGGGACCACATAGTGTTGCAGGTCTGGGACGTTCAGAGGTGCCAGTTCCTGCTGGGCTGTTTGCCTGTGGCTGAACAGAAAGCACATGTGCTATGTATGTAATGTTAACAGCAAGCTTTACCATGAAAGAGTGTACCCATTGTTCTATAAAATGTGTCTTTTTAAATACCACTGTCCCTTTTTTTTTCCTCCACCAGCTGCATGTGTTTCAAGGATCACAGGATCTTCTCCTTCCCAGAGGCTAGTGAAGATTAGAAGGTGAAAAAAAATGCACTCGCGATGAAATGTTCTCTGAGCTCATGTTGTCCTCCCACACAGACAGAGCACAGACGAATGCGTGGAGGCAGACAATGTCAGAGTGCAGAAAAGCACAAAATAACCGGGAGGAGAGGTGGCGGGCTGAAGAGAGTAAGTGACGGGCTGAAGCTGAAAGGTGGCGGCAGCATGATGAGAGGAGGCAGGATTCAATGCTGAGGCTGCTGGAGGATCAAACTAATGTGCTCCAGCATATGGTTGAGCTGCAGGAAAGGCAGCTGGAGCACAGACCACCGCGACAGCCCCTCTGTAACCAACTGCCCTCCTCCCCAAGTTCCATAGCTTCCTCACCCAGACGCCCAAGAACGCGGTGGGGGGGCCTCCGGCCACCCAGCCACTCCACCCCAGAGGATTGCCCAAGCAACAGAAGGCTGGCATTCAATATGTTTTAAAGTTTTAAACTTTTAAAGTGCTGTGTGGCCTTGTCCTTCCCTCCTCCACCACTTCTCCCAGTGCTTCTCTCTTCCACCACCCTCCTGGGCTACCTTGGCAGTTATCCCCCTATTTGTGTGATGAATGAATAAAGAATGCATGAATGTGAAGCAACAATGACTTTATTGCCTCTGCAAGTGGTGATCAAAGGGAGGAGGGGAGGACGGTTAGCTTACAGGGAAGTAGAGTGAACCAAGGGGCGGGGGGTTTCATCAAGGAGAAACAAATAGAACTTTCACACCGTAGCCTGGCCAGTCATGAAACTAGTTTTCAAAGCTTCTCTGATGCGCACCGCTCGCTCCTGTGCTCTTCTACAGCCCTGGTGTCTGGCTGCGCGTAACCAGCGGCCTGGCGATTTGCCTCAACCTCCCACCCCACCATAAACGTCTCCCCCTTACTCTCACAGATATTGTGGAGCGCACAGCAAGCAGTAGTAACAGTGGGGATATTGGTTTTGCTGAGGTCTAAGCGAGTCAGTAATCTGCGCCAGCGCGCCTTTAAACATCCAAATGCACATTCTACCACCATTCTGCACTTGCTCAGCCTGTAGTTGAACAGCTCCTGACTACTGTCTAGGCTGCCTGTGTATGGCTTCATGAGCCATGGCATTAAGGGGTAAGCTGGGTCTCCAAGGATAACTACAGGTATTTCAACATCCGCAACGCTTATTTTCTGGTCTGGGAATAAAGTCCCTTCCTTCAGCTTTTGAAACAGACCAGAGTTCCTGAAGATGCGAGCGTCATGTATCTTTCCCGGTCATCCCACGTTGATGTTGGTGAAATGTCCCTTATGATCCACCAGAGCTTGCAGCACTATTGAAAAGTACTCCTTGCGGTTTATGTACTCGCCGGCTTGGTGCTCTTGCCGGTGCTTGGTGCCAAGATAGGGATATGGGTTCCAGCTATGGCCCCACCACAGATAGGGAATCCCATTGCAGCAGAGCCATCCACTATGACCTGCACATTTCCAAGGGTCACTACCCTTGATATCAGCAGATCTTTGATTGCGCTGGCTACTTGCATCACAGCAGCCCCCACAGTCAATTTGCCCACTCCAAATTGATTCCCGACTGACCGGTAGCTGTCTGGCGTTGCAAGCTTCCACAGGGCTATTCCCACTCACTTCTCAACTGTGAGGGCTGCTCTCATCTTGGTATTCATGTGCTTCAGGGCAGGGGAAAGCAAGTCACAAAGTTCCATAAAAGTACCCTTACACATGCAAAAGTTTCGGAGCCACTGAGAATCGTCCCAGAACTGGCACCTCTGAATGTCCCCTTAAGAAAAGCACCCTATTTCAACCAGGTGACCATGAATTATATCACTCTCCTGAGGATAACACAGAGAGATAAAGAATGGATGTTGTTTGAATGCCAGCAAACATACACTGCAATGCTTTGTTCTACAATGATTCCCGTGTACGTGCTACTGGCCTGGAGTGGTAAAGTGTCCTACCATGGTGGACAGAATAAGGCTGCCCTCTACAGAAACCTTTTGCAGAGGCTTTGGGAGTACATCCAGGAGAGCCGCGAATGCCAGGACAAATTAATCATTAAACATGCTTGCTTTTAAACCATGTATACTGTTTTAAAAGGTACACTCACCAGAGGTCCCTTCTCCGCCTGGTGGGTCTGGGAGGCAGCCTTGGGTGGGTTCGGGGAGTACTGGCTCCAGGTCCAGGGTGAGAAACAGTTCCTGGCTGTCGGGAAAACCGGTTTCTCCGCTTGCTTGCTGTGAGCTATCTACAACTTCATCATCATCATCTTCCTCGTCCGCAAAACCTGATTCCATGTTGCCTCCATCTCCATTGAAGGAGTCAAACAACACGGCTGGGATAGTGGTGGCTGAACCCCTAAAATGGCATGCAGCTCATCATAGAAGCGGCATGTTTGGGGCTCTGACCCGGAGCGGCCGTGTGCCTCTCTGGTTTTCTGATAGGCTTGCCTCAGCTCCTTAAGTTTCACGCGGCACTGCTTTGGGTCCCTGTTATGGCCTCTGTCCTTCATGCCCTGGGAGATTTTGACAAATGTTTTGGCATTTTGAAAACTGGAACGGAGTTCTGATAGCACGGATTCCTCTCCCCATACAGTGATCAGATTCCGTACCTCCCGTTCGGTCCATGCTGGAGCTCTTTTGCGATTCTGGGACTCCATCATGGTCACCTCTGCTGACGAGCTCTGCATGGTCACCTCTGCTGATGAGCTCTGCACTCACCTGCAGCTTGCCATGCTGGCCAAACAGGAAATTGAAATTCAAAAGTTCACGGGCCTTTTCCTGTCTACCTGGCCAGTGCATCTGAGTTGAAAGTGATGTCCAAAGCGGTCACAATGGAGCACTCTGGGATAGCTCCCGGAGGCCAATACCATCTAATTGCGTCCACAGTACCCCAAATTCGACCTGGCAAGGCCGATTTCAGCGCTAATCCCTTGTCGGGGGTGGAGTAAGGAAATCGATTTTAAGAGCCCTTTAAGTCGAAAAAAAGGGCTTTGTCGTGTGGATGGGTGCAGGATTAAATCGATTTAACACTGCTAACTTCAACCTCAACTCTTAGTGTAGAGAGTTTTTGAGAACAGGATGTGGTCGTGATGTTTGAATTATGCTGGGTTGTTGTTGTTGTTGTTGTTTCCTTTATAGTTTTACTTTCATTTCAGTAGCTGACAGTCTGACAGGACAGTTTTGACAGGGAAGCTGTCCATAAAAATTGTGAAGAAAGGACATTTACCTTGCGGACAGTGAGTGCAGTTATTTTTTTATATGTGTGATTAAGCATACTGCTACATGGGCTAAAAGTCTTTGGGATTGCCATTTTCTTCTAATTTAATTGGTTGTCATGGCCTACTGTGCGTGTGCCCACGTGTTCATGTTCAGACACCTTGAATCTTAAGAGAATGAAACAATATATTAATGCACCCATCAGAAACATCAGTTTTGCCACCAAACCAGCTGATATATAATAATTGTAAACTTTGCTATATTAAAAAACATTGATTTTTACTTTTAAAGCTGATTTCCTAGCAAAAACTTCATCACTTTGATCCACAGGACCTTGACTACAGTACATGGCTCATGAATCCAGCTATATTTCCTCCAGACAAAAAGGTCTATTGTTATTTCTTTTGAATCAGTTGTTAGTAAAAATATGGAATTCAAAAATACAATGTTGTGTTTTTTTATCCAATTCACTAATCATATGATTTATCATCCAAACGAACATACGGAAGTATGCCACTAAAGAATATGTATTTCCCTCGATCTTTTTATAAAATTCTCATTGGCATCAGTGTTCCGATGTGTCTTTTTCTCATCTTTCCATTCTTGAACAAATGCATGGGTTTTTTTTCATCTTAACACTAAAACAAAGAACTAAGATTAAAAAGAAAGTAAAACATAGAGGAAGAAAGGCCTTGTCAGAAGGCAGTTTAACATAAAGAAGAAAAACATTGAGAGGGATTTGCAGCTACACTGGCACTTCAGTGGAAAGGATGGTACAGAGCAAAATGTACGGTTTCCCAGTCCCACCCATCCACTGCACAATCGCTCAGCCTTCTACAGTATGCAAACCTTTGTTCTCTCAATGAGAATGGGGTCAAAGCAATGTCATTTCAGAAAATGGCCAGTATTGAACTGTCTGTTCCTGATAGAATCAAGGTGATTTGGAATCTGTCTGGGCTTGATTCAGCTATCAATAAATATGTTGCCATCTGCACATCTAATTTAGAAACTAAGTCCTTATAATACTGCAATAAAATTTCTGCATCCAGGTTATAACCAGACATGCCAAACCCGCAACAACAACAACAACAAAACACAAAAAAACAAACAGAAATTGGGCTTGTTTTTGGCTTAATTGGCTTGTGAGTTGCTTGTTAGCTAGTTTTTGGCTTGTAGTTTGTTGCTTATTTGGCTTGTTGCTTGTTGTAACTTTTGCTTCTTTTTTTTGATCGGCTCCCGGCAAGCAGGGGTAAGGCGGGGAGAGAGTCAGGGGTGCACAGAGGGCCCACCACAGTCGCAGACTGCACGCCGGGGGGATCTAGTCACAAGGAGTGTTGGGGTTCTTGGGGATTGACTTGTTTTGGCCTTGTTTTGAAATGGGATTAGCTTGATTTTTGGCTTATTGTAAAAGTTGGGGTGTTTATTTACCAAGTGAAAGTTGGCAACTGTGGTTATAACTGGCAGTGGCCCTTCAGTTTAAAATAAATAAATAAACAAAATCTGAAGAAGGGTTGCATAAAACACTGCAGCAACCAGATAAAGAAGAGATCCAACCAGTGCTGTGAAAAACCCTTGCAGGAAGAAATAGAGGATTCGGGGCCAGGGAGGGGTGGCGTGGGAGGGGGAAATCCCAGTGAGGATTTTCTGATTTGTTTGGATTTGCTGATGGGATTTTTTTAAACTTTTTTTCCCCAAACTTTTGAACTGTATGTCACTACATACAAAATAGAACATATATATTTGAAAGTTTCAACCTAGAAACAGTAGGGTCTAATTTCAACAGGTAAATTAAAAAATTAACTGTTGAATATAAAATGATGAGAACATCAGCATGCTTGTTATGCTTATTAAGTCTATTAGGAAAGCACAAAAAAGGTTTAGAACTCTCTCTGGAGTGGAACTGTGTATTGACATAGAAGAGCTGAATATTGATGGCACTGCAAGTGAGACAATGTCAATGCTATTGCCATCATCAAAGCACAAACTTTAGAGATAATCCCTGTTCCGGACCTTCCTGTAGCTCTTTAGCATCAGTTTCGTTCAAAGACATCCAAAAATGCCAAAGGTCAGTCTGTGACTGTGATATAAATACAAATAGAAAGCATATAGTTGAATTTGAAAGTTGCAGCCTTCTTTTATGTGATCACTTTCAATATAGCACAAAATGAACAAATTTAAAGAAATTCTTCCAGTTTGCCCTGGTAATACTCTTCCAAACAGGTTTAAACTCACAGGTCCACTACTACATGCTGCAAATGCAAAAAGAGAGGAAAAAATAAATGAATGATATCAATACAAGATGCCTTATTAAACGAAATAACAGATACAGGCATCTATGCAGGGAAAATTAATTTCCACTTAATGCAATTAAATCTGCATCTCAAAGGAAAACTGCAGAGTAATGCAAGTTGTTGAAGATGCAATCCAAGAAGGAAGATTAATGTATGGCAATGAGATCTTTGTCATGTGCTCAGCAAAGACACAATGAAAAAGATGGGAGAACTACTCAGGTGTAATCAGCCTAAACTTCTGATAAATAGATAGCTCACAATTAAACCTTGTTTAGAAAGAAGTTAATACATAACACAGTCTTAAAGTATATCATGGGAATTCAAAAACACCTCCACAATTACCATCATGATTGGCTCAAAAAAGAGGGCTGATGCCCCAGCTTTCCAATGCCATTCAGTGGAACTCTCAAAGATTTTGGTCCAGGTCCTGGACTGTGCTGCATCTGCTTTGTGCTGCCAGGGCAGAGAGGCCCTACAATTAGTGCAGCTAGCCACAGGAAGATCACTCGAAACTAGAGTGATGGTACGAAGCTAAAGTATCAGCCTCTGCACCGTCAACTTTCTCTGAGGAGACATAGAGGGCATGGCCAGGGTTCCCTGTGCCATGCTGAGCGATTGCCACCATATTAGGCCCTCTCAAGCTCTAGCAGCCAGTCCAAATTAAAACAGCTTGAGAGCTTCTCTTAACTTACTCAAAGGAACTGTCTCAGTACACCGCCAGACCAGTAAAGGACAAAGATGGCTTACAGCTACCATTCTACTGAACTGCATTGTGCACTTCTTGGCGAGAGCTAAGAACCTGGATCTGAGTCTTGGTTTGTACCCAGCTTCCATAAGAATGCTGATATTTGCACTGAGCTTGAGGAGAAACTTGACCAAAACAGGAAACACATTATCCATAACAAGGAATGGTGCTGAAGCACTAAACTTACAAAAGCAACTGAAGGAAGCTTCACAGGAACTTCATAGATTACAGTCTGGTTACTAGAGCTGGTTGGGAACTGCAGATTCATCAAAAATGAAAACATTTGTGGAAATATGGGGTTTTTTTGTTTTTGTTTTTGTTTGGGTTTTTTTAGGGGAAAAAAGGAAACTTCTTGGAACAGAATGTTCCAATTTTCCATTTAAAAATGACTTTTCATTTCAATTTTTAAATGTTAACTTTTATTTTATATTATATAAATATGAAATTGGAATGAAAGGTTTTGATCATCCAGGTTTCTACCTTAAATCTGTGTTTGTGAAGTGGATTGTATCACAGTTTGTTGCATCGGAATGGTGGGAAATTGCACAAGAAAAACAGAGAAAACAAAATAGTTCAATTCATCCTTTTGTCCATTTTAAAAAGACTGGGCTGCCCCCCAGAAAAATCAGCATCAATTGAGTGTGTTTTTATCACTGTTATATTCGTTGGGCAGAGCTTCATAATGGTATCTAGGTCCTAAAAAAGCAATACATTGTTATGTGTATTGGTGTTTAAGGGCAAATACAAAAGGGTGTTAGGCCTTACTAGCTTAAAAGAGTGAAAACTCAATTGTGTTCTTGTGTTTTATTTGTAGAACCAGACAAAACAAACCAGGTCAGCATTAATTTACATTAATTGCCCCTCTCTGCACAATGAATCCCCAACACTAACAGGGCTGTAAGTGGCCAGTGGAGGTAGCTTGGAATCATGGCTCCTAACAGATCATACTGTCATGGGAGGACAAAGTGGTGAAGGAAGCTGTGGGAGGCACTGGGCCCCGAGCAGATCACTCTGCCCCTGAGTGTGTATGCAGCTTTGGAGAGCTTAACCCTATCTCATCCCTGTCCTCCCAATGGAAAGATTAGATGGAAACTCTGCAATTCGAGGTGTGTGGAGTTTCCTGAGTATACACAGGTTTTACCTTTGTAGGAGAGCATCTGGCCCTGTGTTGTTTTTTGTTTGTTAAAAATATATATCATAAAACTTGCATCTGATCTGACCACTTTTATGGCAAGTTTCAAAATGGTGTGAGTTGAAAAGGGTTAATTTACAAGGTCAAATTCTGGCCTTTGAAATACATCAAGAACTTTGAGGACAGAATTTAGCCTTATATCCCTTAAAATGTAGGATCAATTCAATGTATGATATACTTTCTTTACCAGTTGACTGTATGTTATTCTGCCAGAGGGGTGGACGCTCTGATCTAAAGAGGTCTTTTTTCATCTTTGATGCTAAGTGAGTGTATAAATGGGGGAATACAGCCATGTTATTTTTCACACATCTCTAATTAGTTTGTTCTTTAAATAATGCCAGGTGAAGAGAGCTGAATTTCACATCCTTGAAAAAACTGTTAAAGAGCCCTATAAATAGGCATTAGCTTCCTATCATCACTGTTTTTTAAATCAAACAGAGACTAAAATGCCTGGAATATAATTATATTTTACTGTTCCCAAAAAAGGAATTTTAAACAGCAAACTGCACACAAATACTTTTGTTGGGGACACTGGGGCATGGCCACTAGGTAACTCGAGGGGATGGAAGACCACGAGTGTCGATGAAGCCCCCTCGCACTAGGCCCAGGTGTCCTTGGCCCCCCCTCCCGCCTGGAGGCACTCACAGCAGCTCTGCGTACTAGGCCAAAGTGTCCTTGGCCCCCCCGCCTGGAGGCACACACAGCAGTTATGCTGAGGATCTGCAACAATATGCTGCAGAGTCAGACTGCCTGAAACTAAGCAAGGCCAAACAGGGCAGATATGGAAGAACAATGCTGAATAAAGCAGCTTTATGTATAGTTTAACAAATGATACAGAGAACCAGGGAACTAGCTGGGAACTGGATTGGCTAGCTATATGGATACTTGGGGCAGCTTGCTATTGGATAAGTATGCTGGGAAAAAGGATGTATAAACGCCTGTGTAACTTCCTGCTCTGTGTACAGGATTTGAGATTCAAATCTCCCTGTACCTATTTGAAGCTTCAAATAAACTTTTCTGCTTCTCCACCCCGTTGTGATTATTGGGTGTAGCACACCGGGTAACGAACCACTCAAGCTGTTGTTCAGCCTCTCGGCACTGGGTGCCGGCAACACTTTTATAGCAGATTTGTAACACTATCATAAACAAAGCCAGAAGAACTGATGTACAAATGTCAATAAAGAGCAAAGTGTCAACCCATGTGGAAAAAAAAGTCTTAGTTCCTTAATCTAAGGTGAATGAATTATTCTTAAAATCAAAGGTTTTAAAATGCTACCTGATAGCCATTACAAGTGGTTCTACTTAAATGCAATGTTTATGATACAAGAGGATGTAATGTAATTTGATCATTTGGGGGTGATGTGCCAGAAGAAGAGCTTTAGAGTTTTAATTATGGTCTTAATTAAATTGAGTGAGTGTGGGGGGGGTCATCTCTAAGGCCCCTATCCTGCAAGCTTATTTACACTGAAGGAACCCTGCAACCAGATGAAGTTCTAATGAAGTCGACAGAGCTTTGATGAAGATCTGGCCCACCATTTAGATCTGGCCCACCAGTGTCCCTTTAAGGCATAAAGCCACATAAAGACATTTGGAGTTATAGGTCAGAATCTTGATTTCAGATATGATTGTGAAAATTCACAGTAATTGAGATTTTGGCCCATGGTGTAGTTGTGGTCAGAAAAGTATATTTGTATCAATGACAATGTAGTGCTCCATATATCTATGGGTTCCTAGCAAATGTACTCAGATTACAGTATGCTTCTGAAGCTAAAGCATAGGACTGAGGGGTCAACACGAATCAGAGCTCTGTCACAGACTTCCTTTGTAATTGCTGTGTGCCTCAGTTTTCTCACCTGTAGCATGGACATAATAATCATGTTGATGCCTTGCAGGGGTTAGGTGAGGTTTAATTACTGGATTTTTTAAAGCACTTTGAGATGAATCATTAGAAGAAGCTCTAGAAAGGTTAATACTAGAGATGAAGACAAGATTTTTCTAACTACTAGCCATGCCAAATCAATCTGGTGTCTGAAAATCAAGCTCAGTAAAAACCTGCATATAGGAGCTCAGGATTTGTCTCTATTATAAATTAATAATAATCATAATTAGCTTTTTATACTGCTCTATTTTCAAAGCCAAACACAAACTTTAGCTACGATAATTAAGTCAAAACAACAACAAAAAGGATGAAGGCTTTGAAAGAAGAAAGTCTGTTTTTCAAAATTTCTTTCCACCATCACAGTGACTCTTCCACATGAAGTGTGTGGTAAGACTTTTATCCTGAACTATCACAGCACTCTGCTTTTATTCGGTTGACAAGTAGCAAAGGTGTAACCAGTATTGTTTGGTAAGCTATTTATTGTCTGCTATGATATTGTAAATGATCTCACTTGCAGTACAGTTTTTTAAAGCTTGATTGATGTGTATTCTTTATGCATTTTGTCCATCCTCCTAACTAGTCCCTATGGACCATTTGATGGTGGCCCTTTGAACAGCTGGAGAGACTTCGAACAAAGCTGTTGTCTGATCCCTAACTTGAATGAAAATCTGTTTATAGAATTAGTTTAATTAAATAGGAGATTATAAGTGATGAAATACAGGGAAGTCCTGCTGCATGGAAAGCCATTGGTACTGAATACCAATAGAAGCATTGCACACAGTTAAAACGCTGATGTTAATTGTATTTGAGGTTTCCTCATTAACCCTAAAAATAATCCCAAAAAAGTTTTGGAAATATTTTTCTACTTCCCCTTTTGTATATTTTGTATATATTGTTTGGAAGGGGTCCCATATGAGGAAAGATTAAAGAGGCTAGGACTTTTCATCTTGGAAAAGAGGAGACTAAGGGGGGATATGATAGAGGTATATAAAATCATGAGTGGTGTGGAGAAAGTGAATAAGGAAACATTATTTACTTGTTCCCATAATATAAGAACTAGGGGCCACCAAATGAAATGAATGGGTAGCAGCTTTAAAACAAATAAAAGGAAGTTCTTCTTCACTCAGCACACAGTCAACCTGTGGAACTCCTTGCCTGAGGAGGTTGTGAAGGCTAGGACTAGAACAGGGTTTAAAAGAAAACTGGATAAATTCATGGAGGTTAAGTCCATTAATGGCTATTAGCCAGGATGGGTAAGGAATGGCATCCCTAGCCTCTGTTTGTCAGAAGGTGGAGATGGATGGCAGGAGAGAGATCACTTGATCATTACCTGTTAGGTTCACTCCCTCTGGAGCACCTGGCAATGGCCACTGTTGGTAGACAGGATACTGGGCTAGATGGACCTTTGGTCTGACCCAGTATGGCCTTTCTTATGTTCTTATATAAAATAGAAGTATATAAGGAACTTGGACAATATAATTTTTAGAGGGGCACAGAAAGATAGCTATGGCTCTGATCCTGCAAAGACCTTACACAAATGATTACATGCATGTACTGTGAGTAGTCCCACTGTTTTCGATGTCACTATTCCGTGTGTAAAGTTAAGCACATATAAGTCTTTGGAGAGCCTCTGCTAGTGTCACATTTCACAAAATAAAACTCAGCTTTGCAAATGTAAGAAGACTTCCTGGTGTTCCAGAGGAATTTGTTCAAAGTTAATTTAATGCATGGGGGAAAAGAATAAATGTGGGCTCATGTTTTAGATATAAGGAGCTTGGACAATCATGTTTCACATTTCCAGTGTAAATTAAAAATGGTAATTGGTAGTAGAGAAAACCTTTTAAGGAGAATGTGACACACAGAAATGCATTTAAAATCAGAGATTCATGCTCCAAGGAGGGAGGTGTCTCCTTTTCAGATCATTTAAGGAGATTGAAGTTGGACATTTTCTGATTGATAGACCTATGGTCAGATCCTTGCTTCCCCTGCAGCCACTTTATGGCATGCAAAAGAGCCAGGGTAGCATACATTGGCTCTAAAAAAGTCCCAGATCCAGGTGAGGCCGAATTCGCGTTATATCGGACTGCATTATATCGGGGTAGAGGTGTATGTATATCATTAGTGCATATGAAGTTATGAGAATTGTGTTGTATGGTGGTCACTAAAACATACTGTAAGATGGGGAAACAGTCAGATATTAGCTCCCCAGAGGCAACAGCAAGGAAAGTAACCAACGCCCGGGCAGGGTGTCAAACAACCTATCAACAGCCATCGTCCACCAAAGGAGCTACAGTGAAATGACTCACCTGCATGAGGCCGCACTAGAGGAATTGCTCAACCTTGCTGGGACAGACTCAGCAATGCCCTCCAGACATGGCTGACTCGTGCTCCCCAAGCACATGGACTAAGGGTATAAAACAGACAGAGTTGACACATACAGTGCCCGTCTCCTGCCCCACCTTCGCTGCAAGCAACTAAGATTCTGAGAAGAAGACAAGACTCCAACAGAGGAGATTGGCCCAGGTTTAAGGAACAAACCTGTATGTTAAGGACTGCAATATCCAGTGGGGTGAGAAAAACTGCTTAATCTAGATGTTGCCCAGTCTACTAGGGTTAAGAGTTTAGACTGCTTGCTTATATTTTATTTTATTTTGGTTACCACTCTGACTTTTTGCCTATCACTTAATATCACTAAAAATCTATCTTTGTAGTTAATACATTTATTTGTTTATTCCACCTAAAGCAATGCGTTTGGTTTGAAGTGTGACAGAGACTCCTCTTGGGATAACAAGCCTGGTACATATCAGTTTCTTTGTTAAATTGATGAAGTCATATATGCTTGCAGCATCTGGCAGGCATAACGGACACTGCAAGATGGAGGTTCCTAGGGTTGTGTCTGGGACCGGAGATATTGGCTAGTGTCATTTGGTTGCACATTCCAAGGAGCAGCTTACATGCCAGAGACCGTGCGTAAACAGCCCAGGAGTAGGGGTTCTCACGGCAGAGTAGGGTAAGGCTGGCTCCCAGAGTCAAGGATTGGAGTGACCCAGCAGATCACCGGTCTGCATAACACCAGTGGAACGTCACATGGGGGGTCTTGATGGACCACCAACACTCAAAAGTGAAGGGTGTTGAGAAAAGCTATTACTTGTATAATAGTGAAGAAGCTCTAACATCTACTATTTTATTTATTTATTTATTGTCATCGCTTATTGCTATACCTAACATAGATCCGATCCACTTTGTTAGATTAACCTTGTTACTATAGTTACAACATAGTAGTCCCCTGACGTAATGAAAACATGATTCAGTCTGGAGGTACAAATCGGGCTGAAACATGTTTAACCATGTTCCCTCGCCATGTTACAGACTTGGCATCCCTAGCTACAGCATGGTTCAGGGATATGTTTAAATCATGGCTTACTCCTATTCAGGCTATGAGACTGAACCCCATTTTCAACATGTCTTGAAAACTACAGTTTTTAACAGCGTTCCCTGACATAGCTGTTGTTAGGAGTTTATCTTGTAATCTATTTAAGTCAAGGGCCTGTCACTTTCATTCATCTGTAAAGTGATATACCCACTTCTAGCACAGTATGAAAAATAACAGGTACAAATGGAGAAGAAAAATTTTAATTTTAAAAGACAGCAATGAGAATCATTATCACTATTATGCTATAACTTACATTGTTAGGAAATAAAATTATACCTCCTGATTCCTCACTGCTCCTGGATAAAAGGACTTTCTCTACATTTTAAGCGAAGAATTATAGTTGCTATATATTACTATATGAGATTTTTTTTTTTCCTTTGAAAGACTTACCCTTTTGATTCCTGCTGGAAACCGTAACTTTTAAAAATCAATCCTTCAAGTGGTGATGAATTAAAAAGAAAATCTGACTTTTCTACGTCCAAGCATAAACAATATTGTGCATGCATGCTCTGACAAACAGAGCACATGTCACTGTATTTATCCTAAGAACTAAATAATGTCAGGCCTTTGCTTTTTAAATAGAAATTATTACTGCTTGAAGGATCATTTTAAAAAAACCCAACAACACTACATTGAAGATACGCCTACAAAGAAAATAGCTGTTAAGGGAAGTAAAAAATATGGATTTAAAATCTTCACACTGTCCTGTTAAGTTCAACATTGGAATTAATAATTTTGAAATATTTTACTGCATTCTTTTGGCCCCAGAGTTTAATGAGCTGAGTGCATTTCTGCCAAGCAAAGGCAGATAGGAGCCTCTACAAAAGAGAAAAAAAAAAAAAAACCTTCATTCATCCCAGGTGTGAAATAGCGAATGTTGTTACTTTTTAAAAATTGTACTCTCTTTACAAACATTACTATATTCTACAATAATGACTCAAATGATTTCAGCATCACTTATGTAATCTGTCCTGTTTGGGAATATTACTGTAAAATTATTATACTTTTTGGATAAGGAAAAATATGATTAATTACAGCAATCCATTGTATAGAGGTACCAGTCAGAGTTGTTTCTATATATGGTCATCTGTGAGTAAACAGAAGTCTTGAATCTTTTACTCTGGAGTTTATGAATCTGTGTTGTTGGGGGTGACGCTGTTACAAGCATCTCACCCTGTTGTAATAAAAGCGTCAAGAGCTAAATACACAAATACTTCCCTCCATGCTGTGATGTTGAAGAAGGGAGCTGGCAGACACTAGGTCAGCTCACACAAGGTAAGCATGGTCTATAGAACAGGGAATCAAAGTTTCAGGAGGCAGGGAAAAAATGTCCAGGAAGATCAGCCAGACCTGATCAAGAAGTGAAGTCCTGTTCCCATTCATTCGAAGTTTTGGAGTCTTTACTATATTATCAAAAAGAAAAGGAGTACTTGTGGCACCTTCGAGACTAACTAATTTATTTGAGCATAAGCTTTCATGAGCTACAGCTCACTTCAGCTGTAGGTCACGAAAGCTTATGCTCAAATAAATTGGTTAGTCTCTAAGGTGCCACAAGTCCTCCTTTTCTTTTTGCGAATACAGACTAACACGGCTGTTACTCTGAAACTTACTATATTATCATTTGCTAGCCCTGATGCTGTTGCCGTCCAAGAGAACTCCAGACTCTTCTGCTGATATCAGTCATTTGGAAGGCTTGAGAGTTCTCTCATCATGCAGATGGTCAAAGGCACTGAGGATTAGCGCTGTATTTGGGAGAGTTTATTCCTGATTTTCGGTTGTTGTTTTTCCCTTCAAACTCCAAATAACAACTGGAACTTGTGATGCACTTTGTTTCTTTTCTTTAAAGAAACCATAACTCCTTCTCTCTGTGTTCAATATGGTGTTATGTATAGTGTCAAAGAGGTGATTCATTAGGGCTCAGTATTCCTGCTAATCACTGAGAGTTTATTTAAGGCATTATAGTGGCTGTGATCTGCAAAGCAAGAATTGTTCCATATCAAAGGGAAACACATTAACCCAGATATTGAATGAACCAGGCAAGGTTGTATAAAATAATCTGCAGCTCCGTTATATTTGTGGCACACACAGGCATGGCAATAGGCACAGTAGGTGTATGCATGGCAAAAAAAAAAAGAAAAGGGCTAGTGTGATCCTTGGATGTATAAACAGGGGAATAGTGAGTTGGAGTAGGGAGATGATTTTACTTTAGTCTATACCATTGCTGAGACTGGTAATGGAATACTGCATCCAGTTCTGGTATTCACATTTTGAAAAAGATGTTGAAAAATTGGAGAGGGTGCAGAAAAGAACCACAAAAATGACTGGATGGTTGGAGGAAATACCTTACATTGAGAGACTTAAAGTGCTCAGTCTTTGTAAGTGTATCAAAAAGCAGATTTAGGCGTGAAGTGATTACAATGCGTAAGTCCTTCATGGGGAGAAAACACTGGACTCTAAAAGGCTGTTTATTCCAGTGGAGAGAGGCAAAACAGGAACCACTGGCTGGAAGCTGAGGCCAGACAAATACAAACTGTAAATAAATCAGAAGTTTTTAACAGTGAGATTCATTAATCTTTGGAGCAAACTATCAAGTAAAGTGGCTTCTCTGTGTCTTGATGTTTTCATATCAAGACTGGATGCCTTTCTGGAAGTTATGCTTTAGTCAAACACAAGTTATTTGCCTTAAAATAGGAGTATAACAGAGTGAAATTTAAGGGCCTGATAAGAAGATTAGCTTTAAAACACCTTGGTGAACCTATATACTGGGGTCAGACAAGCACCTACCCTGCCCCAGTGAGGCTACTCTAACTTACATTCTACTTCCTACGGCCCTGGGAAGTATAGACTATCTCTAGTGAAGTGTACTCTGGTCACATGCCCAATCCACCTGCTGTGGTGATGGCTGTGAACAGAGGCATTGTAGAGCCCTTGTGCCAGTTCTACACAAGACAGACAGGCCCCTGCATGAAGGGTACTTTCTGTGTCATAATATGCCTTAGCATAACTGAGGATGGGCTGACAGTGTCTTTGGGAAGTATGTATTTCTGCTTGGTGATACAGATTCTCTGGAATCCAAACTTGCAAATCAGTTTGCAGAAGTTGGTCTTGTGCCAACCCATGCAAATACTCACAGAGTAAGTGGAGTACACGTACTCTTAGTTAGCTGCATATGTTTGCTTCAGATCATTGGAATTGGTAACTTTGGTATGCAATGTAACTCATAGACTGATAGACTTTAAGATCAGAAGGAACCATTATGATCATCTAGTTTGACACATTGCAGGCCACAGAACCTCACCCACCCATTCCTGTAATAGATCCATAACCTCTGAAGTAAGTAAACATGTCATTTAAATGAACTTCTGTACCCGAAGCTATAAGTAGATGGTGATTGCCTGTTCTGTCCATTCCCCCTGAAGCACCTGGCATTGGTCACAGTCGGAAGACAGGATACTGGGCTAGATGGACCTTTGGTCTGACCCGGTATGGCCATTCTTATTTTCTAATTGGAAAGATTTGTCTAGTAATTAGAATTGTGGTGTTGGGATTGGGGCAGGGAGAGAATTGTTTGCCATCTGGTATGCTGGTAGAATAGGCCTTTTTTCAGGGACAATAAAGACAATGTCCAGACTTTCAAAAGTGATTGGTAAGGCTAAGTGCTTTGGTGTTTTGGATGCCCAAGTTATGACACTTTGAGGGGGCCTGAAGGTCAGTCCCATTCCAGGTATCTCCAGTTGGACACCCGAAATATTAGACACCCTCCATATCACTGGCCATTTTTGAAAATGTTGCTATTGATTGTAAAATGCAGATCGTTTGGGCCTTCACTGGTAGTAAACTCAAGCCTTATGCCCATTGCTTTAGTATGTGCAGGAGGTTGGGGGAGGACGAGGAACTGCAGACACAAAGCTGCCTGTTTTCTTCTTCTTCCCAGATTGCTTTTGTAACACCTGTAGTAACTCTCATAATGTTGCATAGTAGATGTTTGGTAACTGAGTAGCATGCAGCGCCGAATCAGTAATGGTTCAATAATGTGCTTGACAGTGTTGCCTTGAAGTAACACATCACATTTGACAGAAACTGTTCTTTAGCTTGGATGAGCACATTTGTGATGCTTCCTTAGGCTTGTTTTTAATTCAGACTGCACTGTTCAACTCTGAGGAGAAAGTCTCGTCTCTGGTTCAGTCAGTGAATATTCGGTCCTTACTACCAGTACTTTCACATGAGTTTATGACCATCAGCATTAACTGGCTCACTTGTTATCAGGAGCTTCACTTAAAAGCTTGGAAGCGTGCAAAGTTTTATCTGTAGATTACGAATGTACAAGGACTTTGGTATTTGACTGGGTTGCTTCCACAGCCTTAACAGTGCGGCAAATATGTTTCAAAATCTGTTAAAACATGATAAGTAAAATGTATTCTTTCATTTTGAAGGGGAAAATAAATTTACTCTTGTATCTGAGATAGCTGCTTTCCTAGACAGGCCTTTCAGGCAATGCTGATATGGTGGTGCCACAATTCTAGTGCTCATGTTCTAGTGTTCATGCAAAGGCTCGATGTGTAACACAATAATTAGTTTTGTGTAAAGACCTAGGTGACAGAAATAGCAAGGTATGAAATGCCTTTACCTACCCTTTGTTTGCTCATGTCCTGGAGGATGGCAGTGTCAAAGTCAGATTCAGGACTCACATAATTTGTCAGACCACTCTGTTTATTAGCAAAGCACTTTGCCAATGCACCCAGATATGTGAGCCCCTCTCTGAGGCTCAAGATAACTTATTTATACAGCTAAGCCAAAGCCAATTTAACATAAGAGACAAAAGGAAGCAGAAACTGACAAATATACATACATATCTTATTTGCATACTAACGTTTACCAATCTCCTAGCTCAGTAGGAGCTCTAAGTTAATTAGTTTGAGGACCCATTGTCTCACACTCCTTAATGTTTCTCTTCCTGACAACTATATTTCAACAAACCCTTCAAGTAGCATTTCTTTAATGAATTATAATTTCAATATAATTCATTCTACTTTCACAGCAGTTTTGATAAAGACTAATCATTGTTCATTCTTCCCCCTAGCTTCCACAGCAGGTACATTTCTGCATTCTGAGGCTCTGTAGTGTCTACAGCAGCCCATGTAAAGGAAAAGGACAGAAAGGAAAGAGTGAATGAATGTTGCAAATGAGTCATTTCCAATGTGGGATAAGGGCCTAAAAGGAGAGAGCCACCAAAAGCCCAAGATGAAATCCTGCCCCATTGAAGTCAATGGGAATTTGCGATTGACTTTAGTGGGGACAGGATTTCACCCCCTGTGTTGAAGACACATCATGATGTCTACATTGCTTTTAATACATTGGTATTATCAAGCTTCTCATTAGCCCAAATTTCACTGCTTTTCTACTGACAAAGCCACAACCATTGGCAGTCCATGTAAGAGTTTTTAAATTATTTTAAATGATATTCTCCTTCTCGCCCACTGTGTCTTGCCTTATTTAGCTCTCTTTTGGGGCCTGATCTTACTCAGACTGAAGTCAATGATGAAATTCACCATTACTTCAGTGGGAACAAGACCTTGTAATCTCCTTTGTGCAAATTTCTCTATTCTTCGTCTTTTACAGCGCCATCCATCTTACCAAATAAATAAAAATCATAGTAATCAACTGTGGCATTTTTCTCAGGGATCAGCTGCAGTGTGAGGTGCAAACACACAGAGCCAGTCTTGAACTAACTTTATTAACAACAAACAGGAAGAGCAGTACACAAGAACATCCTCTACTATCTGCAGAGAAACATCATTAGGGGGAGCTCTAATATGCATTCCAATGCATCACATTAATAACAAAATGCATTAGTGAAGTGTGCATTCAAAATGAGGGGCAGTTTTACATAATGGAAGAGATTTATAAATCATGCTCTGTTCACATTTAAAAAGTTGGGGAGAGGTGTTTATTTTTCAAAGCAAGACTGTCAGCATAAATATTTAAGTAACTTCCCTTTTCTGGATAATTGTTGCACCTGACTTAAAAATATTGCATTTCTAGTGTAAAAATAAATAAATAAAATAAAAATGGGGGGAAGCAATTTTATACATATTCCATTTCCAATTCAAAAAGAATATGGAATAAAATATGAAATATGGAACAAAGTATGTTCTTGGCAGCCTTTCAAACTTTAAAAAGAGTATTTTATTGTTTCTAAGCAACACAGTAAAATTTGCTATTTGTATTTATTGCCTATTGCTTTTCTGGATGCATAAGTTAGGAGGATATGAGCCTGTATGATCTGAAAATATGCCAGATATCTTTTATCGGTCTAAAGCTTTTTACTGATGTTTATGTCCCATCCAAGACTGACCAGGTTCTTATAAAACATGCCTTATATATATTTAGTTGAAGTTTTTAAGCTGAAAGAAAGACTCTTATGACTGGATATGATACTGGAAGTGGATATGTAAAGAAAATATTGTTTAAATCATAGGGTTTAAATATTTTACCAGACAGATCTGGGTCTGTACATAGATATACTGTGTAGCCTACTCTCAGATACAAAGGAGTATATTTTGAGGAGGAAGGAGAAAAAGAGAAGTTTTTAGAAAAAGACAAGAAAGGGTTTACCTTACATGGGGGCTTTTAAACTGAGGTCTATGGAATCACTGGTGGTTCCACACTCCACTTGTGGGTGGTCCATAGGAAAGTGGCAGGTCATGCTGTCTCCTCTGCCTTGTTTTCAGATGCTTCTGCAGATGTTCAGGCTCTTCTTTGCAATGTTTACTACAAATGTGAATTGCATATCTATTGTGCTCAATTATTTCCAGATCAAATTTGCTCTCTTCACAAGTAGTGGTAGGTTTTCTAATTCCCAGCAGGACAAATTCATCCTGGGAACTGAAAGTCAAGCTGGGCTATTTCCTTTTCACACATCATTACTGGTCATTAAAAGTTGTGCATGACAAATTATGTGCCCAGTTATATCTGCAGAACTTCATTGTCTTCCATCAGCTACACTCATGCAACCCCATTCTACTCAAGGAGCACCTCCATTGAGTAAGGTTTTGCCATTTATTTTTAAAATAAATTTAGTGTTCATGAAAGGTGCCATTTTGATGGCCCTAGAAAGGCTTGTGCTTATCCACAGAAAAGGTGTGGTATGAACAAATGCAGTGCAAGTGTCCCTGACTCTCCCTAACCCATATGCTTCAGCCATGATCTGGAGTGGCCATCCCTATTGAATCAGATGGTTCAGTGTGTCCTCAGTCCCCTCCTCTGAGCCCAGCCTCCTCCGTTGACCCATTAGGACAGTGGTTTTCAGCCTGTGGTCTGCAGAGCCCTGGGAGTCCACAGATTATGTGTAAGATTTCCGAAGGGATCTGCACCTCCATTCAAAAGTGTTTTAGGGGTCTGCAAATGAAGAAGGATTGAAAACCACTGATTTAGGAGATAGATTGTCATCCTCTCGCGCTCTCTCTGAGGAGGCTAGTGTCAGCAGCAGTACTAACCTGCACTCCCCATCTGCAAAGCTGATTCATTGTCCTCCTCAGTTCCCTCCTTAAAACTCTCTTTTGCCATGAGGCCTACAAAAAGAACTGACAATAGTTAGGCAGCTGGTGTGCTGAGACCACTGCCTATCATGCTGACCAAAACTGTCTCATTTTTTGCTTATACTCCTCTGTCTGTCTGTATTCCCATTTGTTCTTGTCTTATATGTAGATGGTAGATGTCTTTGGGACAGACACCATCTTTTTGTTCTGTGTTTGTACATTGCCTAACACAATGGATTCTTGGTCCATGACTGGAGTTCCTAGGTGCAACTATGATAATAATATTTAATTAATTAGTCTTAAATACATTAGAGGAATTCACATTGGGCGGGGGGGTGTTGGTGAATATTTTCCCATCTTTTCTAGCTGAACCAATGTTAGCAACACTGGGAGACAAATACAGGAAACAAGAGCTTAGATATTGCATTGCTCAGTGACATGAAATAGTTCTACAACAGAAATCTGTAAGTGGAGAAAAAAACACCACTGAAATACTTTGCCAGAAATTTTGCTGTGTTCTACAGAATCTAAGCTGAGGGTGAATAGCACGTGGCCCTTGAAGACATAAAATGCAGACAATAGCTACCCTCTCCCAGTAACTGCAGGGGGAGGACAAAGCAGATTAATTTCAGGCGTTTATTGCTTTTGAATTCAAAAGAACAAGCAATTTCTATTTGACTATTAAGGAAGATACAAGTACAAGCAAATAGTATGTGTGCATTTATCTCTGAAAAACATTATGTACATTAACATGCAAATTAAGAGCAGCCCTTGGTTTCACTAAGACTGAGCAGCACTATCGGAGTTTTCATTGAAATGAAAACAAAGAAGCATTTTCCTGTCCTTCTGGTTGTGAAGATATAGATGATTTCATACTGTAAATCACTGTACTGTACTGCTGTTTTGTTTGCTCTGCAGTAATACAGAATGAAATATGTATCACAAGCAGTGGTATGAACTACTGTTTCCTGCACCCTTTGTCTAAACTGAGCATTAACTCCTTAGCCTGGTTTTTGACCAGAATGTTTTTACACTTTTAAATGAAATCAAAAACACCAGCTCTAGTCACTGGAACATAATTATAATATAATTCATGTTATTAAATTATGATATAGGGCCAATTTCTATGTTAAAAAATTACACGATAGTATTTTAGCGGAAAAATTAACTAGAGAAATATTTAGTTTGCACATGGATATGTGGTTTGCAGTTTCTAACCTCTTCACTAGTGTGTTCTCTGTTGTGAAGCACACTAGGGCAATTGTTCCACAGTAACCCAAAGTGGCATACTGTACTTAGCTGGAGAGACAGCTCCTGACATGAAGCCAGGTTTTCATCACATACCACATACCTGGTTCATGAGGCATCAGAGGATGAGAAGCTAGAGTTGAAGGTATTTCAGATTACCCACCTGAATTCCTCACATTCATGTCAGCAAATAGAGTTGTAAAGTGATCCCTTTTGAAAGCACTGCTGAATGTTCTGCAGGTTCTCTCGAATTTTCTAGACTTCTTGCTTGTTTTTTTGTGGTTTTGGAGTGGGAAAGTTTGCAGATTTTCTTGGTTTTCCATATATTTCTATTGACTCATGGTATTATGGGCAAGATCTGGGCTTGCTCTGAGCATCAGCCTCTGGGAGTAAGGAGACATGAAGTGTTCTGTGTGGGCTACCTGCATCACAAGATATCGCACTGAGAGAGAGCATCCTCTGCAGGGCTGCTACTCCCACCTCCATGCAGGTGGGTTGGGATGGTTAGAGCCTTGACTTCACCCCCAAAAGTACCAGCTTGCACATCTGAGCTAGTACAGAGGAGGAAGTAATCTGAACCAGGTAAATGGCTGGAGCCCCTTACTTTTCCCTTGGATGGAGGGAAAACCAGAGACTAAATTACAACTTTCTAAGTTACAGCTCAGTCCTATGTCTGCTCCTGGGGCAGCATGGCCCTTTACAAATACTTTTAAATGAGCCTCATTTGGCCTTTCAAATGATTTCTGGTACTAAAGAAGAATAGAAAGCAAAAAGAAACATCTGCCCTGAAACCTCCCTGGCGTAAGAGAAATACTTTAATAATTTGCATATATTTAAATAGCCATTCTTCCTAGATTTTTGGCAAAATTGCTTATAGATTTCTATTGTCTTTAGTCCTGAAAAATGTTTATCTAGCAAAACCAACTGATTTCTTTTCAACAATAAAGTTGGATGGCTTTCATGGGCTTGGATTTGAGGTTGCAGGTCACAAAAGTTGTGCTACAGGGTTTAAGAAGCTCTTTCTATCTGATTTTTCCAATTCTCTTGTGAGCACTGGGCACCCTGGCATTGCCAGGCCTCTTCTGTACTAAAGCTAGCTTCACAGCCAAATTTTCAAAGATAGATACCTACAATACTTTCACACCTAACAGCAACATATACAGCTATCTGAGTTTTAAACATAAATGTTATCTTGCATATTCAAACTTGGCTCCTTCTTCCACGTTGAAATCTTGACTCTTGAGTTTCTGCCTGCTTCTGTCCCCTATATTCTGCTAATTCCTTCTCTCCTGTTCTTCTTTGCCTTGACATCAATCCCATCTCCCTGGCTAATCTCTTTCTATCAACTTGCTTTCTAGCATTGTGATTCCTTTCTTTTTACAGAGGAAGGATGAGCTTTCAGATTTCCTATATCACTTTGTCTGAGTTACTTAATCTCTCAGTGACTCTGCTCCCCATCTGTAAAATGGGGAAAATACCTCACAGGGTTGTTTTGAGGACCAATTAATTAATTAATAATACCTATCAGATCAGTACCATAGAAAAGTCAATCTCTGTGTGTGTGTGTATGTATATATATATATATATATAATATAAAGGATGGCATTGGTGGGCTGACCAATCTTCAAACAGCACTGGAAACTGGTCCCTGTATCATAGCAATCTCCTCCCTGAATACTAGCACAACATCTGTTTCCTTTCACAGCTTGGACAGATCAGATTGAAGCAACAGCTCTGGATAAAGCACACAATTGGCAATTGTTCTTATACCAACCCTAGCGAGCTCAGGCAATGGTAAAAAGCAGTGGCTGAGATGTGTGTGTGCATGTTTCTCATCCCAATCTAACAACTGCAAGGAGAATTTCACATTGTGGCTTCAAATCTGCTGATAACAAATGAGTCTTTGTTTAATGCCGTGGTTCTCAAACTGTGGTCTGTGGAGCACTGCCAAGTAGTTTGCACATCTGCTTCTGTCACAGTGATGAAGCATCTTCCAATATAAAAGCACTGAAGATTCTTTCCAGTTGTAGCCCAGTCCACGCTTCTTTTAGGTTTCCAGAGGCATTTTGGACTGATTGACCTCATATAACAAGCTTCTCCCTGAACCTTGCATGTTTCTTTCTCATGTGTGCGTGTGTATTTGCATTTGGTGTGAATTCAACCACGATAAAACATATGGAGGCACAGCAAACATAGGAAAAGAGAAACAAATTGCCAAGGGAGCTAGAGAGAGTAGCAGCTATGGAAACTACAGAAAACAGTGAGGGGACGCTCCATCCTAGTAAATGTGAAGTTCTGCTCTGAGGAGAGGAAATACAGATATGGGGGGAGGAGGCAGATGTGACAAAGAGTCACATCCCTCACATAACAGCAAGTTTAATTTCATTTTGACTTCTTAAAATTGTCCTATCATTACTCATGAACAAGACCCCTAGATATCTGAGCTCTTCCACTAAGAGTAACAGTGAAGTGGGTGCTGTATCGATCCATCCTGGCAAAGTGGGAGCTGAGTTTTCAGACAGAGTTCTTGGTTTACAACTCGATCTACATCCCCGTCCTCACCTATGGTCATGCACTTTGGATAATGACCGAAAGGACAAGATTGCGGGTACAAGCAGCAAAAATGAGGGTTCTCCGCAGGATGGCTGGGCTTAGCCTCTGAGACAGGGTGAGTGGCTTGGCTATTCAGGGGGGCTTTGGAGTAAAGCTGCTACTCTTCTGGATCGAAAAAAGCCAGCTGAAGTGGATCAGGCACCTGATAAGGGTGCCCCCAGGAGGCTTCCGTTGGAACTCTACCAGGCACATCCCACTGGGCGGAGGCCCCAAGGCTGATCCAGGACATGCTGGAGGGATTATATCTCCCGGCTGGCCTGGGAACACTGGGGATCCCCCAGGAAGAGCTGGTTCCTGTTGCAAAGGAAAGGGAGGTCTGGTCTACATGCTGCCACTGCGACCCTCACCAAGAAAAGTGGCATAAAGGGAAAAGAAAGAAAAAAGCTGATCTAATATTTTTTCATATATCCAAGCACTCTCCATGCTTGGAAGGCTCTCCAAAGGGAATCTGAATCCCAATGGGAGATGGCCCACAAGAAAACATCTATTTAAGTGGTCCATAGTATGGTTTAGTGTCATGATATTATGAGAAAAAAAAAACCTCAGCCCTACTAATTAATTTCTTGGATCTAGAATTCTTAGAAAGTTACACTCAGTGATGGGCTAATGAAAAAGTTTGTCCTTGCAACATTTTGGTTTTGAGACAGGTTGAAGTTTGCAAATCACTGTGATGACTTAAAATACAATTGAAAAGTGATATTTGCCGCCAACACACATTTGATAAAGCACTCAAAGGAGTGCCATGAGAATTCAGAAATATATTGTTTTTCCTCTAGTGTTTTCAAATATAAGAATGTTTTTAAAATGTGGAACAGTTGTCTCTGCAGCAAGAAATACAATGCATGCCATACTTCCTTTTCCATCAATCACTGCATCTCCAGGTTCTCAATAAATTTGATTCAAATCAGATTTCTCAATGATCAAAATAGCAATATGCGGCTTTTTGGACAATAAAAGTGTAATCAGAAGCCTGTTGGAATCATTTGGAGTCTTTCCATTGATTTCAGTGGATTTTGAATCAGGCTCTAATCTATATAAAAATGAAGAATTACCTCTGTCCCACTCACAGCCTGGCACAACCAGCTAAGTGCATTATAGAGAGGGAAAGTATTCACCTTTCTCTGAAGCATCAGGCATTGACCATTATCAGAGGCAGATCTGATGGATTAGTTGTTGAATGCATTGTGTCAAATCCTATATTTCTAATAAGAACTTAAAATGTCTCAGATATTGATGGAATTATGGTGACTAATCTCCTTTCCCCTAAATGCTAACAAGATTTATGTGCATACATTTTCAAGAGAAGATGGCTCTCATATTAGGGACTGTGATGGAGCATGTATCCCACACAAGCCCTGAAAGGAAATGTGGGCTTGAGAGGCCAGTTATGTTACTTGGCTGCACCTGAAGGGAGAAACAAACTGAATTGAATATGAATCCCAGCTGGGGAGGCAGGTGGGTGTTTACTCTACAGGAAGATCAGAGCAGAAGAGGGCCATTTAGGTAAAACCATGGATAGAATGGTAACAGAGAGAGATTAGTAGCACACCTAGAAAGAAAGAAATTCATAGATGGAATGCAAAGTGGGTTCAGAAGAGGTAGGACTGTGATTGACCATATTGTAAGGATAGAGACAGAAGCACAAACAAAAAAAACAAAAATCATGAAAATCATGAAAATCAAAGAATTCATGATAGTAACATTCCTGGACACAGAAAAAGTCTACAGTGTGTTATGCAGAGAGGGGCTACTTCGTAAAATGGTCTCCGTTGGGTATTATAGGAAAAATGTACAGATGGATAAGAGACTTCAAAGGCTAAAGAACTATAAAAGTCCGAAGAGGGAAAGTTTTTTCCAACATATATTCAGTTGCAAATGGAACTGCACAGGGGACTGTAATTAGCCCTGCGCTGTTTAATATCATGATAAATGATTTCCCTACAGAGATGAGTACAAGAATAGGGTTTCTGATGACTGTGCCATACGGATCAAAAGCAGAAACCTTGAAAGCACCACCAAAAGAATCAATGATGCACTTAAGTGCAGAATGGGGAAACAGGTGGGGCTTCAAATTCTCCATAGACAAAAGTAAGGAAATGATCTGCACATCAAGGAAAATCCAGAAAGATGTAAAGTTATGTCAATATGACCAATAGGTAAATATAGTGAAAAATTACAAATTCTTACAAGTGATATTTGATTGCAAGATAACTTGAAACTATTAAAGTTAATGGCAAAGGTAAAATTAACTTACTTAAAAGTATGTCTGGAACATCCTGGGGAGTGATAAGAAAATGGTGGTAATGCTAGACAGAGTACCAATTAGTAAATATGAATGCCAGGCCTTTAGCTCAGCAGTGAACACACATCTGAGAAAACTAAACTATATCCAAGCATAGGCATTATGCGTCACATGTGATGCCTTCATTTGTATGTCTCTGTGGGTATGTCTACACTATGAAATTAGGTCGAATTTATAGAAGTCGTTTTTTTAGAAATCGGTTTTATATATTCGAGTGTGTGTGTCCCCACAGAAAATGCTCTAAGTGCATTAAGTGCATTAACTCGGCGGAGTGCTTCCACAGTACCGAGGCTAGAGTCGACTTCCAGAGTGTTGCACTGTGGGTAGCTATCCCACAGTTCCCGCAGTCTCCGCTGCCCATTGGAATTCTGGGTTGAGATCCCAATGCCTGATGGGGCTAAAACATTGTCGCGGGTGGTTCTGGGTACATATCGTCAGGCCCCCGTTCCCTCCCTCCCTCCGTGAAAGCAAGGGCAGACAATCGTTTTGCGCCTTTTTTCCTGAGTTACCTGTGCAGATGCCATACCACGGCAAGCATGGAGCCCGCTCAGATCACCGTCACCGTATGTCTCCTGGGTGCTGGCAGATGCGGTACTGCATTGCTACACAGCAGCAGCAACCCATTGCCTTGTGGCAGCAGACGGTGCAATAGGACTGGTAGCCATCATCGTCATGTCCGAGGTGCTCCTGGTTGCCTGTGTGAGGTCGATCAGGAGCACCTGGGCAGACATGGGTGCAGGGACTAAATCTGGAGTGACTTGAGCAAGTCATTCTCTTTAGTCCTGCAGTCAGTCCTATTGAACCGTCTTATGGTGAGCAGGCAGGTGATACGGATTGCTAGCAGTCCTATTGCATCATCTTCTGCCGGGCAGGCAAGAGATGAGGATGGCTAGCAGTCCTATTGTACCATCTTCTGCCGAGCAGCCATGAGATGTGGATGGCATGCAGTCCTTCTGCACCGTTTGCTGCCAGCCAAAGATGTAAAAGATAGATGGAGTGGATCAAAACAAGAAATAGATCAGATTTGTTTTGTACTCATTTGCAAACCCCTCCCCCAACCCCCGTCTAGGGGACTCATTCTTCTAGGTCATACTGCAGTCACTCACAGAGAAGGTGCAGCGAGGTAAATCTAGCCATGTATCAATCAGAGGCCAGACTAACCTCCTTGTTCCAATAAGAACAATAACTTAGGTGCACCATTTCTTATTGGAACCCTCTGTGAAGTCCTGCCTGAAATACTCCTTCATGTAAAGCCACCCCCTTTGTTGATTTTAGCTCCCTGTAAGGCAACCCTGTAAGCCGTGTCATCAGTCGCCCCTCCCTGCGTCAGAGCAACGGCAAACAATTGTGCATCTGAGTTGAGAGTGCTGTCCAGAGCAGTCACAATGGAGCACTCTGGGATAGCTCCTGGAGGCCAATACCATCTAATTGTGTCCACAGTACCCCAAATTCGACCCGGCAAGGCCAATTTAAGCACTAATCCACTTGTAAGGAAATCGATTTTAAGAGCCCTTTAAGTCGAAATATTAAGAGCCCTATTAAGTCGAAATAAAGGGCTTCATTGTGTGGACAGGTGCAGGTTTACCTCGATTTAACCCTGCTAAATTCGACCTAAAGTCCTAGTCTAGACCAGGGCTGTGTGTACTACAGATAGCAGCTAGCGAAAGACCTGTCACTCTTAATGAAGCTCCTAGATGCAACCATTTGGGCCAAAGTACTAGGTAATAAAGAGGACAACATGAAGCTACGATATAATGATAGTTGGGAATTAAGTGGAAGCCGGGTAGGACAAAAAAAATCAAAATTCCCCATGTAAGTTGGGTTCAGAGGTAGATAAAGGATCTTAATGAAAAGAAAGGATTGAAAGAGACCAAAATCTATAGCTATGGGAAAATATCAGTGGAAACCATCCTCCCTGATATAGACATGAAATTATATAATGAAATAAATAAAAGGAGAAGACTAGTAAATCTACATGATGTCACAAATCATTATATTTGTGAGAAGTGGGGAGACTATTGCCACATAATGACAGGTTTCAGAGTAGCAGCCGTATTAGTCTGTATTCGCAAAAAGAAAAGGAGTACTTGTGGCACCTTAGAGACTAACCAATTTATTTGAGTATAAGCTTTCGAGTGAGCTGTAGCTCACGAAAGCTTATGCTCAAATAAATTGGTTAGTCTCTAAGGTGCCACAAGTACTCCTTTTCTTATTGCCACATATGTACACATGGCTCTAAAGAGGAAGGAACAGGAAGAGTGGCAACAGATTTCTGGGTGCCCTGGTTTAGACTCAAGAAAACCATAAGGCTACTAACTTTGTATCCATCTTTACAGCTGCACTAACAATGATTATGCTAATGCTAAATTGGGCTTTGGTGTGTGACCAGCTGCCGTGGCCATCCTCTCTGACTTCTTATCAGGGCTGCAGGGAATTTACAGTGGTAAGTCTAACAGCAGAAATGAAATTCCTAATGAAATATTACTGCTAGCAACTGAACAGGTGCAATTGGCTATAACCATATTAATAGCATGGATCCTGGCACATGTAGGGGTAGCAGGCAAGAAACTGGTGCACAAACAGGCAAAAAGCTGACCTTGGCTGCTGCTTGTAGGGTCCCTCGTCTGGAACCTGGTGTAGTGGGAGGGACTGGGTTCCCTTTCCAGACATCAAAGAAGAGGCTGTAAAGCCTCTAAGGAGTTATGCCAGTTGGAACACCTAAGGCAAGGGTGTGCAAGGACCATGGGGCCCAGAGTTGGGACTGGACACCTAATATAAGGATATTGGACTTTTATCTGTGGAACTCTGTTACCCTAAAAGGGGTGGACTTAAATCACGACCTGGCTGGAGGGCTGAGTCACAGATAGAGGCAAGCCATTAGGGGACAAGAGTGGCCATTGGCAGGGGAGGAGATGAGGAGAGAGCCACTACACCATACCTGGCCACAAAGAGGTGTTTGAGCAGGGACCTATCTGTGTACTATTTCTTAGAAACAAGTAAAAATAAGAACTACTATATGTATCATTTTCCTTCATTTACTCGTGAAAGTGTTCTCATATTTAGTTCTAGTTGGTAGAGATCTGATGAGCCATATGGCAAAAGCCATATTGTGTATGCCAGTCAATAATTAGGTTAGAGGCTTTTTCATTGGTACAATATAGGCTAAAGGTGACTGTAACAACACAGCAATTGAGATAGTAAGCTAATGTTCTCATATTTTTTCTACTGACCTGCCTTAGAATAATTGAACTCTGGACCTTGATGAGCATCTTGAGTTATATTTAATTTCAATCGGGACAATGCATTTGGAATCTCCCATTTCTAAAAAATCTCTTCTTTCTCAGACAATGAGTTGCTAAAAAAAAGTTTCTGAAGCAATTCTTCAGTACCCAAGGACCATTCCAGTATGAATACTTACTGATGAAAAGCATAGCTTCACATTCGTAGCAGTACTAACCTTTTAGCTATATCCACACTGTATTGTAAGCAACAAAGAACGGCCTTCGGGTTTTTTTTCCTAAGGATTGACCAGTGATGATCCTGCTGGTAATAGCAAATAAGCAGGATTTCACTGTGTCTGTAGCTTGCTGTTGCTGTGCAGCAAGCCACAGGCTTGTCACTGGTTTGGCACTTCAATGTTTGTCTAACAAACGTTCATAAGCAATTATGTCTTTGATATAATTCATTTATATTCACATCCTCTTGCAGATACAGCCAGAAAAGGCAGAGCATGCCCAGAATTTCCTGAATGAATATTATAGCTAGTGATTGGCAATATATTTTATTGTGGTTGAATTTCCACTGTACACGCATACTGCTAGTATGATGGGAAAGCTTAAGTAAGATGTCAATGGGAGCAAGGCTGAGAGTCAGAAGCAACTTGCATTCTAATCCCAGCTCTGATACTGACTCCCTCAGTAGCACTGGAAAAATTATTAACTCTAAATTGGAAGACCACTCTTATTTTTGGAAACCCCTGCAGTAGATAAGGTCATAGGTGAGTCAAGAATAGAAGTTCATCCTTGACTGTGGCAATCTTTGCCTTTGTCATTCTACACTAATGTGTAATTCTAACTTTACATTAAACTATTGATATTATTAAATGGAGATATTTGTACTTACTCATGTGCTAGTTGTACTAAGAAACACAAAGTTTCTCTTTTTTTTCCCCATTCAAGAAAGTTGACACAAACAGCTGAGAACAGCAGGTCAGTCTCCTAACTGCAGTAAATCAAGTGTTCGCCAATATACTGATAAATCACTTACGACAGCTCTGGGTTTTGCTGAGCAGAAGAGCCTGGAAGTATTAGGCTGGTGGAGCAAACATAATCCAGTACCATGTGCAATCCCATCATCTCTGAGAAACTCAGTACAGGCAACCAGATTCCTGCATTGTAACGGATAGTTATGGCATTGGAGAAGGCAACAGTCCGCTACCTCCAAAGTATATTCTTTTCCATAAGTTAGTTCTCATTATTTTTAGTAATTCAAACTTGAAAATAAACTATTTCAAAAGTTTTGGTCAATTATCTACCCCAAACAAGACATTGGGGGCATAGGTGCTGGAACTAGGGGTGCTGTCACACCCCGTGCCTTGAAATGGGGTTTCCATCATATACCGGGTTTACAGTTTGGTTCAGTGACTCTCAGCACCCCCACTATAAAAATTGTTCCAGCATCACTGTTGAGGGGAGGGGATGAGTAATGTCTGAGATATGTATTTCAAAATATGACCTTAAGCAGCAGTTTGAAAACTTTTTCATACTTCATAAAATATTTTCCTCATGTATCAACTCCCCTTACGGACTCTCATATTAGGACATTTAAGGGAACATGGTGAATATAATCTTGCTAATGCAATGGATGCCATTGCTTGGAACATCCCCTCCATTCCCATCATACACATTTTGTAACCACCATCATGCATAAGAGTGACATAAACTGGCCCTTTCAAACTGATGGCAATACTTGTAGAGTGAATTACTATTTAGTATTAATAAAAAGGGTAGAACTGGGTCCGTAGTACCTTGCTCCCTGAGTCCTCTCACTTCCTTCAGTGGGAGAACCGAGTAAAAGGGCAGCAGAAACAGCTCCTAAGAAAAAGTAGAGACCCCTCCAGAGGAATGGATAAATGATATTTATGGAGTAAACTGGTGAAAATATAAACTGAAGTCTGATCCTTTCTTATTGCGTGTCACCCATAATAGATGGAGCTTTCTAACAAAGTGGAGTTTAATTAAGGTGAGAAGCACCACAGGATTATGGATTAGTAGTAGTCTCTAGTAGCACCCACAACATGTTAGGAACTGTACAAACATAAATGAAGGCAAGAGCTGCCTTACAACAGAGAAATGCTTGAAGTGTTAATGCACTCTTTTTTTAAGAGCAACAAAAGGCAAGGACCAGGATACGTTGTCAGGACTACAGAGTGCTGCCTCATGAAGAAAGCCAAATATTTTCTCGACTGTGTCATTGCAATTTACATTTATTCAAAATCATATTAAAGCTTGTTTTTTTTTTTTATTTTTGTGGCACACAAGCCAGTTTTGACTGTGTATGTAACACTTCCAGTAAATGCGACTATGAAACAAGACACAGCAGCAGGTTGATAAACGATGATCCTTTTTTCAATATAATATTTTTCTGTTTGGCTTTCCTGGCACAGGAGACAAGCCACTGGATTGTAGAGGAAAGTCAGCTGGATTAATGTTTCTTGCCACTTTGGGTCCCTGGGAAAAACTTCATGAACCTCCAAACATTCTCACAAATGTCTCTGTAGGATGAATCAAATATAGAATAAGCATTAAGGGTGTAATTTACCCCAGTGCTTTACACAAGCACTTAATCCTGATTTCAGAGCATATATGGGGTTTAAATATTACATAGGGCTCTCTACAATAACATGAGTCTTACCCTAAAAGAGTATGAGGTAGCTTCCCAGTCGCTACTTGCAGTGAGTGATGCTCTCTGCTTTATGTCACACACAATCACTGCAAAAATATAATCCATCAAATTTATTCCATTTGTGATTTTAATGAAATCTATAGAAATCCCAAATCAAGCAAGAGTCTCAGGTATTTACTTTTCTTGTTATCTCTGATATTTGTTCTTTTCCATTAATATGATCATGTTATCTGTAGTACTTTAACCTTTTAAATAGGAGTTTATTTTCAGAAGTTTTGGTCAATTACCCACTACAAACAAAACATTGGGGGGAGGGTAGGTAAAGAGAAAGCTCAAAATGATGAGTGGATAGAAGCTGGGCAGACTTCCAGGCATATCCATATATAAAGATAGGATCAGAAAATTGCTAAGCTGATCTAATGGAAGGCAGCAAAGATAACACTCATGTCTGAGCGGTCTGACAATCTTGTCTGATCCCAGCAACATGAAGTATGTTTGCTAGTGCATTTCCTTTGGGGGGGCGGAAGGGAGACCCATCAAAGTTCACTATGTCTATATCAAATTAAAAGTTATTTTTAACATTTTCACTAGGAGTTGCAATAGCAGTTGTCAAAGTCTCCCACCCCCCCACCTCTGTCAAAATCTTTTACGCTCACGCAAACACACACACACAGAGTTCTACCTCTACATATTGGTAATAAAATCATTTTAATCCTACTTTATCATTGTGTCAAGGTATAGGAAGGGCACACTGTATTACTTTTCTGGCATGAAAGTATTATCCATCCATATTCATTATTTAGGCATTTCCAGTATACATAGAAAATTGCCCCACATTCACACTTCCCCCAAACAATTTTCGGTGGATGTCATAAATATAAAGGGAAGGGTAAACCCCTTTGAAATCCCTCCTGACCAGGGGAAAGCTCCTCTCACCTGTAAAGGGTTAAGAAGCTAAAGGTAACCTCGCTGGCATCTGACCAAAATGACCAATGAGGAGACAAGATACTTTCAAAAGCTGGGAGGAGGGAGAGAAACAGGGGGTCTCTGTCTGTCTATATGCTGTTTCTGCCGGGGATAGACCAGGAATGGAGTCTTAAAACTTTTAGTAAGTAATCTAGCTAGGTATGTGTTAGATTATGATTTCTTTAAATGGCACAGAAAAGAATTGTGCTGAATAGAATAACTATTTCTGTCTGTGTACCTTTTTTGTAACTTAAGTTTTTGCCTAGAGGGATTCTCTATATTTTGAATCTAATTACCCTGTAAGGTATCTACCATCCTGATTTTACAGAGGTGATTTCTTTACTTCTATTTACTTCTATTTACTTCTATTTCTATTAAAAGTCTTCTTGTAAGAAAACTGAATGCTTTTTCATTGTTCTCAGATCCAAGGGTTTGGGTCTGTGGTCACCTATGCAAATTGGTGAGGCTTTTTATCCAACATTTCCCAAGAAAGGGGGAGTGCAAGTGTTGGGAGGATTGTTCATTGTTCTTAAGACCCAAGGGTCTGGGTCTGTAGTCACCTAGGCAAATTGGTGAGGCTTTTTACCAAACCTTGTCCAGAAAGTGGGGTGCAAGGTTTTGGGAAGTAATTTGGGGGGAAAGACGTGTCCAAACAGCTCTTCCCCAGTAACCAGTATTTGTTTGGTGGTGGTAGCGGCCAATCCAAGGACAAAGGGTGGAATATTTTGTACCTTGGGGAAGTTTTGACCTAAGCTGGTAAAGAGAAGCTTAGGAGGTTTTTCATGCAGGTCCCCACATCTGTACCCTAGTGTTCAGAGTGGGGAAGGAACCTTGACATGGTGGCATAGTGGTGGGATTAACCTGAAATCATTTTGAGATCCAGTTGAGATTTTTTGAACTAGAAATACAGATTTTAAAAAGGAAATTTTTTTTTCCTTGGGAAAGGAAGTCCAGAAAGCAGCTGAAACTGAAAGCAGCTGGTTTTTTCTCTGCTTTGTGGCCAAGCAGAGACAAAAGGGGATTCAGAGTAACAGCCGTGTTAGTCTGTATTCGCAAAAAGAAAAGGAGTACTTGTGGCACCTTAGAGACTAACCAATTTATTTGAGCATGAGCTTTCGTGAGCTACAGCTCACTTCATCGGAGGGGATTATCTTTGTGAATTGCAGGTTTTCTTTGCCTGGAGGCAGGGTACTTAACTCCTGCAGGGAAATTCATAGTCTTCCAACCCAGAGTTTTTTTTCCCTAAAAGTAAATGGGGGGGTGGGGTTTACTTTCCACATGATACCAGCTGTTGACTTTCACTCTCTTCACAGAGCTTTCTCCCCCCCCCTCCTCCCGAGAATGAGAACTTACATAAATGTCTATTAGGGGAGCAACATGAGAAACAAGCAAGCATTAGCCCAATACAGTATTTTTACCCAAATTTGAGATGGGCAGATGGGCTATGAATTCCTTCTGGAAGCATCTCAATGACAGGTGGATTCTTGGGAAAATTTGCCTTTGGAAACTCAACAAATTCCCTGACATGACAGAAGTGATCTTACCTTGCAGACAGTCTTCTTAATACTATTCCTCCAGGGATGAGTTAAGCATACCCTCAGTTCCAGAAGGTTCTGAAATTTTCCAGATCACACAATATCCATGTGCTTTCAAATCCCCATTAAACCAAATTATTCAAAATGGAAAATCCTCAAAGAGCCAGTTGTGAGTGTTTGCCAAAGGGAATTTCAGGGGAAAATATAAAAGACAATATTTTTCAGCATGCACACTCAACAAAGGCACGATAGGGCTTCAGATGTAAAAATGACCTATTCGAAGAGGAGCATTTCAATTTCCTTCACTACATTATTTTACTGAGCAGCAATGTTAATTGATCAGCTTAGACCATTTCAAAGTGTTATTTACTGACTGTTTTATGAAGAAAAAAATTGGATCTTGTTTCTTTCAAGTCAGGCTATGTGTCACATAGAAGTACAGTACTTTACAATTCCAGTGATCTCAGTTTTAAAATGAAAATTGTTTTTGTTTATTTGCATATTGTGCATTCATGTTGTACACATAAAAGAAGCTTCAGTATGTGGCAATAGCTCCTGTCAAACATTTAAAATCCCAAATATTATTCTGGAATTCTTTCATAATGAAAGCAGAACTTGTTCTGTTGCACATGTACATTTCTGGCAGATTAACTATTGAATAGCTGATAAGTGCTACCATTAGTGAAACTTGATAAATCACAGTAAAAGAGAAAGAATGAATATAAAATACCATTAAATGCTATAAATTTACTAGCCAGAGACCAAATCTGGCTTGAAGTTACATGAGTGTAAATTCAAAGAGTGAAATTCTGGCTCCAGTAAAGTCAATGGCAAAATTCCCATTGACTTCAGTGGGATCAGGATTTCAGCCAAGAGTTACTCCATTGACTTTATGGGAGTTACTGTGAGCTTACACAGATGTAACTGAAGAAAAAAAATGACCTTAAAGCGGGTTATTAGTCGTATTGAGCGAGTAAGGTGAGGGCTTTCAGCAATTAAACCATATACATTGGTTTACCTCTTTAGCCCAGGGATTTCTTGACATCATCAACATTATTAGAGCAAGGTGAAAAACAGAATATTCTTTATTTTTGTTTTTCATTAAAATTCAGTATTTTTATTTTGTCTTTTTTTTTTTAGCCATTTCTGCTATTTATTTGTGTTACAGCAGTGCCTGGAAGTTTCCCATCAAGATTGAGATTCCACTGTACTAGGTGATATACAAGCCTACAAAAAGGCAGTCTGCCCAATTTTTTCTTCAGTAGCTCTGACCTAAGGATGTGGTGGAGGAAATATGGATGACAGCCATTTTTTGTAGGTCAACACCCATTGTTTGGCAGCTGTGAACCGTGAGGAGTAAAATGCTTAAATGAGGTAGATTCCTAGATGTGTAGGAGCTAATATGAAGTAGTGATCAATAAAAATGAGGTGTGATCAACTAACCTATCGTAACACAAGTGGTAGCTACTGTCTGCAACAGTATAGCATTTGCCTGCATGGCTATAGGTTAAGATACATATTACCTGACCTGCTAAATTTTCCACTATATTGTCTTTGCCAGACAATTAAGCTGTAGAAAATTTAGACCCTGGTTCAGCAAGGTACTTAAGCTTGTGCCTAACCAAGTATGTGAAGTAGTCCCATTGGCTCCCAGGAACCTACTCCCATGGTTAAAGGAGGGCACGTGCTTAAATACCTTCCTGAACTGGGTGCCTTATATATTAAAGCCCCTATCCTGCAGAGACTTATGCATGTGCTTTGATTTTGATACACATTGATTTCAATGGGACTACTCACAAGTGCATAAAGTTAAGCTTGTGCCTATGGGACCATGACTACATTCCTTATTCCAGAAAATCTCCTGTTGACTTCAGTGGAAATTTTGTCATGGTAGGGACTGCAGACTTGGGCCCATCATGTAGGAGACAGTGATATAAGGTAAATCAAGACATGTTTTTATTGACAGTTGGATGACCATTAAAATGAAAGAAATGGGATTTGGAGAGGCTCTGAAGGCCTCACACACCCTTGTGCAGCATGGATCACTCTTCTAGGAGAGCTCCCTGCATGCTATCATGTATGGGATATTGGCTGAAGGTCAAGGGTTGGCAGAGAGTTAGAGGCATGATAACATGACTCCACTGGCTGTGGCCTCCAAGGAGCAGAGGTGTAGTAACCTTAGAAATTACTGCAACCTCAGGACTGCAGTGCAACTGTGGAGGGCTCCAGAAACGCTCCACTACTCAGGGAAGGAGATTGTTTTATCCTCCGCTTTCCCAGAGGAGAACCTTGCCAGTTCAGACTGTGCACTGCTTTCCAAAATGCTTGTCTGAGGTTTCCCTACAGGGAAAGAGGAAGAGGGAGGGGATTGAAAAGCTTCTTCTCATTATTAGATGGATAAATATCACATAGACTTCAGGCATATGTGCATTCAAGCTGCGCAGATAGGAGCTTTTGAATTGTTGAATGGTTAGGGAACTAGCCTTGGACTTGGCAGACCTAGGTTTAATTCCTTGTTCTGCCAAAAACTTCCCACACATGACCTCTGTTCTTAAGTTCCCCAAATGGGGATAATAGGAGTGTTGTGAGGCAAAATATATTAAACCTATTGTGAGATGCTCAGATACAACAGTGAAGAGGAACCTAAGACAGGCAGATGTACGTGAAGATTGAATTTTGGCCTCCTGATATCAAAAGGAAGGCTAAGCTGACTGATTAAAAGTAAGCCTGAGTTGGGATCAGTGGCATTACACCAAAACTGAATTTGCCCTCAGATTCCAACACAAACTGGTGTGCTTGTTCTCTGTTTGCTCCCCTGTGGTCTTTAAATGGTCGGCCAGACTTGATCTTTTTAACACTTTTTTTTTTTAAAACAAGAACATTTTTAAAATATTTTTTCAGTGTTGCATTTTTCAGCGTCTCCCAAATTGCTGAGCTAGATCACTGTTTGATTTAGTTGCAAACTGACATTTAGATCTGAAAAAAATAGGACACTCCAGTGACTTGAAATATCTCTCTGCTATGCTTAGTGATTACTGGAGTTCTTCAGATGCTTGTAAGTGTTTGACTCTGAAAAGCATAGGAGTTCTGGGGATGTACCATAGATTGAGTTAAATGTACTGAGGTACTGCTTCAGCTTTTTATCAGTTCTTTGGTTAGGAAGTGATGAGGATCCTCTGGGCTTGCCCATGGCAGAATGATCTAAAATTATGTGAGAGACAGGATGATTTAAAATGCAAGGAGCTTCTCATTCCCAAAAATGTGGTTACAGTTACAGCGCCACAGTATTTAAAAAGTCTGGGAGCAATTAGGACTCAGATGGAATTTTATTTTCTTTACTTAAAACTGTTTTATTCCTACGTCTATAATAACGATAAACAGTGTTTGCTGTCTACTGTTTGCATTGTAGATACTGGAAGAATAAACATTACAATAGTAACATGCACGAATGCAGTTTATTAATAAACCAATAAGGAGACTAACAATTAAGGCCACAGGAAAAAATGTAAAGGAATGAGCAAATATAGATTCTGATTTTTTTTAAAGGAAGTACTGTGCAACTATCTGTTCATGTTTGGAACTAATACTGAATTATGCATGAATACCATATGCTATCTTGGCTATCCAACTTTATTTAGGTGTAGGACCTACAGTAAGTATCATATTTGTTTTTTTCTTTGTTTATATTATCTCAATTTTAAATTAAAATACTGAAAGATAAGCTCATTGAGCCACCTACGCAAATGACACAGCTCTACTCAAGTCAAGGCAGCTATGCTGATTTACACTGCTAAGGCCCTGCCTGGCCCACTTTTTCTTATTTTAATATAAATTAATCCCTGTGGGGGCTATTTTTAATAAATTGTAGTGTTGTGACATCAGTGATGCACATGTGAGGAACACCAAACCAAGCAGAGTTCTTCCAGTAGCCATACCTATAAAAGGAAGGCAATTTTAGGCTAGACCCTCAGCTCATGTAAATGATTATACAACTGAGGATGTGGCTCTCTAAGAAATAACTCCCAGCAGTGAGTATTAACTTATTACAAACCATCCAGTTCTTTTATGAGTTAATTTATATTACACCAGAAGGCAAACAGCTTGCCTCTTCACTAGTCAGCCAGTCACAATTTCCCATTGTTCCGAGATCTGCGCAAGATTGCTGTTTTCTCTTCCAGGCATAGGAGGAAAACACTTACCTCAGATTATCCATAGAACTTGAGGCGCTGCATTTCCAACACAGCATTCCCATTCCTGAATGGGTTTGGCAGTGACAGAATGTATGCAGGGTGGAGTCAGGCCACTAGTGTAGGCCAAAAATTTGTAGGGGTGTGGATGAGACCAAATGTGACCCTAGCACTGTGAATCTGCAGGCCAAGGGGCAAAGGTAGTCACTGGTTCTGGACTGCCCTGTTACCTTGCTCCTTCTTCCACTCCACAATGGCAATACACCTAGCACACTGTAACTCCTCAAAGGTTGACTTCAATGGGAACAGAGTTAGGCTCATTCTGAATGAATGGCCTTGAAAATCCCACCTGAAGAGATTAGCTAATTCTTCTGCAAGCACCATTAACAAATCCCTTTTAGGACTGCAGATGTGAGGCCACAGAGGAAGGAGATCATTCCAAGAAAAGTGGCTCTTACTCACCGCCTCCCCCAACCTAGCTCTACTCCATTTCCTGTGGTGGGTGAGCCATGTGGATATTTGCTGAGAGGCTTCCATAAAAGCAAACGTGTGAGGCTGCCACCGGAGTTATGTAAGATTTGCAGATTCATTATTTAAGGTTCAAATGCAAGGAACTGCAAGGATGATTAAGGACTCATTTAAAAATTCCCTGTGTGCTAACCCCTGCTCCCATCCTTTGTCTGTCTTGTCTATTTAGATTGAAGATCTTTGGGGCAGCATCTGTCTCTTAGCATGGGTTTGTAAAATGCTTAGCACAATGGGGCTCCAATCTTGATTGGGGCCTCTAGTCACGTCTGTAACAGAAACTAATAATGATTGTCATATCCTTGCAGTACTCATGTATGACCCTTTTGTCAACATGAGCTGCAAGTGACTATGCACATGGCCAAAGGAAGGGAGCATATAGTTCACTCTTAGAAAAATAAAAATGCTTCAGAACATTAGAGATCCTGAACTCTGACTGGCTTCTGGGGGAGTAATGACTTATAACGCACTAGAAAGCGAACTAGGGAAAAAAATTTAGTGCCCAGCATGCGAAAGCAATATAAAACTGCTCTCGGCCAGTGGTAAAATGCATGAGGAAGGGGCAACTGGTATGCCGTGTGCATGACAGCTGCACATGCCTCACCAGATGCACCTGGCATCCCAGTTTCCAGTCACAGCAGCATCACAGCTGAAGGAATTTGAAACTGAGATGATTCCAAGCACCCGCTGCTGCTCTGAGATCACAGTGTAGAAGCTTGTCAATTTCCAGCCAGTTCAGCTATTGTGCTGTGATCGGGTACATCTGGTTTATGTGTGGGATAACACAACTGGGAAAGGGAGACCACAGAGACAGAGGAGTAGTTCAGAGGAAAACAGAGAGAGAACTGCTGAAAGGAAGAGAGTAGGAAATAGAGTAATCAAAGGACACTTGAGAAAGGCAAAAGGAGTATGCAAAAAACAGAGAAAAGAAAAGAGAGGATACAGAAAATGGGGTGAAATGGACACAATGAGAGAGAGACAGGGACAGAAATGGAAGAAACAGCAAAGAAATGCAAAGCAAAAATTGAATGGAGACCATAACAAAAGAGAGGGAAAACATCTGGGGAAACAAGGATTTGAAGAGGAAATTTGAAGGATAAATGTATATGGCGACTAGACAAAATAGGGCCACTTCAATACTTTTTGAAATTTCAAAAAGAAAGAAAGAGAAAATTCCCACAGAACTTTGTTACTGTTTTTTTTCCCCTTCAACCACCTTTACAGCTTACAGTTTACAATAATGTTTACAATAACAATGTGTCAAGTCTTAGGAGTCTGTTTTCTTAGCTACATATAAAATCACACCTGGTTACTTACCTGGAACTTTTCCTATTAACCATTAAAAAAACCCAACCCCAAACCCCTAATGCTGACATGAAAACAATGAGGCACAGGCACCATAACATGGTTAAATGCACAGGCTACAACTTGATTTAAAACTTTAGCTGATGTAGTCATCCAAAACTATCCAGCAGGGTTGGTCCAGTGCTGTTCTCAATGTTCACTAATAGCCTCAGTGGACTATAAACCTGAGGAGGGATGTGAAAGTCACACCCCCTCTACAGGCCTGGCCAAGGAACCCGGATTGGAAGCCAGAGTCCTACTCAACTCCCCCCTTCCGTGCCAGAGGTAGGGGAGCTAAGGGATGCTACAAGTTGCATGAGAAGCAGAGAAGTTCCCCACCCTCACCATGCAGGGTCATGCCCAGGGCCAGTTTCGAGGCAGCCCACTGGGTTCAGGGACCTCAGTCAGACACTTTCTAATGCCCCAACCACAATGGAACCCACCACATTTGTGACCATTGTAACTTAATCCTCTAAAATCAAACTTCCTGGATGCCAGTTAGGAGCTGAAAAAATCCAGGTGGGGGAAGGGTCGAGAGAAGACTAGCCCCCGTACACAGAAAGGAAAGGGGCCATATTGAACACTGCCTCAACTGTTCCCCATCAAGATCGCTTTCCCGAAGAGTAGCTCCGCTGCCTGCCGTGCTACCAAAGCCCCACCCCATTTAGCACGATAAAGCATTATTTTTAGGGGGGGGAATCGTATTTATTTACAGTTAACTTGTGCCTTTTTGCATTCTTCCCTTCATTGTGTGCTTATGAACAGTAAATTAAGCCTTGCAGTAAAGAAACAAGGCCACTGTAGTTTGCTAACCTTTCTTTGGTTTTCATGTTATAAATTAAAGAAACACCAGCGGATGAAGAGTCCAGTTTTATTTCGCTTTCTGAAGACAGCTAGATTTCATGAGCCATATGAGAGCAGAAATAATTAATGTACCTTTTATTCCTGACTTTTAAAAAAAAAAATCAAGTAAAAATCCGAGCTGCACACCAAATTAGCGTAGCAGCTGGTGTTTTGCTCTGTAAGACATGACAGGCGTATGTGTGAAAGTTTGGGGCTAGAGGTGTGTGACGCTGGCAGATACCAGCCGAGCACTGACAAATTCGTTGCTGAAAACCAGTCTGTTTCCCCTGTGTGTTAGTATGGTTATAACAATGAAATGCTTGTAAGTTGCTGTATGCATTAAGCTCCCTTATAGTGTCTTTATCACATGCTATAAGGTAATAATTAAGTTTTTGCTTTATGACTGTAAAAAATGTTTGCTCTGAAATTGTGAACCAGACAGGAGGGATGGTCTTCTAACCATCAAGAAGGCCCATCAAAACTAAATGGGCCACTGTAGGTCATCACAATACTTGTTAATTGCCCCCCTTCTCATCCATGAGGAGGCTATGTGCAAAAAGGCTTGTACCATCAGCTTGAATTCTGGAAGAAGGAAATAAAAACAACTGACAAGAAAATTTTTCTTCTCTCTCTTTTGCTGTTTGGACTCCCATAGGTCTGGAGCTACGAAACAGAAGCAGAGATCCCCAGGGTCTGCATGGGTTATCCCTAAAAGCCATTCACAGCTGAGATTATTACAACTCTATCACCCTTTAAAACCACAGACTGCAAGTAATTTGTGTGTATATGTTTTCTTGCTTTAACCTTGTAATAACTCTCATTTCTTTTTCCTAATTAATAAATCTTTAGTTAGTTTATTACAGGATTGGTTACAAGCATTGTCTCTGGTGAGAGATCTAAGGTACAAATTGACCTAGGATAAGTCCTGTGGGACTGGAAGCAACCTGTATCTTTTTGTGATCTGTGGTGTATAGCAACAACCTATCACTAAGTCCAGCTTGCCTGGGTGGCAAGATAGACTGGAATGCCCAAGAGGACTGTCTGTGACTCCATGGTAAGACTGTTATAGTGCTTTAGGAGTTCACACTTATTACTGGGTTGGTGAAATCTAATTATAGAACACACAGTCAGTTTGGGGTCTCTGCCCTTCTTCTTGACAGTCTGCCCTGAGGCTGGCACTCACGGTCCTGAACCACTTCAGACAGCTTGACAGGGTGCATCTAGCACATCTGTGTGTGCACTGAACAGGATCAGAGAACATACGTTATTTACTCGTAAATTACTAATGGAGGTTTTTCTTGAAGTGTTTTTCAAAAGTAGGGTTCAGATATTAAAGACCGTCTCTGCAAAAACTCACAAGTTTGGCAACATATGTTTATAATGTGACATATTCATGGTCAGTATGCCTAAGGGTAACATTTAGCAAAAGCAACTTAACTTAACATAAATATAAAGGGAAGGCTAACCACCTTTAAATCCCTCCTGGCCAGAGGAAAAAACTCTTTCAACTGTAAAGGGTTAAAAAGCTAGGATAACCTCGCTGGCACCTGACCAAAATGACCAATGAGGAGACAAGATACTTTCAAAGCTGGAGGGGGGGGAGAAATTAATGAAGGTTCTCTCTGTCTGTGTGTTGCTTTTGCTGGGATCAGAGCAGGAATGCAGGTCAGAACTCCTGTAAAGGGCTAATAAGCAATCTAGTTAGATATGCGTTAGATGCTGTTTTGTTTAAATGGCTGATAAAATAAGTTGTGCTGAATGGAATGTATATTCCTGTTTTTGTGTCTTTTTGTAACTTAAGGTTTTGCCTAGGGGGATTCTCTATGTTTTTAATCTGATTACCCTGTAAGGTATTTACCATCCTGATTTTACAGAGATGATTCTTTTACTTTTTCTTCAATTAAAATTCTTCTTTTAAGAACCTGATTGCTTTTTCCTTGTTCTTAAGATCCAAGGGTTTGGGTCTGTGTTCACCTATGCAAATTGGTGAGGATTTTTATCAAGCCTTCCCCAGGAAAGGGGGTGTAGGGTTAGGGAGGATTTTGGGGGGAAAGACATTTCCAAGAGGGCTCTTTCCCTGTTATATATTTGTTAGACGCTTGGTGGTGGCAGCAATAAAGTCCAGGGGCAAAAGGTAAAATAGTTTGTACCTTGGGGAAGTTTTCACCTAAGCTGGCAAAAATAAGTTTAGGGGGGTTTTCATGCAGGTCCCCACATCTGTACCCTAGAGTTCAGAGTGGGGAAGGAAACTTGACAACTTGCTTGAAAAGTGAGGCCAGTTTGAGGCTTAAAGGTGGCCTGTAAAAGGAAAAAATGGGTCTGTGCCACCTTTTGTGCTTCTTTATCTGATATAAAGTGTGATGGGGCTTTTGTGTGTGTGTGTGTTTATTTTTTACATTAGAAACTCAGGGTTTGGCTAGCTTGGGAGATAGTCTCATGCTGAAATGCTGACATCACAAGAATCAAGAAATTGAAAGTTGACTGTTTAAAACTCATTGTTTTTTGTGTGGTTTTGTTAACACTTAGTTAACTTCAGTGACTAATGAACATTTTGGAGAAAAGATATTTTCACTAAAGACATAGCACCCTCACACCTGCAATTAAGATGCAGTTAATCAAAACACATACCTGAGATATCCAGCAAAATCAAAGATCAGACTTCACATTCCTGATATTACCAAGGCATTAAACAAGAAGGAAAAAAGCAAACAAACAACACAACTTCTCAGGTCTTCTCTATACTTTACAAAGAGGGTGTGGGGATAACAAAGATTTTAATCCTTTTCTGGTCTATTTAGGCCTCAGTCCTAAATAGATACTTGAGTAACGTTAAACATTAATAGTCCCACTGACCACAATGGTACTGCTCACATGCTTAACTGTACACGTGTGCTTAAGTGCTTTATTGGATCAGAGCCAGGGTGTTCAGCACCTTGCAGGGCTGAGGGTTTAGACCAGTCAGTCTCCGCTGATTCTATCTCAGAATGGTGCTGATCATCCCCAGGCTCTTCTTTGGTTATATTGTTTGAATCACTGTGCGTGTTGAACCTATTGATGACAAGCAATCTAACAAGAATACTTTATTTTAAATGACCATAGAAGTCAAAATTCTCTGTAGATCCCAGGGGATTTATGCAGCTCTCATGTGACCCATTGACTGCGGGAGCTGAAACTCCTACTTTTCTCCCCAAAGAAGCAAACCCTCACTCAAAGGGAAAACACAAAGGAAACAAATCAAAACTGGGTGCCTTCCTGAAAGAAGATACGCTTTAGTCAAACACAAGTTACTGCGGGTCAGACTCACTACAGAGTAACTGGGTGAAATTTAATGGTCTGTATTATGCAGGAGGTCAGACTGTTTGGTCTAATGGTCCCTTTAAAATATGTGCAAAACACCACAAGGGGAACTTCATGGCATAGTCACATAGGGGATGATGTGATTCAGAGTGACTGTGAAGAAAGCATCAGAGTTTGGAGAGGGCACCCAGTTCTCAGCAGCCTAGCTTTCAGAGTGGGAAGTTAATCTCTCCAGGGGAGATTTTCAATGGCATCAGTGGCCATTATTATTTGTATTATCATAGCACCTAGGAGCCCCAGTTGTGGACCAGGATCCCAATAAAAAAGACAATTCCTGCCCCAAAGAGTTTATAGTCTAAGATGAGAATGGATGTTAACAGATTGGGGAGTACAGGGAAAAACTGAGACAACATTGTATAAATAGACAAAACAGAACAGGGAAAGGCTATATAACACACCAGTAGAGTGAATGGTGGGAAACGCCATGTTAGTGCCATTTTTTTAAAAATTTATTTATTTAGGGCAGATTTACTTAGGAGATCAGCTACATAGGAAGGGAGGTGGAGCAAGAGAGGAGAGGGTAAGGTGGGCAGATGAGGCAAGAAGCTAGTGTAAAGAGCTTGAGGGAGAAGGGGGGGTTTCAGCAAACAGCCAGTCCTCACAGGGCAGAGAAAGTCAGAGAACATTCTAGTTTTGACTGGAGTTTCTAAAGGTGCCTAACTCCCACTGAAAGTTGATGGAAGTTAGACACATCTGCTCTGTGTGCCTTAGAAAATTTCTCTCTCTCTCTCTCTCTCAAAGACAAAGACTTGACTTTAGCTGTAAAATCTTTTTTTTTAAAATAGAATCATCCTTCAGAAATAATGAAAATATGGCTTTATATGACAGGTAGACAAAGATAAAAAACAATAACCTAAGGTTCAAAACACCCCCAAAACAGGAAATCTTGAGGTTCACCCATCTCCTGCAGCCTGGAACTCTTAGATGGAAAGGTTCACTCATTCCTGCTCCTGAAGAGTGTTTCTACATTACAACAATGCTGATTAGCATGTCAGTCCTTCATATGCCATTCACTTGCTCTACATAGCAACTCGCAGAAGCTACTAGATCGCACGCCCTGGTTCTCATGGGTGACTTTAATTTTCCTGATATCTGCTGGGAGAGCAATACAGCGGTGCATAGACAATCCAGGAAGTTTTTGGAAAACGTAGGAGACAATTTCCTGGTGCAAGGGCTAGAGGAGCCAACTGGGGGGGAGCTTTTCTTGACCTGCTGCTCACAAACAGGGAAGAATTAGTGTGGGAAGCAAAAGTGGACGGGAATCTGGGAGGCAGTGACCATGAGTTGGTTGAGTTCAGGATCCTGACACAGGGAAGAAAGGTAAGCAGCAGGATATGGACCCTGGACTTCAGAAAAGCAGACTTCCTCAGGGAACAGATGGGTAGGATCCCCTGGGGGACTAACATAAAGGGGAAAGGAGTCCAGGAGAGCTGGCTGTATTTCAAGGAATCCCTGTTGAGGTTACAGGGACAAACCATCCCGATGAGTCGAAAGAATAGTAAATATGGCAGGCGACCAGCTTGGCTTAACGGTGAAATCCTAGCGGATCTTAAACATAAAAAAGAAGCTTACAAGAAGTGGAAGGTTGGACATGTGACCAGGGAAGAGTATAAAAATATTGCTCGGGCATGTAGGAATGAAATCAGGAGGGCCAAATCGCACCTGGAGCTGCAGCTAGCAAGAGATGTCAAGAGTAACAAGAAGGGTTTCTTCAGGTATGTTGGCAACAAGAAGAAAGCCAAGGAAAGTGTGGGCCCCTTACTGAATGAGGGAGGCAACCTAGTGACAGAGGATGTGGAAAAAGCTAATGTGCTAAATGCTTTTTTTGCCTCTGTCTTCACTAACAAGGTCAGCTCCCAGACTGCTGCGCTGGGCATCACAACATGGGGAATAGATGGCCAGCTCTCTGTGGAGAAAGAGGTGGTTAGGGACTATTTAGAAAAGCTGGACGTGCACAAGTCCATGGGGCCGGACAAGCTGCATCCGAGAGCGCATAAGGAATTGGTAGCTGTGATTGCAGAGCCATTGGCCATTATCTTTGAAAACTCGTGGCGAACGGGGGAAGTCCCAGATGACTGGAAAAAGGCTAATGTAGTGCCAATCTTTAAAAAAGGGAAGAAGGAGGATCCTGGGAACTACAGGCCAGTCAGCCTCACCTCAGTCCCTGGAAAAATCATGGAGCAGGTCCTCAAGGAATCAATCCTGAAGCACTTACATGAGAGGAAAGTGATCAGGAACAGTCAGCATGGATTCACCAAGGGAAGGTCATGCCTGACTAATCTAATCGCTTTCTATGATGAGATTACTGGTTCTGTGGATGAAGGGAAAGCAGTGGATGTATTGTTTCTTGAGTTTAGCAAAGCTTTTGACACGGTCTCCCACAGTATTCTTGTCAGCAAGTTAAAGAAGTATGGGCTGGATGAATGCACTATAAGGTGGGTAGAAAGTTGGCTAGATTGTCGGGCTCAACGGGTAGTGATCAATGGCTCCATGTCTAGTTGGCAGCCGGTGTCAAGTGGAGTGCCCCAAGGGTCGGTCCTGGGGCCGGTTTTGTTCAATATCTTCATAAATGATCTGGAGGATGGTGTGGATTGCACTCTCAGCAAATTTGCGGATGATACTAAACTGGGAGGAGTGGTAGATACACTGGAGGGCAGGGATAGGATACAGAGGGACCTAGACAAATTGGAGGATTGGGCCAAAAGAAATCTGATGAGGTTCAATAAGGATAAGTGCAGGGTCCTGCACTTAGGACGGAAGAACCCACTGCACAGCTACAGACTAGAACTGAATGGCTAGGCAGCAGTTCTGCAGAAAAGGACCTAGGGGTGACAGTGGACAAGAAGCTGGATATGAGTCAGCAGTGTGCCCTTGTTACCAAGAAGGCCAATGGCATTTTGGGATGTATAAGTAGGGGCATAGCGAGCAGATCGAGGGATGTGATCGTTCCCCTCTATTCGACATTGGTGAGGCCTCATCTGGAGTACTGTGTCCAGTTTTGGGCCCCACATTACAAGAAGGATGTGGATAAATTGGAGAGAGTCCAGCGAAGGGCAACAAAAATGATTAGGGGTCTGGAACACATGACTTATGAGGAGAGGCTGAGGGAACTGGGATTGTTTAGTCTGCAGAAGAGAAGAATGAGGGGAGATTTGATAGCTGCTTTCAACTACCTGAGAGGTGGTTCCAGAGAGGATGGTTCTAGACTATTCTCAGTGGTAGAAGAGGACAGGACAAGGAGTAATGGTCTCAAGTTGCAGTGGGGGAGGTTTAGGTTGGATATTAGGAAAAACTTTTTCACTAGGAGGGTGGTGAAACACTGGAATGCGTTACCTAGGGAGGTGATAATCTCCTTCCTTAGAAGTTTTTAAGGTCAGACTTGACAAAGCCCTGGCTGGGATGATTTAATTGGGGATTTGTCCTGCTTTGAGCAGGGGGTTGGACTAGATGACCTCCTGAGGTCCCTTCCAACCCTGATATGCTATGATTCTATGATAGCTGCTGTAATATTACATAACTTTCTTCCATCATAGCCTGAAACGGAAGTTAATAAAGTCGATTTATTAATAACTGTTTGTTTTAGAATAATAGACTAGGAACTATATTTTCCTTTTTTCTTTTTTAATTTTTAATGTAATGTTTCTTGGCAGCACAGCAGTGCAAAGCAATCAAAGATAAAGTGTCTGCTAAAGCTCAGGTATGCACACTACACTGAGCACAGTGTGTCCCTATATGAAACAATAATTCATAACGTTATGGTATAATCAAAAGCCTTTTTATGTATCTCCTAACAATTATGGCATAATTCAGCTAAAAAATAGATCAGAAATTCTGTGACACTAAATTGCAATATAGAGATAAAAATGGAACACTCATCATCAAGCTAATAACAGGAAGATGATTGGACGCTCCAAGCATTTTATCAGCTGCCTGCTGTTCTTGGAACAAAGGCCAATAATAAAAGGAACGTGACTGTAACATAGAAGCAGCTTTCCCCTTGCATTCGAAGTGTAAGATTGCTTTAGGCTTTTAATTTTCCTGATGAAAAACATTTTCTGGGGGAAATGAAACAAAAAAATTGTTTTTACGTTTGCATTTTTAAAAAACATATAAGGTTTTCAAAAAAGTTATATAGAAGGCAATCTTAAACACCATTCTCTTAATTTCCTGGCATCCAAGTTTAGCTAGTCTTGGAATAGAGCATTCAGATAATAGTGATGGGTCTGGTATAAAAACTTAGATACACAAATTATTTGTCTAAACTAAGATTTTGATAAATAGCTGGACTTAAAAATGTAAAGGCGAATTGCAGTTTTGTTATTTTTAAGTATCATTGGCATCCTTTTCCTCATGCAAATAACCCAGAAAACATCACTGATGGCTGAGTTTATGAATTTGGTACTGATTTTTCTTAAAAATCGACAGATTTGGTGTTCCATACAGCCACGTATGACTAGCCTTTGATGCTTGTGAAAATCCTGCCCACACAGGTTCCTTGATTTCTGGAAGCACCATAGATCAGTCTGTGAGTGGGGCAGGGAGGGGAATGGCTGTGCTGCTCAGACTGCTGGTGATGGCCCTGGGGCTGATACATATTCCTTCATAATCTGTTGCCTTCAGCTCAGCCACTCTACTGGGCAGTCAGCACAACCTCTGCTCACAGGAGGGACAGATCAGTAGCATGAGAAGGAAATACTAGGAGCACAGGTAGGTGACTGAAAGCAAAGGGTTCCTGCATTCTAAATCCAGTGCTGATACTGACTCCCTCTGTACCCTTGATCAAATCAGTGAACTTTTCTGCTTCAGATTCTCCAGCCGCAAAAGTTTGACAATTAAGAAGTTAGGCCCAGATCCTCAAAAGGTATTAGGTACCTAACTGCCATTGAAATGAATGAGAGTTAAGCATCTGAATACCTTTGAGTATCAGGGACTTAATATTGATGAAGTAATGTATGTATTAAAATGTACTAGAATGCCACACAAAATCCTCCAGTGGAGGGAGTGTGGAGTGAAATGTGGAGAACAGAATGGGGACTAAAGCCATCTAAGTCCCACTTTATTTAGATAATTAACCCTAGCAAAAGATTTTTTAAATTTGACTGCAACTATGCACAGGCCCCAAGAGGCTGCAAGAATACAAGGAGAAACGTAAAAATGTAAACCATTCAGGTATATTTGGAATATGTCCCGAAGAATCAGCTGGGAATCCTTCTCATCATCCACAACCTGGTCCTCTGACTAATGGTGTGATGATCTTGTGAGCAGAAGTCACTCACATATGGGGACTAGTGAAGCTGGCTCTAGCAACAGACCTATATAAGTATCATGACACAACACACCGACTAATGAGATAACACAATGTACCTCCTGGTCCAAGTTTTAGCTTTCATTTACCCAATATGAAATTTGTTTACAAGGTAAATTGTTCACAAACAACATTAATTTAATATTGTATTTAAAACTCTTACCTGTGAAATAATTAACATTGCTGTAATTACTATTCACTGCAGCACAAAACAAAGGAGAGGGGAAAAAAACCCTCACAATCCTTATGCTGCCCTTTTGTATAATAGAAAAGTAAGATTGACAATATTAACATGTATAAACAATGTCACATTAGTTTTCACATTTGTCAGACAGGCATTTACTGTTCAAATGATCAAATAGGACATGTAGTGTTGCTGTTTGTCAACACAATACAATAATAAAATGTTTTAAAATGTATGCAAAGTTACAGATCAGTTGTTTGTAAGCTGAGGAACAGAGTAGAAGTATAACATTTTACCATACATCTGAGCAGTGGTATAGACTAAAAATTACAACTGTTTGGCTAATTTGCTTTCAAGTAATAATTCAGTGAGTTTAGTCCTTTATGCAGAGGCTGATTTTTATTTTATCTTTACACACACAAATGTATTCATTTGTTTGTTGTTTGATGGACAGTTCACAGCTTTGGAGAGGCTGGTATGTTGCACTGTAATTTCAATGAGGAGTTCATCCCTTCCACGCCCACAATAGTCAGGCTTTGGCACGAAAGTTGCCCCTCAGCCCTGCAAACTGATCCACACAGACAGACCCTTATACTCACACAGAGCTTCTTTAATGTGAGAGAGGCTCCACATAGGCACATGGACCAACGCCTGTTGAAGTAGCTTGCAGCATCAGGGCTTTAGTGAATGAAAATCAGTGTAGCAGATTTTGTGTGTCTTAATGATAGCAGGACACTTAATATTGTTCCACTGCACAGTCTCACAGGAAAACTACAACAACAAAAAGAATCTACTATGAAAGGAGAATACAATTAGCTACTGAAAACCAAATGCTGTGAAGAATTATTAATGGCAATGTGGTCTGGGGGAGAGGGCAATAGATGGAAATTAGGAGCCCTGCCTTCTGATCCTGGCTCAACCACTGCCCTGCTTTGTGACCTTGAGTAGGTCACTTCACCTGTCTGTGCCCCTGTCTCCCTTCTCACCCTTTGTCTTGTCTATTTAGATTGTAAGCTCTGGGGCAGGGATGGTTTCTTGCTATGTGTTTGTACAGTGTCTATCAGAATGGAGTCCTGACCTTGGGGGCTCTGAGCACTACTGCAGTACAAATGGTTCATTGTCAGATTGGAGAGGTAATTATTCTGTACCCAGATACTTAAACAACTTGAAGGGGAGAATGCACTAATCAAATTTAGGGCTGTTATGAAGCCAGGAGGGGTTACAATTCAATTCATACAATATAGTCTTAAGAAACCGGAGACAAGATTTAAATTGATAAAGTCAAGGTAAGCAGGAGATTTCCTCGACCTTATTACGGAGGAGATTATTCTGCCCAGAAGCAAGAACCTTGATGATATTCCCCGCCTGCCCGCCTCCGGGAACTTCTACAAAATTTCAGACCTTAGCCTATAAATCTCACCTGCTGAGGATCATCTATATCATTTCTCCCGGGACAGCCATGCTCTACCTTTCCACTCTTTTTTTCTACTCCCGTCCCTTCTTCCAAGCCTCCCCTCTCATTCTTCTTGCTACTCTTTTACTTAACCTAAAGCACAAAGGGGCCCATAGGTGCTACAGCAATATAAAATAATTAATTAATTAATTAAAGCATTCATTTCAATAACCTCACTAAACTAAAAAGTGAACACATCCAAACTGATGCTACGTGCCATTGCATCAATATAACTCCAATGAAACCAATTAAATTATACTAGGATAAAACTAGTGTAATAGAGAGAATGATCTGATCCATGGTGCCAGATCTCTTATCTACAGATTTAACACCATTGATGATTTGTGTGCAAGTGAAATCAGAATCAGGTGTGATATGTAATCACCTTGTCTATTTTGTATTAATGACTTTATTTTCTGCTTATGTACAATACATTCTTTATCCCTTCTACATGTTCAAGAAAGACTTCTTTTGCATTCAGCTTTTAATAATGTACCAGACAAATTTTCCTTCCCTAAAGCAAAGGGTGAAATCCTACCCCCATTGCAATCAATGGGAGTTTTGCTATTGGCTCCAGTGGAGCCAGGATTTCTCCCAGGGTGTTTAAGGGGGCTTGGGAAGTTGGTGGAAGTAGTTCAAATAGTGGCCGTACTGGCTAGGAAGTACCAAAGAAGGATCTGATTTTTGTATGGATGATAAAATAAACATGAGTCAACAATGTGATTTGGTCATAAAAGAAAGCAATAGAACCCAATATGACATTTAACAGGAGAATCAGGGGTAAACAAGAGTAATTATTTTGCTTTACTCGTTAGACATCGAGATCACTTGAAGCAGAACAATTAGTTGTGGGTACCTCATTTTTAAAAACACAGACAAATTGGAAAGAATTCAGAGAGCAACAAAACTGATCAAAGCTTTGGAAAATAAAAGTTGTGAGCACTGTTCCCTCTAAGCTGCTCGCGTGTGCACGTGCACACAGATCCTAAACCCCGCGCACACGGCGAAACACCGTGTGCAGAAAAATTTGCACAGAAGCACAACAAATTTGAACAGAAGAAATTTTTTGTGCACACGGTCTGTCAAAAATTAGAGGGAACATTGGTTGTGAGGAAAGGTTATTCTGGGCACTGAGCATAATCAATCCAAAGAAAAGATGAGGAATTAGGTAATATACATTAATCAGCAACCTATCCATCAAAAGAGGCTGTCATAAATATAAAGGGAAGGGTAACAACCTTCCTGAATACAGTATTATAAAATCCCTCCTTGCCAGAGGCACAATATCCTTTTACCTGTAAAGGGTTAAGAAGCTCAGGTAACCTGGCTGGCACCTGACCAAAAGGACAAATAAGGGGACAAGATACTTTCAAATCTGGGGGGAGGTTTTTGTCTGTCTGTTCTGTGTGCTTGCCAGAGAGAGATCAAGAAAGCAAGCAATCCAACTCCATTAGAATTACTAAGTACTAGCAATTAGTTTACTTTTGTTTTGGCTTGTGATTTTCTCTGTGCTGAGAGGAAGGTGTATTCCTGGTTTTCTTTTTGTAACTTTAAAGTTTTTTGCCCAGAGGGAAATCCTCTGTGTTTTAAAACTGATTGCCCTGTGAGATTAGCTTCCCTTCTAATTTTACAGAGGTGCTTCTTTTACCTTTTTCCTTTCTAATAAAGTTCTGTTTCTTTTAAGAGCCTGACTGATTTCTCTATTGTCCTAAGACTCAGGGGTTTGGTCTGTGATCACTTTGTAACCAATTGGCTAGGATATTATTCTCCAGCCTCCCCAGGAAAGGGGGTGTAAGGGCTTGGGGGGATATTTGGGGGGAATAGGAACTCCAAGTGAATCCTTTCCCTGATTCTTTGTTAAATCACTTGGTGGTGGCAGCGTATCCTCTAAGGGCAAAGAGTTTGTGTCTTCGGGAAGTTTTACCCTAAGCTGGTAGAAATAAGCTTAGGGGGTCTTTCATGTGGGTCCCCACATCTATACCCTAGAGTTCAGAGTGGGGAGGGAACCCTGACGGATGCTAATAAGAAACTAGGGATCAGTTATTCCTTCAGTCAATAAGGACAGAAGTTATGGGATTAGAGTAAATATTGAGAGAGAAACAATGAAAATAGGAACAGTTATGTAATGGAGCCAGCTGCCAAAGGAGGCTGTGGAATTGCTGTCAATGCACATATTCAAGGTTAGTCCTGACACCCATTAATTAAAAAAGGTTTAAGAACAACTAAATTAATCCTGCCACAGAGAGATGGACTAGATGTCCCACTAGATATCTGTTCCTTACCAAAAGGATTCTGTGAACTATTTGAGCCAAAATTAATGACATGTTGACACTGTTGCACAGAGAGTATTAATATTCATTGCTTATCTGACATTCACAAGCTAGAGAGAAAGAGAGAGAGAGACTCTCCTTTCAAGCAGACAATCAATCTGCTCAGGTGTCTGAAGTACAAAGAACATCTGTAATATAATTTGAAGAAAAAGAAAATAAGCGTGGAAAGTGCTAAATGGAAGTTGCACAGTATGTGATTCATCCTGCCAGGTCAGCTGTCACCAAGCAGCTTGAGACACAAGACTTATGTCTCCCCAAAAGAGACAGTTATTTCCATCCTTATTAGAAATACCTCATCTGGCAAAATAGAAGAAGCCAGAATAGTTTATCCTCCAGTTATGCAACTCCTGTACCTTTCTGGACAGCCTTAGAGTTTTCTGCACTGCCATGTACCCGGACTGTGATTCAAAAGAGTGTTATCCCTTTTGGCCTGAGCAATTAGCCACTATCCAGGGTCTTGTGGGTTGTTTTCATTAGGAGGATAAATCAATGATAGTCAGATATTTTTCTGATGCAATTCTGTTGCTTTCCAAAGAATATACACAAAGTCCTGTTTCTCTGAAGACAGTAGGATCAAGCAAAAGGAGGCAGGTTGCTCACAATTCTACACTTGCCTTTAAAGCCAGAACTCTGCCCAAAATGCTCTCTCCTGGTTTTCTCTCAAGGCCACATTACAAATGCTTCTCTTGCTGTCTCCTGGTTTCTGCTTGCCTCTTTTTTACCAACACACAGAAAGACAGATACAAGCAAGACAATTCCCAGCCCCTGCATTTGTAGTGGTGACTTCCATTGTTTCAGCCACAAAGGGTCATTGTGCTCTCATTTGACCTGAATGGAAGGTGGCTAACATGCCCATCAGCTGAATGAGTTCTGTGACTGCCCATATAGATCAAAGATGTTATGGCGAGAAGCCACCCAACTTCTAGCATAATAACAGCATGTGGAAAAGGCTAATGTTTCAACTGCCTTCTTCCTTTTTTGACAACCAAGGCATCATGAAAAACAAGTTATCCACAAGCAAAAACAAACAAACAAAACTGGTGTAAATGTGGCTCAAGCAGTGGCTTCTTCAACATCCTGATTTGTAAATCTTTGGCACAGCAGTGCAGTAATCTATATGCTTGGCTTAGCTGGTAGAATGTATAAACAAACTTGTCCTTTGATTTGTTGAGTACCCTGAGCTTGAATGACTCCACAATAGCTGTATCCTGCAGGAGGCACTCAACTCCTTGTAAGTATCATTTACTTGGGAACTTTTCACTGGACTAGAATGCGTATTCAAACTAACAACAACAAACAAACTGTGTACAAATTGTATATCTACATGTAATGCAATGGATTGCAAATGTGTTATAATATATAGCTGCTAAGTGGTAAAAATGTCTGTCATCTCATGATAAATGTACTGTCATATGACTCAGGAAATACCTTGTAGCAAATAGCAGGCCAGGTTCTCAGCTGCTGTTCATTGGCATAGTTCCATTGACCTCAGTGGAATTACACTGATTTCCGCCAGCTGAGAATGTTTCATTCTGTGAGGTAGTGAGTAATTATCCATGTATGCCTCACACTGCTTTCTCTCCTCAAACCAGAAAAGTCTCTTTTCCTCCCAAAGCCTAGTTAGAGTCAGTAGTTTTGAAGTTTATTAGTCTAATATCCTAATGTTTTTATTAAAAAGCATGTGAGATCTACAGCTTTGACATTCTATGATGTGGGTGGATGTAGTATATTTGTTTTGACTGGATGGATATAATTTTTGAAGGCAGAGGCAATTCTAAGACAAATGGAAGGTCTGTTTCTTACCGTACAGTGTAAATCAGAGAGTAACTCAGCTGAAGTATATGGAGTTACACCAATGCAAAAATCAATTGAAAAAGAGATTAGAATCAAACTCATAGGGGAGTCTGAGCCTATGCCCTATCTGGACAGACTGACTTTGAGGGTCTGATTCTGATTTCACTTTATATTGGTTTTACACCAGTGTAACTGCTTTTATGACTATAGTTATTCCTGATTTACACCATTGGGAGATCAGAATCAGGCTCAGAGGACATAACAGGAAATGTAAGGCCTGATTCTCCTCTTACTTAACACGGCATACATCAGGAGTAACTCCAATGAAGAGATTTGCAGAAATGGATGGCTCCTAAGTCCATAGGTAGGCCTCTAAATAAATGGCATGATGCCTACTTATGGACCTAGGAGCCACCTGTTTTTGCAAATCTGAGCTCACAGCAGCTCCCACTGAAATCACTGAACACCGGTAGTTTGGTAAATTACAGTGTATGTAAAAAGAAAAGGAGTACTTGTGGCACCTTAGAGACTAACAAATTTATTTGAGCATGAGCTTTCGTGAGCTACAGCTCACTTCATCGGTTGCATTCAGTGGTGGTTATGTTGATAACTCTAACTGTGTGTGGATGAAGAATTCCTGTCCTCCTCCTCTAACTTTATGACTATCCCCCTTTCTTTTGTCATCCTCCATCACCTCATTTTGAATTTAAAACAAAAATAGTATTTTCCTAAAATCAATATTTGTAAAAGATTTTAGAAATGTATTACATTTTATTGGGAGTATATTTGTAATTAGAGGCGTCACCCAAATTGTGGTAATGATGCATATTTGCTTGTGATGATGAACTGAATGGAGTAACAACAAACACTATATGAAATGGATAGCATGCAGGTTAATAGTGAAGGCCCTTCCTCTTGAAGTCACACATGCTCTTTTGCATATCAAAAGGAAGCTTGATGTGTCACAATACGGAGTATGTTATGTGGCCAAAAAAAATATTAAGCAATTTTTTCTGTATAAAATCCTTGGAAGTCTGGCAGGAAAAAAATGAAAACACTTTATGAACAGGTTACCTTGCTTGGAATATTGATTATCTGGTTTTAGACAAGACACAGTCCAGCTCTATTTAGAGCAATAATTTCCATAATCAAATATGGACACAGTGTTGCTATCCAGCCTTATTCTATCAGGCTAGGTATTCACACTCTACCTTTCACTGCAGTATGTGAGGCCCTGTCTACAGTAAGGAAATTTGCATTGGTGTAACTGATCTAATCTGTGGTGGTGGCATGTACGTCATCTCGGCCCTGCTTCAGTTTCCCTTTCCTATAGGTTGTAAGCAAATCTAGACAAACCTTTTCATCAAAGGCCACCTGTTTCCAAAGGTCTCTTTTATTAAGAACAGTCATAAGCATAAGTAGGATCTTACTCAGATACACCCAGGGATATTCATCATCTCAGGCTCAGTCCAACTAGCAGTTGGATACTCTTCTTTTCTGCATCTGGAAAGAGTCTTTCCTTCTGGGACCCTGTCCAGTTCCTTCTCTGGGTTACTCCTTTTCAGTCCTTCCTTAACCAGGAATCTCCAGCTCTTGCCTTTGGAACGGGGCTGTATTAGTTAGTTAGTCCCACACTCTTTTCTTAACTAGGAATTATCCCCTCCAAAGTGGGTTTTGTTAATCAGATCCTCTGGTCCTTTCTAAGCAGGAGCCTCCTCTCTGGAGCTGAGTTGTGGGTTAGCCAGCTGTGGGGCCTTTGCCATGCCAGATTCTCCCTCAGCCAGCCTTTTCCTCAATTAGCCATCAGGCTTCAACAAGCTAGCTTTTCCCTGCTGCTATCTTCTGGTGTCTACCCAGCTCTGAGGAAGGAAGGAAGCTTTATACTGGTCCTCTTCTCCAAGTTCATTCCCAGTTGGTTGTGTGAGAGGGGATCCTTGCCCTCTGTTAATGCTACTGGCCCCAGGCCCTTAAAGATATCGCAACAGGATTTCCTTCCAAGCACTACTCATTTGCAGGACTGCTTCCTCTCTATCTATAGCCCGTAGGTCCTTACAGTTATAGTGATCTATATCTATGTAGATCTATGTAGATATATTTAAAACTCTTAGGAGGCCATGTCATATAGCTGGCTAGGCTGATCACTAGGAACTACTGCCCCTAAGGGCCGGACTGCCCCATCACATATCCCCTAAAGTAGATGTTAGGCACTGGCACAAATTGGGGGTTACAGTTGTGCAGTTTATCCTGGTAACATGGCAAAGGAAGCTGCACTGATTAAACTTTGTTTTGTACCAGCACAGCACATCAACATGAGGGGTCTGTGCAAATTCCCTAAATGTAGGTCAGGTCTGGGGCTCTTGCAAAATGCACTGTTTCCATATGAGTAGCCAACACCTAGGCTTGAGCATGTCTGGGTCTCCTGTTGTACGTAGGCGAAGATAGTCTTTTCTACCAGGGCAGAGGGTGGGGAGACAAGACAAGAGCTGGTGGGAATATTTTATCTGAAACTGTTTTTAAAGTAAAAGGTGGCCTTTTTTAGAAAACTTTTTTCAACATTTTTTAGACTTTTTAATCAAAACAATTAACCCCCCCAAATCCCATGTTCTATTTTTCAGTATTGTTTCCCCTTTTCCCCTTCCTCCTCCACGTGTCCTCCTTTCCCCTTTTGGGTGGAGGGGGACATAAGAAAGGAGGAAAGAACAAGATCTGAGAAACTGAAAAATAAACCTTTGGTATTGTTTTGTTTTTTGTTTCTTGGTCAAAAATGCAGAAAATTTTCAAAATTTTCATGAAAATGTTTGACAAAATTTTGAAAGAACAAATAAAAAAGCAAACCATTTCTGACAAGGGCATGTCATTCTTCCTTCAATGCTCCTACCTGTAAAAAGGGTAATGTTTACTAGGTCAACTGGGAGTGGGAATGCCTACTGAATGTGGACCTTATGCTTTCCCAGCATCTAATGATCTCTCTTCAGTCTTGTGTTTTGCGATACTGTGGGTGCAGCAGTGCTTTTACCACATGCAAATGTGTAAGGGAAAATACACTTGTCTGACTCCTAGGGGTGTTGTGAGGCTTAATTAGTGTTTGGAAAGCAACACACACAGATTCTTCCATGGAAGTTGTGATATAAATGTAAAACATTAACTCCCTTCATGCTGGATCAGAGTGTTAAGAGCAAACTTCAATTTGTGACTAATAAAGATCATTGTGAAGGTACAGAACATTTCAGGTGCCTGTTTATTAACAGTGCAAAGGTAATTGTGGGGCGTGTGCCCTTTCTGGTTCTCCAGAGCCTAAAGAAAGAGAGGGTATAGGAAACTCCCCTGTGAATAATTTACCTAGGTCGGCGTCAGAAGTGCTGGAAATCAGACAAAAATCATAGGAGGGGCAGCTGCCCTAGCCAAGTTGGGTTGGCAATGAGCTAAAGGGATCTATTCTAGCCCAAATTAAAAGGTATTTATTTAATTGTATTTATTTTATACTTGACTTCTAAGGTAATTTCGAAGACATATTGACTAATGTTTCTGGAGAGAAGAAAAGAAGCATGCCTTGCTGGATTATTTCTGTTGCACTGGCAAACGCCCACGAAAGAGAAAGAATAGTAAAGGGCTGGGATTGCATTAGAAAACATCCTCTTAAGCCATCTTTCTGGGATTGCTTTGAACTCTCACTCATCATTATTTCATGCGCCGAATCTTCTTTGTGCTTGTGGAAGGGGGGAAAGAATAACACACGAGAGTTGCCTGTAGGATTTTTAATCAAAGCTACTGCTCTCCTGATTGCTGCAGTGGATTTTCAAACGCCAAAGCAAGTGGGTAAATTAAAATCCCATGTTCCTGTGGGCTAGGAACAGAGCTGTTTGAAATGTTCTTTAACGAGAAGAGCATGTTCCTATTGTTTCTCTTGCCTTAGCCGAGAAGTTCCAGAGAGATCCTATATCCAGGGACACCTAGCAAACGGAGACAGAGAAGGTGAAATTAACTAAGGGGAGGGAAGGGCTGGGCTAAGGTTGGTTGCTCTCTCTTATCAAGCTGTTTTAGGACCTAATCCAAAACTCACCGAAATCCACGAAAGTTTCCATAGATTTCAATGGGGTTTTAGTCAATTCTTCAATCGCTAGCAAATGCGGGACCAGGAAGTCACACAGGAAAGGGGAAAAAAGCTGCTAGCATTATCGGTGTATCTTGCAGTGCATCTGCTCAGTGTTTGCAAGCAACGCACAGTCCAGAAAACAAGAAAGCCACATCCAGCTCCTCCAACCCATTCTGTGGCACTTAAAAAGCCATATTCTGGTTGAAAAGGAGATGGGTCCGAAGGAGACTTTCAGGGCTGGATCCTGAAACTACACAGTAGCGTTTATAATCCGCCCCAACCCCAATAATTTTGAGAATTCAAAACAATGAGCATAAGGCCAAACATTCCTCCTGTTATAAATGTAGCCACTTCTGTGCTAGGTCAGATTTTCAGCCAAAAGTTCTGTGCCGATTCTTTGTTGTTGTCATTTAAATTCAATGTTAGCCCAAGAACTGGACACCATTGTAAATAATAAAACGCCATCGGGAGAGGGAAGGAAAACAGATTGTCAGCTGGCAGCAAAACATCTGGAGAAACCTGGCAGAGGTCGGGGGAGGAGGGGGAGGGGGGAACCTGTTGAAACTGCTTTGCGTGCTCAGGTTATAAAGGGGCTGCTAATACCCAAATAAATAAGGGGTTTGTTGGAGGCTGGTGGGGGGGGGGGGGCTTTGATATTGTAACACACTGCCTGCTTTTGCGGAGGAAGTCTGATACCATGTCGTGAACAAGTGTGAGGGGCTTGTAAGAGGCAGGCAGCGTACATTGAGGCAGTGCTACGTGGGCCAGTAAAAGGCTCCTTTGTGCAAAGCCTCGAATGGGAAGGGCTGGCGCGGCCATGCCCAGCTGATCATCCAGATGTGCAGGTACATCCCAGCGGTTGCAGGAGCCCCTGGCAGGGGGCTGCGGACTTGAGGAGGCGGAGACACTGTGCTGTCTTCCTTGGGGAGGGAGCCGTTTCCCAGGCGGGAGAAGGGAATTATTGTGCGCTCGCCCTCGCTTCCCCCTCCCCCCTCATTTGTTTTCTATAGGTGGCGGAAAGATCCCGCTGTCATTAAAGGCACATCCCCTCCCTTTGTGCCGGTGCCAGGGAGAGAGAGACAGACAGTCGCTCCGCGGCGGTGGGGGCGTGCGCTCGCGCGCCAGATGAAGCCGATCGCTGGCGGAGGTGTCATTACGAGTCCCATCTTCCAAGGGGAAAGGGGCTGCGCCGTTGGCCCTGCCCTCTAGCTCTGCGAAAGAGCCGAATGACTCGGTGCGCTCTTGCTGCTATTGTTCCAGCTGGCAAGCGTCAGGGATGAAGACACGGGGATGTTTGTGGTGAGTTGTTTTGCTGGAGTCGGGGCTCGGGGTTTTGTGTGTGTCGTCAATCCACCTGTCTTTAGTTTTCGAAGGAGCCGTATGTGGGAAGGAAGGAAAACACGCTAAACAATCCAGCCGGACATCTGAAATCACTTACGTGTTTGCAAATTACGAATTGCATCAGATAAAATAAACACCTCTTGCTCTACATTGTTTTCAACTGATGTAACCCTGGAGCGTTTCAAGGATACTACATAGGTCTGCAGCGCTGGTCTACGTAGTTTTCACTTTTTAGCTGACAACGAGCACAACGAAGGGTCAGTTATTAGCATTTAGGGGAAGAAAGGGCACAAGGTCCAGGGGGCATTAATGGGAACTTGCTCCAAAGGATCCAAAAGCTAGTCCGTGAGTGAGAGAGTGTATTTCTCTCTTCCAGACAGAGCAGGGCTTCACTTCAGGAAGCTCTGTAGGAGCCCTAAAGAAGGAAGAAGTGGCTGGTGTGCTTCCTTTTTTGCACTGACAGTTTCTCTGCTTGTCAGTCTCATGGCAGCTAAATGCAAACTCAGGCTGCGTTAGGAAAACCAAAGTGTAACCGATGGCAGTAATTGTATTGCCTGGAAGGGGGCGGGGGAGTCCTAAACACTTTAGATAGAGATTGCAAAGGTTTTAAAGCTTTCTTGGGAGTTTCTGGCTAATGAGAGGTTAATTTTGTTTCGGAGGGAAGCTTGTGCTGGTTTCCTGATATAAATGGGCAGGAAGAGCATTACCTCCCCGGTTCTGGCAGGGGGTTTCCAAATGCTTTCTGCACCTGCTACTTCCAGGCTTTAGTCAGTGTCTGCAAAGTCCAGGACCACGTCAATATAGTGTCTAGGTCCAAGAAATGAACGCTTCCTAGGCCTTCAGAAGACGGACATAACGTTTTAAATTATCTAATATACAGGTCCTAATTTGCAAAGTATCCCATCCTCTAGGAGAACAGGATGCAGCGTTGACTCCAGCGATCCACGCAACACCCTAAGGGATAAATATGATGTAAGTACAAAAATATTTAGAAGTCGATTTATTAAGTACTTATTGCTGATACTTCTGCCTTCCTTACACGGGCAAAGAAAGAATAGTGGGGAATATAATATAATATATAGTGTTTTGCAAATTGAAACCCCAGGTTTGATTCCCAGCTATTCTTCCTCCACACACACCCCAATGTAATAAGCAGCATATCCAAGAGGATATTTGTGTTGTATTTCTGGAAACGGAGATTATATCAACCGGGGAACCGTTAAGGGATCACACATATCCTCCCTTTTGGAAAATAAACCACAGCTTGTTTAAAATGCAGTAATGCTTCTTGCATGTGGTTGACTTTTACCCAGTTACACGTTCATTTAATTTCTCTTTTTGCTGGGTCACTGCTTGTTTTTCTATTTGTTTCCTTTTTTCCTAGGGGTAAAAGAAAGCGAGAAAGAAACATCCGAGCCTTTTAAAAATCTTGATTTATTTTCTTGTTTTACATTTTCAGCTCACAGCTGGGACCCTCGTTTTGGTGATCTTTACTTTCATGGGTTATAACATTAAATGTAAACCTCAAAAATCCATGCAGACAAATCTGATACTGTTTATAAAAATAAAAAGTTTGTGTGGATTTCAATTAATTAGTAATTAACTTTCATTCGGAAGCACAGCGCACACTAACGGTGACCTTTCCATGCCAATATCACAGCTCATTTAATATCCTGACACTTCAGACTGGGAACAATCTTGCAGTGTAACTTTAAAAAGTAACATCGTCTTCCGCTGGAGGACTACAGATTTTTATAATACTAAAAATGCAAATACTAGGTATCTGAATCTCAGGCTTGACAAAATTTGCAGTTGAACATAAAGCACCTCAGATCAAAAATGTAGTTTCTCCTTTCAATGAACATAGTTACATTTCATGATTCAAATATTTGGAGTAACTCAAGAGCGCCCTCTATTGTCAAAGAGCCGCTCACAGAACAGAACATACGAGCTCAGCAAAAGAATTGGAACAAAACAGAAGTCCTCATAGGCAAAGCCTCCCACTGACTTCAATAAGAATGTTGCTTCAATAGGGATTTCAGAATCTGATTTTAAGCCCGATAAATAACTTAAGAAAAAAATTTACATTAAAACGGTAACTCAAAAAAGTCAACACAAGCAAGAAAACCAAGTCACTTTGAGTTTTCTTGGCGCAGAAATCTGCAGAACTAGCCTTCTATGTTTCTTTAATGGATCACCAAATGGGAGAAGTTAAGGATGGAGTGAAAGATCTACCTTTGAAATTCTTGATTTTTGTCCACTTAAGTCGTATGTTTTGTTGATTTTTTTTAACTAAAAAGAAAATCGCAAAGCATAATTGTGTACAACATCTGATATCAAAATTGCTCCAAAGGCAATTGCTCCAAATGTCCAAAATTGCTCCAAATGTCCGACTAGTGTATAGAACAGATCATTCCTATGTGCAATACTGGTGCCATTATGATGATATTTAGAGTAACAGCCGTGTTAGTCTGTATTCGCAAAAAGAAAAGGAGTACTTGTGGCACCTTAGAGACTAACCAATTTATTTGAGCATGAGCTTTCGTGAGCTACACCTCACTTCATCGGATGCAAGTGAGCTGTAGCTCACGAAAGCTCATGCTCAAATAAATTGGTTAGTCTCTAAGGTGCCACAAGTCCTCCTTTTCTTTTTATGATGATATTGTGGATGTAAAATGCAAAATTTGAATTGTGCCTTAGGGTTAATCAGATCTTTTTAATGGGCACAACTACAGGACATAGCAGTGGGAAAGGACACTGTAAACATAATGTAGTTTAATATATAATTAGGCTCGCTTGATAAAAGTTAACTACGGCAGTCTTCCTAATTCATAGCAAATAGACATGAAAAAGTTACTATATTTACACGTTTCGGAGTAGCAGCCGTGTTAGTCTGTATCCGCAAAAAGAAAAGGAGGACTTGTGGCACCTGAGAGACTAACAAATTTATTTGAGCATAAGCTTTTGTGAGCTACAGCATCCGATGAAATGAGCTGTAGCTCAGGAAAGCTTATACTCAAAATAAATTTGTTAGTCTCTCAGGTGCCACAAGTCCTCCTTTTCTTTATACTTACACGTAGTTTGTACAGACCTACAAACTACCATGTAAGTTGTGTGTGTATAAACAGACGAATGGATTAGTCCAAGAAATGACTGTTTATAAACTTTTTTTTTGTTAATTTATTTTTGTGTGCCTTTGGTTGGGGTGGAGATATGGGGAGCGGGAAAGTGTATCATCATGGCCAAACAAATTTCAGTACAACTTAAGAAAAGGTGAGGGAATTGCTGTGGATCTGATCACTGCAAACTTCAGACCAAACACCCAGAGCTGCTGGAACAATTTTTATAGTGGGGGTGCTGAGAGCCACTGAAATAAACTATAAACCCTGTATATAATGGAAACTGCTTCAAGACAGAGGCTGCAGCACCCATACAAATATCCTTCATTATATGCGGCCTAATGGATAGGCCTGCTAGGATTTTTTTTAAAATCATTATTTAATTTATTAATTATTATTATTATTATAAGCACAAGCAGCAATTACAAAATTTTGCTCGATATGCTAACTCCTCAACACAGAGCAGTTCTTGGAGAAATGTTTGTGCTAATGAAAGAAGAGAAAGTGGATTCACGTGGTAAAGCAATTCATGAAGATTAGATTTCACTTCACACCTACCGATAACAACAATTCCCCCCTGTAGTTTGTGTGTATTTCCCCTTCTTCCGTCTCCTTGTCTGACTTTCCTCTACATAATCAGGGGCCTACTTGAGCGCATGGGAGCCAGTCAGCAGTTCGCCTACAGGCTACAGCAACTGCACGCAAATTAGCAGCGTTACAACTGTGAAATTCCTTATACTTAGTTCTTAGTGATGTCGCTAAAATCTAAGTTCTCCTAAAATAACCAAGATGTTAAAATTCGCCCAGACTAGAGTAAACTCAAAGTTCACGAGTCCGACCTGCTTGTTTAACCACAGCATGCGGATGCAAGGTGTCTGTCACTCCAGGCTGATAAAGTGTTTCGATATTAATTTAAGGATAGAAAGTCATCGGAAACTAGCTAAAGCCATGGTCAAGAAGGTGAAGTCATTCCCTCGGGCGGAGTCCTCCAAGACTCCATTGATACCCTCCGCAGCCAATCACAACCCCGGCACCGCTGCGCCTGCATTCCGATTAGGAACGCTGGCAAACCCAACGTTCCAAATCGGAATGCTTGGCGCAGCGGTCCCGGGGATGTGATTGGCTGCTGCGAAGATGAATACATCAGAATCATATGGTTTTGGAAGGCACTTTCTTAGATGATACAACGCAGGACCAGCGAGATTCCTCATTTAGAGACTGGACTGAATTTGTATGCGTCAGAAAGCAGCATTTTGCGAGTCAGGGCTCCCAGCACGAAAGGGTTTAGGGGGCAGAGCACTAGAGTGGCTAGGGGACCAGGTCCCTCATCAGGAAGGAAGGGAGGTGCCTCAGCACAAGAAAGCGACCCAGGCAAGGCGAGAGATCCCAGCCCCCGAGCGGGAAGCCGGCAGAAGAAAAGCTCTCTTCGCACTTTTCGCTCCCACGGGGGCTGCCGTGCGCTTCTTGAATCCACAGCAGGAAAACGATAAGCCCAGGAGGCGGAGAAAGCAGGGTGGAGACCCGTCAGCAAATCACTTCCAAGCCTCCTCCGCAGTCCACCCAACTCCCTTCGGGGAGGAGGGGGCTTGGCGGAGGCGGGACGGGAGGGAAGGAAGGAAGGAAGGGTGGGGCTCCTATGAGGCTCGCGTCAGGCTTGTTGGACGGGCGCGGCGAGCCAATGGGAGCCGGGCAGGCGGGGTGGGCGAGTGCGGAGCTGAGATAGACTGATTGGCTGGGCGGGGGAGCGGTGCGGGAGAGGCGCAGGCCGAGCCCGAGAGCTCCGCGCGTCCCGGGGGTGGGGGGCGAGCCTCACTCTTTGTGTTTGTGTCTCTCCCCGCAATGCTGCGTTGCCCGGCTGCGCCCGCTCCCGCCTGGTCTGCTGACGGCCTCTCCCCGCCGTGGGGCTGAAGGAGGAAGAGGAGGAAGCCAGGAGGCCGGCTCGCCTGCCCATGCAGCAGCCCCGTCCCGCCGCCGTCGCCCCGCAGACCTGCATGGACGGGCATGGGGAGAGCAGCACCTTCCTGCGCCGCCGCCGGGGCTGAGCAACGCCGCCGCCGGCTGCACCCGCCGCAGCCGGCCGCCCTGTTTCTCCTCTTCAACGTCGGGCTGCTGCTGCGCACAGGTACCGCCGCCGCTGCTTGCCCTGGGCAGCAGCGCTCCCTCCCCGCCTGGCTGGGGCTAGCAGCCGGGCACCCGGCACGCCCCGTGCCCCGCCAGAGCTTCTCGCTGGGGCGGAGTTCGCATGCGGGGGCCCGTTGTCTGGCTGGCACGTTACCTGTGCCCCCGGCCTGCTGCTGTCTCTCGTGACCAGTCGTTACTGGGCTGGGATGGGGAGTCGCTTTGTTTGGGGGGCGGGAGTAGCCTTAAAAGGGTAGCGAAGCCCCTGCTTGATCGGCGTCTGGGGGAGTCTGACTGCTCCCCCCCAGGACATAAACCGCCGGGAAACCCCCGCTCCCCAACCTGCCTAGCGATCGCTGGAGGGAGGGGAGCTGTCTCCGTTTGGGGCAGGGGGGTGCTGCTGTGTGAGCTTTAGACCCACGGGGCTTTATTGCTCACTGCGGTGATGTTTACTGAAAGTCAGGGCTGAGATCAGGTTTCTCTTTGCACCACCGCCTCCTCCGTGGGGAGAGAGAGGGAACCTTGTGCTTTTTTTCTGTTCCCTGCAGCTGGAATTGGGGGATGGTGGGAGGGGAAACAAGCTCTTAATGAAATGGCTTTAATTTTCTCTACAGGTCTAGATTGATTTTTTTTTTAAAGTTTCTAAAATCGCCCCTTAATACTGAGTGGTAGTTTCATGGTGGTTTGCCCTTCTGTTGTAAAACTTGATCAGACTGGTTAGTCTGTTTGGGTCTGTAGGGTTAATAATGCCCATCAGCTGTGTGCCATCCGTCTCATTTGTGATGTACAGTTTCCTTCAGGGTTTATGTTTCTTCTAAAATATTTCTTAGGGGAGTTACATTCCTCTGCCGAGAAATGTTCTGATGTGTGGAGTAAGGGAGGAGGAAAAGTAAAGTTCTTCAGGCTGGAGGTGGAGTAAAGTTTATTCTGTTAAAAACTCATTTTAATCTCCTAAATCTGAAATTGATGATGAAGATATAGAAACAAGATTTTCAGTTGTTAATGGGAATAAATATGGTTTAAAGTTATACATTCTCTATAGCTAAGAGACGATAACTGAAGCCCGTTGCAAGAAGGTGTCACATGGAAAAATGCACATTGTGTAAGAGAGTCAGAAAAGTAAACTCTTTGTTCTCTAAAATACACATTCATATTAATGAATTGAAATCATAGAATTACTTCATTACTGTATTAGAGTTAGAAAAACATAGAAATTAAAGATCAGCCCTATAAAGCAGGCCCTAGAGTGACAATCCTTAAGAAGCAGAGATCTGTATTTGAAATCTTCTTTAGATTAAAAAGTTTTTAGAATTCATATGTAGAAGAGAACTTGATCTTTTTTCCCTGTGTATGTGGAGAGGCTGCTTTAATGAGAATCAGAACAAATAGAAAGCCACATGTGGCTTTTAAATTGTTTCAGTGTTATTTTTTTAATCATTTTAGAGAACGAGGCGCAAACTTATCAGATCTCTTCAGGAATGTCTCCTAGAAAAATCTTAGTAGGTCTTTGACCACTTGTATCTCTCATTATTTGTGATAAAATTATATTACTTATTTTTAGATAATTCTATACTAGAGTGATGGGCAAAAGTGATATGCCCTGTTCATTTGAACTGCCCCTTAAATAATACAGAGTGAAAAGCCAGCCATATTCTACTAATAATATTTTAGCAAAAGTCCCAGGCAAATGATTGGAGGTTATGTAGAAATCCGTGATAAAATTAATCTATATACTAGTCCACCAGTGGTTAACTGGTGGCATTTAGCTGAGAAGTTAGGCAAGTAGTTCTTTTAACAAAATAGAACTATCTTAAGAAAAGTTGGAAAATGTAACGTTCCAAAAAGCATCCTCATTAAAGTCTATATCGTTTTCAACCAGAAATTTGCTAGAGTGATGGCTTTCTTCTGTGAAAGAATGTTCTCTTTAGGTAGTAATTCCTCCAAAATATCTATAATTTTAGTTGAATTATTCACATGCATAAGTGTTTGCAGGACAGCATCCTTCAGATTTAATAAAGCCACTTTCTGACTGTACCTCCTGGCAGTGATGATCCTCTCAGAGCACTGCTTTTGAAATGAAATGGTTTCTGCTTATTTCAAAAGCTTACACTGCTTAGCCAAGTGTAGTTTTGCGGGTGGGCAGACATGCTTTTATTACTGCTCCCATGTCACTTGCCTCATCACCATGATAGTTTACCTTACATTAATGACACTTTTGTGAGCCATGTTCTTATAACAATAAGAATGTATAAAATGTGTATATTGAGCCTCTTTTTTTAATCTGCACTGTCTTGGCATCATGACAGGGTTCACCAATAACAGGCGAAGTGTGCACTGTCATTATAAATTCATGAAGACTGGATATTTCTGGGTGTACGAGAGTTAGTCGTTCTAAAGGAGGGTCATCATAGGTTAGGTGATGAAACTAATAATCCCATTTTCTCTCCCATCTCTCCTTAGAATATCAAATAACAGAGTTAAAATTACTTAAGGGCTTGCTTTCTCCCTCACCACCTTGTGTCTTGTATGTGGTTTAAGAACACTTTTTAATTAGAATTTTGAAGACCACCAACCCCTGCTCACTCTGAAACCTAGGGGAACAAGCAAAAAGTGAGAATAGGTATAAAGAAGGTTCAGTGGGTGTGGAAAGGCTATTTAAAATGGCAAAAATACAATACCTTTTCTCCCTCACTCCCCTGAGCATGCACATATTATTTTTCATAAATATTTCCACACTCTCCTTAAATCCTCATATTTTATAATTTCAAACAGATTTATACACAGCTGAATTTTATTGCTCATAAAAAGAACGAATAGCCAGAACATGTTTTTAGTGGGAAGCTGTTGATGCTTGGACAACTAGCTATTGTGTGAAGTCCTAAACTATATGTTACTAAGTTCCTTTAGCCATAATGGTTGTCTTCAGTTCTTTGCTTTCTTTCCAGTGTAAATATGACTTTTAAAACTCTTGTTCTCTGGAGTAGGGTTTAAAGTAGTGCATGGGTAGTAGCAGGACAACTTAGGGATTTTTCTAGTTTGAATTAGAAGAGACATTCCTTTTACTTTATTTTTACTGTTTAAAACTTTTAATACTCTAGGCTAGAGGTAAGCTTAATATAACTGGAGTGTAGGGTATTTAAACTAACATTGTTTTTTAATAGGAAATTTATCCAGTTCCACACTTCAGAGTTGGAAGGAAATTTATTTTTGGGTGTAAGGAAGGTGAAATAATATTTCAGATGTTTCTTCTTAAGTTTCCCTAGACAGGAATGTTAGCTTATGAAAAGCTTGAGTGTTCATTAAAGGCATTTTCATCTTGAAAGCACTTATACCTTCCTGCTAAAATTTGGTGGTAGGTAGGAGTATCTAAATGCTGGATATAAGCCTATAGCTCTTGTTTTTTTAACAAGATTCATAACAGTATTCAGTAAAAGATTACCAAAACTGGGTAATCTATACGATATCAATAAGTATTAATCTAACTTTCCCCTTCCTAATCTTTTCCCTTCTTTACACCCTTCCCTCCTCCCGGATGTTAAGTAAATAGACATTTTTCACTTGTCTTTTCTAAATCCTAGTGTGTTGCATATTCTTGATTCTTCCTAGATTGTGAATTCTTTAGGGCAGAGATTATGGTCACAGCGCTCAGTATGCTATAGATGACACCAGAATATAAAAATAAAATGATATGTAGATTACTAAAGTAAAGCACCTAAAGTAATATTTTTTTAAATAGATCTGTGTGTAGCTAGGCAAGTGTTGTACCAAAGATGTCTCTCTTGAAAGTTGGTTTCCAGTTAGTGGACACAAGGGATTCAGATGGAATACCTATTTGTTTTTCTTGCCCAAGTCCTCATCACCTGGCATTGAATAGCTGATTAAGTTCCCCACTCAGTGCAATTTTAAAAATAGGTATTGTAAGAATGTTCCAATTTTATTGCTTCAAATAAATGTGGTTGGATGTTTTCTGCAGTACAGTATGGTGTATATTATATACAGAACCACGTTTTCTGCTTCTAATTGCAATGAAATCTGTCTGCATTCATACCTCCTTCAGTACTACATGCAGTTCTTTGTCTTGTTTTCCACTCCCCCAGGAGTTGTTCTGTGGTAAGTGTGTGTAGAGTAAGGTTAGAGGATTTGAAAGCATGACATTAAGGGCTGAATGGGCAGGGAAACGGAGGGTTAGGAGAAGCAGTTACTTGCCAGGATTGTAGTTATACTTCCTCTTCAGAAGCCAGGTGATCATGGCACCCTGTGAAACTAGTCGGTTGTTTATATGAACTGAAATGTAAGTCTGCCACCTGTATTTCATGATCTACTTCTGTTTCCACCCACACACGCCCTCCGTATCCCAAGTTATAAGGTGCTATTGCAATGCTTGGTTTCCACAGTTGACAAAACCTTAACTGTAGTTTTAAAGTGTAGTGTAAAGGGTTTTTTCATTGGTATAAAGAAAATGACTACTGAAGCACTAGCTGTGGCAGTGCCCAAGAATGAAAGTAAACTGAGTTTATGGCCTGCATTTTTTCCCTTCTTGAAGAGGGTGTAACTGTGATCTCTGCACCACGTGGGTCATTTGCTACAGTAGAAGACTTAATCTGTATGTTTAAATTTATAGCAAAATCACCTTTCTTGTCAGGAATATGATTTACCAACAAACTAAAACCTTTAACTAATTTGTCATGAAAAACATTAGAAGACTAATGGAGATATAATTATCAACTAAGTGATTAATTGAAGCATGGGTTTGCAATATCATCTTGATAGAATCTGGAGAAGAAACACTGGGTTTGTATTTGGCAGGATATAATGTTTTTAAATCAACTACCTGCCATTGTTTTCATGGAAACTAAGTCACCTGTAGGTCACCTCAGCCTTTTGAGAGAGGCAATCTATACTGCTACTTAGTTTTCTAAACTTTTTTCTTTTAAACAATATGGCAAAAAAATTTCCCAATGAGAGAAATTCTCTGATGAGTAACCTAAAGGCTATTGTCTGTAGTGTTCAGGGGGGAAAAATGAATTGCGCTCTAAAATGTTTGATCTATCTCTCTCCCTTTTATTCTTGTGCTTAGGTAACTGCCAGCTGCAAACACCATGTCGAATCCAAAAGTGCACCACAGACTTCGTGTCATTAACTTCGCATCTAAACTCTGCTCTTGATGGTTTTGATTTGGAGTTCTGCAAAGCCCTGCGGGCATATTCTGCCTGCACCTATCGCAATTCCAAAGTCTGTCGTGGAAACCTAGTTTACCATTCTGCTGTGCTAGGGATCAGCGACCTCATGAGCCAGAGAAACTGCTCCAAGGATGGGCCAACATCTTCTACTAACCCTGAAGTTACCCACGACCCCTGTAGTTACAGTGGCCGCAGAGGAGCCAGAGAACTTCAGGGAGGGGAGCAAACTCCTCCTACTTACCTCTTTTGTGGCTTGTTTGGTGATCCTCACCTTAGGACTTTTAAGGATCACTTTCAGACATGCAAAGTGGAAGGTGCCTGGCCTCTCATAGACAATAACTACTTATCAGTGCAAGTGACAAATGTGCCTCTGGTGCCAGGATCCAGTGCTACCGCTACAAATAAGGTATGGATTGTTCTCTCTTTTCTCTCTTGCTGGCCACCCCCTCAGTGTTGTGAGTGGAATTTGAAGCTTGAAGCAAAGAACAAAAATACAACACAGACTAAATCATTTAATACTCCTAGTTTTAGACTTCTGGGGTGGAGATCTTTTGGGCAGTAGTTTCTTGATGCATAGATGCTCCAGAAAGCCTCTCTAAACAAAAGGACCTTTTTTAAAAAAAAATTTAATGAAGGAACCACCCTTGCCTCATCAAAAATGTTTGAGATCAGAGAGTAACATTTAAATTAGCCATGGGTGAAACTGGATGTAAACTGCAATTCTTTGAGGTGTAGGCAGGGGGTGACAGTTCTAGCCGCTTTGCGTTAATCTACAAAACTGCAAGATATAATAGTCAAGCCTCCAATGCTGTCCCACCCCTACCCCCAAGACTGGTGCAAATGGAAAGGTACATAGGAATAGAGAGCTCTGAGCTGAGACAGAGGAGAAAAAGGAACTATAGAGTGCATGTGAAAGGAGGAAGATGCGCAAAATGCAGCAGTCTTGAGAGACCAAATGGGAACTGAAATGGCCCGATGAATTCCATGAAAATTCAAAGAGCAGCACTTTGAAAATCTCACTTATCTGAACTTTATTACAAGTGACCCTTAGGGTGGCTGTTGCTAAAACTGGCAGTGTGATATGGGGAAATATCTGTGCATTTGAAATGTTGTATTGTCAGTTTCACCGTTGTTGCTGGTGCATGCCCTGACCCCCACCCCAAAGGGTGCTTACCAGTAACAAGAACAGAAAAGCTGAAAGGGAAACAAGTGAAAAGGCTGAAAGCAGGTGTGTGCCAAGAGAGGGATTGGCATGGGCATGTTTGACGATGATCTTAGATCATTAAAGGCAGCATAGGAGCAAAAATATCTTTGTATTTTTTTTAACTACAGAATAAACTGTTTAAAAGGGGGTGATATCAGAAAAAAGCTATCTTTAGAAATCAAAAAAAAAGAAAAAGCAAGGTGACTGCCTTTAGTAGCACAGTGGTTCCTCATGGAAATGACATACAGTGGTGGTATGATAACCAATTAAGGCACAAGCTGGGAGAAAGTACCTTAACATTTAAGCTCTGCTTACCCTGCCCAGATACCACCACCCATAGGCTAGTCTTGGGGTGTTCTCATTGCAGTCGCTAGGTATAGAACTATATCAGGATCTGCAAATCCCAAGGCAACTATGCTGTAATGATGATAAATGAAGAATAGCCTTGCTGTCAATTCCTGGGTCACTGTTCAGTTCTGTGATGGCATCTAATGCTTACACTACTGCGGGGAGATGAAATCTCTGGGTTGGACAGTAGTGGAGTTATGTAAGAGAACCAGTGCTAGACTGACTACTAAAAATTCAAAACCTGGGATGCATTTAATGAACCCTCATGTCGAAGCACAATCTGCATCCCCAAATAAGCCTTGAAAGAGACATACTTTCCATAATCTGCCTCTCAAAATAGACTTGCAGCTTTTTTTTTTTTTAAAGAAAATGCTTACTGAAGCTGATTCTTCAAGACACTTAAACATAGGAATACAAGAAGGGAAAATATTTAATAGAATACAAAATACTTTTTCATACTAAGTTTTGCTAGGCAGCTGTAGAAAACAAGAGGGAGGTTCTCTTGGTAGGGATGGAAGGAGGAGAGAATGCCTAGGTGTGTATACAGCTGTGTGTATAGCCCAGGTGAAGCTATGTGTTAAAATAACATGTAAAAGTAATGTGAGAGGGTAAATTTCAGTAGCCTGCTGGGATGGAGGAACTTGTTCATTTCTAAGCATATAGTTCTTGTATTACTTCCAGTGTAAAGCCAGGGAAGCAGTATTCTCCTCCTGCCCCACAAGCCCTCTGGAGGAGTGCTGTTTGACACTTTCTCTTTATAATAAGTATGTTAATGTTAAAATCTGACCTAAGAATTCACCTCAGCATCCACAGGGATGTTTAATATGCAGAAGTAGTTAATAAGGAGCCTGCAAGAAGGCGTTCATTTTAGAATGTTTGAAAGTGGTTTATTGGCACCAGTGATAGATGCTGTGCAATACTTGAGGTTTTTCTTTCTTTGCCAGGCAATCACATTTTTATCAGAACACCTTTTTGTGGGAGCTGGAGGATGTGTATCTACTGCACTGAAAGCATTGCAAGATATATGTTGTGAACTAATGCATCTTTCTGAGCCCTAGATTTATTTACTAAGCACAGACTCCTATAAGTGAGAGGAAAAAGGCCTCTTAAGTTATCTTGTCAGTGCAGGATTGATCCCTACAATATATTTTCTATTGTCTTGTTCCATTTAGTTTCCAAGGAGCTTCCACCACTTTGTGGCAGAATTTGACTCTCCTCATAGCGAGTATTACTTAGTTGAATTTTAAAACTAATTACTGGTGTTGCTGATTACTTAAGTTTCAGAAATTCACTTTGAATCTAACCTTTCACTAGTTACAGTTTATTTGCTGAATTTCTCTCCGCTTAGAGCATGAAAATAAGCTAGTCAGTTTCTCATCAACCTTACTTTCAGGACTGCATATGCTAGCAGTCATGCAGTGTTTTGGATTGCAAACAGTCCAGAGGAATGTTGTGGGTTTTTAATAAAGAAAGAAGAAGGGGAGATCGGGGGTGGGGGAGGGGTGGGGGGAGAAGAATCTTTCTTTCCCTATCGGCTTTCAGTTTTGCAGAAGTTTGTTTTCTACAACATTCTGAATTTTGGATCAAATGCTACCTGATAATGAACTGCTTGACCCATTCCAGGGGGAAACCAATGAAAGGAGGAAATGGATGCTCACCTTGTAGTTTCCTCTGCGTACTTTTCTTGAGATGAGAAGGGTTTGGGGCATTATGTAGGATTACAGTGGATCTAGGGCGATGACTGGTCTATTTGATAGATTCTACCTGGACTCCCCCTTGGTAGCATGGCTCCCTCAAGAGCCATACTGCTATTGGTTGTGTCCACTTACCCCACTTTCCCTCCACCTTGACAGGCAGGTAGAGAGATGTGTAGCTTGATAAGCCATAGCTAGCTTACAGACTTACTCGGGGAAATCTCTCTGCAGTTTAGGAGATCATGGCATGTATAATGCTTTGCTTCCTCTTTTCCCACCCCTAAAAACTCCAGAACCCTAACGGCAACAGAGGGAGACAGAACCTGCTGGGGTGGCATCCTTATGCCATTTTTAATTGGGGGCGGGAGCTCCCCCTGCTTTTCTTGCCTCTCACTTCTCTGTGGCATGGAATAAAAGAGCCTGGGGCTCACTGTTCCTGTCATTCCTTACGTGAAGGCTATGTCCTAAGGGTGGAAGGAGTGTGCTTATACACTTGGTGCTGTTGGCAGTTTCAGTTTTTTAGGTTTTTATTTTATTGCTTTTCATGATGCAGACAGCAAGGAAACCTTTTTCTTTAGAATTAATTAAATTAGAGGCATTGCGTAGTCTGTAGCCAAGATGGGAATAGTTGGGACATGTCATTTTGCTTTCTTTCATACCTAGTCTTGATTTATACTGTGCACATCAGTGTGGGAACCCAGTGTCTTTCAGATGGAGGAGGAAGGATAGTCCAGTGGGCTAGGGCACTAGCATAGGACTCAAAGACTTGGGCCCAAGACTCTGCTTCGCTATGGACTTCTGTGTGGCCTTGGGCACATCACTTATCTTCTCTATATCTCTGTTCCCCATTGGTAAAATGTGTATAAATAGTACTTCCCTCCCTCACAAAGGGCAGGGAGCATAAATATATTTAAGATTGCAGGAGCCTTATAAGTACCTTAAAAGGAAGACTCTACTTTTTATAGTGACTTTTTTTATTCTAGGGGAGGAAAGGTTTACTTACCACATCCTTTCAGCGAGTGGCCTAGATGCCAGTAACGCATCTACTCTCCTCTCACCAATACTTTGTCTCCAAGCCCCTCTGAGCAGCAGAAAAGAATGGTGTAGAAGCACAGTCCCATCTGTGCCCCTACATAAGTTAAGTGGTCGGTCTGTCTTGCATGTATTTTGCAGTCTGGCTTCTGTTTTGCAGGAAGAACTTCCATTGTACTGAACTTGCTCTGCTACTCCCCTTTGAATAATTAACTGGAATGAGAACATATTATTATTATTATTTATTATCATTCTATTGTCATTCTAAGAAGGACCATGAGATTTTCAGCCATGTAGAATAATATTGACCTTTTTGTGCTTCTTCCTTTTTGTGCTTCTTTCAGTGGTGCTAGTGTCTGAAGTCAGGATGAACTCAGTTTTTATTTTCAGAAAGGGCAAAACTTGCCTCTGTAGAGTGAAATAACTAAAAGGAGTAAAGTGTAAAAAAAAAAAAAAAAAAAAAAAAAACAACAAAACACTGTATGAGCTGATAACTCCAACTTGATCTTGTATAATTGCCAACAAAGCAGATCCCTTCAAGAGGGAAAATAGTGTGCAAACTAAGGGTTAAAAAGGAAGGGTCTGAGGCATCCTGCCTATTCAAGTAATTAGAGCAATCAGGCATGCAAACTGGGTAGTAACCTTGGTAAAAGGCTTGTTAGGCACCAAATATCCATTTGTGTGTGCACTTCGATGAACTCTCACATGCAGTCACCAGAGCAACTTTCATGTAGACCTGGGCCTCTGACTTCTGGAAAGGTTTTTGTTCATTAGCTTAAGATCAAGAGCTCCATCCTGAATGAAAAGAAGTTCCCATGTATGTCTATGCTAAAAACGAGCATGCTGGCTCTTTAAAATCTAGCTGAATCATTGCTTGTGAAAGGTCAGACTGGCAGCTTTGCTTGAGATTGAAGTCATCTGTTTACCTTCAAACAGGCACAAGCTTTGGCAGTGAAAGGTACTTTCTTCCTAGTACCCTCCCAAATGTGCTTCAACCTGAACCTAGAAGAGCCACTTCTAGTGTTGAATAATCTCTGCTCATTCAGTTTTTTTTTTTTTTTTCTTTTTGTCTTTGTGCACGGGGCAGGGAGGGAGGGAGGGATATCTAGGGAGAAATGTACTGGTGAGTTCCCAGCTCCCACACTGTCGATTCCTTAGGAGTGGAAGGGTATTGTCCTGGAGCCCTGTTTGAGGGACCCCATCTTTCCTTTCAGCTATGGTAACGAAGCGACTGCTAGCTCACAGCATGGAGCGTGAGCAAGAAAGCCATTAAAAATGAATGTTTAACTTCTTGAAGGCCCCACAGAAGTACATATTAAGGATCAGTTTGAGAAGTGGGGGGTGTGGCAAAAGCAGGAAGTTAGTTATGGGAGAAGCAGTCAGATGTGGTACTGAGGCTGGTTTCGTGAGCAGCGGAAGAAGCAAAAGAGAATCTTTCACTCTGCTAAGAGCAGTTGCATGTTTCCTTGCCAATTGTATATAACGTAGAAAAATGGACTTTCACAAGAAAGGAACATCTCATGCTTAGACTTAGCAGTGAGGTCGAGATCTCATCACCAAACTTACTGAGTACTTCTGTCAACATTATCAGCCTTCAGGGTTTCCCTTACTAAATGGCTTTTCTTGTTTGTTTGTTTTGTTTTTTGCCCCCTCCCCCCCCCCCCCCCCCCCACACACGCTCTGCTCTATAAATGTTCATGAATATTGTGCTCCTTGCATCATTTCTATTTCTGAGGGGATAAAAGTGAAGTATTTGTTGATGAGTATGTGTGGAAAGTGCACAAAACAGTAATTTTTTCAAAGACATGGGTGCGGGGGGGGAGGTAGAAAAGTTAGGTTAGTCTAACTTGGAGCCTGCTAACCTTGACTATGTTACTTGATTTGCTTAATATTGCTTAAGAACATAAAACTGCTGTTCTGGGTTAGATCAATGGCTCATCTAGTTCAATGTCCTGTCTCGACATTGCCTATTACAAGAGTTTCAGGGGGAGTGTACAGAACAGGGCAGCTTTCTTGGCCTCCTGTCTTCTGGTAGTCAGAACTCCCTAGACATGGAAGCTATAAAAACTTGGGTTAACAGGCTCAAGGGTTAACAGGCTCAAAGGTTATCTAGTTTCATGAGGTCCTTTGCTGAAATTTTAGTTCTGTAACTTCTTAAACCAGTGCTTGGTGAATTACCCCAGTGCGTTAGTAGGACTACATTTCTCTTCAGACGTTGCTCCTACCCCAGTCTCTTTTCATGGACTGGAAAAGAACCATACTAAATCAAGATACTGCATTTCCTTCCAATGATGCCAATAGATCATGCACTTCAAACTGCAGATTTAAACACTAATGATAAATCTTAATTTCAAGATGCAAGAAGCACAATAGTGTTTTCTGCTGATTCAAACGGCATACTCAGCAGTCTGCTTGAGTACAGAGCTTTTGCTAAGATATATAGATACCTCAGGTAGATAGAACTGTTTCTGGATCACATTTATTTGCAAGCCATCACTTACCAAAGGAAACTCTGTGGTAAAGTATATAATATTTCTTGTGGCACAAGGGTGATGCTACTTTCATGTTGTTAAATATAAATTTAAAATGCATTCACCTTAGAATAATTGCACAAGTTTCTTATTGCTGTAGACTTTGTTCTTCCACATGTGTAGCTATCTTGTTACAGATCTGAAATCCACATGTAAGCTCTTCAAGGCAAGGGATCCTGTGGCTTTATCTCTGATGGCAAGCATTTATTATTCCTTGTATTACAGTAGCATCTGGAGGCCTCAGTTGAGTTTCGAGCCAATAGTAGTAGTCTGCATGCAAAGGTGTAGTGAGATACAATCGCTGCCTCAAAGAGTTTATGGTTTAAATAGGCAAAGGGTGGGAAGGGAACACGTACAGAAAGATTAAGTGACTTGTCCAAGTCACAGCAGGCCAGTGGCAAAACTGGCAATAGAACTTGGCCTTCTGGCTCCCACTGTGATTTTTAATGCTGTAAAATAATACTTAGTTTGGACTATTCTATAGCAATATCTAAATTCAGAATGATGGTTTTTTGGCCTAATCCCATACAGCCTGTGCAGGCAAAAACTTTGACTTTTGTAGGGGGTTTTGCCTGCAGTAGCCATAAAAGATTGGTCCCTTAATGTTGCATTCTGATATGTGAGCTGGGTTGTATTTAATATCTCTTACTTGTTCTTGTGGGTGGGGACAATCACAGGGAATGAAATACTGAAAGTGAATGAACAGAGCCAGAGTAGTTTGGAGGGAGAAATGTTTAACAAAGGCATTGATGTTTTAAATGCACAGCAATACAATCCATCAATAATAAATGGGGTGGTATAGTGCAAATGTGCCAAATTGAGTTATTGCAGTATATGGATTAGTTTATAGAAACAAGTAAGCAATACAGATGTTGTGTTGAGGTTCACTCTTTCAGAGACTAAAATGTTTCCAAGGACACCAGGTAGAAGAGTGTGTGTGTATAGGAAATGTGCTGTTTCTGTAACTCCTAAAGAGGGGAGGTGAAGGGGAAATAGCAAATATGTAACCCATATTAGTCACATTGCTTAATGCACTCCTGGAAGGTGTTCCGATACTTTGGTAATGAGAGAGGTATAAGAATCTATATAGAATAGAAAACCAGACATTGTGGGAGAGAGGAAATGACTAGGAATTCCATGGAGGTGGTAAACAGACATAGTAAAGGAAGGAGGTGGGTGTTTAAATGTTGGTACTTGCAGTCTTGATAGTGTTCTCTTTTTAAGAGGAAAAACAGGAATTAATGTAAGCATGTGAATACTACATATAGATTTAAAAAATGACTTAACACTTGTTTGGGCTAATAGCTTGCATGTCTCATGCACAATGGAGGAGGTGATGCAATACAAGCTGCAAAACCTCATGTATAAAATAACATTTTTGCATTTGGTAATGCAAGCTGAGGAGCTAACTACACTAAAATTAAGATACTAAAAAAAAAAAGCCAAGGTTCTAGCAGCAATGCTAACTCACTCATGTTGCACATACTGTTTGTTTTACAGTCTGCTATTAACATGCCCTCCCTTCCCACCCCCCAAAAAATTGCCCCAGTTCTGCTCCCTGCTGTGTGCATCACTCCCTTTTCAAATAAATGTGATTTTAATTTATGAATCTGAGAAGAGAATTTAGTATGTTTAATATGGCTGAGTTGGGTCCTTAAGGAAGGGGAGCTCTTCAGTTATCTTTTGGGCTGAAAATGTAACTACAAAATTAGTTACTGCATTGAATTTCCCTGGTTTTTGTCATATGAGTGAAAGTCTCTTTTTGCTTCCCTGTGGTGTTGCACAGTTACGAGTACTTAAGAACATTTTGATGGCTGAATGCAAGAGAGTTAAAGTAAAGCCTAATAAGGAGCTGCAGTACTGGTAATCTTATTAAAATCTCTCCCTCTTGAAGGGGAAAGATTAAAATGTTAGCTCCTTGTTCCAGTTGTGGAAAATTCAAGTGTACATAGCTGTGGAACGCTGCAGTGAAATAGCAGCACCAAACCACTCCAACTAAAGTCTGACTCCAGTACCATAGTTGTAATCCTAGTCCAGATGAGCCCCATAATGCAAGTATTTTTAAAACATGTTGGCTGAAATGTTGTAGCTAACATGGATAAAAAGGTGTATAGTTTTATAAGTAAATGGATGGAGAAGCAGTAGCTGCTCCGTATTTGAGAGAACCCATAGAATCTTCCTGTATTTACTAGCAGCTTGGGAAAGTTTCACCTTCAAAAACTTGGCTCTTCATGAGGTCTTTATGCAAAAGAAGAATTTGTTTTTTAAAGTAACTTTTTTGTGTGTTCAGCAAACTGAAAGTAGAGACGATTTTGCTCATCCCAGAAACACATTTGTCTTTCAGATGAGACCAAGCAGTGGAAAGTTTGAGCCCAAAACATTGAGTAGAAATCTACGATTTTTGTACATAACCTTTATGTAACTGAGGCTGGCTTAGAGCTTTTGGTTTAGAGTGGGAATGGGAAGTGTTGTTTTGGGGTGGTTCATCCTAATAATTGCAGTAACTTTTGAGAGCACCACACATGCCCAGAACACTTGGTGGCAGACTGACTTTGCTTTATGAAAGTGTTCCCTTCATACAGATGCAAATACATTAAGGTACTTCCCGCAGTTGGAATTCCTTTCTGGCTTTTTTTTCTGATCTTTGAACACTGTAATAGAGCAACAGCTGTGTGTGGGAGTTTACTTGGCTTGCATCAAGTGTTATATGTGCACACAGTAACAAAAGGCAAACTTGGATGCAAAGATTTTGAAATGATGATTAAATATCCATCTGTTTTTAAAATACAGTTTGATGCAGCAGAAGGAGGGATTTAGGGTGAAATTCACCTCTGCCCCCTGCCCCCCCAAAAGTCCAGGAATGGAGTACTCTACAGGTGTGGGGTGCAGAGAATCAAGAGGAAGGAAGTTGGGTAAGGAGTATTAAATCCATCACAAGTGGGTATTCTAGCCAGTGCTTAATTTGTAATGAGAGGTGCCGAGACTCAAGCAATTTTTTTTATTCATAACTGATGCAGGAAGCCCAGGAGTGCTGGGGCTATGAACTGCCAAGCCTAGAGATGCCAGGGCTCAGCCATGGCAAGCCCTGGCACAATTTAAACACTGCTTCTAGCCCACTGTATCTCTAAGTGTGAAGCCTAGCACATTTCAGTGGCCATCTCTTTGCTAGCCAGTTTGGGGACATTGTGGAGACCTCAGAGAGTATATACCCTGTCCTTTCATAGCTATTCAGCTTGTGCTCCTTGTGCAACACCATTGCAGGACTGGAGTGGTGTGGTGGCCTTTCTCTCCCTGTGTATCAGTTTTACCCTTGATGAAGAAAGCAGAGTCCTAATGAGAGCAGTTGGGGACTGTTCCTTATTTCTGTTGTATCTTGCCAGAAGCAGAGTACAAATGTTTGTTTCCTTCAGTCACATCCAAATTCTCTGCTTGGTGAAGACCATGAGGAAAAGTGTCCCTCTGCACAAGCAGGACCAACTGATTGAAATTTAGGTTTGAGAAACTAGAGACAAATTACTCAGCACTTAGAGAAGCATTAAGTCAGTCATGGAGCCTATTGATATGATTGTTAGGAAATTAGCGTGGGTGGTTTTATGGAAAAGCAAGTTCTGTGTTGTCTTTAAAGCCATTTGAGCTGTTAACCTCAGACTCACTCAGGTGCTGGGCAGTCTTGCACAGAATTTTCCTTCAGCTGGGATATAAATCATTCTTCTCTTGCAGAGTGTTGAGAATGTGCCTAAAGAACACTACCATTGCTGTGCCATTTGTGTCCAGGGCCTTAGATTAAACTGTTTTTGCAGTATTGTATTAAAGCAGTTTTCTGGAAGCTTCATTTATTGAGGCACGGGAATCCGATGCACAGCAAATTACTCAGGAGACAGTGTCCAGGATATCTCCCTTCTGGGCTGCTGGACTGAACTAAACATAAAAGATTGGAAGTGAAGTGGAATAGTGGGCTCACTACGCTAGACAAAAGCAGTGACTTTCTAAGGGGGAGTAAATACTTCATATATTGTCTGGATTTTGAACAAAATCCTTCAATCTCAGCTGTGGCTCAGGCGTATGAATTTCACAGATTGCTTGACTACAGCAAGCTTGGGACCAGCTGTATAACTTGATTAAAGCAAAGAAAAATCATTGGAAAATTTCAGTCAGACAGTACCAGTGGCAACATGTGGAACTAAAATAGTGAATGCTCTGTCAATATGTGTGAGAATATAATGCTAACTAACTGGGGCAGTTGAAACATTAAAACTAAATATTGTATTTTGAAGAGGGTTTGGACTAGAGAGAGGAGGTGATAGTAAGGGAAATCTTCTTGCTGTTAGTAAATGAAAGTGAAGAAGGGCACAAAGTTAATCTTCCTCCTCCTAGAAGGGAGAGGTGGTGTTCCGATTGACTGTACTCCAGCTGTTTGAGTCTTAACTCTTGTGTTTCAAAGCTGAGAGGTAAGAAACAAAAGCTGATGTGGACTAGTATGGTGGCTAACTGAAACTAAAACATTCAAAGGCTGCTAGAAACTGAACACGTTCATAGTGCTGGAAAATGTTCACAAACACATTTTGGAGTACTTTGAATCTCTTGGCAATGTACTTAAAATTGCTTTGCAGTTTGTCATTTTTCTCCTGCTTTATGATGTATATAGTTTGTCAAGTGTGAACATACAGATATTAAAATACTGCTTATTTCTGTATTTAAAAAAATCCTTAGACTGTTCAAGTCAGTATTTTTTCTCCTCTTCACTGTTGGAAGGAAACTGCAGACATGCCATTTATTTAAATAAAAATAAGAGCCCTCTACAGAGCTCTAGGGACCCTAACAAATAATGCAATAACATAACCTGCTTGCTTCCCTCTGTGAAGACTGGAGGATCTGATTTCTATTGTGTGATTTTTAAATAACAAACGTTTTAGATTTAAGAAGCCATTCGTTTGCATAATAAAAAGGCACAAACTTCTGGGTGCGCTTTGCAAGCCACCTCTTAAATAAAGCAAAGTTTGCTCTGCACTTTTATTATCTTGTTCAGAATGGTGCATTTTTGTATAAGCCCACCTATTTTATTTCCCTTCTGCCTGTAATACATATGTTCTGTAGCTGCTAGTGGACTGGAGGTGTCAAATCTCCCAGTTTATAAAGGCTAAATCCAAACACTGAATAACAAAAAGCAGATTGTCAAATAATTACAGAAGAGTAGCTAGTCACTGCATGCCTACTGAATTGATGGCTGAAATAATACTGTGCTCTTTCTACAGCATTTTCAGGTTGTTGCAAGGGTTAGCTATATATTAGAGAGGGTACAGTGAATATTCTGTCCATGTTCACATAATCAGTGGCACCCCTTACCCTCTGGTTGCTAATTGCATTAGAGTACACTCCTCTTTCAATGGAGAGAAACTGGTTGTACCACAGAAGACAGTGGCATGGGAATTATTTGGCACATACAGCTCCATGAGACTGAGTTCCAAAATGTTAAGGGAGCATTAGGAGAGGGAGCTGTGGCTCTCAGTGATGTATATAGCCTGTTCCCTTTTTGGCTTCTTTCTGGTTGCTGTCCTCCACTATTGTGGATTTCCTGCTAATTTAAGAATTCCATTTTAAGTTGCCCTCTGCTAGACTATGTATTAGGGTTTTGGGAATGGGTGCACAGTTAGATATACTCTGCTGTAGGAACGAATGATGGTCAGCATGGGCTTGATGGGCAGCTATTCAACCCTTGGTCATTCTACAGTGGTGATAATGGTTTTGAGATGAATTTCCCCTCTAATTTCCCTTGTTTTCTTCCAGATAACTATTATCTTTAAATCATACCAGGACTGCACAGAGCAGAAGGTGTACCAGGCAGTCACTGATGACCTACCGGCGGCTTTTGTAGATGGCACAACAAGTGGAGGAGACAGTGACACCAAGAGTTTGCGCATAGTGGAGAGAGTCAGTGGCAGATACATGGAGATGCACGCCAGGTACATCGGGACCACTGTGTTTGTGCGCCAAGTTGGACGTTACCTAACGCTGGCCATTCGCATGCCAGAAGAGCTGGCCATGGCTTATGAAGAAAGCCAGGACCTGCAGCTGTGTGTGAACGGCTGCCCCTCGAGTGAACGCATTGATGATAGTGGTCACTTACCTTTGCCCGTTATGGGGCAGCTTCTTCCACATGCTGCCTCTGCTCAGCCCCAGTCTGTGTACACACTGGAGAGTGCCACCACCAAATGCCATGAGAAGATGCTGGTGAAGGACATCTATTTTTACTCTTGTGTGTTTGATCTGCTCACCACTGGTGATGCTAACTTCACCGCAGCAGCTCACCGGGCTTTGCAGGACGTAGAGGCACTGCACCCCAGGAAAGAGCGCTGGCACATCTTCCCCCACAGTGGAAATGGTGACGTGGGCAAGAATAGCAAATTGTCCGTTAGTCTTGGACTTGTGTGCTTAATCCTTGTTGCGTTTTTGTAGGGTTTTTTGTCTCTAACAAAGTTTTAAAATATATATTGTCATAATATATTGAGTAAAGCTAAGAGTATATATGTATATACCATGTATATGAAGGGATGTTTGTCTTGGGACACCCGCCAGATTGTACATATCGTGTTTCTGTTTTACATGTATGTTGGATGTAATATTCTTTGATTGTATCAATTTGTTTTGCAGTTGGTGAAATGTTTTATAATGTCCCTGCATTGGGACCTCATAGAAAGCACTTTATTTTTTATATATCAAATATTTATGTGTGTATCTGGGTAATATGTATAATACACATGTACATACACCCCACCCAGTGCTCCCTCTAAGTATTACATAGTTTTACAAACTTTATATGTAAGTACTTTTTCTATGTTCCTCTTCTTTCGATCCTTAATTTCCTCCCAAGACCACCAGTCATTCTACTGTGAATACAACACACTAACTTGCTGTTCTCTCTAAGTGGATCGTTCAGAACAGAGTCTGCTTATGATTTATACAGCAATGTGCTGTAGGTAGAACAGTCTTGGGTGTTTGAAGTGGTTCTCTAGCTCATTTGACATGTTTTAATTGCATAGCATGGCATTTGAATATTGCCCTTCCCTCAAGACTGTTAGTTTTGTTCTGTGAATGGGTTGAAATTGAGGGATCATTTGGTTGCCTAGGCTTAAGGAGAGCACCTGACATTCTTTTAAATTTGCCTAGGTTAAGTGAAGTTGGTTGTGTCACTGTAGGATGTCAAGGAGCATGCTGGGAAATTTTGCCTGTGCACGCACTCCACACAAGCACACTTTTCCTTAACAGTCCCTGTCACCGCTGTCCACCTTCTCTGGGGCTGAATGGGGGCTTGCAGTTTGAATCTAATCAGCTGGAGGGGTGCTAAGTGACCTAAGAAATTCCCTTCCATAAGCAGTGCTTCGACCAAATGTGTTAGAATATAGGGAGAGGGGGATTTTAGCAGAGTCCTCATGCATGGTAGGGATAAAGTTCAACCATTGGGTCACTGAATCTAGTGCCTTAAATTATTTCAAGAAAGAGGTAACATCTTACTTAGTAAAGATTTTTCAAGAATAAAAATACACACATGTGCCACTCCCTCTCCCCCCCGTCATGATTGCTAATCGGTCTAAGTGTTGTATTCTGTTTTTCCCTTGGAAACAGTTTAGTGTAGATTAGTGAGTCACTAGCATTCCAAGGGGTATGTCTACACTGCATTTTAAAACCTACAGCCGTGAGTCTCAGAGCCCAGGTCTACAGCCTCGGGCTTGGGGGCTCACTCCGTGGCACTAAAAACCATAGTGCTCTGAAACCCACTCACCTCCAGGCTTCATAGCCTGAGCTCCAGACCCAAGCCTGAATGTTTGTGGTTATTTTTAGTTCTGTAATGTGAGCCCCAGTCTGTAGACCCAGGCACTGACATTTGCTGTTGCAGGTTGGTGGGGGGTAGTTGTGGGTTGTTTTTTTTGGGGGGGGGGGGTGCTGTGTATACATGAATAACAGACTGGAATAGTCTTGCTTTCATTACTCTAAGTTCAGCAAGTAAACTTAACTAAGTGCTTGTTCGTTGGGTAGTGTGAGAGGTGGTAATTGGAAGTTAAATCGCTCCTCTCTTTGCATGGAATGATGAAGGGCTAGACAGATTAGGGATGGTCTCCTTTTAGCATATGCTGGGACTCTCTGTTGGCAGAGAGACTTAACTTGACACTGGAATGGGTGAAAGATTTACATGCCGCTTACATTGAGCTGGGAATGCTATTTTGAAAACCAGTTAAGCTAGCTGGCCAGTGTGGAAGACAGAACTGTGTACTAGACAAGAACCCTGTCTAATCTGTTCAGACAGTTTGCCCCATCCCTTCTGCCTGCCCACACAGTTTAGACTGAGTTAGCTGGAAATGGTTTTCCAACTGCTCTAGGTAATGTGGTTTCTGGCCTACTGTAGAATTGGGTAGAGGAGGGGAGCTTTCCTGTTTTGCTGCTCTAACATAGTGTGTGTGGGGGAGACCCTTTGGTACACTGAGTTTAAAAGTATTGTGAAAGAATTGTGGTGGCTGAGCCTAGAGTTGATGCCCCAGTACAAGTACATGGTAAATGATGCAGGTCTACTAGCTAGTTTCCCATACCCCCAGTCCCACAAATACTTGTATATACACTAGTAGTGAATTGTGAGCCCCATAGACAAGTAAAATTTCAGAAACGTAGTGCTTCCTTGAAAGCGTTTTCTTGTTCCTGCTGTGGGATTTCTTGAGAAAATGTTATTTGCACATGTTGGTTCTTGAAGTCCACGCTAGCCAAAAGAGCTTTATTTAATGCCAAACATCTGGATATTTTGAAGCTTAGTGAATGGTCTCTGGGGAGAGCTTACGCTTAGAGGGAACACTGGTTTTCACAGACACTCCAAATGGCTCTTTTTTAGAAGGCTTCAGATTTTATTTTTATGCTTGGAAACCCCACAATGTGTCAGTCTTTGCAAAACCTCCTAGATGTGGTTCATGGATATACCAGTAAGTATATGTTTGTGTAAAAGAGTGACTGTGCAGTGTGTAAATACTTTAAATTATTATGATAGAAGAATAAAGTTACATACCATGCTGTGGAATGTTTGTAATGTGGTATTAGTGACCCCTGGTGGCTTGACAGAGAAACTTATGCACATGTAGTTATAGTATCTGGTAACCCTTAAACCAGAGCCCTGTATGTATTTTCTGCTAGTCATTTGCTGTACAAGACTGTGCTGTACACAACCTCCATGCTCACTTACACAGTTAATTTATAAGAGGCAAATAAATGTCTTTGCCTGTTATAAATTAGCAAGTGTAGTGAAATTTATAATTAGTAATGGCAAAACGGGCCAATTTAAATGAGTGGATAGTGTGTGGCAGCTGATATCTGGAAACATCCACTTAACATCTCGCTTACATACTCTTCTCCACACACAGTGCAGGGAACATTTGGCTAATTGTAAATCCAGTGGTCTCCTTTTGTTGCTTCTGTTGTGAGAAAGATTTATCAATTCCATAAGTGTTTCCTATCCTGCAGCTATGCAATGTCTCCCAAATCAGAAGAACCTTTGAAAGATGTAGAAAATCCACCACAAACTGCATGTGGATGTTGACATTTACAAAATGTACAACTCTGGATTTTACAAAAGTTCATGGTATTCTGTGAAAATATGATTTACTAAACATTCATGGAAACATATTTTAGATGCAACATATTGTTAGCCTTGTATGAAGTCCCCACCCCTGCCAAGCTTGGTTATATTTGATGCATTTTAAAAAAAAGTGAAGGCCTGATAAATGCAAGTTTGGATAGCCTCCTTCTGGTACTACTCACTAGGGCTGAAAGGTAAAGTCTAATAAGTGGCAGGTGTCCCATTTAGAAGAGCTGTAGATGGAGGAGACTTTAGATGTACATGTGCCACTAATGTGTAGAGCAGGATGACAGGGGTTTCACTAGAGTATAAGTGCAAATGTGCATGATTCAGCGCTGCTAGATTTGTAGAAGGTCATACATAAGACATCAGCAGTTTAACTTTGTACAAAGCTTAATTAAACTGAAGATAGGCACTGTTTCCTTTGCACTTACTTGGATTTTTCAAAATGTTTGTTGGTGTCTTGGAGGCTATTTATTCATAGAATTAAATGTTAAGCATAGGGTTTTCTGTAGTACTTGTCACCATAAGATCTCCCAAACCTATCCTGATTTATCCTCATAACCTTGTGAGAGAAGCATATCTCCATTTTACAAATGGAGAAACTGAGGCACAGAGTGACTTGCCATAGGCCACACAGGCAGAGAACCCAAGATTTAGTCCTATTCCAGTGCCTTAATTGTACATTCAGCACCTGGTGCAATAGTTTGAGTGGAGGCCTTTGGGTGCTTCTGCAATAAGAATCTTCCATCTCCCCTTCCCAAAAAGCCTGGTAAGATAAATAAGCCTTGCACTGTGTAGACTCTCAACAGATTGTGGTTCTTGTGGAGCAAGAGAGAAAGTAACTTCCCTGAAAACACTGTCTAGCCCCTTTGTGGTTAAACTTTTTAGCTTGAGCACCTTAGTTCATCTCATTGTACAAGAGTGCAATGATCTTGTTAGTTAATAGAGCCCAAGTTATTTAAATCAGTGTAGGTTATTGATGTATATTGCTTATTTTTTTCATAGCTTCTGAGGCCTGGAAGAATTGTAACCTTTCTGATGAGTGAAAGTGGCTTTTTTTTTTAAAAAAAAACTACTAGACTAATCAGTGAGACTCGCACCAGACTAATCATTGACATTTGCAACAGTGGGTGTTCCATCAGCAGCCAGGCTTACAGAAATATTTTGCCACAACTCTTTGATACTCTCCTTTCTCACCAGTTTCCAATCTTGTGATCCAGCCTGCTACTCATCTGTCTTCATACATGCATTTTGTAATTCTTTGTTTTCGTGTGTTGGGATGTTTTTGGTAGGTATTCATGTTTCAACTCAGAAATAGCACTTCCTTCCCTCTCACCAGACCTCTGGCTATTAAAAAATCTCATCTATGTAATGAGACAAGGTGGGTAAGGCAATATCTTCTATTGCAGCAGTTCTCAACCAGGGGTATGTGTACTCTGGGGCGTACATAAGTCTTCCAGGGCCTACATCAACTCATTTGCCTAGTTTTATAACGGGCTACATAAAAAGCACTAGTGAAGTCAGTACAAATCAAAATTTCATACAGACAAAATGACACAGTAAGCAATTTTTCAGTAAGTGTACTAGACACATATATTATGTCTGATTTTGTAAGCATGTAGTTTAAGTGAGGTGAAACTTGAGTATGCAAGACAAATCTGACTCCTGAACGGGGTACAATAGTCTGGAAAGGTTGGGAACCACTGTTTTATTGGACTAACTTCTGTGGGTGAGAGAGACAAGCTCTTGAAGAGTGCTGTGTAGCCTGAAATCTTCTTTCACCAATAAAAGTTGAAGATATTACCTCACTGACCTTGTTTCTCTACTATCTTGGGACTAAGATTGCTACAACAATACTGCAACTAATCTAGGTAATGCTCAGATGTATCCTGGAGGTTTCTCAATAGAGGAGAAGAGGCAGTGGCTTGGGAATATGTGCACACAGTGCATTAGGGCCTCCTTGTCCCAGATATCATTGAAGAAACAAAAAAAATGGGAGGATACTGTATGCCTCCATGTACATAGAACAGAAAGTCCTTGGCTGAAGCCCAGGCCTGTGGGAGCAACGTGAGCTAGATGGGGGGAGGAAGGGGTGGAAAATAAGTGAGATGAGACAGTAATGTTGGTTGTGTGGGAAGTGAGAGATGGAGGGAAGAAGTAAGACAGAAAATAGGCATAAATTGCAACATAGGATTAAACCTAAGTATTGCAGCACTTTACAATTAGGTTTGTCTAATGTCACCTATCATGCTGCCCTTGAAACAAATACCCATCCCTCCAAATCAAGCTACTGTATCCACCCCTGCTCCCTTCTTTCCACTCTTAATTCCTACATCATCTTGCATTAGATTTAGATTATGCAACATAGCTGCATCAGTGCACTTATGTTGCTCTTCTAGTGGAGACTAGCCCTAGGTTTGTAAAGCACCATGTTAATTTATGGCCTGGAAGCACAAAGAGACATAGGCAGTGCAATGCCTAACTATTAGACACCAAGAAAATCAGTGGAACAACAGTGGGCTCCATAAAGGTGCCTAGGCTCCCTGTACAATGCATGGGGAGAGATAGGAGGCCTAGGAATAGGATCCCTGCAAAAAAAAAAAAAAAAAAGCTTGCTTGGTGAGGAGCCACCTAAACTAGCCAATAAAAGATGCTGACAAGAGAAGTACATCCTAAGCCCCACCCCTCTCATGGAGTTAGGCACCTTAATCTGAGCTGCAGGGACGGCATCTGTCTGTGCTTGTGAACCACATCGAGGAACGGTCTCCTGGAGTCGGGTGGTTTAGGCATCTAAGCCATTCCTGTGAGAAATGCCAGAAGAGTGGTACTACTGCCCTCATAGCTTTTAATCCATGGGTTAGAACACTCACTCAGGATGTGGGAGACCCAGGTTCAAGTCCCCCATCTGCAAGGGAACTAGGCCCTACTTCTCAGGGTGTAGAGTCTTTCTCATGCTCATTTTTAAATGACTATACAAGTATTTATCCAAAGTGAAACAGGAGAGTCCTGTGGTTAAGCAGGCAAATTTAACGCCTGCCCCCTGTTCAACTCCTTTTGCCCCCCCTCAGACCTAGGTGGGAATTGAAGATAATTCTCCTATGTTTCTGGGCTAAAAGTTATAAAAGTGGTGGCATCACCTCCTGAGCCTGGTTTTTTTAATGGGGCCTGAGCCAGGAGGAGGGCTCTGACCCTACCTACCAGATCTAGTGCTGCAGGCAAGCTAGGCAGAGGAACTCCTAGCTTCCCCATTTGTGGATTGTCCTGCATTTTAGACATGAGCTACTCCTACAGATGCCTGAAGTGAGGCAGCAGTGCACATGCCCAGAGACAGACACAAGCACCTAGGAGCCTTTTACAGCAAAATTTTAGGTGCCAAGTGAATTTAGGCACCCACAGGGTTAAGCAACAGTCACACGGGGGTTGGGGTACCAAAAACCTGGGGCTTGGGCACCTGAAACCCAGCTTTAGGCACCTAACTCCCTTTGTGGAGGAGGGGGCCCCATGCTTTCGTATACATTTTGAAGGGTTCCTACCAGTTTCCTCCATACTCATAGGCGCTGACTCTGTGGGTGCTCCAGGGGTGGAGCACCTCTGCACCCAACAGCAGCTAAGCTCCCCACCCCACCTCACCTCCGCCTACTCCACCTACCTCCCAGCGCTTGCTGCCGCCAACAGCTGTAGTACACTCAGGGAGGGAGGGGGGAGGTGGGGAAGAGGCAGGCCTGGGCTGGGAATTGGGAGAAGGAGTCAGAATAGGGACAGGGAAGGGGCGGAGTTGGGGCAGGGACTTTGGGGAAGGGGTTGGAATGAGGTCAGGGCAGGGGTGAGTCAGGGCGGGGCCAGGGCAGACAGGGGTCAAGCTCCCACCGATGCCCGTAGAAGTCAGCGCCTATGCAGCCATACTTAGGCTGTCTCCCACCTTCCATTATAAAAGATGTGACCTTTTTTCAAAAGTGCTAACCTCCACTTTTTGCAACAGGCCTTTGAAAATTAAACATGGAGAAAGCCCCCTGCTCCAACCCCTCCCCCGAGGTCTCACCCACCCACTGCTCTCCACTCTTCCCCAGCCGCCACACAGTGGCTTGAGCCCCAGAGCACCCACGGAGTTGGCACCTGTGGTACAAAATATGGCTATTCCCAGTGCTGGGAGCTACCACACTGGGCAGAGGTGCTCCTAAATTATCCGGGAGCTGGCTAGGGGGGTAGGAGAGAATCAGTCTGGGCTCCCCTCAGCACCTGGGCCCAATAACCTTCTACTGGTGACAACCAGAGCCGTCCCTTGGGTATGAGAAATTGAGGCCACCGCTCCAGGCTCTGCAGTTTAGTAGGGGCCCCGCAGGTCGCTGGTGTGATTGGCCAGAGCCGGGCTTTGTCAGTCCTGGAAGTGACAGATTAGTCCTGGAAATGAAGGATTCATCACTTCCATCCTGGGCCCTACACCTCCTAGGGACGGCCCTGGTGACAGCTGATGTAGTTAGTTGTGTAAATCAAGGAGTAGATTACTGTGCTACAATAGTGAATGTTCAGGTTTCTGCTGCTGCTGAATGATGGGGGTGGCATAACATTTGCACATTTAGCTTTTTAGGGAGTCTAGGGAATTACATCTGTGTTAAAAGAAGATTATTTAGATTGCAAGCTAAGCACTCACAAGTTAGGAACAGCCAGGAGCGCCTGTGCCATTTTACTTCTGTCCTTTTGTGCATCCAGCCTGTGTACTGAATGAGGCAGAGGTATATGGGAAAAATAATAATAATAATAATTAATAATAAAGAGTGCATGAGCAGCAGAAGAGAAAAGCATGTGTAAAACGGGAGGGGGGAGAGGAATAGTCCTGGGAGGATGAACCTTTGCTGGGTTTTGTGGTGTTTATGTTTATCTGTTATAATACATGGAGTTAGTCTAAGAGAAAACAGACTCAGAAAGAGACCAACCCCAGGAAGGAAATAAAAGTGGTGTGAGGAAAGAAAAAGAAAAAGAAAGAACAAAAAACAAATTAAAATACTCTGAGAGGAAGAATTCCTCTTTATACCTTCCTTGAAAACTGTTGCTGCAGAGGAATCCCAGTACATGTTTTGTACCTTGAAGGATAAATATTCTCAAATATGTGTGTGACACCAAAGGAGGTGCTCCCTCACCTAATTCCAAACTGTCTCCACCCCCATCTTCCCTCCCCCGCCAAAAGAGGGATAAAATTGATAGACAGTACTTCATATGAAGAGCTAAAAATAGTCAGTGCTGCATGCTTGTCAAAAGGATGCTGAAGTTAGCTTCCGGTAATAAATCAATACTGAATTATGCTAGGTATTGATAAACTGAAACAGATTTTAAAATTCCATTCCAGACATTTGTATGCAGTGTGGTAGCCATGACAAGGATGGTGTTCCGAGGCAGATAGTTAATGTTGCGCACTTTCTGGAGGAAGCTGGTAGTGTCCTGGAGTAAGTTGGCCGTTTGTGTGGTGAGTGGTTTAAGGATGGTTTCTATGAGTCCCAATATTCCTTCACTAAGAGTTCTATGTCCAGATACGATGGGTCTGCCTGGGTTCACCCAAATACCCCAAGAGAACCTGCTTCAATATGGAAATTAAACCCTCTCTGATCACGCATCTCTGGTTGTCACACTGGACCCCACATGGGATATCATCAAACAATTACAACCAATACTCAATGGGGACCACACCCTGAAAGAAATATTTCCTGAATCCCCTCTTTTGGAATTCAAACAACCCTTCAGCCTGTCCAAGCTCACCATCAGAAGCAGGCTCCCTACAGACCAGGACACACAAACCCAAAGCAGCACCAGTCCCTGCCAGAACAACTGATGCAAAACCTGTGGACATGTCTCCATTGCTATGATGATCGATACTTCCCACAACACACCTGTCAAGATCCATGGGTCCTACACATGCCTATCACAATAAGAGGTGTACCTCATTCAGTGCACTAAATGCCCCAACAACTACTATGGGGTTGAAATGAGACAATCACTATGTTTTCAAATGAACTCATACAGGAAAATGGTAGAAGACAAAAACACCACATCACCTGTGGGTAAACAGTCTTCACAAAGTAATCCCTCCATATCTGACCTCTCAGTCCTCATTCTCAAAGGAAATTTACCCAACATCTTCAAAAGATGAGCCTGGGAGCTTAAATTCATAATTTTGCTAGATACTAAAAATCATGAACTGAATAGAGATACTGGATTTATGGCTTATTACAACAATCTATAACTCACTAACAATACCCCTCTACAAGCTTCCATTCTGCCCCGCTCTCTGTTCTTTTCCCTGCTGTGACTGGAGGGGTGAGGAGTTTTTTCATGACCCTGAGTGACGTAGTTATACCCACATAGGTCTGTAGTATAGATCTGCCCTGAATATGTTTCCCTGACCTAAAGAAGAGCTCTGTGTAAGCTCAAAAGTTTCTCTCTCACCAAAAGAAGTTGGTCCAGTTTCAGATATTGTAAAAAGTACTTAGATCATATCTCAAAAAAACAAGACACTGGACAATCAAATTGTGGGTTGCATGTACCACGCACAGGATCTTCTTCTAGAAGACCATCACTTCCTATGCATATAAAACACTGCAAGGATTACCGCTTCTTGAAATTTAGTCTGCCTGCATGTGTGTATATTTAAAGAGATCAGTAAATATCTATATCAGGACACTAAAGTTGTCCACCATGCCTTAGGTGACTGGTAATTACACACCCACGCACGCTGGGCTGGTCAAATTCTTTCAGGAAGCACACAGTAAAGCTGTATTGTGTCCATCACTGATACCCCTCTTTACAGAGTTATTTTAAATCATTTAAATAATATTTTAAATCATCAAAAGATTCTGTGATGGGGCAGCTGCCCCTCGCTGGCAGAAAAGGGGTTAAAAGCAGCCCTAGGGAGGCTGCGCCAATTAGAAAGGGTCTGAGACGAGTAGCCAATCCAACTTAGATTGGATTTGCAAGGCAACCTGGCAGGCTCATATAAGAAGGGCTCCAGGGCAGAGCAGAGGTCATTAGCTAACTGGAGAAGACTAGGCTCCTAGAAGGAGGAAGAAGCGCCAGCTCCTGGGACAAAGCAGTGCTGCAAGCAGGGACTGGGGAGCTAGAGAGAGCTCGTGGCTGGCTGCTAGGGCCTGAAGGCTGAGGCCCTGAGGTAAGGGCAGAAAAGGAGTCTGGCGCGACATGGAAAGTAGCCCCAGGACAAAGGACTGTAATTGCCACTGATGAAGTGGCTGGATGGAGATTGTAGGTCCCCTCTGAAGGGGAGAACACAGATTATGGCCCAGCTAGAGAGCAGTGTCCCTAAAGAGGATGCCGCAGTCCTGGGAGTGGTGCAGGTCCTGGAACGAAAGTGATGGCAACGAGGCACCACCAGAGGAGGGTGCCCCCGTGAGCAGACCTAATTCCCATGACAGCCAGCAGGAGATGCCAGAGTGGTGAGTCCAACCACGTCACAGATTCCTACTACAAAATTTGCATATTCAGAGATATAAGATGAAACTGTTAAAAGAGCATGAAACTGCCATTGTGGGATTGTGGCTTAACATTTGGTTTTCACTGTGGCTTTATCATTTAATTTCGATCCAAATAGACAAGCTTGACACTATTGGTGTTCCTACTTCACATAGGGAATAGAGCGCTTTAAAAAGTGAAGACATTTTCTACATCTGGACTTAGGTTATATGGTAAAATATCTAATTTTACAATTATAAAACAAGAACTGAATGGACCTTTGTTCAACTGTGCTGCTATTGACCCTCTTAATGCTGGAAGAACTCCGCTGGGCTGGCAATGCTGAACAGAGGATTCATTCAATAACTTAAAAATTCCCATGCTGTGTGACAGCTCTTTGTTTTCTTACTCAAGCAACTTGTTTTGCAAGGGAACCAGTGAGTAAAATTATAACAAGCAAGAAGAGAATTCATAACCTAGTATAACAACATTCATGTTATGGTCCAAACGACAGAGAGCTAGATGAGGACTCAGGAGACTTGGATTGTGTTCTCAGTACTGCTCCTGACCTGCTGTGACCTTGGGTGAGTCTCTTCACCACTGCTTGCCTTTTTCCACTCCAACCCAATGTCTGTCTTGTCTACTTGGCAAAACAGACATATACCACTGAAACCTACCTGGATAATAATTTAGGTTTTATTTTGAGCCATTTAGCCTCCAGCCAAGTTCTCAGTAATTCAATGTTAAGGATCAGTATGTAAAGTGGATAGAGTGGCTGCTTGATTTTTAGATTCAGGGTAAAATTTTCAAAAGGACCTGGGGTTCAAACCCTCAAAGGTCTTTAGGTCCCTCTCTCTCCCTTTAAGTGCCTGACTCTATCATTTAGGCACCACTGACATTTGAAAAACTGCCACTCGGTTGCTCCTAAGTCAGCTAGGTAACTAAATTTCTGGTGGTTGGCATTCACAAGCTGCCTAAGTCCTGCTACTACCCCACAGCTAAGGAGCAGCTCAGAGCCCAAGCTCAGGCTGAAGCTCCAGGGGCTCTGAGGAGGGATTCTCAAAGTAGATGGAAGAAAAAGTATCTCACCAGCAGGGCCCGGTACTCGGGTACTGTGTGTGTGCTCTGAGCTGATACCTGTCAAACCCCTCAGGAGGGCCTGATGCAGGCCATTGAAGAGGGCTGTCAGCTTAGCACCCACATAAAAGAGAGCCGAAACACAGGGTGAGTGTGAGTGAAAGAGAAACAGTTTCAGCAGCCATGGTATGGGGGGTACCTAAGCAGCCTTACTGACTGAAGTATCCCCAGGAGAAGGTTCAGGCAAAATCAAACCTTGGCTCTGAGTTATTAAATCTAAATAGGATATTTTCCCTGTCCTCCATCTCAATCACAGTGCTTCTTGTCAAAACACCATGAATGACATTTTCATTCAGAGATTCAAAATGCTAACTTAGTACCTTCCTTACCCTGAGCAATCATTTCAGGGAACTTCTGGAAATTGGCATGGCTATCTACCCCTCAACTCAGGTAAGCAGTCACAATCTCCTTCCCCCTACCCCTTCTCACAATTTAAAACATAATTTAAGCCAACAACAACAAATATGAACCCACCAGAAATGTGCCATGCTTCACTGTTCATTGAGGCAGCTTTTTGTCACTTTCTCGCATCTGCATATGGTCTACATAGATAGTAAGCAAATCAGAACACAGACAATATCTTTCTACACAGCTAAAATGCCTACCCCAATATTCATGTTATGTAAATAATCATCTTGCCAAACAAAGGGAGGAAGATGGAAGCACCAAGCCTGCTAGTGATGGGATTCTAAAGCAAAAGATTGGCAGTTGGACAAATTTTTGTCTTGGACATTCTCAACGTATGGCCTGTTCCATTCATACAGTGGTCTTTTCATTAATATACACTATTATTGATCCAAACTTTTAGAAACTCAATTTTATCTTTAGGCTTGTCCTACTAAAAGCAGTTTAAATTAGCCAGGCAGAAAGCCTCCCTAGAGAGGCATGATAGCATAACTTATTTTCTGCCCCAGCTGAGGCTAATTTGGTTGGCACAGAGGAACCCTGCAATCTGGGCTTTAAGCCCACCTGCCAGCAGGATTTCATGCCAAGTTGCCATCTCTAGAGGATGAGGATGGATTGGTGCCACTGATGCCAATTGTCAGGTCTCTCTAGATGACAGCGATGCTGATAAAATTACAGTAGGGTGGTTTGCTGAGGAGCAGTCTGAATCGATTTCCTACAGGGGTTGAAGGAGGTGGGAAATGCTGGGCTCAGGTGGTTCCATTGATGAGGTCACAACCTTTGGATACTTATGACCCCAATTTAAACATTTGTATTTATGGTTGTGAGTTCTGCACAACCCTAAAAGAAATTACATTATCAGGCCTGACATGGTAATAACCTAATCAAGTCAGATTTATGCCACAGGCAGGATACATTTATTAGAGCTTATTTGCCACCATCCCTTGGAAGAGCATGTGGGAGTTCATCAGGAACAAAGGTATCTTCAGTGACTAAAGCAGAAAACAGATTTGTTATTTTCAAAGGATTAATAAACATCTCTCTCTCTCTCACTCACACACACACTCACTTGAGAAATACTCTAGTTTAATCTGCTGACTACAATGCACAGCATAAAAAAAGAGCAGATAGTATAATGATGATTACACATGGCACAAGTATTCTTTGGAAGGTGTCTTTCTGCTTTCTTTCATAAGTTCCTGCTAAGTACAGTACTGGGCCCGACACCTGAAAATAGTATGCTTAAATTTGCTACAGTGAGCGGCACCATTGATTGAAATGGCCCTCCTGACAGTAGTAGTGTTCAGCATGTATGTTAGTGTTTGCAGGATTGAAGCCTTAGCATTACTCCACAGCATTAATGAATATTTCTTTCTCTGAATTTTCATGTAGAGTTTTGCTTTGGGTCCCAAAAGCCAACTTTAAAAGCTAGATTTATTGACATTATTAGTCCAGGGCTTGACTGTAGAATACTGCCAAACACACATCATATAGGTCTAATAGAAACCAAAGGCAAGGAAATTCAGGCAGATGGCTGCTAATTTGTTTATAACTCACTTTGTTTTGCTTTGGTATTGTGTCTCAATGCGTGCTGCAATACAATAGCTAGTTAGCCCTGAATTTCTTGGCATCTCTGTGTGCTCATATTGTGTTCCTTACCACAATGCTTTGCTTTGCTTTTCTGGGGTGGGGGTGCAGGAAAGGAAGAGAGATAGACTGGAGGCATTGGGGGGAAATAAGGTAACAAAATAAATAAACTGAATATTAGAAAATGTTAATTAAATAGAAAAATATAAACACAGAGCCAAAAATAAAGCAAGACTGGTTTAAACCAACTAAGGATCTGGTTCACAATCCCCTAACACTGGAATGGGCATTTGAAGGAAAAAAAACACTTCAATGAACAGCCTGTTTAGCCTGTGATTCAATCAGATCCAGAGTGAAGCTGATGAAGTAATTATGATTCACTCACTATATAATACTCCTCCTTTGACTTCATATAGGGTGGACTTGGTCAGATACAATATTACAAGAGCCCTTATGATCCTTCCATTGTCAATAATGTAAAGGTTCAGAGAATCATACAATATCAGGGCTGGAAGGAACCTCAGGAGGTCATCTAGTCCAACCCCCTGCTCAAAGCAGGACCAATCCCCAATTTTTGCCCCAGATCCCATAAATGGCCCCCTCAAGGATTGAGCTCACAACCCTGGGTTTAGCAGGCCAATGCTCAAACCACTGAGCTATCCCTCCCCCCAGTGGTAGCTTCTCACTGCTCAGAGAGGAGGTTGTGAACCCAAAAGGTTGCAATCTGATTTAATTAAGATTAGGCAATATAACAATTTCAAACTCAATTCTTACCAATATGCAGTTCTTATAAAATTAACCCAAAAGTGCAGTAACTGATTTTACAAGTTCGCTGATTTGCACTTGAATATCATTGGCAAAATCTAGGCCCATTTGCAGCAATAAAATGGTTTGAAAAGGAACTGCTGAATAGGGGGTCTGGGACCTAGATCCATGAAGGTTCTTAGGCATTGCAATACTGAGCATCACAGCACCCAACTTTTAGGCACCTAGAAAAATCACAGGACCAACACTGATAACAAAGCAGAGTTGGGCACCTGGACTCCCTATACAATGCATGGAGAAAGATAGGTACCTTAGAATGTGATACACAAAGCCATCAGACTAGGTGGGGAGCTGCCAACCTGCTCTCCAATGGGAGAGGCCAACCAGAGGGCCGTGTTCTAAGCTCTGCCCCGTCACAGAGATATAAGTCTGGGCTGCAGGTTTGTGGGCAATAAGCCGCACATAAGCTTAGCTCTGCTAGTCACTCATGAACCAGGGGAAATTAGGCATTTGGCCACCCAAGTTGCATTTGAAGGCAAGTACTTTGGTGTTACCATTTTAATGTTGCTTTTTAATGCAAAAGGGTCACCAAACTCCACTGAAGTTCTAGGTGCCTATGACATTGCAATTTTTAAAATTCACTTAAAGAATGGATCACAGAAAAGATTTAGAACTAATCATTTTAAAACAACATCCTATACTTCAATTGCTTATCATATTCAAGCTATTTTGGAAGGATATAAGTTATGCAATCCAAACTAAAACACATAACATGTTTTAATCAGACTCAAACCAAAATGGCAGATCATATTATGTAATTCCATGAAAAATTGGGTTTGAAATGTAAACAGCTATTGATCCTCAAGTCTAATGGCACCTATGGAATTTGCTCCCGAAACAAATGGGGATCAGGGGAGATCAAAAATCAATAGTGTGAAGTACTCAAATTCACTGTTGTTGCTTAGGAAATAGGCTACTAAGTGTTGCTTGAGATGTAGCCTCTATATGGCAATTATGTTCAGTCCCACACAGTAAACTGTAATAATCTAACCTGAAAGTGATGAAAGCATTGATCCCTGGGGGTTGGTCCTTGTCTGAGAGCAAAGGATGCAGTCTTCTGGTCAATGGAAGATTGAAGAAGGCATTTCTTGCCACTGTTGTAATCTGCCCAGCAAAAGGGAGGAGTCCAGTATCAGCCCATTGATGGTCTGATGTCCTCGAGGCCAGCATTGTTTGACTGTTGGCCCATGACAAGACAATAGGTAGGGGTGTGTGTGTATAGTCCTAATTATTTTGTTCCATTTCTAGTTATGGTACACAGTTTAAAAAAACCTGTGCTTCTCAAATTACAATGATTTTACCATCAGTTTAAATATTAATGTCTTAATGTTGTATTCAGAAAAACAGGGACACTCTGTAAACACTACATTTGAAACAGCAGCTAAAAATCAATTAAAGACCAGAAAATAATACACCAGTATGGTTGGAAAAGGGCAGTGCTAATTTGTGCCAGAGCTGAATTTACTGCATCAGTTATGAAAGTAAAAAAAATTGTTTGAGCCCCAGCACCTCTCTCATTACAAATTAAGCACTGGAAAAGGGCACTGTTACTTTAAAGCCTTGTGTCTATTTCCATTGTGTTCAAATAATGGCCTTGGAGAGGGGCAATGCAAATCTGAAAAGGAACAACAAAAAAGAGTATGAAACCAGGAGCATCCCTGAAAAGTAGAGATGTAGCTCTCTACTAGCTGTAGTAGCAGATATCAGGGCAGAGCACAGTTTGGCAGCTAGCTTCTGTCAAAGGGTTGCAGGGGAATGAAGAATCTAAAGCCCCCCCTTAACTTGTGAATTTAAAGTCACCTCAGCGCCTGCTCAAAAGGGAGCAGGAAAGAGGAGATGCATCCCATCTGATAAGAGAAGCCTCAATGGCCTCTGAAGCAAATCTACATCCCACAGTTTGAGTGCCAAAAGCCCCAGCTCCCCGCTCCCCACTACCCACCTTTCCCCTGGCACTTTCTAAACATCAGTTCTCCATTTAGATACAAAAACCAACAGCACACTGAAAGCCTAGGGGCAGCAGAAAATGAATTAAATGTATAGTAAAAGAAACAAGGAGCACTGCAATGTTTGGATTATTTATTTTCTTATTTAATTCATTAGAAACCTCAATTTTTTTTAACTGACTTTAATCTGCCACAGACTTTCTGAGGGAGTGCTGCAAACACAGGGGACTGCGCCACTATACTTAGGTACATCTTAATGCAGAGCATGGGGCCTGGCTCCTGAGGTGCTTTGGAGAGGTGGTTTGAATCTTGTGGACTTCAGGGAAACCATCTTGGGAAGTAGGTGGGCTGGTGGCTTTGTGGTTGTAAGGGGGCTTGAAGGACAGCAGACTAGAGGGGAAGGGCATAGGTGGGACCAAAGAAGGTCCAGTTCACTTTAGGAAAAGAGTAGCTTTCGTTTGCTGAGCCATGCCCCCCATTAGACTGCAAGAGCTTCAGAGCAGGGAATGAGTCAATCTATATTTTCTATAAGGTGCTGAAGTCCATTGTGATATGCATTAAAAAAAAAAGTAGTAAACAACAATAAAAATGATGATAGAATGATAACCTTGCAAGAGAACAGAAGGCAGCTCTGCCATTCAAGTATTGGAAAATTTGAGTGGGTGACATGCTAGTGTAACCCTTCTGCCCGTCAGAGTTGGCAGCAACAAGGGCCGGGTTCAATATCTAGGGGATCCATTCCAATAGCACAATGCAAACCGGCTCGAGCCCCCACCCAGTGACCTGGGACAAATATATACCACCCCCGCTGGGCGCCTCCAAGAGGCAATACTTCCCCTCTCGCAAGCACATAGTCTGAGGTAGCAAAAAGCCTTTTAATAACAGAGAGAAATAATGTGGCATTATGTTGGGAAAACACCACCAACAGGATTCATAACACAACCCATGAGCAAAAAAAACCCACCCCAAGCAAATTGGGGCATGCCCCTTTCCCTTTGGTTCTTGAGTCCAGCAACCCCAAATCACCCAATGACCCAAAAGTCCAGTGACCCAAAAGTCTCTGCCCCTGGTCAGGGCAGCCCCAGAGTTTGAAAGTTTATCTGCAGAGCTTTACCTCCAACCTGGGTGGAGATGGGACGGGGGTAAGAGGCACCTTACATGATCTGAAGCTGACCGCCCCACAGCTCCATAGGCCTTTGCTCCGCCAGCCACCCCACAAACTCCTTCGCTCAGCCCCGCTCCGCGGCCCACAAGTAGCTCCCACCATCCCACGAACTGCTCCACCAGCCTGTCCACAAGTCACTCCAGCTGTCCCACAAACTGCTCCACACTATATCTTCAGGCTCCCCCACTACTTAACACAACTGCTCAGTGATTTTAGCTCTTAGTCAGTTCAGCTCTTTGGTGAATTCAGCTTGTAGTAGGGGAGCCTCAGTGCTGGTACACTGTTAGCCCAAAGGGAGCTCAGCGCCTGTAACTAGACTTCTAATGAAATCAAAATTAGCTCTGATATTCTACAGTGGAGAGAGGAGGAAGTGCAATTAGCATACAAAGCCCTCACCAAGAGGCCCATGCCACCAAATATTAATACTTGTCCCCAGCCTCTCTCAATTCACAGAGTTTTGGAACCCATGACCCTTGCCTAGCGAGTGCCACTTAGTTGATGGTGATTCCCTCCATCATAACAAAAGGCCAAGTACAGTTCCAAGCACAGTTCCCATAATCAGGGTAATAACAATTTATTCTTTCTGCCCCAATAACAGAGACACTGGGGATCCCACAGCAGCCAAAGTGACCATTTGGGCAGCTATGGCTTCATTCTAGGCGGGGTAGGTGTGCCTATGCAAATGAGATTGGCCCCTGAAGTTCTTTTCCACAACTTGCCACACCTCACCACCAGATGTCAGGGTGGAGCTCATCCTGACACTGCTTACATCAGCAACAAATCTGCATTTGCAATGGGGTAGATGAAAGCCCTAGATCACTGCTGGAAGTGCTGCTTCTCTCTCCTATTCATTCCTTTGCACTTACAGTGCTCGGCTCCAGGGCAGTGCAAGAATTCCAAGGGACTTTACAGTATGAAGAAGTTCACTAATCCCTGTCCAGGAGCTGGTGGATGAGAACTCCACTATGAGTGGCTTTGTCGTTGATAGGGACAGGGAAGCAACTGCAACAGAGGAAGGAGGGAACAAATTACTCCTTTCCTTAGTGTCCGTGGGACCTTAGCATTTGAGTAGGACTCTGTCAGTTTTTCTCCCTCGGCTGGTGTAGTGTGATCCCTTCCTCATCTGGGTCACACCCAGCCAGTGGGTACCTGCTTGCAGCCTACCTTATGATCACGCCCACCAGCTAAGAAGCACTGTACCATCCAGTAGGTCTTTTCTATCTCTAATTTTTGCAACTCTTTTACAATGTAATATTTAAAGCTTCTAAGGCTATGCAGTGATAATTTCCCTAGAATTATAAACTTGTAAATTAGTTCAGCCACAGACATAACTGATCCCCTCTATATTTGTACATTTTGACTGTTTTTCAATATGAAAATCATGTAGCTATTTCAGTTTATGATTTTAGCTGAACATATTGGCTCCACCATCTTCAAAATTCCAAATTCTGGAGTGTAACCAAGATGATCTTTCTGCTCTGGAATTCAAAGCATGGCTAAATTAAATTTCCTTTACATATGAATTAGGATCAAGAGCAAATAGACACTAGCACAAGCCACAGTGAGCATAAAAATCTTCCCTGTTGGAACATCCACTGGGCTTGTAATAAAAAGAAGTTTATGGTTAATCTTCAGTATTTCACTATCTGACCAATCATTGCATATCCTCAACTCTTCAGGAGAAATCATCCATATTAAACTGAAGGTTGCTCATTTTTGGAAATTATTGCCCATTACAAGTAAACTATTTTTAAAAAAATCAGTATTTACTAAACAGGTATAACTATATAAGCAAAAGTTAACACCTTGCCCCAGAATTTATTTAGGCATTCAAAGAATAGTCTTTAAAAAAAAACAAACAGACACAGATCTGAATTTTCTATAAAATATGCTTAAGCCAGGCTATTGTTCAGCATAGTAACTGAAGGCATACTCCCCTCTAGTGGTTTGAACTGGTCCTTTAAATATATTGGTAGAAAAAGATTTTTGCCCCCCCAAAGATTAGAATGTGTTTTCTACCATAATACCCACAGTGAAAGATTAAACCATAGTTGCAGGAATGCATCCATACCACATGAGAAGAATTAGCAAACACGAAAATGATGAAAATATATATATATAATGCTAGAGAGACCAAATAATTCAAAGGCAATTTAGAAAATAAAAATCAGAAGTGATGAAGTTTGGTAAATAAAATACTGAGACCTTCATTTACAGCAATGCCTTTCAAACTGTGATTGACTGAGCACTTCCTGCTCACATAGTGCTCATTCTTATTTTCAGTTGCTAAAATATTTTAAAAAACTAAAAGTACTTCACTAATATCAGAGTTTGAAGTAAGCAATTATAGCAGTTGTCACAGGAATGTTATTCAATGACTAATGGAAGGGGAAGTGATCTATGAAGGGCGAGTGTGGGACATAGGTGCTGGAACTAGGGATGCTGTGGGTGCTGCAATATTCAGGTTATTCCCAATCCCTGGCTTGAAGCGACTTCCATCATACACAGGATTTACAGTTTGGTTCAATGGCTCTCAGCACCCCCACTATACAAATTGGTCCAGCACTCCTGGTGTGGGATGATTCATGAGACACACTCTCCTTTAAAATATGATTTACTCTGTCAGAATTTTGGTAACACCTTGTGACAGATATGGCAATTTCCTGGAATATCCTTGAAAAAAACTTATTGAATTGGGTTTAAGTATCTTGGGAGCCAACCCTATTAAATGCAAAGGGTATATATTGTTGTGAACATAGATGGTATGGAACCTTTCTACGGGGGAGACGGGATGTGAACCCAGGCAAGCAGTATCCTCTCAGGACCACGGCAATGAGGAGTATCAGCTGCATCAAAGATTGAAGTACCGCTCTCTCAAACAGGGCCGGCTCTAGGTTTTTTGCTATCTCGAGCTCAGGTGGGGCTGGGGCTCGCAGGCGGCGCTGGAAGCGGAGGGAGTGATGTCATCTCCTCCCAGCCCTTGCAGGGGCTTTGCCCCCTTCCCTGCCTGGCTGCACAGATGGGGGGTGGCACAAGGCAGTGCAGCGGCCAGTGTGCAGATGTGGAGGCACAGCCCCTGCTCCCCGGCAGGACTCACCCTCTTCTCCCCAGGTAGCGGCTGGGCCCTGGCAGCTCAGCATCCCGGGGCTGGGACTTCCCCTTCCCGCTGTGGCCAGGGCCTCGTGGCACCCTCGCCCCGTCTAAGTGGCGTAGATCCGAGAGTGCAACTGTCTGGAGAAAAAAAAAAAAAGGCTGGCTGGAATGATGCCACCCCCGGAAATGTGCCGCCCCAAGCACGTGCTTGCTTTGCTGGGGCCTAGAGCCGGCCCTGCTCCCAAATTTGGCCTCTGAGCTAGCAGCTAAGTCCAGCGCATAGTGCTTTACAAATATAAAAGTGTATTGCGCCGCCTAGCAGCCTCGTAAATTTCAGATATTGGAACATTTTGGAAACTGGCTGAGGATGTTGCCTGGGCTTTGGTGGAGTGAGCCTTAATAGACAAGTGGGAGAAGTACACTCGCCAGCTGGTAGCACAGTCAGATACAATGCATTGTCCATTTTGATAGTCTTTCTGATGAAATAGCCTGGGTCTTGGAGAGGCCAGCTATCCACCCAAATAAGTATGGGAACAGCATGAAAGATCTGGCCCTGTAGATGTAATATCAAAGAGCTCTGGAGATGCAGAGTGCTTAGCTTCTTCTCCCTTTGTGAAGAATATGATTCGGGGAAGAACCCGGGTAAATGTAATTGATTAACTTAAGTAGAAGTTGGAAACTGCTTTGGGAATGAATTTTGCATGAGGTCTTGTCCTTACGAAACTTCTGGACTTGAACATGAGTGCCTGCTGACTCTCCTGGCTGAGGCAATGACCACCAAAAACACCATTCTGAGGGTGAGATGGTGGATGGAGTGCTCCAAGAGAGGCTCTAAAGGGCACTCCATCACAGCTTCAGAAGGATGATATTGAGGTCCCATGCTGGAGCAGTTTCTCTGATAGGTAGATAAGTGTGCGTTAGGCCTTTAAGAAACTTGAAAACTGGTGGATGAGAGCAGTGGCTCTGGAACACTTTTTCTAGCAGGGGTCCTGAAAGCCAGCTAACGAAACTATAAACCACGTGTGTTGAAAACAATGTGAACAAGCGGGTTTCAGAGTAGCAGCCGTGTTAGTCTGTATTCGCAAAAAGAAAAGGAGGACTGGTGGCACCTTAGAGACTAACCCATTTATTTGAGCATAAGCTTTCGTGAGCTCATCCGATGAAGTGAGCTGTAGCTCACGAAAGCTCATGCTCAAATAAATGGGTTAGTCTCTAAGGTGCCACCAGTCCTCCTTTTCTTTTAATGTGAAAAAGCACAATTCCTGCTCACACCACACGGGGGCAGCACAGCTCCTCGATTCTGAAGAATCATGAACTAATGCTAGCTTCCTTCTGACAGCACCTGCAAACTTTTCACAGTGCAACCTGGAGGTGCTGCAGCACTTGCTGCTCCCCTAGTTTCCATGCCTATGGATGAGAGAAGATTGAGAGCAACTGCACTGGTGGATGGTGTGCTCGTATTGCTGCTAAGTGGACTTTGAGCAACAGGAAAGGCCAGAGCCGTTTAACTGCAGCAAGAATTGGGGATCTTTTGTACCTGCACCAGATCTAGGCGGTGTTAAGCAGCCCTTATCAAGAATCTTTTCAACTTGGTGGAGTAAGTTGTTGGGTTGTTTTGTTTTTTTTCTTTTGCCCCCCGCCCCCCCGAAGGTTTTCTTGCTTTGTAATAGGATTTCTTGACCAGAGCAGTCCTTCTCCATGGTGCTTCAGCAGCCAACATCCAACATCAATTGTAGGGACTGTAGGGCTGGGTGGAAAACCTGGCCCTGATCCAGAAAAAATAAGTCTGGCTGGCCTGGAAGCTAGATCAGTGACTATGTGGACATCTGCAAAAGGTCTGTCAGCCAAAACTGTATTGGCCAGTAGGGAACTGTGAGGATGAGTGTGGCCTGGTTTTGGCAGTCACCCTGGGGATTAGTAGCACTGGTCGGAAGGCATATAGGAGGCCTTAATTCCACTGTAGGCATCTGGCAATGATCCAAGTCTCATGCCACCTCCAGAACTGAAATTTGTACTGGTTCTTGGTGGGAAATAGGCCTATCCCTGGCATCCCCCACAGACTTGGTGATGGACTTCAGCAGTGACCATTCATGATTCCTGAGAAGACAGTCTGTCACAGGTCATTGCAGTCTTCTGGGGGGTGCAGCTATTGGGGTTATGACACCTGGCACCATTTCCACAGCTTGACTGCTTCTCTGCAGCAGGGGGAAGAGCATGCTTGTTTATGTAGGAAGTGGTGCATGGTTCCATGTTCTCCGAAGGAATTTTTGCAGGCAAATTTGGAGAAACCTTCTCAGGGATGAAGACAAAGGTTTAACTCTTGATTTTTCACCCTAGTTGTTCATTAACAATACTAACTGCTGTCTTGAAAAGGTGAGGCTTGCTTCAGTATCTGTAGTGGGATCCTCACTGACACATACTCAAAGAAACTGTTTTGGCAGATCAAGAAGATCTGTATTTCTGAACTGTTAGGTCTAAGTTGGGCAACCAAGTTTCAATACACCTTGTTTGCTCATTTTTTAGAGTATGTGTGTGTGGAGAAATGGAGAAGTCTGGCAGACTTCACAACTGACTTAATAACTCACATTGGTTTTTATTCTTGCTGCTCACATCTGCTGGAGAGAATATATTGACAATCAAGTGAAGAGCCGATGTAAGGATTTGGTTTAGTATAAAAACAGTTACCTACCTTTCTGTAACTCTTGCTCTTTGAGATGTGATACACATGTCCATTCCACTGTAGGGGTGTGTGCACCTCATGCACAGTTGTTGGAGAACTTTTTCCTTCAGCGGTACCTGAACAGTGATTGTAGGACAACCCACCCAAAATTGGCATTGTCCATGGACTGACAGGAAATGGTATAATGAGATGCAAAAATGTAGACTGATGACCAAGTAACTACTTTACAAATATCTGTGATCAGCATTTGTGCCAAGAAAGCCACCGAATTTGTCTGTGCTTTAGTGGCATGCATCAATACTCTATCTGGCGGGGCTATATTACCCAACTGGTAGCATAAATGAATGCACAAAGAGATCCAGGATGAGATTCTCTGAGTGGAAACTATTTGGCCCCTAGCCCTATTTGCAGCTGCATGGAAGATCTAAAGGACTTAGTATACTCCAGGTAGAAAGCTACAGCTCACCTCATATCCAGTGAATTAAATGTCTCTTGCACCTAGGGTTTTGAGGAGAGCATCAGAAAAGAGAGTGCCTGGTTAACATGCAAATTAGAAACTACCTTCATGAGGCTGGACATAAACTTTTTCCTTATGGAAAACTGTATAGGGAGGCTCAAATTAGGGCTCACAGCTTGCCCATGCTTCTAGCTGAGGTAATAGCAACTAAAAATGCTACCTTCATAAAGAGGTGGAGCAAAAAAAAACCAAGTTGCAAGGGGTTCAAATGGCTGTCCCATTAACTTTGGTAGGACCAAATTCAGATCTCAAGGAGGGATAGGACTTGCACACGTGGGTACAATCTGATCAAGCCCTTTAGGAATCTGGTAACAATGGGGCTGGAGAAAAGGGATCTACTATCCACCAAGGTATGGAAGGCTGAGATAGCTGCCACATGTACTCTTACAGAGCTAATCTCTGATGTTTTAGGTATAGAAGTTAGTCCGGGGGGGATTGCTCTAGGGATACACCCATATGCCAGGACCAGTGGAGAAGCACATCCATTTGGCCAGGAAAGTGCTCCAAGTTGAAAGTTTTCTACTATTCAGAAGCATATCCTGGACATCCTTAGAACAGGATCTCTCAATTGGGTGGGGGAGGCAGAACCCAGGAATGGTGGTACCAGATCGTTGGAGGCTTGCCCTTTGATTACATCAAGCATGGGATGTTACGGTACCATGAGTTTCTGACACAGAGGTAAGCACTGCAGGCATCAGTACCAATTGCAGACCTTCTTTCACCACTATGGATAGTAGCACGAAGAGGCTAAGCAGGTCCCTCTAAGCAGGGTGGTTCGGGGTAGAATTGACTGATGACTCTGCTGCAGAGATCTTTCAGGGAATGCCTTTGATGATCTTGGACTTAGGCTCAGGTTTTGGCAATCCCTTCTTCTTAGCTGAAGAGTGCTCCTGCAAGAGACTCTCCCCGAAATGTCTGTCTCTGCTTCTACTCTGTTTTGGCACAGACACCCCTGAACATGGAACTGAGTCTGAGGAGGGCCGAAGCCTTTTCTTTCATACAGGTAAACAGGACCAAGAAACTGCAGACATTTCTGGTGTGCTCTGTACCATGGGGGTTGAAGTGCTGCCTGCATGAGCAAATATTTGAGCCTAGCCACTCTCTTTCTTTGAGCAGGGTTTAATTCCCTTACAAATATGACATTTGTCACTTATTCAGGATTCTCCCAAACATTTCAAAAAGGATGGATGTGGGTCACTGACCGCATAGGTTTAGCGCAAGTGCGGCAGGACTTAAAAGCTGGTGAGTGTGGTATGGTTCCAGTACTGATCCCGGTATCCAAAGATGAAAACTAGTCCAAAAAGACCTAAAACTAAAATCTATTGCTAAAGCTAACTTAAACTTAACTAACTACTTCCTAACAATAAAAGGGTTTAGAGACAAAGGCTTGAGAGAAGCTTATGACAAGTCTGAAATTGCTCCAACAACTGTCATTGGAAGTAAGAAGGAAATGAGGAGAGGCAGGGGCATCTTGGCCCTCTTATACCAGCATACTGTGGTGTGTGACAAAGTGCTCGAGTCGATAGGTATCACTGAGGGAAAAAGTTCTCTGACAACTGTGCACTAGGTGCGTCTGCATCTTCAGTGAAATGGACACATGCAGGCACCCAAAGAAACAGCAGGATTCCCATGGATAAGCCATCTCCTAAGAGGAGAACAAGCCACTCCCCACCCTCTCAATGAGCTCAGACATGAGCACTTGGCACAGATCATGTTTGCTTCCCAGCTTGAACCTGAAGTAGTTCCTGTAAGACACAGACAATGAGTTGTAGAAGCAAGCAACTCAAAGATGAAGAGTTCTGAAGCAATCCTGATGGTTGAAAGAAGGTATTATGGAGACACCTGGAGACACCAAATGGACTCTGATCCTTTGTATCAGGTGAGTCTTGGAAGACCTAGAATAAGGCAAGGATCCAGGGAGGATAAAAAAATAGCAGGAATAAAAGTCTCCTTTTTAAGGTCTTTGCTGTATCAAGATGGGTACCCAAGGTTAGTGGACACTGACAATTTTGGCCTTAATGTCTCTGTGCCTCAGTTCCTCAACTGTAAAATGGGGATATCACTACCACCCCCCCCCCACCTCACAGGGAAGATAAATTCATTAATGTTTGTAAAACACTCAGATGGGGAATACACTATAGGAATACTCATGAGTAAGACTGCAAGTTTGTCACAGAAGTCACTGATTCCGTGACTTTCTGGGACCTCCATGACTTCTGCAGCAGCAGTTGTGGCTGGCCCAGGGACTGCCTGAGCTGCTCAGGCAGCCCCTGGGACAGCCACACTGGCCTCTGCGGGGAAGTCTCTGGCCACTGTGCCCCCCTCCCCCAAGCAGCAGCAGAAGTTTAGGTGAGGGGTGGGGGGCAGTGGGTTGGGGCACAGGAGAGGATGAGGGCCCTGGGCAGCACTTAGTTTGGAGCGGGCTCCCCAGAAGTGGTGACATCCCTCAGCTCCTAGGCAGAGGCGTAGCCAGAGGACTCTGAATGCTGCCTCCACCTGCAGGCACCACCCCCACAGCTCCCATTGGCCTCAGTTCCAGACCAATGGGAGCTGCAGAGACAGCTCTTGGGGCTGAGGCAGTGCACAGAGCTGCCTGGCCATCCCTCTCCCTAGGAGCAGAGGGAGGGGGATGTCGCTGCTTCCAGGGAGGTGCAGAGTGGGGGTCCCAGGACTTGCACCACCGCCCACCCCCAGGATCCATGGCATGTCCCAGGCCTCACCCATACCCCAAGATTTAGTCAGGAGGTAGATAGTACAAGACAGGTCACAGGCCGTGAAATTTGTTTACTGCCCATGAGCTGTCTATGACTTTTACTAAAAATACCCATGACTAAAACATAGCCTTACTCATGAGAAAACTAATAATTCCGCATTCAGTGCAGAATTTGGATGGTGTGCATTACATAACTCCTAGGGCCAAACACTGAATGATGAGGATAAAAGGGAATACTGAATGGTTACCCTTTCAGTGAGCACTGTCCACCCTAGTAAATGAAGCTGGGGTACATGGGAAAAATAGCCTTTTTAATTACATGGCCACATACTCTCACAATGCATACACACAAGGGGGCTGACTTAAGGTTGCACGAACAACTTTAAAATCTGGTATTTCCTAAATTGAGAGTGCTTGAGTTTGCAATCTTAACACATTTTGGCAAATGTTCAGCTTTGTGGTGCAGTAAAGTGCCAACTAGTGAGGTGGTATTGTAAATTCTTTTAAATGCTACAAAACATTGTAGATGGTTTCTTCCGTATCCTTGAATATTTAATATGTACAATGTTCTGAAAGTATTCTATTTGAAATTCACAGGTTATCAGCATATCTATTAATTTTATGACATTACAAACTTTCGCTGTATGTTAAACCTCTGTTATGAATGCAAAAATAACAATTCATTATTAAAACAGCAAAGTTAAAATTAATAATTTTAATGCATACTGCATCTTTAATTATGGAAGTACTGGATGTTCTTGCAGATCCATAGTTAAGATTGAGTTGAATTCTGCACTTAAAGCAGGGATTCAATCTCTTTGTTATGTATGAAGAATGCAGTGAATCTTCCTTTTGTACTCAGAATAAATGCAATTTTGAGGAACTCTCTGAAATTTACAAGTAAATCAATTAGCTTGAGTTAAAATTGATGCTTTAAGAAATTGAGCACCCTGTCTCAGACCCATTTTTGTCCTGAATGATTTTAATAACCAAATAACACAAACTTTTCAAACTTTTCCATAAAGTTACAATTTACTGACATCTAGTAGATTGGCCACTCCTGAAGAACTTTGTTAATTAACATTCTTTTTTGCCATTATTCTTCATAATGGTAAATTTCTCTCTTATCAGAAATTGACAAATGTTTTTTCTCAGAGAACTTCACAAAGAACTGCATTCTTTCAAAATGGTTGCCATCTTCTATGGTTCCCAATGGGAACGAGACTAAAGGCTCCCTTAGCAAAAATAGCTACCTCCTTCCCTTGGCAACAATGAGAGCGAAGCCCAGGTGTTTTAGGGAGAATGATAGCCCCTAGCTGTTTAGAGACCTTAGAACATCCAGCTCCAGTAGTATCTTCTGTATGGCTTTCAGAATTTTCAGCAGTGATGTCTTTGATCAGTGAATAGGTACATCAGAAAATTTGTTACTTGATGACTTAATATCTATGACCACCAACCTACGTTCTCTTCCTAGGAATAGGATCCAAAGATGGCTAAACTCTTTGTCTAACAACCTTTTGCTTCATTATATCTCTTCCAATGGCCACCTCAAATGTTTGTAATGCTGTATAAATAACTTATCAAATTTGATCATCAGTGAAAATTCAACTTTAACTTTACTTTTACTGATAAACTTCTAATGACCACCCACAACAAAATTGCTATTAGTCAATTACATCATCACTTTTTCTGGGTGGTATGAGCTAGAAGTCTGGACACAGAAAGGAAGTGAACTGGTAACATTTTTAATTCTCTGTAAGTGGCAGAGTCCTGTGGCACCTTGTAGACTAACAGATGTATTGGAGCATAAGCTTTCATGGGTGAATACCCACTTCGTTGGATGCATGCATGCAGATCCAGACTAACATGGCTACCCCTCTGATTTTTAATTCTGTTTCTTAACTTGGGATGTAGCAAAATGCTTTCAGTTTATGATTTTTTCCATTACAATGAGGAATATGAAGTGTAGCCTATAGAAAGAACCTCTCTGATGAAGTTTGTAGGAGTTGGGTAAACATCTTTGTGATCTTAAGACTAATGCCTAGACCTTTACAAAGGCAAATTTCACTTCGGAGGTGAAAACAATCTCAAACTATAATAGCTTTGTAATTGGTCAATTCAGAGAAAAGAGAAATGAAGATTTCCTATCCATCTGCTTTCATCTTCTTGCCCCTGAATCCAGGACATGTCTAAAGGCTTTCCGAGAGTGAAACCTATAATCCATTATATCCAACATATCATCCAATATATAAAGTTTCCTCTTTGAACAAAAAGGATGACATACTTGGAATTGAAGACTACACAAGAGCTGATTGGATAGACTGGGATTTCACACATCAACAATTTGACTGAACACAGAGTAGAGGAGGGGCTACAGAGTACTTATTCAAATTCTTGTCGCCCGCAGATGCTGGTGTACACCTGATCAGAGATCTTGCTTCCACTATTAACTAGAGATTGTCTTGATAGAATGTGCTCGAGAGAAATAATATGGTTTTAGAGGAAAGTTTCAGGGTCTTTTTTGCTTCATTGAAATTGTTAGTGGAACAGTCTATTCCCAATAAATTTCCCTCTCTAAAAGGTTTATGATTGATTGGATCCTTACCCTTCAGATTCAGTAACTTGAAAATTGCCTGGGCTGAGTGAGCCCTCAAGACCTCTTGAGGATACACGTAAGTCTCCTATCTTGTTTACTTAGAGTCCCAAGGATAAAAGGGACACAGACCAAGGAGCCCCAAAGAGAATGCCCTCCTCCTTCCAGACATCTTAAATATACTCTTCTAAAATGGACATTTAGGTCAGACCCTGCATCACCAAATTCAATAGGAATTTTGTTCATGTCAGTTGGGCAGGATCACCCCCTTTAAGATTGCAGATCTTTTAACGCCTGATCCCTTTTCCTGCTTCTCTATCCTGGGAAGAAAGACAGGCCACAAAGTCACTAAATCTAAATTTTTACAAAGAGGGGGTGAAAAAATTAACCACTAAAAATTTCTTGCTCAGATAAACAATTTCCTGACTATGATGATACCAGAACTGAAGAGAACAAGATACACAAATCTACAGGAGGATCCATGTGGGCCAATTCTTGAAGAACTTTCATTTCAACTTTAATCTTTTCAGACATAGAAAAGTTTTATTTTATACAATTAGAGATAAGAATGAGAAATCTGACTGATATATAATCTGACATTAGTCTGAAATTTAGGGATGATAAATTCCATGTCACACAATTACCAAACCAGACCTAACTGTTCTGAGGTATTTTATATTACAATTTTATTTTCATTCTATAAAACAATCAAATTATTTAGGGAAAAAGCTTATTTTTCTAGATTTATTCTGTTCCAACAAAGCCAGCTGACAGACAGATTGTGGGTTAAAAATAGAAGAGCAGCTATTTTTTTTATTTGTTTCAAATGTGAAGTTACATTTCTTTTATTTTTATATATATATAAAAATATATATATATAGCCAAGATCTCAATCTTAACTTATTCACTTTGTGTCTAAGTATATTGGATTTTTGTATATACTCATTTTTGTCTGTTAAAATACTAACTGTCATCTTCAGGAAAAAGTTTGGGAAAAAATTCTGCTTGCATACCTTTTTTCTGTCATTTGTCTTCCACATTTTATTAGGGACATCTGTATAAACATCCAGGATCTTTGAATTTTCTTAAATTGCATCTGCTTATTATCCTTCTGGACTCAACCTCTATTTGTGACATCACAAATAATTACTGTTCAGATGATGATCATAATGTAAAAAACAACAAAAAAAAATCCACAAAGACAAATTGTAGGCAGGGATCACAGAACATGAACTAACTAAACAAAAGAGATGCTGACCTAAAAACATATGTCGTAAAAAAACCACCATGGAAAATAAAGACAAATATTATCTAAGCACCCTAAAAATATAATTAGAAGTATTCCATCAAGTCATTGGATTTTTAACCTTATTAAATTATTCCTCCTGACATACATTTTTAAAGTATGATTTTGCTACAATATTCTTAAATTTGATATAATCACTAAAATTAGTATACATTTAAGGGTAGAACATTTTAATAATGTTTAACTTATAAGGAAGGCAACACCATCAGAAAACAGCATCAGAAAACTACAAGAGCCCATATATCCTTTAGTTAAATTTAATTTGTCAGATAGAAGTTATCTATTTACAAGCAGTGTGCATTGTAACAATTTCTATTAATAAAGTCACTCAAATCTTCTAAAATATTAACTGGCTGCATAGCACATTTGACATTATTGCCTATACTGAAGAGGGAAAACAAAATGATTTACAATAAATTTTGGCTGATATGGATTCTGAAGGGTTCATGTGTTGAACTCTCCTTTTAAAACAAATCATCTAAATTTTTTTTCAGAGCCTAATTTAGTTGTATATTTCTCACCATTTCATTACAACAATCACAACACGGACATTTTAATAGAAAAAACAAAACATGTATCGCACACAGTATCAAAAAAAAACAAAACAAAAAAAAGGAGCACTAAATGGAATAAAGTGTTTCCTTTCCCCAGTTTTACATTCTGAACAGTGATTCCATGAAGATATTTTATTCAAAAATGTAATACACTGATTTTGTTCCACACTTGTGACAAGAAGGCCTGAGTTGGTGGGGAAAGGAACAGTCAAAAAAAGCCTGAGAGGGGGAAAAAGCTCATTTAATTAATTTACAATAATTTACAGCTCTTTTTTGTAAAAAGGCATTACAATTGATCACAAACAGGAGAAATCCTGGCTATTTTACAGTTCTCGGTACAGAATTTAAATATTCAAGCTTGTGATGAAAAGCGGCAAGGTGGTCGCAGTGTACAATGTAAACAAGTAGCTTTGGAAAGTGAACAAGGTCTTTGAGAGTTCTTTACTAAGAAAAATAAAACAAAATAAAACCCAAACGCCTCATTCCTTCCTGATACACGATCACAGGTCAGTGTGTAAGAGTTCATTTACAAACATAATTTAAACTGTATTCAGCCTAAAAGCACTTTGACATGAAGAGTTTTATAGTAAGATCCAGTCTGAATGGGGCAGTGTTGAGGTCCCTGTAAAAGTAAACATCTTCCATTTCTTAAAAAAAGTGCCACAACATTTGCAGCACAGTGCAGCATAAACTTTAAATACAAAAATATTTTTTTCTTCTGTTGGGATAATAGACCTTGCATCCTGGAAAGAAGTAACAATACTGCTACTGATAGAATATCCAGTCCATGTCTTTCAAGTCATGTAAGGCAATTACTGTGTTAGTTTACTGTATATGGCTAAAAGAAGGTCCAGAAAATGTTAGTCTTTGTTATGTTTTCCGGCTACTCCATGTATGTTCAGGTGTACTTTTGTGATCTGCTGAGTGTTCAAAGGGAGATCTGTGTCCTAAGGGAGACCTTGAGCCATAAGGAGACCTCTGATCTAGTGGTGACCTTGGACCACTACTGGAAGCTCTATGGTCCATCTGCCAGTCTGAGTGGTATCTATAGTCCCTGGAAGATTTATGATGGCTGTAGTCTGAACTGGATCGGTGATCTGAGTGTATCCGGTGGTCTGAATGGGAACGGTGGTCTGAATGAGACCGACTGTCTTTTAAATTTCCTTCCAGGCTTGACCTGTGATCTCTACTCCTGTGGTCATCCAGCTTTCTATGTTTACTATCACTGTAGTATCTGAAAGATAAGATAAATTGTTATTTTGGTAACAGTAATAAAACCAAAGGTTAAAATGGTGGCAATCTAGCAGAATTACTTTAAGAGCACATTCTTTTAAATTCTGCACTATACACAAAAATGAAGCTTTGGTGCTCAGAAACTTGGCTATTCTTGTGTTTGTCAAAGGGAGCATGGATAAAAAAAAAAACAGATGAGATATATACTTTGTCAAATTCAATTAGAAAAAATGAAAGTGTTATAAAATTAAGAGATTCCAAAGAGCCTGGTAACCATGTTTCGTTCCATGCTCTCATGCTCCATCATCACTGACGGCTTACTTGTCCAGTGTTACTGAAATACGTCTACCTCTTACGATATCAGAATATCAATTTTTTCATCCCATCCAACACAATTTCCTTCATTTTGATTACCTATTACTTCCTGTCTTATGTTGTCATCTTCTGCTTTTTTTTTTTTAGGGTCAGAATATTCACTTATCAGAACTTTCTATTCCTTGAACTGACCTCAAATCTTACCTTTATTGCTGTTTATGATAAGTTTATAGTAGAACATAATGTGCTAGGTATTTGTCCAAAAGAAAAGAAGACAAAGTCTTTGAAGAAAGGAGCTCACAATCTAAGACAGAGAGAGGTATGGGGAAGTAGTACAGAGGGAAAGGATTTGTATATGTAGATGCACAGGGGGATGGAGGTATCCAGTTTACTGGTTTGATCCTGAAATAACTAGTTTCAAAATGCTGCATCTTGGCAAAATAAGGTCTCACACACACACACACACACACACACACACACACAAAATAAGGTCACACACACACACACACACACACACACACACACACACACACACACACACACACACACACACACACACACACACACACACACACACACACACACACACACACACACACACACACACAGTCTTCAAGAGGGATTTAAATGCACAGAGGGTAGATGGTCCTGTAGATGAACTCAGGAGAGGCATTACATTATTGGGTAAGTGTGGAAGAAAGCACATTTTAATTATAGCACAGTATTCTAATCAACTGAATTTGAGTTTCACTAAGTTTCTGAAATCTTTGTATGTGAAAACATGTTGGATAAGTATTTACATACTAACAAACTGGCAACTTGTTTTTGGTATGAACCACCTACTTAACTGAAATACAATTAAAAAATCCCCAGAAACAATACCAACAACAACAAAACAAAACATCCCTCCCCCAGATTTCTATGGATTAACAACAAAACTCACCTGCTGTCCTGTTTGTAGTGATCCCAATCCCTGTGATCTTTTCCATTGCTGAAGGCAGAATAGGGCCTTTTCCTAGAGTCGCTTTTTTTGTAAGCATCTCCCTGATGTCTGTCTTTGTGATGATCGTGGTATTGTGACAAATGTCTGTCAGAGGAATAACTGTCCCTGCTACTGTCATCATGGTTTGTATTCTCTTTCAGTCTTTCCACATCTGCTTAATAAAATAGATAGCTATGATGAATATGCATTTCTGGTAATTTCATAAACTACAAAACTTCTAGTTGAAAAGTATGAAAGGATTATTGTACAGGACAACACTTCAACTTCTTAGATTTAACTGTGTGAGAGAAATACAATGATTTCTAACAGAAGCTGACAATGGGAGCAAAAATGTGTGAACTGAGAGAAGTGGGGGGTGAATAGGCAGAAACAAGAGTAGAAACGCAGGGTGGAATTTAGAGGTGTAGAGATAGAGATTATGTAGAATCTAGAATGAATTGATGAAAAGTTCAATTTGATTAATTAAAGCACAGGAACCCAAAAAAGTGTTTCAATGAGAGGTCAATGTGGGTAATGTTGCCTTTACCAGCGGAATGTTGAACAGTAGTAGGGGGAGCAGAGAAAGTTATAGTATTCAAGGTGAGAAATGTCCAAGGCATGGACAAAAGTTTTAGCTGTGCAACTAATGAAACAATGGCATTTTAGTGTAATTCAGAGGAAGTAGTACCATGGCTTCCTGATTGGATATATATATGAAAGAGGAAACACAAAAGTCAAATATTGCATTGTGGATGCAAGCTCATGAGAGTGGGAGGATAATGTCACTGTCAATGACAAAAGGCACATATTGCATCCTACACCATAGACTGCTGGTCCCTGCTTTAAATGAAGACCTTAGAATCCATGATAGTGATTACAACAGCAGCAAGAAAACAAAAAACAAAACAAAGAAAAAACCCACGCTGAAACTAGTCATCAAGTGTTTCTCTTTCTTAACATAATTAAACACAAAAGTGTATTTTCAAACATGTTCTACTAAAAAGGATTGCTAAATAGCAAATTATTGTTAAAAACACTAGCTGCAGTTGGATTGGTGCTTGACTTAGTTTCATCAACAAAAGTATGTATGCTGGGGCTCACTAAGTAAATCTATCCCTCTGTAGGGACAAGTTCACTTAGTGCTAGGAGGAGTTTTAGAAGGTTTCAGAGTTATTGAAGTTTACTTCATTTCAAATACCCTACTCAAAAACATTTCAACACACCACCACCACGCAGAACATCTTACCTGGATTTCTAATCACATGTGTGTTCACATTGCTGCTGATGTTCTGATCATTGTGTTGCTAAAAGAAATAAATACAACATTGCTAAACATGGCATTGCTAAATCTCAAAATTACAAATAGTAAGTGCTAAAACATTCCATCTGATCAAAAAGGTGATATTATAAAGACACAAAAATATATCCTCTAAATCAGACAATTTCATTTGTACAAGGTAAATTCAGAGTCCATTAACACTTTATCCTTAAGTTTTAATACTTTAAAAAAAATCTTTTCAGAACGTCTCTAAATATAAACAATATATTACCTGAGATTCCTGGCGTTTTTTGATTGCGTGTTTATATAGTTTGTGCAGCTTTCTGGCATCAAATTCTGTAAACTTTGACACAAAAATCCACAAATTTCTAGAGAAAGGAAAATTAAAAAAAAAAAGACAGGTTAGCCTTCCTGCATGCACTGGTTTTCCTTTATGCTACTTTGTATACAATGGGCCTGATTCACCATTGTGATATTTCAGTGCCACACTGGTGTAACTACATTGAAGTCAATGGAGTTGTACTGCAGTGGTGAATCAGCTCCCATCACATGAGAAGGTAGCATATCTAGCAATACAAGAAATAATTTTGCATAATTCTCGGAAGATATAAAGCACTAATGTACTTAAAGCTACACATGTATTATTAATTCCTCTCTTTTTCTTTACTGCTGTGTAATGTTTATAATAATTAGTTTATAATGCAGATATGACCATGAAGATGTAACTGACATCAGTGAAAACTCTGCTAATTAAGGGTAGGATGGACCTGCCTTTACAATAGGAGTTGAGTACTCAATTCTCTTAAGAGAAACAACATGGGTGAGGTAATATCTTTTGATGGATCAATTGTTAGTGTTGGACAAACTTTTGAGTATTGATCTCTTCTTCAAGGTCAAAAAGCCCCCTCTTTTTTGAAAATCCCCTCTAAAATGGAAACTCAATGATGTAACTTCCAAGATTTTTCCCCCCAGTGCAAGACTTTTGTGCTACATGCCTAATTTCCTGAAAATAGCAGAGGCAGATAGGATGCATCCATATGATTCCAAGGGTTGGTCATGTATCATCTATTGCCTTGAAACCAGATGAATTTTCACAAATGAGTAATCACAAAGATACTAGTGGAAATGAATCCTAATTCATTTTCTGGAAGTTTGTCCAGACTGGGAGAGGGAACAATTGGTGGGAGGTCTCATGTGGGGAACAAAGTCCTTGAAATTTCAGGCCCCTAGTGATTCGAGAGAGTGGGAAAGAGAAATTTCCTTGGTGCTATCCCCAATTTAACTTTAAAAGCCAGGATTGCAATATAGAATGTGGACGCTTGAAGTGCCACTTTGATTTTCACGGATGAAAGAGAAATTTGAAAGAGAGGGTGGAAGTGGCAAGGATAAGCCTGGAACTACTCGGAACTACCTAACACTATTTGGAAGGAAGTAATGAGGTGCAGCCCAAGTTCTTGGGTTGTGGAGAGGCCATTATATTTACTCACACTGTGGCTGTGCAAACTCTGGCTTCTTTTTCACCATACATAGGGCACTGAGAGACAAACTACACCAATATCCGATTGGACAAACAGCATGCTAAAGACCATTATTCCCTACAGTTTTCAGAGATTCCATGTATGACCAATTATACAAGTGTAGTTAAACACAGCTATTGTATATACTTAAATAAAGCTCTTAGGCCAAAGTAGTAATAATAAATCATTTGCCAGGAAAGAGCAAAGTTTAAGTGTACTGAAGAAGTAGTAAACTAAGCACTGAAGATGTGTTTTGAAACCCTATGAGAACATCAATGAATGCTTTGTGGTTTGTTTTCAGCAATACATCAGCAAACTTCACAAGTACAATGTCTTCTCCAGAACTGAGAGTTCGAAACTGACAGAAATCACTCTAGTTCAGTGGTTCCCAAACTTTAACAGCCTACGAACCCCTTTCACTAAATTGTGAAATCTCGTGAACCCCCTCCTAAAAAAAGAATATTTCCAGGGATTTAAGTTTAAATTTCCTCTGCACTCCGTGGGGCTCCCACTGCTGGACCCCATTGACTGCCCTGCAACTGGGTCCCACCTGCTGCCTCCAATGCCCGGGGTCCTCTGGCCGCCATTAGTGAAATTTTTCTGGTGAACCCCCTGTAACATTCTGCAAACCCCCAGGGGAACCACTGCTTTAGTTAATAGAAACAGTGATGGATTTTTCCCTTTCATTCATGAAAAATGTAGGATTACTTACTTCCTCCACTGCTTAATTTGTTCCGGATTTGTGTACTCTTTTAGACATTCAGTGATGTGATCCCCAATTTTGATCAGACACTGTCTAGTATGCTCCAGCTGTTCCCTTTCCGAAAGACCTTTTTCTGGTCTATCCAGCTGTTTCAGCGCTGCTTTGACAGGCCTCATTCTTTCTTTGCACTGTAAAGTGGAAAAAGGAATATAAGTCAGGAAGGAGTGGGGGAAAAAAGCTAAATTCTACAACATGACCCACCTTACTACTGTGATATTTACACAGGCAAAGACAGTGCTACTCTAAGCCAAATGAATCATCAAGCCTCTGGCTCACAGCTCCTAAAATCCTTTTACACTACAGGTTTCCTTTGGAAAAGTAATAATTTAACCCGCTGCGATATTAGCTCCTATATGAAAACATTAGATTGTATTTAAGATTTAAGAAAATACTAATTTACATGGTAAGATTTTCTTAGAAATAGGATATTAGAAACAGATACGATGACTCTAGGTATTATAATTCTAATGTCTTTTTTTTTTTCTGACCTTTCAGCACAAATACACAATACAAGACCTGTGTTACTTTCAAGAAACTTGTATACAAATTCAGTGTCAACCATAAATGACAGTATTCAATAAATTTAGAATAGATGAATCCTAAAACAATTGGAGCCTGGAGGCCAAGTGACATTCCACTGGGGAGAGGATCTGCATTCCTTTTCTTCTCTTGTTTGGGAGTGGTTCCCTACCCTTCAGAAAAATCTCTGCAGCTCTCTCTCAGGCAATCTTGCCAGTGGATTGATCCCTCTGAATGAAGCCAAGACTACCAAGGAGATGCTGGTATGGACAGACAGATGAAACTCAGTTCAAGTTTTCCTTGCACGGGGAAGAGTGGAAGAGGCTGGCTCCCCTTGTCTCATATCCAGCCCTCCCAAACACCCATTTCTTCATGAACCAGTGGAAAAAAGGGGCTATTAGGCTCTGCTTGTACCTATCTTGATTCTCTAAGTGAAAAGAGAGAAGGGGGTAGAAGAGGACAGACTGAACTGTAATATCTTATAGTGGAAGTGATGCTTTCAGTAGGTGAATAGGAGAAATTGTCAAAAGCAGGGCCTGATTGGACTTTGTAGATAAGCTCCTGCCTGGTTCACTGATATTAGAAGGTCTTCTGGAGAGACTGCAGCAAAAGTGCTATGATTTCCATCACAACTTTGTCTCTTTCATCAACCTGTTCAGTGTCTTGAGCACTAAAAGCACCTGGACTACTCTCTTATTGTTTTCTTATTATGATGACTATGGGGAAGAGTATATTTTTTAAAAAACTCACACGGCCAGAGCATTCAACAAATACTCTTTATTCAGCCATTTGTAAGCACTGAGAGAATAACAGGATAATAAGCAATAGCCAGCATAGATTTGTCAAGAACAACATTGTGCTGAACCACAATAAGTCCCTTCTTTGACAGGGTTACTGGCCTAGTGAATGGAGAGGAAGCTCATACATGATAAATCTTGTTTTTATAAGGTTTTTGACATAGTCCCATATGATATTCCCATAAGAAAACTAGGGCAATGTGGTCTACATGAAATTGCTATTAAATTCTGATTGAAAGACTGTACTCAAAGAGTAGTTATCAATGGTTCACTGTCCATCTGGGAGGATGTATCTAGTGGGGCCCCACAAAGATCAGTCCTGGGCTCGTATTACTAATATTTTCATTAATAATTTAGATAACAGAGTTGAGGGTATGCTTATAATATTTGTGGATGACATCAGCCTGGGAAGAATTACACGTACTTTGGAGGACAAGATTAGAATTCAAAACGACCTTGACAAATTGGAGAAATGGTCTGAAATCAACAAGATGAAATTCAATAAAGAGAAGCGTGAAGTACAGTAGATTTCGCTTATCAGCAACCTCTCTGTGGCCAGCAAAAAGTTGCCATTATCTGGCAGTTGCCAATAAGCAGAAGGCAGGTTTACAAGGCTGCAGCTGGAGAAGGAAGTGCTGGGACGTCGCTTCCCTAGCTACAGATCTTCTTGTAGCCAGGGCAGCCAGTGGGAAGAAGGGACTGAAGCCCAGATTCTGGGGCTTTCTATATGAAACGGGGGGTGCTGAGGGATCACAGAGCTGTACACCACCTTTCCCTACACTCTCCAGTGACTGGGGCTCACCATTTCCGAGTGATTTCTTCCCTGCATGCAGTCACCGACAAGGCAAAGCCAGGAGAGTCAGGGAGTGGTCTGACATCCAAGCTACAGCCCTCTCCACATTAGTGCCCTGCCCACAGCCTCCCCTCCGAGCCCACAGCCTTGACCTCATGCAGGTCCCCATGCACAAGTAGGTTTGTGGGGCTGCAGTCCCAAAAAGAAGCACTGAGACATGCTGAGCACTGGTCAAAGGCAGCTTTGTGGGGCTACAGCTGATGCCTCTCTTCCAAAAAATGTTGTCAACCTGTTAATAAGCTGCATGCTGATGCAAACATCTGAAGCCCCATAATATTAAAGGCAGTGAGAAGGGATTGGTTCCTGGCAACATGTTGCTATTAACTGGAAGTTGTTAATATCCAGGTTGCTATTAAGTGGAATCTCCTGGATTCAATGTACAAGGAAAAAAAAACAAACAAATGCATAAATACACAGTGGGAAATAACTGTCAAGGTGGTAGCACTGTTGAAAAGGATCTGGGGGATTATAATGGATCACAAATTGAGTATGAGCCAACTACGTGAAAAAAGCTAATATTCTGGTGTGTATTAATAGAAGGATCATATTTAAGACACAAGCGGTAATTACCCCACACCACTTAGTGTGGTGTCCAGAACACCTGTGCTAAGAAAGATGTGACCAAATTAAGGAGAGCAACAAAAATGACAGAAGGTTTAGAAAAACTTACCTGTCAGAAAAGGTTGAAAAAACTGGGCATGTTTAGTCTTGAGGAAAAAAAGACCCAAGGGGGGAGTTGATTTTCTTGTTACCTATCTCTCTTATGGTTCTCAACTTTGAGTTAAACCAATCTGGATTCCTTTAGATTCAGTGGGCCCAATTCAACAGGAATGTAAAATTGGTTAGTAAATTGGGTATGGATGTTAGTCAATCAAAGTCTGCACAGGTACAATATATACAGTGAGAGCAAAAAAAAAAAAAGATGTAAATCATCTCTGTATCTGACATGTTGTGCTACACCCAGACGGAAAATTCAATTGAGGGAGTCTAGGCAGTCTGAGAACTCCATGTTGCCTAAGGTAATCTGTCACAACCTTCCGCATTAACATTTTCTATTAAGGTAAGATGAGAAACCGAGTGACAGTCAGCATGATAGTCAGTGTTAAGAAATGCTCCTTGAGCATGAACCTGACTGCTGGTTTGAATGAACATGGCATATTGTGTCTCAGTATGCATGTTTTATGGCCAAACAATGGCCCCAGTATATGCATCCCTCTTGAACACAGACAGGCCCATCTTATAGATTGCAGGCCACAGCTCCCTCAGCATAGGCACAACCTCAATGATCAAGACAAGACGAAACAAAAGATGAAATATTACATTCGTACATTCCTCTCACAGACCAACAACAAGGATCCTCACACAGACCTACAACAATCCAAACTAATTCTAACCTATCTTGTCTGTGAAGCACACAGATCTCAGGATTTCACATTTTTAAATGTTATATGTTGTTGGGCATATGTATATCAAATGACCTGTGAAGAGATCAGAGCATTATTTAGGCACCATGATATCACTGGGTGATCATTGTCATAATGTTTTCATAGGACCTCACTAAAAAGGAGAGTGCATATTCAATATGTAACTCAGAAGTGCAAGCACACATCTGAAAAAGCTGCTATTGGGCTTGTGCATAAATTTTGTAATGTTTGTCTGCATGAAGACAGAACTGAACCTTTTATATATATCTCGCCCACACTTTTGGTGCGCTATTCTGAGACCTCACTGACAATGGATCAAGTGCCACAATGGCTAGGCACATTGGCATTAACTGAGCACATGGAAGCAATTTTAATTCAGAACGTCATACTTTCTGTGTTAAAAATCAGCATTAAGATAGCAATAAGGAACTTACTACACTGAATGTCTTCTGATCCAGTTCTTCAGATTCTTCAGATATAGGAACTGGGTCACTAATTGCAGTAATATGGACTGGAGTATCTGCTGATGTAGCTTTCTTGGTTTTGTCTTTGTTGTCAGATTTGACTTCATTTATCTATAAATAAAATATTAAAATAGATCTAAAAAGGGAATTGCAGTTTAGGTCTACAATTACACTATCTTACTACACATATTTACCATTCACATATATTTAATTTTTTCTTTCGTTTTTTTGCTTAGGGATGTGGAAAGAGACGGGGAAAAGGAGTGTGAAAGTTTCTTATCCCACTTGCACTTTCAGCCAGCGAAACTAGGTGGCAGTAACAATAACAGAGCACTACAGTGATCTGAAATGCCTTTCTACCTCAAAATCAACCTGTGCCTTTTTTTAAAAAAAATTGTATTTTATAATATACTGAAGTCTAATTACCTTCTCTTCCTTTGCTTCTTTTTCTTTCTGTGTGGACTCCTTTACTTTGCTTTCTCTCTTTTCTTTCATATCTTTTTCCTTTAATTCTTTCTTATCCTCTTTTTCTTTTTTCTCCCTTTTCAGTTCCCTCTTATTTTCCTTTTCTTTTATTTCTCTCTTTTCTTCTACCTCCTTCTTTATACCAATATCTGGTTCAGATTTTTCATCATTTTCTTTTTCTGCTTTTATTTTTTTATTTGGATGTTTCACTGAAGCGATCTCATCCTGCAATATTTAAGTATAGGCATCACATTGAAAACTCAATTCCTAGCTTTAAAAATTTTACAGTAGTCAGATTAAAAATAATACCATTCTTCCTCTAAGTGTGATTTAATATCTATAAAGTGCAGCTAAATCACACAGTGATAATGTAAAAACCAATTACAATTCTGAAGTTTAATAGGCATGTGCCAGAGAACGTTGAATTGGTCAATGCCAACTTTATGGGAACACAAGGGTATCACATTCTAAAAGTTTTATTGAGAAGGAAATAGAAAAGTCAGTTGGGCAGTCTCGTGGATCCTTTGCTTGGAATGGAGGTGAAGAAGCTCATCTGGGGAGTGGACTGAAGATTCATTATTTAGCTTTAGGATTCCATTGCTCCTCCCAGAAAATAATTTAGCAGGTTAAGCTTCTGAGGCTACGCAATAGCATGACTGTAGTCTAAAATATCAAGGCTGATTGGAGGAGGAGAAAAAACAAGCTTTACACATGGTCTAAGTGGTTGTTTATAATCAAAAGGGAATACATACAGGAATTCTTAACTAAAATTAAGTATTGATCGTTATAGTAAAGAAAACCAAGATGATTTACATCCGGTTCCGTTTTTGTTGTTGTATTTGTATGTATTCCTGATCTACACAAGAGAGTTGTACTGGTTTAACAAATTCTTTTTTTAAAACCAGTTTAGTTTAATTTATAGAAACCCTACGTGGATGCTCTTATTTCAGTTTAAAGGTGGCTTATTTTAGTTTAGTTTAAAACAATTCCTAATCTACTGAAGTTAAACGAAAATAAGCCTGACTCAAACCAAAATGACTTGCAACAGTTTATCCCATAAATGCACCAGTTTATCTCAATATTGGTTTAAAAATCACATCTTTAAACATGTGCAAAAAGGCCTTAGACCTTAAATACATTTTATCTTTTTTTATTGCTTTTTATGATACATTAAAAACAAATGGTAGCAAGGAAGCCTGGAGGTAGGGAAAGTATGTGTGAGAGAAGTTACTTAATCTTGCTGTGCCTTGCTTTTTCCAACCAATAAATGGAGAAAGCATTACTCAATATAATTTGAACATTTGACTGAAAATGATTCAAGTGCTAAAACTGGCTGTCTTTGAGGATTTGGTTCAGGCACCGACAAATAACTGTTAAAAAAAAGTTCCACCTGAAGAATCAGTACAGCTAGTAATGATGCCCTAGGCACAAAGCAGTACAGCTTTATCTATAGCTCCAATGCTGGATTAGTATTTCTAGCAAATTTGAAGTCATGGGTGGGAAACCTATGAAATCACAAAATGTCATTTTCCAGACTATAATCACACTATTATGTAAGAATTCAGAATCCCACACTTTATTATGTAAGAATTTAGAATACTGCCATAGCTGCAGTTTTCTTCATAATTAGGGCCCTACCAAATTCACGGTCAGTTTCATAGTCATAGGGTTTTAAAAATTGTAAATTTCATGATTTCAGCTATTTAAATTGGTATTTCACAGTGTTGTAATTGTAGGGGCCCTGACCCGAAAAGGAAAAGGGCGGGGGGCAGGGACTACAAAGTTATTGTAGGGAGGGCTGCGGTACTGCTACCTTTACTTCTGTGCTGCTGGTGGCAGCGCTGCCCTCAGAGCTGGGCAGCTGGAGAGCAGCGGCTTCTGGCCAGGAGCCCAGCTCTGAAGGCAGAGCTGCTACCAGCAGCAGCGCAGAAGTAAGGATGGCATGGTATGGCATTGCCACCCTTACTTCTCCACTACTGCCTGCAGAGCTGGGCCGTCAGTCAGCAGCTGCCGCTCTCTGACCACCCAGCTCTGAATACAGCAGCGCAGAAGTAAGAGTGGCTTGGTATGGTATTGCCGCCCTTCCTTCTGCACTGCTGCTGGCAGGGCGCTGCCTTCAGAACTGGACGCCCGGCCATCAGCTGCTGCTCTCTGGCCACCCAGCTCTGAAGGCAGCGCAGAAGTAATGGTGGCAATACTGCAACCCACCTGAAACTCACTTTTGGGTCAGGACCCCCAATTTGAGAAACGCTGGTCTCCCCTGTGAAATCTGTATAGTTTAGGGTAAAAGCATACAAAAGACCAGATTTCACAGGGGGAGACCAGATTTCATGGTCCATAATGCGTTTATCATGGACGTGAATTTGGTAGGACCCTATTTATTATTAAACTAAAAGGGATTAATCCTCCTCCATAATGTTTAACTAACATAAGATTAACAAGAGCTATCACAGAAAATATGAACAACTCAAAGGTTAAACATGCTTTGCTAGGAGAATGCCATTCTAACTATTTTGTGTAAAAGCAATATTTAAGTGAGATGGAACAAAATGAACTAACAGACAACATTTCAAAAATACCCACCTTGTTATCCTCCTCTTCCTCTTCATCAGATTTTTCTGAGAGCAGTGGAGAAGAATCACTTTTTATCTCCTCTTTAACTTTAGCGAGTTTTACCACTTTATTCTTCTTAGCTCTTGTCTTCCTCCTCTTTGAGTTTCCCTGAATACAAAAACATCATCTTAGTTCTGTCAACTGAAATGCCTCATTGCCATGAGCCATTCAGAAAGATTTATTTCTATATTAGATAGAAGTTGATTTTATTAAATGGTATTGAGATATACAAGTTACCTCGTTAGACCAGAAATAGGAAAGGGATCCAGCCTGACAATAAAGAGCACATACAAACTAAAGACAAAAACCCTACGTAATTTGATTTTATAAATCATTATTTGAGCTAGCCAGACACACTCTGATTAAATGGTCATCAGTGTGACGAACAACTGGCGAGAGCAAGGGTGAGGATCTGCTAACAAGCAGATTACTACTTTATCATATTGTTAAAGATCTGAAATTTCACTTACCGCACCAGAAAGTCTTTGTGCTTCCTTCCTTGCAAGATCTTTATTGAGTAATTTAATGAGGTAGTCTGCTCGGGTCTGCAACTGCTTGGCCTGTGGTTTCTTATCTGGATCATCTGGTAGAATCTGAGAGGAGAATAAAAAACATCAAGTATGAATAACAGTATTTCCAATTTGGAAGATGCCAGAGTGGAAAAGCTGCAGCAGGCTGGAATAGCAGAAATACAGAGGAGAAGAGCACTGGAGGTGGCAAAAAGCCGCATAATTCTGGATCCACTCTGACGCTACACTGTAAATGTGCTAGTGTGCCTGAAGGAGTGGAAAACATCTTGAAACCCACCTTCAACTTTTTGCTCCTTCCCACTATGTACTGTGACAGGGTCAGGCCAGATGGCTACAGGAGAGTGATAGAAGGCAGATATATTAGCCCGAGGTTAAGCAGGTCCCTTTTCCCTGGGTAAGGTAACAGGGGAAGGTTCCAGAACAATCAGGAACTTTCTGGAAACAATTAAGGCAGACAGGCTGATTAGAACACCTGCAGCCAATTAAGAAACTGCCAGAATCAAATAAGACAGGCAGGCTAATCAGGGCACCTGGGTTTAAAAAGGCGCTCACTTCAGTTTGTGGTGTTGTGTCTGAGGAGTTGGGAGCAAGAGGCACTAGGAGCTGAGAGTGAGAACGCGGACTGCTGGAGGACTGAGGAGTACAAGCATTATCAGACACCAGGAGGAAGGTCCTATGGTGAGGATAAGGAAGGTGTTGGGAGGAGGCCATGGGGAAGTAGCCCACGGAGTTGTAGCTGTCACACAGCTGTTCCAGGAGGCACTCTAGACAGGGCATTCCACAGGGCCCTGGGCTGGAACCCGGAGTAGAGAGCAGGCCCGGGTTCCACCCAAACCTCCCAACTCCTGATCAGACACAGGAGGAGTTCACCTGGACTGTGGGTTCACAAAAACGGCCAAACCGAGGGCAGCTGTGAATCTCTGAGGCAAGCAAATCCGCCAATAAGCGAAAGACCCACCAAGATAGAGGAGGAGCTTTGTCACAGTACACTAATACAAGAGCCTCAAAAGCAATTCAACGACACAAGAGTTACCAGCCCTGGTTTTGTGTTTCTGCTCTCGTAACACATAATTCAGCTAGGAGAAGCTAGGCTCCTGCACCACATGGACATCAATGGATGGAACTTCCACCTCAAATAGCATACTTGCTTCTAGTGAGTGGGGGAAATGAGTCGGGTGAGCAAACAGGGATGGGGAGCAAAAAACAAGACTAAAAATGAATGCAAATAGCCAAAAAAGAGAGGGGATGAGAGGTAATAGGAGAGGAGAGTGCTAACGGACTGAAAAAGAAAGATAAACATTGTACCAGGACATGGCACAATGGGGTAAAGATGGCCATGACATCTACCAGTCAACCACAAGAAGGGTTCCAATAAAGCAGAGTTGACGTATACTTTTTGTGAGATTTCAAATGACCATAAAATAAACAGTTTCAATGGCTCTTCCTTACCAACTAAGCAAGATGAATTTAAAATATGCTCACCAGCTGGATGACAGGACATACCTTGTGTGTCAAGCTGAGGTCAGGATCCATTTTTATCATTTCCCAACTACCATACCCATATTCATAGATGCCTATTAAAAGATTGGAGTCATCCTCTTTGCCCCAATCTATATCAAAATGAGCTGCCTTAGTATGACATGGAATGGCATATCTAGAGGGAAGAAATCAGAAAGACACATATTTTTATTTCTGAAAACTAAAGAGGTGGGAGAAGACTCGCTGAGAAGGTAACTCAGATGTATTTTCTAAGGTTTTCAAAAACATTTCACAACAATTTCGTTTAATTAAATTAATGCTGTGATCTTTGCGCTAAACAGGCCAAGATTACTAAAGAGGCATGATAAGGCCCGTGTCTGGGACCATCATTCCTGAAGTCATGTTACTCATTACAGTCTCAGCACTCATTTTGAAAAGTTTCTAACTCAACATAGCTGCGAATAAAAGCTTGAAAATGTGACTTAAGTGTAGCCAATGCAGTGTCTACAGACAGTCTAAAACTATAGCTATAAGAGTTGTGAATCTCAGTGAGTTAACACAAAAGCCACACACTTTGGGAGGCCCGGCCATTACCACCAGAGCAGAAGCGTCAGCATATGGCTAGAGATAAGTGCCCATCTCAGCCATCCAACTAGATACATTCCAGTAACCAGGGTAAGTACTGCCATACCCCATGCTTCTTCAGTGATGGGAGAGGGAGGAGGGAAAGAGAGGGGCCCCCTGTTGTCACTCCTGGAAGGGAAAAGAAGGGAACTCTCCACCACCATTTTAAATAGAGGAGAAGGAACCACAGGGGAGCTCCCCTCAGGTCCTGGTATGCCTAAAATCCAGATTGCTTTAATCGGGCCTGGGTGCTAAAAATGTTTGCATAGGTCAGTATATAAAGGCATTTAATGTAATAAGTTAACAGAAAATAGCTTATTTTTCATATTAAAAACAATTACTACTACTCACTGTTTCCTTTCTTCTGGATCTGAAGGAATAGACTTGTGCAATGGTGCCAACTCTTCCTCATGAGAGATGACTAGCTTTGCATTCACTTGTACTCCTGATATTCGGAATGTTGGGCCTTTAACTTTTCCAAGTCTGCCCCCTTGAATTAAGAACCATAACAATGTAAAATATATTGTACATAAAATGGATAAATGTTAAGTGTATTTTATCAACTGGCAAGTTTAAAGAAAAAATAAGCCAGATTCTGATCTTATATGTCCACCATGCAGCGGTGCACCTTAACATTTTATTCATCTACTCAAATTAATTTTGGTTAAAACAAAACTCCAGTCAACCCCCAGAATCTCAAGTATTGTCAATTACTGATACCCAGATTTAATTTAAACTTTTGAATAAAGTGAAAATGAACTGTCTACCGTTATAATTCACCCAGAAAAAAACCTTACACACACTGGTATTGATTTCACAATCCACCTATTTGATGTTTTTAGTGTATCTGCAATAGTTAGAATCAGATTAATAACTCTGATATCACACTTAACAACTTAACAAAACTTATTCTTGATAAGTCCTTTTTATTCCATTTTGTTTTGCTCAAACATACTGTACCTGCTCTTTCTTGTCCAGAGGAATTGTCCTTTAAAGCCTTAATGCATCCATTGTGTACCAGTTCCCCCAAGCGCCTAAGGTCTGTCTCAGATTTATCAACTAATTCAGCATCTCTAGCTATAGCATCTAGCCTGTAATAAAACACAAGTTCTTCTTACACCTCTGAAGTTTTGACACTTTGTGAAGGACTCCTTCAAAATACGAAACTAAAGAGGTAACGTCAGTCCTCATTCATCCTACGCATGCACATCTGATATGTTGTGTGAAGTTCTGATCCATATAGTTTAGAAATGCTATATAAAAACTAGAGAAACTGTAAAAATGTCAGTAAAAGTGATCTAAAGACCAGAAAACAAGACAAACAGGAAAAATAAGGGAGCTAATTTTACTTATACAGTATTGGAGTGTGTACATGGTGGGTGTTTGAGACAGACACACCCCCACTGACAATTGTTGGTAACATGACCCCACAGTTTATAGAAAGAAAGACAAATTGCTCACATAACGCAGAGTAACACAGTTTAAGAAGAAAAAGGAGTACTGACATTAGAAAAACATACTTAACAGTAACACTAACTGGGCAATTGGGGCCTGACCATTGTGAGTCTTTTCACACACTTCAATAGGCATTGAACAGGCTTTATGATAGCTTACAAAATGAGGTGGATGAATAGCCATCACTGAAGATGACTTAACACTGTGCTAGTTAAGACAGGACTCTGAAGGACATAATGAAGAGTCCTGCAAAATGCAAAGGGTCAGATTAAATGACTTGAGTTGTCCTTTTGGCATTCAGTATATATATATATAAAAGAAGAAAAATAAAGAATATGAAGATAATTTAATACTATTACTAAGGTAACAGACTAGCACAGTGTTCTCTTTTCAAGATATGGACTCTTGGTATATTGTTTTGATGTTTAATCTTATAAAATTCCAAATTGTTATGTAACTATAATCAAATAGGTTTACCTTTCCAGAGGGCCACCAAATTTCTTGTAACTCTTGATAAACCTAATAACAGAAAATAATTGCACTGTTTAAGTGTAAGATTAACTAATCACGGTTTAAAAACTACAGTGAATAATATGCTTATTGCAATATAAAAACCAAGTGATATGGATAATGCTAAAAAGAAAAATCACTAGGATAGTTTAATGAATCAAGATAATCCACATTTAAAAACAAGTGCTTCATTAAGTTTACTAGATAATATAAATAAAACAATAGAAGCTACAATTTATTTCAGAAATTACTTTATTAGTTTCACAAGACAACAGATATTCAAAGCAACTAGATGAGTTTAGTCGTAAGATCAAATGTGGATTTACAGTAAATAGTGAATTCAGAGATATTATCTCTTGTTTAGTTAAGAAGGGGTAATGATTCAAGACAGATTATTTCAATTAGGATTTAAGATACATGGCAGAAAGGAGAAGGAATATTATTGCAATTAAAAGAATCACATGTGGATGGTAGGTTATTAAGAAATATGAAACATCCGGGATAAAGAAGGGAAGCAAAGCAGCTCAATTTCCTTTTCGCACATGATCAGAATCCGAGTTACTACTGTAGTCACAAAAGCACCCTTGAAAAAAAAGCAGCAATCCATTAACGTCGCTAGATGAAATGGAGAGAGAATGAGGATCTTAAAGTTATGTTTATAACCCAAAATATTCAAGTGTTACAATCGTTTTAATGGAGATAAATTTAAATACTTAAATTATAGAAACAAATCAGCATTTTGAAAAGGTAAGATTAGAAAAAGTAATTATTATTCTCCCTCATGCCAAACATTGCTTCCCGAACCAACTATCTGAAGTGATCATGTCATGTAGTTTACATCAAAAGATCACTTAGCTTAAGTGATTTCTTATGGTTTTAAAAACTTAAAGCATCATGTCACAGGAATTCAATTACAAATGGTGAGAAATTCAAAACAAAACCCACTCAACTTCTTGTAGGTCTCCCTGCAAAGAAGTGCAGGCTCTTTCTCCACCTCTGGTTTATAAATAACTATGAAAAAGAAAATATTTAGCCTACTCATACATCTTTTATAAAAATTTCTCACCATTGTAACAACTGGTTTTTGAAAATGCAGTATCGGTGGAATGCAGGGATTAGGAGCTGTACATACTATGAAACAAGTCAATCAGGCATCACACTCAACTTTAGTATACCATATTAAAATGGGATCTCACTGTGTACGTATTAAAAGTCCATTATGTCAGCACCATATAAGTACTTAAAGGAAAATACCCAAATGCCTAGAATAAAAATTCTTAATCCAAATTCAGTTAAAATTGACTTTGTTCCATAGTTTTAAACTATAATCTGATGAAATTTCATTTCACAGCTATAACAAAGCATTTCTCCCCCCACATCTTACCGCCTAATCTCTGCATCACTAAATCCTTTAATATTCTCTCGTGGAATAGTGCGTGGTCTTCCTCGTTTTTTGGGTCGTTTTCTTTCAGAGATAGAATCACTATCAGAACCAGAGTATCTTCTGTTCCTACTACGCCTCCCTTCACTTCCATTGAAGCTGATCTGGAATTTTGAAAAGGAGTAAGTCACGAAGTTATGTAACCAAAATTCATAATAAAATGTTTCTCAGTTTATCTAAAATACACTGTAATTAATAAAAGAAAAAGGGGAATGAGAAGGGAAGAAAAGTTTGTCATAACCCAAAGATACCTGTTTTGCACAGTTTCGCATTCTTGGAAGCATATAAATTTCTTCAAGCTCCTTCTGTCTTTCCTCCTCTTCTAATCTTCGCCTGTGGAGCTCTGGAATGATTTCTTCCCAGTTCCTTGAATTTCGTTCAGGCTCCAACCCAATGTCATCTTCATCCATATTGGAAAAATTGGCCACCTTGTAAAGCAGAACACATTTAAGAGCCAATAAGAGTATAGGAATCTACCTCTACACCATCACAAACTATAATATTAGGAAAATATGGTTCATATATTTATGACAGCACATGCTTACTTTTATATTTACAACTCACTCCAATTATGCCTACGTATAATGTATACATTATGTACTCTTTTTTCACATGTGCATGCAAGACACACAACACCTTGCCTTGTAGTGACACTGGGTGGTGGGTAAGAAAAAAATATGGAGTACAAACATTAAAATGCCTTAATCATAGTTAGGACTACGACTTTGACATGGAGGTCAAGGACTCCATGACTTCCAGAGACCTCTGTGACTTGAGCCTCCAGGGCCTAGGAGCTGTAGGGTCCCCACCAGCCCTGGCGGCTGGGAACTGCGGGGCCTGAGCTTCCAGCCACAGAAGGCGGCAAGGGTGCCCCGCAGCTCCCAGCTGCTGCTGGGTCGCTCTGTAGCTCTCTGCTGCTGCGAGCCCCTCCCACAGCTCCTGATCACTGTGGGCAGTGGGGGTAGCCATAGCCAGCCCCAGAGCTCCAAGCCAGAGCCACACAGGGGGTGGGGGTGCCCTAAGCTTGGAGCCACAACTGGTGTGAGGACCTTGCATCTCCGAGACAGGCCCCACCGGGTGGCGTGGGGAACTTGCAGCTCCCCATTTTGTTATGCATATTTTTAGTAAAAGTCACTGATTGGACAGGTCATGGCAATTAAGAAAAATTCACGGAAGCCTGTGACCTATCCATGACTTTTACTAAAAATATGCATGACAAAAATCTTAGCCTTAATCATAGTCATTTGGTCATTTTATGGTATCACTACAAGGTTAAGGTTGTTTTGGTGCCCTAATTGTACATTTCTTATCTTAATATATTTGAACTTTGTTTAAGTGTAACTTTGACTCTGTATTTTTTAGCCTTCTAAGGCTTGATTTGGGGATAATTACAAAATCTCTGTAATGTTTCATACCCTTAAACTACAGATATATTCTCTCAAGTCTATATCCATTTTGATGGAGCTTTTTCCTCAGGAATTATTTTGATACACTGCCAAAATTTTCCTCAGGAATGCAACCAAGACTGGCAAACGGTTATTTTAACCATTTATAATTCAGTTAAACCCAAGTGGAATTTCACGGGACAAAGACAAGATACTTCTCTAGCCCAAGAGCTTTCTCCATGCCAAACTTCAAAGGCCTGCTGCAAGCAATGAAGGTGTTATAGCTTCTCCAGACAAACCACCACAAGAAGCTTTTAAAAATGAACGTATTAAGCAACCTAAATTTGAGGCTGCGACCAGCTCCCACTGGTATGAAAGAGCTTAGACCTGAACACTACCCCGACACCCTTTTAAAATAATGTTAGATGTATATGACAGTCTTGACATGAATAATTTATAGATATCACAGTAAAGTTGCAACTGAACCGACAGCAGGTGAATTACTTGATGTCTTACTAATCAGGCAAAATTATTCAAGTTTAAGGTTTTTTTAAAACCTCATGTTGGAGACAACCACCTTGTGCATGTGAAAAGAGATTTGTGAAAAAAAGTTTAATGAATTTCCTTAATTTAATACGGTTGTTACATATGAATAAAGATAAGATGGATATTTCAGGTATTTCTGTAAATTAACAAATATTGTAAAGGAAACTGCCGCTAACAGAAATAAATGAGAGAGCAGTACCTTAAACTGGGAAAGCAACTCGTCTCCTACAGTTAATGGTCCTGGCTCATTTTCCCGTGTTTCAGCCCTCTTCAAGATTTCATCTATATCCATTTCCTGAAAAAATAACATTTCTTGTTACCATTAAAAGACTGAAAACAAGATTAGATTGATGTGTCCAACATATGTAGAAAGTTAGCCCTTTTTACCTGTGGCTCCTGCTCTTCTCCTTCAGGTTCCTTAAAAAGTTCCTCAGCACCAAACTTTAAAATTGCCGACAACTCTTCCTTATTAAAAGGAGTAGAGCTGAAATACAGGAAACTAAATTTCACTGTCAACTACTTACAGAAAACATCTTAACTTTAGATTAGTGTGACAAATTCTTCATCATGATTCAAGCAAGTTTTCTTCTCAGTGCATTGTTAGAAAAAGTTGCATCTAACATGCAATATGAAAAAAAGTTTTTGAAGGTAGCAAAAGTAATTTTGAATCAGAATTAAGAATTCTTTAAATTTTACATATACAAGTTCACTAGATACTTCCTCACTCAACATCTAAAAAAGTAACATTATTTTAATTAGATGTCAATAATATTAAAAAATTATCACCCTTTCTGGATTGTGTATCAATATACCTTGAAGGAGCGGAACCTGTGTGGAGTACAGTCTTCCCTGTAGTGTCCATTCTCTGAATTACTAAATGATCTAACACCATCTTCTTCTTGGCTCTTTCAAGAATATCTTCCTCTACTGATCCCTTTGTGACTAGCCGATAAATATTAACCTATGTACAAAAACATAAAAACTTGACAAACATTTGGAAGTTACACATTAAAACTACATTTAAATTAATCTAACACTAACAAAAAACTTATGCAAAAAGGGGAAGAAAAAATAAAGATGTCAAATCTTTGTTTTCAATGTCCTGATTGTTGTTGATCAGTGTTTCCAGATTTAAATTCAGTTTAGAGACTAAGTCAGCTCTTTCACTCAAGTCTCTCCATAAGCAGTTTCATAACTAGTATAATTCCAGAACTTTTAATTAAACTCCAGTGATGAAGCACATAGATTCAGTTATCTTCTAGAATGACATCCATGCACAATTTATGCTTAAATCATACTACACTTGTGGCAGACCCACAGCTTCCCCCATACTACTTGCAGCTGTCATCTGGTATTCATTGCCATGAAGGAGCAAGTTCCAGCTGTTCAGTGAACAAGTCCTATTTTAGTCAATATAAGGCTTAGTTAAGCACTAGCAAAGCAGAAATTTCACATTATATTTGATGTAGGGAGCACAGCAGTATGAATGTACTATTACAAATTTACTAGTGTGACAATGTTGTAGCCAAGTCCGTCCCAAGATACGAGAGAAACAAGGAAAGCTCATCTCTCCATCAACAGAAGTTGATCTAAAAAAAAAGATATTACCTCACCCACCTTGTCTCTCTAATTGTTCTAATGTGTATTTTACAAAATGAAAATTCTTTAGCAAGTAACATGGTTATTGTTATTAAAGTCAGCATCCTACTTACACAGATTTTATATGTATTATACACAAAAATATACAAACACATTATACTGAGACACCTTAGAGACGAACAAATTTATCTGAGCATAAGCTTTCGTGAGCTACAGCTCACTTCATCGGATGCATCACGGAAGCTTATGCTCAAATAAATTTGTTAGTCTCTAAGGTGCCACAAGTACTCCTTTTCTTTTTGTAGATACAGACTAACACGGCTGCTACTCTGAAACCTGTCTTTATACTGAGAGTTATTTATGAACCCAATATTTATTGCTCTAAAAATATATGCAGACTTTGGCCTCCAATCCTGCAACTGACAGAACCCCATTGCAGGTTTAGGTCTTACAGCTGAAATACATACCTGTTTCTTTTGGCCAATCCTATGAGCTCTAGCCTGTGCCTGCAGATCATTCTGTGGGTTCCAGTCAGAATCAAATATAACTACGGTGTCAGCAGATGCCAAGTTTATACCTAGCCCTCCAGCTCTCGTAGACAGTAAAAAGCAGAAATCCTCAAAGTAGGAAAAAAGAAAGAAATGCATCATAAATACAATATCAAAATCCAGCCAAAAATCAATCTGAACTTAAATGAATTTAGATTGTGTAAGCTCTTCGGGGCAGAACCATCTTTAGATTGTGTATTTGTACAATGCCTGGTACAGTAGGATCTCAGGTCCATAACTGGAGCTTGTTCCTGCTGCTACCACAATATAATTAATTGACTAATAAGAACTGACATCAAGTGTATTTTTTTTTAGCAAATGTTAAAGTAGATTTTCATGCTGATCGAAGTCCCAAGGATGTGGGGACTCCCTACTGCAAAAGGTAAAGCTGAACCTATCTTGCTAAATTTAGATGACTCATCTTTTGGTGCAAGTTATCTCCTAACGTTGGATGACAAAAGGAGCCAGAATTCTAGAAGGTAGACACCAACAGAAAGAATAAGTGAAAGTTAAACTATGAAGCGGAGTATTTGTGACCATTTGGATAAAATTAGTTGTAGGTCTCATTTAAACCTAAATAATATGATCATGGGCACTTTATGTATACACAAACGGATGTGAAACAGTAGAAAATTCATAATCCAAATTGTTTTTAACAAATGAATTTTTAGCTACATGCCTAGAAATCAAATTAGAATATTGCAATGGATTTTTCTGGACAAAACGTTAGTTCCTTTGTGAGGTGAGGGGAAACAGCTTCCCAAGTACAGACATTGAATTATGATGTACACAGCAAAATCCAATAAAGGAAATAAGCTCTATTCAATGTAAGAAAAATCCTATTTTTATAAGAATCATTTTATAGTGTTTTGTTACATAACAAAAGGATAATCCAACTAATATCATTCAGATCTAATCTAAAAATATATACTTTTCTTAAGGTTGAAGAAGGTATTTTACATAAGTAATCAGGATCATACTTTATGTTAAAAGAAGATGCATAGTCTTGTTGCAAAAGCACAGAAATAGAAGTCATACCCCTCACACATGTGAGGTTTAACTCTTTATGTTTGTTAAGTGTTCTGAAATATTTGGATGGAAGGTGCTGGAGAAGTGTGAGGCATTAGGATATGGCCAAAACACTCTAGTGAACTTGTTTTGTCAATGTTTTCAATAGTAAGTTCTACTTAGGAGATTTATTGACAGTTGTAAACATTCCAGATAGATAAGGATGACATTTCAATTTTAATACTAAATTTCCTTGGTTTTAAGCCCTGAAATCTTGGCTTTTACTGTAATGGTTTTTATCATAATTATTAATAGCAAGAAGCAAAATATAAATAATTGAAAAAGACATAGCAAATTCCATAACTGAAAATACACAGTAGCCTACCTCTGATCCTTCCGCGTTAAAATGATCCAGTGCTTGCTTCCTCAATTCCCCTTTTATTGAGCCATCTAGTCTCTAGAAAGATTGAACGCTCCAGTTAAAATGCAAGTCTATATAAAGGTTAGTCCTTACAATGTACACTAATTACAGTAAATTTGAATTCTGAATTGACAAAAGTACAGCCATAAAAAAAATACAGTAACTTGAAATCTCACCCCCCACCTCAAGTTCCCCCTAAACCCAGCCAGGCAGTTTCAAAATAAGTTTTAGGCTATATTACTAGTCTTAGTCTTCTGTTCATAAGTTCAGTCTTCAAGAAGGGTATACAACACTGCTGATTAATTTTTCTTAAGAAAAAACTGTACAGATCATTTGGCAAGGCATTGTCTGCTAAATAAAGGTGACATTAAGACATTAAATGCTAAAAGAGAATGTAGACTCTTTAGACCAGTACAAGAACAAGAATAAACTCTTACCTGAAAGGGGAATTGACGATACTTCAAATATTCTGCTAGGATGTCCAGCATCCTCACCATCTGAGAGAAAATAAGAACTCTGTTGCCACGCTCCCTTAGGCGAATCAGTAGCTTGTCAAGAAGGATTAGTTTCCCGCTGCTACGGATTAAATGCTGCAGGAATAATAAAAATCTTTACTAATTTATGTGGATTCATTTTGTAATATTCTGTGATCAGAAGAGTACTTTTTTTTATTATATTGTAGTCAGTGTACTGTGTGCATGAATCAAAAGTTGAATCATTAATGAACAAAATAATCAGGATATTATATTCAATTCTACCCCAGTATAACAGAAGAACAGTATGAATTTAGCCTGCCTAAAGCAGGCAAATGTGTGCAGTGAGAGCCATGGTTGTTAGGCAGTTGATGAGAGCTTTCACATCATACATATACTTGTAACTTCTTGATACTTTAAACATTTAATCTAAAATGACTCCTCATTCCCAAAAATATAATTTGCTGGGCTGTCCTAGTCAGTAGCAGCAGTCAGAAGAATGTTCATGCCATTTTAACAGAAAACTTCACCGGAACTTCCAACTAAGGAACTCATTCACCTCGGTATACTATACATAAGGCCCCTTTAATTTTTTTTTTAAAAAAAAACTGGTTTTCACCAAAAAATCCCCATGTTTTACAAAGGCTATTCTTCTTTAAAAAACAATTTTCACCTGAATTTTGGACCGCTCAAGTGCATGAAAATATTGATTATGTTAAGAAAACCCAATATTACACGTTAGGTAGATGTGTGTATGTTAATATTAACTTAAGTGTAAATGTGAGGTTGTCTGTAAGGCAGCATAGTGTCAGATACACATATATACACACAAATGGGGTGTGTGTGTACATATGTCAATGCTTGAGTCCTAAAGAAAAGTAGTGCTGGAATTCTCTGGACTTGTCTCCTCACTAAGGAAGGAGAGATGCAGCGCTGATAATCTGATCCGTCCTGACCTCGGGGGTACAAAGATTCCTCTCTTTTCAGGAAGAAGCATGTACAGTAATATAGTATTATGCAGCTAAATACACTTAATTAAACAAACAACCACAGCATTAACCTTTTTTTCCTTTCAATACTGTTATTTTTCTCTATTTGTTGCTTTTTTCTTGCCTTCCCATCCCCCAATATTAAGCCCACTATTTATCCAGAAAACTGGGAAAGCAACATTTGGCACCAATTTTTGCCAGTTTTTAATTTTTTGTAATAAATACTGATATTTTTCCTGGGAGATTTTAAACAAAACAAAAACTGAAAACAAAAGATCTTGACTATACAGAGTTACCTTTGTAACTAAATACAGTTGCTATACAAATATGTTACTACCCTAGGTGATGTTCAGGTAGTGGGGAGGTTATCTGGATATTTTATACCAGGAACATCACTATGGTATCTGAGTGCCTTAAAGGCAAAACAGAAGTAAAACAATGTAATGCCTTAAAAGTGAAACAATATCATTGGGAAACTGGAAACAATATAAAAGTGAGTGGCTTAAAAGTAAAACAATATAGTATTTTTCCTCTTACACTTTCTCTTTCCCCTCTCTCCTCACATCCAATCCTTTCCTTCCCTCTACAAAAAAATTTAAAAAATTGCACTATAATTAGTTGGATTTGTTTAATTTTTAGTTTTCTAGCCTGAAGGAATGTTGGGTATTGCAGAGTTCCTGCAAAAAGTGTGTTGTCCCCTAGGTACAGCAGCACATTGAGTTAACCACCATTCTCTTCTGTACATAGTAAACATGCATTCATTAGAAATTAATATTTATATAGTGCAATAGGTGCATGGCACTTTACACATTGGTATGATTAACTAAGGTCTTAATCCTGTAAAAATTTTCATACATGCTTAACTGTAAGCATATGAGCAGCTTCACTGAAATCAATGGGACTACTCAGCTGCAAACACTTAAGCACAAGTACAAGTGTTTGTATCATCAGGGCACAAGAAATATCCTAAGGTAAAATTAAGATGGAAATTACACATCATTTACAGTTTTTCACTAATGCTAACTCATTATCTTATTAAACTGGAGCAGGGAAGCTATCACTTTGAATATGCATCTATTAAAATGATGAATGAAGAAGTATTTCTGACAAATATGGCCCATGATTTATGTATGATTTACACTCAATATGCCTAATTTTAAGATAACTATCTTTCAGCCTTCTTAAGAACTACTTTAAAATGCAGATTGGGTTGAAATCATGGGCTGTCACTGCAAAATTCAGTACTTCTGCAAAAAATATTTAAAATGAGAAAAGATCCAATGAATAATTTTTCCTCTCTGATCTTCAGAAACATACAAAAAAGGCCCACACTACTGTCACTACAGTACACCCTTACTATAACGCCCTTCACAATAGCAAACCTTGGGCTATAGCGAACCGGGTCCATGGGTCCCACCTCAAGCCCCAGGGTTGCTCTGTGGGACTGAGAACTCCTCTGGCTCTGGGACTGCAAGCATGGGGGTGACAGCTCCTCCGGCCCCGGGGCTGCGGCAGAAAATTCCTCCGGACTCATGGCAGAGTGCTCCTGAGGTCCTGCAGCCAGAGGAGCTATCTGTCTCAGAGACAGCCTGTCAGCTCCGCTGTGCGGCTTGAGGTGTCGGCCACAACCCTCATCCGCACGGTAGGACACTTTCCCTTTAATGAACCCCTGGCTAGAACAACCAAATGGCTTGGATCCACAGGGATTCGTTATAGCAAGGGTGTACTGTATTAATTGTTTAGAATGCTATATTTGTCATCAGTTATTCTATAGTCTCCTTGGCTACAAATTCGCATAGGTTTATACTTATACAGCATTAGAAAGCAATCATTACAGAGGCATCTTGGCCTTTTAATTTGTTCTATTTCAGATTGATTTAAAATCTGTCAAGTTTTGCTTTGGTTCAAAATACAGTCCCAAATTCTCAACCCAGTAGACTACTTCCTTTTTAATTTAATCAAATCAGCTCTATTTTTATTCAGAAATAAAGGATGGATCACACTAGTAACTACGACACAAAATCTATTCAATACATATCTATAATACAGAATGCACATCAGAAATTCAGGTCTTCACTTTACACAGTATACTTCAATAAGACAGTTGATAAATGCTGTATAAACCACTTGCATGCATATTTCAGAAATAAAACTAAGAGAATAATTTCATTAAAAAAGAAGTGTTTTTTACCTGTAAGGCCTCTTGTTTATTATAGAATTCATTATCATCTGGTGGTTTAATGAGGTAGCAATGGTTACAACACTTCTTGAGTTCCATCATGATGTTCAAAAAGCCTGAGGTACTGCCCTTTGAACCTTTACTCAGGGCTTTGTAATTCCTGGTTAAAATCCACCTATGATATAGAATATGTAGTGTAATTCTTAACCAGATTTTTTTTGGGGGGTGGAGAGAAGGAGCAAAGAGGAGACGAAAGGTGGCAGGCAGCTATTAAAATATGCAGTAACTGCAGGAAAAGAATGAAGCTCCAAACATAAAACTCACAAGTATCCCATATAAGACAAGCTGATTGAAAGGAATTAAATTAATATGAATTACACTAAAACAAATCTTAAAAGCAGAGAGCATATACTAAAGGTGAAATCCAGGATCCATTCAAGTCAATGACAAAAATCACATAGGCTTGAATTAGGCCAGGATTTTACCGAAGCAATTTTTACAAGTCTTTATTACAAGCTGAAAAATATCTGTTTAGCAATTAGCATCATGCAAAGACTCAATAAAATATGACAATCACACTTATATAGGAGGTGGATGTGTTTGTTTTTTTGTTGGTTTTTTTTGGCTATTTCAAGGTAGCCCACTTACTTGTAATATTGCTTCTGCAATGCACTCATCTCCATTCTCAGAATCTGTTCAACCTTGGCAGGTAGAGATTTTTCTACATCTTTCTTAACCCTCCGTAACAGAAATGGCTCAAGTTCTCTGTGAAGACTTGCATAGCCAAATTCTCTCCCTTTGCCATGCTCCTCTTCAAAATCTTCCCAGGAAGAAAACCTTAAGGTAATATAAAAGATTTTAGTGGTATCAAGTTTTTCTATTCCTCAGCAGTGTTTGAAAAATGAAGCATTGATGCACTGTGGATGACCTGAAAGGAATGTGGACTAGAAAGTCAATATATGGAGAAAAGAAAATGACTAGCCATTAACCAAACTAAGAGCAGATTGGAGCAAAATTCAGATCATCATCCACGTGTGGCGCAGGGCGCATGCCTCTCATTTGGGGAGGCTAGCCCGAGCGCTGAAAGCTACCCTGAAGAAGCGGAGTGCAGATGCCCAAGGCATCCATGCTCTGAAAGGCAGGGGTCGGCGGCTGCACCTCAGGGGAGGCTTAGCCTCCCCCGGCCTATTATACCCACCACCTATGATATCCACCAATAAAAAGATGTCAACTTTTCAACATTTGTTTTAATCCTGAATTAGGATGAAAAACTGAAATTTCAAAAATTTTTGTGGAAAGGGAATTCTGATCAGAAAACACAAACATTTCTTTTTGACATATTTGATCAAGAAATGAAACATTTTGATATTCTGGAAACTAAAATGTTTCATTTTGGTTTATTGAACTGACCGAAAATGCTTCATTTTGAGTTAGTTCAATAAATAAACTACATTTGCTCATAGTGGTACACTGCCTCATAGGAACTGTCATACGAGAGCCTGGTGCTCCTAGCTTCCCCTATGGGTCAGGTTCCCTGGCCCACACTATATTTCCTGTACTTCATCCAGTCACATTTCTCCCATAATGCACCATGTAGCTCAGAGGCAAATCCACACTGCATTATGGGAGACGTAAATCCTCTGAGGAGCCCAGCCCATAGTTAAGAATGGGGGTCAGAACTACAACTCCTATTAAGCAATGCACTAAAAGGGAAATGCAGTTTCGTTTGGGTTCAGATCAGTTCAACAAAACATTGATTAATCCAATTTGGGTTAAGATGACCAAAAATGAAATATTTCATTTAGATTTTTCCAGAAGAAAATCATAATTTTTCAGCAAAACTGAATTTTTCACGGAAGAAAAGTCTGAGTTTGCAGAAACTGCATTTTCCAGGAGAAAACCATTTCAATGAAAAACTCCCAACCAGCTCTGAGAGAAATGCAAATATATTAACAGCACAGTGAAAACCAAATTACTGTTCATTTTTTCATTACTGTTCATTGCATTTTTATGTAAACGTAGTTTTGGGGGCGGGTTTTAGCTAATGATTTTCAATAGCGTTTAGTTTAGTGCAATGGGCCATACAGCATCACTGGTTCTGAATCAATACGGACTTCTTTATAGGAACCAATGACATTGTATTTCCCATTGTATTTTATGGGCAAAAATATGTGACAGAGAGGCATTTGCTATGCAAACATAAATGACATTAACTGATAACCTTATTAGCTGTCTCAAAGACAATGATTGAAAGGATGTTGAGAATTAACTGTACAGAGACTATCCTCCAAAACAAGGTGAGGCATACTGTCAGGGTTGTAACCCATATAAAGGCATTTAGTTTTCAGTACCAATCCATTTATTTTAATGGTTTTCTAAAGCAGAAAAGTTTTAAACTATTTGTCAGACGTGGCATGAAAAATAAGTGCATCTGCTACATGTTTAAATATTATATGATATTTTAAAGTATTTTTCACTGTGAAATTTTCTGTTTAAGAATACTATAACTATGTTAACAAGAGTATGAAAGATCTTATTTACTTTTCTGGCATGATGAAGTGCAGCAAAGACCAGAGCTCTTTGAGGGAGTTTTGCAGAGGAGTTCCAGTGATAAGAAGACGATGGTTTGACTTAAAGTCTATTAGTGTCTTGTATAGAAGGGAATCATCATTTTTTAAACGATGAGCTTCGTCCACTCCTATAAATGCCCAATTTAGACCACCAAGGAAAGACTTAAAAAAAGAAAAGAAAATTATGTAAAAGAAGCATTTGATAGTTAGAATCATGAAGGCCATATACTATTATTTTTCTACAATAAATAAATAAATTAAATAAAATTCAAACCTTAAAAAACTGACTACTAGTTCTGCCAGTCCCTTTTCACACGCCAAACACGAAGCAGAGTAACCAGTAACTGGATATAATGTTCGTTAACAAACCTTTAAATTAATGTTATATGGACACCAGTGTGTTTTAATATTGAACTATGTCTTTTAAGTTGGCTGGGATCAACTGCAGAAAGAGTTCTTCATTGTTAAAATATTATAGTTAGCTGAAGTGTGAGCTATACCAACAAAAACTCAGGCCTCAACACTTCATTAGCTTCCATTAGCTTTCCTCTGGATCCACTAGCTCAGACCTTCAATTAGCTTTCCTCTGGTTCTGAAAGAATTCACAGGACTGCTACCTATCACATATGAGGCAGTACAAAGTACATTACAAAAAGAAATAACTATGGTCCTTCTTCCCAGAATATATAAAACAGAAATGAGGGGAGAGAACACAGCACTTGCTGCTAGAAATAGAGAGAATAAGAAGAGAAAAAACTGTCAGTCAACCACAAAATAATTGTGGCATGATGCTCTGATATGCTTTTGTGATGTTTGTATTGATAATTAAGGTATAAAACAGTTTTTTTGTTTAAAGCTCAACTCTGAAGTTCTAAGTGCTCTGAAGTCCACAAGGTTAACTGGAGTGTCTTCAAACTGATATATGAAAACACTGCATTACTGTTCATCATCATCATCACACATTGACCAAACACGGCACCATATACTGTAATTCAATTGCAGGATCTGTGGTTCCCTGATGTCACTCCTCAAGGTTCAATATCAAAATTGAAAGAGCAGCAGCAGGTAGCAGCAGCATAAGTAGCTGGAGAAACAAATCAATGTCTCTCAGAAATTTGAAGAACAACAATCTAAACTGCTATAGAAAATCTATCATATTTATAAAACAAAGTGTGCACATTTCCAGGAGCCAAAATAAATGTAATGGCAAGTACAACTCTATATGTTGTGGTACAGAATAAATGATGATCTCTATTAATGGAAAATAAAAATAATTCAAAATTATGACTTACCTTATCCTTTAGCAAAATTTCATAAGTTGTCAAAAGAATATTAAATTTTAACCGTTTGGTCTGTGGATGCATCCATTCGTGAGTTCTTATCTACAAAGAAAGATTGTAAATTTGTGAGAAATTTAAGATAGAAAGTTGGGATGGTCATTTTCAACCTGATTAACTTTAAATGCTACAGAAGTATGAATGTTAAATAATATACAATAATCTGACTTTTTTTTTCTATTTTGTGCTTGTTTAACATAATCACTAACAGGAAAGAATTAGACTTACAAGTAGGGTAATATATATTTGATAAACACTCAAAAGTAACTTGCTAGATATAGGGGCAATGTCATAAAGTGATCAAAGAAAACCAGGAAGGTAATTTGCTCCTCTAAAATGAGAAGGCGCATTTGAAGGAGGAAGGTGAAGAAAGAGTTACTCAACTATTTTCCATTTTGAAGTATATGCCACCTTGGTCTACAAAAACATTTGAGATACATTAGCAATTTATTCCAAAATAATAACCTAGACAAGCTTTAATATCATTTCTGACCATCAAATGATTTTATTTCTCAAATAAACATTCAGTAATCAACTCATAAAATCTGTTCACTGAAATGATACAAATCTATTGTAGTATTTTAAATTAATTTTAAAAGTTATTGTATGTTCATGGTGCATCATTAATCTGTGTCCTAAAGCAAGTTTGTAGCTAAACAATACTTGGCTACTTCATTGTTACTTTAGTAAAATAAGAACTGTTTAAAGCCTCCTTAACTGCAAAGGAGAAAAAGTAACAGGCGATACGTGGACCGTGCTTACTTATAGAATATTCCACGAATTTTTGGGAAGCTAACATGAAAAATTAAAGGTTTTTGATTTTTAAACTTCCATTCTGAAAGAAATTCACAACTCAGAACATTACATCCAGAGGTTGAACTGGAAGAGAAGAAGAAAAAAAAAAAAATGGTACTCTTCCAAATTCTGGCCACAAATGAAGCTCAGCAATTCTGCGGCTCTACTCACATCAGATCTTATGTAACTGTTGTGACCAGCAATGAAATAGTCAACTATGACATTTAGTTAACAATCCCTTGATGAGAATAGGGGCAGTTAGCACTTTTTAAAGTTATTGTTTTATGCTTCTCTGCACACCCGGACAGATGTCACTGTATTACTTTACATTCTGTTCACAATTTTAAATTTTATCTTCTCAACCACAAGGGAAAGAGAAAATTTATTTTTAAATGGAAGCTTACATTTTTAAACAAGCTCCCTGAGTGTAGTAAGCAGAGACTAAGAAGGAAATAAAAGAGCATATATAAGTAATTATTTTACACCAAAATCTAAACTTTTAAATTTTCATATTAAATATTGTATTTCAGGCAAATACACGTTTTCTAATTTTTAACCAAACACACAAAAGATGAATAAGAGGCAAATGTTTGAAAGAACCCTTTTTAGCACTGTGTTTTTCATTACTGTTCAAATGTACTCACCATGTTTCTGCTATTGATGTCTCCTAAATAAACCACAGCGTTCATCTGAGGAGCCCACGTCTGAATTTCTCTTTGCCAAGATGTCAAAGTAGAAAGTGGCACTACCAGCAAGAAAGGCCCATACAACTGATGTTCATGAAACAGGTAGTTCAGAAAAGAAATAGTTTGTATTGTTTTACCCAAACCCATTTCATCTGCAAGAATACAACTGTTCCCTCTGCAAAATGAAAGAAATATAAAAAAATTTATATATCATACTGCTAATCACCAGGATAAAAATTACATTCCTTTAAGCATTTGTGAACAGAAGTTCATAGATGTTTTGCAAGATTTTTCAAATTTATATCCTATGAGGAAATTTAATTAGCTCACAGATTATGAGGACTATTGCTTATAACTGTATATTCAGCAATAAAACAAAGAATGTTTTCATACTACCAATTCAGAAAAAAATGTTTACAAACTTTTTTGTAATGGTGGTTCCTTGAGATGGATTGCACATGTCCATTCCACTGCAGGTGTCGATGTGCTCCAGTGCACAGTTGTCAGAATTTTCCCCTTAGTGGCACCCATCAGGGCAGCACAAGTGCCCTCTGCTGCCTCATGCACAGGCATAAAGGACGGAGCCACCCAAAACTGCCCTCAGCTCTCTCCTACCGAAAGACTCAGATAGAGATGGGAAGGAGGGCGGATCATGGAATGGACATGTGCAACACACCTTTAAGAACAACAGTTATGGAAAAGATAGTAACCATTTTTAGTTCGAGTGACTGCACACGTCCATTCCACTGTAGGTGACTCACAAGCAGGCTCAACTGGAGATGATTTCAGAGTCTATTTGAACAGGGACTGGAGCCCACTCATCCAAAAAGCATACCTAGATTACTGAAGGATAGAGTAGTGAGAGGCAAATGTGTGACATGATGAACAGGTTACCACTTTGCAAATATCTAATATGGGCATATCAGCCAGAAAAGCCACAGAGGTTGCTTGGGACCTAGTCGAATGAACCAACACACTATCTGACAGCTTCACATTAGCCAACTGGTAACACAGTCGAATACAGCCAAAATCCTTGGTGTGGACATAGGAATGCCCTTCATTCTGTCCGCAAATGTAATGAATAATAGGGAGAAAGACCCGAGAGGTTTAGTCTGTCCCAGATAAAATGCTAAAGCTCTTCTATCATCCAGACAGAGCGCATAGTCTCTCCTCCCCTTTACTACTTACTATCAGTTTTCATATTAACCCAGCAATACTCTTACCGACCTTTCAGAAAGAATGTCCCTACAGAAATAGTCTGTCCAAACCCTTTAAAAATCTTTCAGCCATCAGGTTGGAAAAGAAAACGGTTACCCAGAGATGGGTGAAGTGCCAAGATAGATGCTATGTGTACTCTAACTGACTAATCACTAATCATTGATGTTTCAGGGACTGAAAGTAGTCCAGTGTGTGCTGAATAGAAGCAAGAACAGGTGGAAACCCTTTTCAGTCTGGAACAGGAGGAAAAGCTCTTCCATTTAGCCAGGTAAGTAATTCTAGCAGATGGTTCCTACTATTCAGCAGCATATTCTGAAATTTTCTAGAGCAGGACTCCTGCCTAAGTTAAACATGAAACCTCCCTGCTGTCAGGTGAAGGGCCTGAAGACTGGGGTGGAAGAGGCAACCACAATTCTGTGAAATCAAATATGCATGGTGTGGGAGTAACAGTGGGGGACTAATTGAGAGGCTTAAGAGCTGTGAAAGCCACACAGCGGCAACCAGTGTAAAATGGGCCTCATCCTGCTTGATCTGGGCAGAAGATGGATTGGGGGTGGAGGAAAACATACAAAAGATCCTCTGACCATGACAGTAAAAAAGCATCCACTAACAAACCTGGACTATGGGCCTCTCAGGAGCAAAACTAATATATTCTGTTGTCTTTTGTTGCAAGCAGATCCACTGGGGATCTCCCAGAGCAGGAAAATTACCCTTGCTATATCTGGGCAAAGGAACAACTCGTGGTAATTGACAAACAACCTGTGCACTCTATTCTGAGCCCCCCCAGGAGGCAGGTCACCTTCAGAATTGCTGATGCAGAAGTCCCAGAGTAGGATTGCTTCCTCACAGTGTAAAGAGGACCACCTCCGCTCCCCATCATATTGGCAGTCAACACTAACACGTTCCTTCTGCTGATGTGAGGAAGGAACAACATGCAAGCTAAGTGGATATCTCAAAACTCCCTGATGTTTATGTCTAGACTGAGATCTGGGATAGACCAAAGACCTTGCATCTGCAGGGGTCCCAAGTGAGCCCTTCACCCCAAGTTCGAGGCATCCATGCCTAATGTGGCACTGTATGGAATATGGGTGACCATTTATAATATTATTGATATCAATATTACAAAATCACAATGAATCTTATATAATATAAGCATGTAAGGTATCAGTGGAAAGGTTATGATTTGTTAAATATGATAAGCTCATTTATATGTACCGTCTTTGTTTTGTGAGTTATACATATGTGTAGTATATTTGTATCTCAAACTTGTGCTGTGTATCTGGGCGACATCCCCAGACAGATTGGCATCAGCATTATCCAGCCTGCTTGATGGCCCATCAAGGACAACCAGCAGTACAATGAACCCATTGAGAGAAGCCAAGGGCTAGCCTATGAGTCAGCAGGACATATAGGAACATGCTTATGGATAGGGGACTCTATGTACTCTTCAGTGCCCATGTGCTGTGAGCGAGCTTATGTTTGGGGCAAAGGATGTACAAGTCACACGGCAAAGGATATAAAAATGCAGCTACATCATCTCCATTTTGTCTTCAATCTTGCATCTCACCTTTGGAGTAGCTTCTCTACAAACTGAAGCTTTGAACAAAGGACTGATGGACCCATCCAAGCTTTGGGTTCCAGACTTCATAAGCCAGAAAACTCACCAATTCTGCTAAGATGCTGATATATAGACTCGGAAATCATATCTATGTACCTCATTGCTTTGGCCATTTAACAACTTTCTTCTCGTTCTTTTTTTTTATAATAAACCTTTAGTATTAGATACTAAAGGACTGACTGGTAGATTGGTATGATCCAAACTAGTATTGCTCTGGTAATGTGGCTGGCCCTTTGGGGATCAGAAGAACATTTTATATAGTGAATAGAGTTTTAAGTAACTTCTCACTATAATGGACCTATTTGCTGATTGGGAGCCAGAGACTGCCTACGGCCAGGAGCTGCCTACGGTAAGCGCCTCCCTGGTAAGCTGCCTATGGTAAGCGCCCCCTCGAGCTCCCTCCATCACCAGCCTGGAGCTCCCTTCTGCACCCAAACTCCCTCCCAGAAAGAAACTAATACAACAGATGTTCTAAGGTAAGAAGTAGGCTATTTTGAATTAACTTAACTATATTCTACATGTTTTAAGACTGAAATGTAACCACAGAATGGCTTTATGTTAATTGAAAGGCAAGTTTAGTGTAGCGTTAATAACCTCAAAGCCATAATTGTGATCATTTTGTTTTAAAATTAGGAAAAAGACTTGTATACAGGGGCCACACAAAATCTAATAGCCCCAGGTCTGCAAGAGAGTTAATCCAACCCTGACTGTAGAGGCTGCTGCATCCTCCTGCAGAGCTGTTCTGGCAACCAATTTGTCTTCCTTGATCAAAGTCTGTAACATCCTGTTTCGCATCATCTGGGCGCTTGTCCTGGAACTTTGGAACTGTATCTCACAGGATGAAATCGTAGTGCCCTAGAAAACTTGCCGGTTTGCAATATGAAGCTGTAATCCACCTGCAGAATAAAACTTCTTCCCAAATAAGTCCAGCTTTTTGGCCTCTTCATTTTTCGGGGTTGATGCCTGATGACCTTATCACTCTCTCTCATTGGCTGTCAACACTACAAGTGAGCCCAGAGGGCAATGACAACAGAGGTGCTTGACCCCCTGACAATGGACACAGCATCTGCTCTCCAGTCTTTTTGTAGTCAGTGACAAGGAAGCTGGGGTCTGCCAAAGAACTTTGGTAGGCTCCAAAACAGCATAGGAAAGATATTCTAGCTGAGGTCGCAGATGCCAAAATGTCCAAAGAACTTTGGTAGGCTCTAAAACAGCATAGGACAGATATTCTAGCTGAGGTCGCAGATGCCAAAATGAGATTTTTCCTGAATCTCCTCACGGAGAATGTCCAGGGCCACAGACATCCTCCTCACCAATTCCTGATGAGTCTTAAAATCATCAGGAGGCAGAGAGATAGGTTCTACCACAATTGCCTCATCAGGAGATAGAGGAAAAGGATGACAACAATACCAGGGACTGGTCCAGTTTCCACTGCTCTCGTGGATACTCGTGAGAGGTATCCTGAATGTGCTTAGTGCCAGGCTTAGTACCAACACTAGGATATTTGTGGCATGGATGTTCCTGATTGCCTGTAGATGGAGCCAGCTGAGATGGATGTGGGGACACATTCGATTTGAGGGGAATCCCCATTGGTTCCAAAATGGCCCCTGGTATGGCCCCGATCCCCAAGTGTATTTGGCTCAAGGGTCGTTTCGGTAAGCTCCTAGCTGAAATTGAGGCTGAAACCAGGGAAAACAGGTGGTATTCTCTTGATGGTGAGACTGGCTAGGGACACACAGAATTTCACTGCAGAGCCTGATGAAGAAAAATACTCTTCTTGAGACCATGGTGGGCTTGTATAGTTCGGTACCGGAGAGGACGGTTCAGACCCGGGGAGATCACCTCGATTTCCCTAGACAGTACCATCTTGATTAGTACCCTGATGGCCAAATCAGTTGGATCTGCCCAGTGCAGAGGCTGCTAATTCCAGTATCTTGGGCACCGGTGCCAGGCAAGACTCCTGAATTGCCAGTGACAGCAGCACCAAGAGGTTCAACAATGCTCTTACAGCCTCAAATGCCTCAGGAGTAGATGGTTCTGGGAAAGTACTCTCCAGTACTGGGGAGTAAGGTGATCCCAATAATGGTGCTTTGAGAGCCAGTCTCAACAGGCCCATACTGGGCTCTGGAGTCAATGAACTTTCCTGCTTAGAGTCCTTAGCACCCTCCCGAGTCCTTAGATGACCTCAACCTCTTTGCTTCCTTCCAAGATCCTGGTATCAAGTCCAATTTACAGTGCCTCTTCCTTGATAACAGCAACACCGATCTACCGCTCTGTGCTGGTAATGCTGAAAATGCACTACTGGTGCTGAGCAACGACAGTATCTGGATTGAGGTAGATGGTTGTGGTAGAGGACATAGTGCCGATTCCAGCAGCAGATTTCAGTCTAGTTGCCCTGTCCTTTTTGGAGCGGGGCTTAAAGCCCTTACAATCAGCACATCTGTCACTCAAATGAGTCTCCCCCAAGTGCTTAAGGCAGCTGGGATAAGGATCACTCTTAGGTATTGCCTTACCACAGGAGTGGCAAAGCTTGAAACCCAGAGAGCACGACATATCTCCTGTACCTTGGCCGGTATCCACACAGGGTGCCAGATCCACACACAAACACAATTTAAAAAAATATATATATATTTACTTACTACTCTATTAAACTATATTAATAATACAGGACTACAACAGGTACTATTTACGTGCTTGACTAGAGACTTGCAGAAGGAAAAGGAGCTCTAACAACCAACATGGGCAGCGGGAAGGAACTGAGGGGGGTCAGGGACAGCTCAGCCCTTTATGCCTGAACATGGTGCACGAGACCTCAGAGGGGAAAACTCTCTGACAGCGTGCATTGGAACACAGACACCTACAGTGGAATGGACATGTGCAATCATTCAAAGAAGAATCTTAATTACTATCATTACTGCAGTTTGAAAATCCTTCATTAATCAAATGGTAAAAAGGGACCCAAGATAAATGTTGTTCTATATAAAGCTACTAAATAGTTCCTGTGCATGAATTTTAAAAATAAACTTCAATGTGTGATATTTGAGGGTAACGTAGTTTATTTTGTATTTCACCTACAAACACCAGAGGGAAAAAGGAAAACCAAAGAAGTCTTGCCTGTACAAATCAACTACGTGCTAAACTTGTGTATTTGCAGGTGAAAGCAATCCCTCTCAAATCTTTACTGTACAATTTACTACTCCAATGACAAAATAATCCATTCTGCTAAGGTTTTATGAATTTCTACCATTTACAAGTACTAGAAAAGCATCAGACTTTCAGAACGTACTTACTTGCACCAGGAGTGAGCGAGCCAGTTTAGTCCATTTAACTGATAGTCTCTTAACTCTAAACCTTCATGGCCACCAATATATGATGGTTGCTTCTTCAGTGCAACAAACCTTGGCCTCTGTTTTAAAACCTATCAAAGTGATATTGAACATTAGCCCTACTACTGAATGTTTTAAGATTCTAAATATAATTTTACTGAAGATGCAGGAGAAAATGGAAAATAATTTAAATTATGTTTATATACATTACTATATTAACTTCTAAAAGTTAACATAATTTCACTTTTGAGTGAAAATAATCACAATGGGGACATTTGTCTGCTTAGAACTAATAAGACCACTGACTCAAGTTATATACCTTAACAGTCATTACTAAACTAAACAATTTTAATATTTCATTCTGTGATCTGAAAAACTTTATAATGTATACCATCCCTAATCCAGGAACAAAACAGCCAGCTACAAATATTTTTATTGTCTCAATTCTCAGACGTCTATGAAAATTATCTTAAATCTCACTTACCTTGCAGTCCTTAAAAGGAGTTGTCTTGGATTGATTTCTGCTAAAATACTCATCGATGCATGACTGAAATTTTTTGGCAATGAGAGCACCATCTTCCCAGCTGCACTCTGAGTAAGGGAGACCCTGCCACTTGCAATAATAATCTGGATAACCTGCTGCTGACTTCTGATTTGAATGAGCTGTAGAATACATTTGAGATACTTCATCAATAATTTTGATTTTAATGAGACATTTATTTCATTTTTGTGACACAATAAGTGACAAAGTGCTCAAAATTAAAGAACCCATGATTAACCTCCATCCTAATTTATATCCATATTATTTTAGTTTGAAAGTAAAATAATTAAGAATTCTAATAAATTTATTATCCACAAATATATAATTTGGAGAATTGGGTCTGAATTCAACAAGATGAAATTCAATAAAGACAAGTGCAAAGTACTTCACTTAGTAATTAAAAATCAAATGCACAATTGCAAGATGGGGAATAACTGGCTAGATAGTACTACTGACTAGGGTCTGGGGGTTTAGTGGATCACAAATTGAATATGAGTCAACAATGCAGTGCAGCAGCAAAAAAGGCTAATATTCTGGGGTGTATTAACAGGTGTGTCATATTAAGACATGGGAGGTAATTGTCCCAGTCTACTCGACACCGGTGTGGCCTCAGCTTGAGTATGGTTTCCAATTCTGGGTTCCACATTTTAGGAAAGATGGGGACAAACTGGAAAGAGTAACGAGGAGAGCAACAAAAATGATAAAAGGTTTAGAAAGTTTAGACTCATGAGGAAAGGTCAAAACAGCTGGGCATACTCAGTCTTGAGAAAAAAAGACTGAGGGGAGACCTGATAAGTCTTCGAGTATGTTACAGGCCGTTACAAAAAGAACAGCGATCAGTTGTTCTCCATGTCCACTGAAGGTCAGATAAGTAGTAATGGGCTTAATCTAACTCAAGGGAGATTTAGGTTAGATATTAGGAAAAACGCATTAACTACAAGGGTAATTAAGCTCTAGAATAGGCTTCCAAGGGGGGCTGTGGAATCTCCACCATACAGGTTGGACAAACACCTGGGATGGTCTAGGTTTACTTAGTCCTGCCGCAGCACAGGGGGCTGGACTTGACTTCTTGAGGTCCCTTCAAGCCCTACATTTTTAAGAATCTATAAAAATAGAAGCAATGACAGTATTTTATCCTTATTGTTATTTCCAGTCTCCAATTTGTCACTTACCAATTATTCTCTCCACTATTTGATATTGTTTATGAAGATCATCTGTAAGTTCTTGCTGACAGTTATAATATTCCACATCTTCTGGAGAAGCATTTTTCAGCCTGGAATGGAAATTATGAAAATAGTAATTACATTGTTTCATTCTAAAACTAAAACAATTTGACAGTCCAAAAGCTTTCAGTGTAAGCACCAAAGGAAAGTTAGAGGGAAAGCTTCTTTGAGAAAGGAACTAAAGGATATCTCAGTGGAGAAAAAACATCTGCTACAAAAAATTCCTTATCTGAATTAGGTGCCCTCCTGACTGGAAGCTGAGAAAAAACTACTGAGAAACTGTACTAGTGTCAGCTACACCTGATAAAAAATAATTAATATAAGTATAATACAGAATGTCCACTCCCAACAGTTAAAGTATTTTATTTTGTAGGACACTTTTTTCACTTAATGAGAACAACACTTGAAGGGGGTTAAATCTAGGGAAATCCATCTCAAGCATTCCTAACAGTAATGGACAAGAACCACCACTTTTCATATAGGACACTGAATAACCCACTGGAAACCAGCGTCAAAAGAAGGCAGTAGAAGGTAAAGATTTTCTCCAAATATTTCGTTCAGGACTTCTAACAACATTGATAAGAGAGTGCTTGTTGATCCAGACAATGGGCAGAAAAATGAGACAGTAGAACTGGAAAGCCTAGCAAAGTGAATAGAATTAAAACTTCTAAGAAAAAGTAGTAAGTATCACTGTGGAGAATGTAATGAACAGTTCTGTTAAAGTACAATGGTCAAGAAAAGCAAATGGTAGGCCATTTGAGTAAACAGTAAGCAATGCATACTGTTTATTGTGTAAATATTTTATTTATACTATGCATATTATAAACATTTAAGAAAAATAACTTCCAAACAGCTTAGTTATTTATTAAAGGCATGATCCTGCAAGATGCCACATATCATCATTCACTCATGAGTAATGAAGTTGAGGATGCTGTACACCTTGCAGGACCTTAAAATGTCGAGGCGGTTTTAACAATAAAAAGATTATGTATTATCTTCTTGCTGAACACACACTATGGAAATATATTCTCATACGGAGATCAATCCCCTTACAATACTACATAAGCACAAATGCTGGTAAAAAAAAAAATCTGTATTATGAAAGATGACTATCGATAACATTCACCATCGTTTTGTTTCCTGATCCTTTTTCTTGTAGTTGTCCAGTTTCTTCATTCCTTTAACATTCTGCTGCTTCAAGGTTTCTTCAGTCTCCCATGTGTTATGGATATGAGACCAGCCTTTCCATTTAATTAGATACTGTGTTTCTCCCGGCTCCTTCGATTTATCAAACCCTGCATTTGGATCACCGTCTGCCTCAACTGCATAGATGGTGGTTGTAGCACCAGTGGCTGAAAGGAAATCACAAGAGAAGTTTTAATAGAGCATAAGTACCGGTGAATCACCTAACAATGAATTTGATATTAATATAATTCAATTGGTAATTTTTTATAATATGAGCATTTATCAACACATGATCAACTAGTTCTGTAGTTCTCTTCCACCTAGTGTTACTTGCGTAATTCTGCTGCAGAAGTATATGCCAGTCAATAAATAGTCTCAAAGACTTGATTTAATAATAAGACAATGTAACCAATAAAACTGAGCATCTAAATTAACTGAAGGTGAAAGGAGAGTGGATGAAAGAAGGGGTAGACAGCCACCTTACAAATATCTAAAATAAACTGATAGACGAGAACTGACAAGCTTGTCATGACATCTCATGACAGAGAACATCAATCCCAGCACTCAACGGACTTTTTTATGGAACATTAGCTGCTAAGAGGGAGCAATCATCATAACTAACCTATTGCAGGCTACCAAAATTCCAGCAACACCACATTCCTAGATATTCTGATGATCCAGGAAGAGGTGACAAGGTCAAATTCTGCCAATGCCCACTTGTCTACCGTGACTCTGCAGTGTACGACTACAATGCAATCATAGATGTGACTAGTTGAGATAGGAACACCCATGCTAGCGCTAATTTAGCAAACAAGGCTAAAAGTTGCAGTGAAGATGTGATGATGGTGGCTTCAGCATGGGCTGTACATGTTAGCACAGGACCTGGGTACATACTTGCATTGATCACACAACCATTTGCATAAAACTTGCTTTGAGAAATGCAAACCACATTGTAATCATCCACCATCTGAATCTCCACCAATATAGCGTCAGTGAGGTCAGAAATAGGTGGCATGATAATCCTACTGCCACCAATACCATCCCCCTAGTTACTGATAAATGTCCTATTTAGCAGACTTTCTGCATTCTTCTGAAAAGGGGTTAAGTTTGTAGGAAGCTACTTAGTTGTGCATACAGTGTAGCACACAATATGAAGCTCATTTGCATGGCACTGAACTAGCTTCCCCTTAAACTCCTTCCACAGCAGCTGTCCTCTCATTCTCTTCCATTACTTGACCATGGAAGCTTCCCTATAAAGTATTCAATGAGGCTTATTTAAAAGGGCACTGTCAGTTTTAAAACACTTTCTGTCTGAAGCTTTTAACCTAGCATTGTTACAAATTAACACCTAAAGCTACCTATAACTGAAAGAGAACAGAAAATTCCACTTGTTTACTCTTTTCATTTGTCATGCTGTGCATAGTTAATTTCATGGTTTCACCTCTATAGTCAGTCTGTTTCCCCTTCTGTTTGGTGGTTTCTCTCATACCAATAGGGGGTGATAAACATTTAAAAAAATCAAAAAGTGTTATTGTTAAACAACAAACATTGACAATGGGACTCATGGATATGTTTAATACCTGAAACTACATTTAACTTTTTTGTTAGCTTGTTTTAAGTTGATGAGATTTCATGTTGTTGATGTCGTTTTAAAGCCTTGGAGTAATGGGATAATGATGATGATAATGACATGGAGAAAAAATCAGGAACAGAATGTCTTTTGGTGAGAGCTGTCAGACCTTGTCTACACTGGTATTTTACTCACTGAGGTGAAATTTAGACTCCACTGAAGTCAATGGAAATTCTGCCATTGGCTTCAATAGGCAAGAATTTCACCTCTAATGTAGGCATAATTTTCACCAATGCAGCAAAATTTGCACCAAGGTAAGATGGACCAATGCAGCTACACTGGTAGATGACATTCCCGAGAAGACAAAGCCCTACTTTCTGGAATACCAGAAGCAATAAAAGTTTCATCGCTTGGGATATCAAGGCCAGGTCTACACAAACATTTGTTGGCATAGCTACGTTGCCCAGGGTGCAATGAGGTGCAATTTGCAACCAAGATAGCTGTGCTGGCGAAAGCCACTAGGTCAGTAATACACAGTTATACAATAACACAGTTATACAATCAAAATTGCATTTATTTAGCTTGGAAATAGTGGGGCAGGAGGACTGGAATAAGCAATGCTTGCAAAAGCAGAGTGCCAGCAAAGCACTTCTAGCATAGACTTGGCCAAAACCAAGACTGTACAAAGCTCTAAAGAATACACTCTAAGATGGCCAACCTGGGGCTCTGGTGCCACTTGCAGCTCTTCAGAAGTTAATATGTGGCTCCTTGTATAAGCAGCGACTCCAGAGCTGGAGCTACAGGTGCCAAACTTTCCAGTGTGCCAAGGGGTGCTCACTGTTCAACCCCTGGCTCTTGACACAGGCCCTGCCCCTACTCCACCCTTCCCGCCTCCTCCCCTGAGCCTTCTATGCCCTTGCTCCTCCTCCCCCGCCCCCAGCCTCCTGCATGCCACGAAACAGCTGATCAGGAGATGCGGGGAGGGAGGAGAAGGTGCTGATCAATGGGGCTGCAGGTGGGCGGGAGGTGCTGAGAGCGGGGGGTGGAGCTGATGGGGGGCTGCTGACGTATTACTGTGGCTCTTTGGCAATGTACACTGGTAAATTCTGGATCCTTCTCAGACTCAGGTCAGCCACCTTTTCCTTAGAGTATCACAGCTGGCTCCACAGAGAGGATAACATGCCCTAAAATGGACCTTTTCTAATTTAGTTCTGTTATTTCCAAACACACTTGATAAGCAAAGTAGTCAGTTGTTTCTGTTAAAGTGAACTATCAGCAGTGATTAGCAATGGAACTGTATCAACATTTGTCTCTCTGATATGAATGGGGCAGTTTAAACCTCTACAAACATAGTTTCACAAAATCACAGAAATGTAGGGCTGGAAGGGACCCAGAAGTCATCAAGTCCATCCTCCTGTGCGGTGGCAGGACCAAGTAAACCTCGACCATCCCTGACAAGTGTTTGTCCAACCTGTTTTTAAAACCTCCAATGATGGGGGTTCCACAACCCCACTTGGAAGCCTATTCCAGGGCTTAATTACCGTGGCAGTTACTAGGTTTTTCCTAATATCTAACCTAAATCCCCTTGCTGCAGATTAAGCCCATTACCACTTGTCCTACCTTCAGTGGACACGGAGAACACCTGATCCTCATCCTCTTTATAACAGCCTGTAACGTATTTGAAGATTTATCAGGTCCCCCCTCAGTCTTCTTTTCTCAAGGCTAAACATGGCCACTTTTTTTTTTTAACCTTTCCTCATAGGTCAGGTTTTCTACACCTTTTATCATTTTTGTTGTTCTCCTCTAGACTCTTCCCCATTTGCCCCCATCATTCCTAAAGTGTGGAACCCAGAACTGGAAACGGTCCATAAGCTGAGGCCTCCCTAGTGCCGACTAGAGTAAGACTATTACCTCCCATGTCTTACGTAAGATACTCCTGTTAATATACTCCAGAATATCAGCTTTTTTTTTTTTGCAGCTGCATCGCATTGTTGACTCATATTCAATTTGTGATCCACTAACGTCTCTAGATCACTGTCAACAACCATTTAGCCAGTTAGTCCCCATTTTGTAGTTGTGCATGTGATTTTTCTGCCCTAAGTAAAGTACTTTGCACTTGTCTTTATTGAATTTCATCTGGTTGAATTCAGACCAATTCTTCCCATTTGTCAAAGTCATTTTGAGTTATAATCCTGTCCTCCAAAGTGCTTACAACCCCTTCCAGCTTGCTGTCACCTGCAAATTTTATAAAGATAGTCTCCACTCCATTATCCAAGTCATTAATTAAAAAACATGGAAGAGTACCAGTACCAGGACTGACCCCTGCAGGACCCAACCAGACACACCCTCCCCGTTAGACAATGAACCATTGATAACTACTCTGAATATAGTCATTAAACCAGTTGTGCATCCACACTCATAGTAATTTCATCTAGATCACATTTCCCTAGTTTAAATATGAGAATGTCCTGTGGGACTGTGTCAAAAAGCCTTACCAAAAGGCTTCAGGTGGTTAGTAGACTCACTGAACCTCAATGCGTTCCAAAGCCTTCTTCACAACAACAAAAAATATGAAAAAAAGTTTGGCTTGTAGAAACTAATAAGGTGGAAGGAAGAGTGTGCTGGAAAGATTCTGGTGCACTTCAGTTCACTTCAAGCCTCAAACCTAAGCAAGACGAGGTTAATACATTCCATATTGGGGCAGAGATGGGAATGTTTTTATACGTTTTCTAAAACAGAATGAAGGAATTTAACTTCATTAAAAGAAATTTCTATAGAAGTACAACCTGGTCATCTTAGGTAAGAGACGTGTAATTAATGTACAAGTGTAGGCCCTGATTTTGTCAACACAAGTACATCTGAATATAGGTGAAACACTGAAATTAAGAAAGAGTTGATAAATTTGAGTTTTTTAATTCGAATCTAGAATCAGTTGGGAGAAAAGATGGTTTATCCATTATATTACAAAAAAATTAAAGCCTCTTATTATACAATAGGCTTCAGAAAAAATTAAGTGTTTGGGTATAGGGATAGCTGAAATTATTTATCAGTGTAAGGAAATATGGAGATGTGGACAGATCTTCCACTTACTTACAGAAGAGTTAAATATTCTAATAATGAATATGCTCCCTAAGTTTTCGCCTCTCATGGGCCAGTTTTTCCAAAATGAGGCATAAAGTTATTTACATTACTTTAATGGAAAGATGCTCCTTAGGGTTACATTCATTAACATTTTGTTTGCCATAGGGGTGGTATTAAATTCCAGCTCCAAATTATTAATATTGGGATGTTCTAGTTCAATCCTTTTGTCATCAGTACAATGTGTTTTGACATCCTTTGCACAGAGAGACAAGGTGGGTGAGGCAATATCTTTTTTTGGACCAACTTCTGTTGGTGAGAGACAAGCTTTCAAGCTTGCACAGAGCTCTTCTTCAAGTCTGGGAAATGTACTGAGTGTCAACTACACTAAGTGCAAGTGTGCTAAATACAAGGTGGAACAACTAAAGAGTGTATTTAGTTGTGATAGCCCGAGTATCTTTCCCAGACCTGAAGAAGAGTTCTTTGTAAACTTGAAAGTTTGTCTCTGGTCCGATAAAAGATATTACCTCACCCACCTTGTAGCTGTGTTGGTCCAGGATATTATAGAGACAACACCCCTACAAACTGTACACAGGATAGATCAGGTTATTTTAGCATATTACAGTTTATATTTTACTTATGTTTAGTTTAATGACACATAGGTTCAGGACAAGAGTGGAATATATTTCATAAATGTAAGACTGTACCATTTGTATTACATTTAGGCCATGGAGTTTAAATCAGTTATTCCCTTTGCAGTGAAATTTTACTTTGTTTTGGAGTTGCATAGAAAATGTAAAACAGATTGAGCTGGTTTTGAATATGGTTTGGAAGAGCACTAATAATGCAAACCTTTGATCAAAAGGAAATTAATAAATAATTTAATAGACCATATAAGTATCCATTCAGATATCACCCACAGACCTTTGAAAATGAAGATACAGAACCCATATTTGAACTTACATTTGGTATATCTTTGATTATGAAGTTTATTGTTTCTTTATATGTTTAGGCTCATCCAATTAGGAATGCTACTGTATATTTATAATTTAAATAATTTATAAAACAGCACATATTAAAATGTAAGGGGACAGGAGCAGTGGTGAATTTCTGGTGTGGATCAAGGTTATTCACTACGTCAGCAGTTCTCAAACAGTGCGTCGTGACCCCATTTTAATGGAGCTGGCTTAGTCTTGCTGGGTCCCAGGGCTGAAGCCAAAGCCCACGGGCTTCAGCTCTGGGCGGCAGGCCCCAGATTACAGGCCCACTACTTGGAGCTGAAGCCCTCAGGCTTCGACTTTGGCCCCCTTGCCCAGGGTGTTGGCTGAAGCCCTCAGGCTTTGTCCCCTGTTCCCCTGCCCCACCTTGGGCAGCAGGGCTCAGGCAGGCTCAGGCTTCAGTCCCCTCCTCCTGGGGTCGTGTAATAATTTTTGTGGTCAGATGGGGGTTGCGGTTGAATGAAGTTTGAGAACTCCTGCACTACATACATGAGCTTGTGAATTCCCTTTCAAAATGGCCTATCTAGTCTGAAGAAAAAAGATTTCATGATATTATGAAACTGTATTTTCCCCAAATTCTTAATACTTCACTACCAAAGAGAAATAATTCACAATGTGTTTTAAATTTAATGTATGTTTAACATTATTTTGGGGGAACAGGACAAACATAAAAAAGTTACGCACGCTATATATTTTTTGAAATGTAAAAGTGTTTTTTTCTTTAACTGTAAGTTACAACAAAAGTTTTAAAAAGAATTTAAAACAGGATTATCAAAAGCTCATTCTGGACAGAGCCAAATTGCAATTTTAATTATGGCTCTGGGACAGGGCATAAATATTGAACTCCATATACTACCCTCATAATCAACATGAAATTCCCACTAATATCAAAGGAAAGTTTGCACAAAAAAAAGTGTAAAATATGTATTTTACATCTTAACTAAAGTTTTAGTTATTATTTATCCATTATCTTATTGCCACATTCAGCATCACTCAGTGGGGAAATATGCTCACCTCTATGACCATCATTCTTTCTAACCTTCCCTCTTCATCCTCTCCCTCCCCGCTCTGCTTTGTGGCCATATCAACACCAGGAAGAATGGTGTATTTTAGCACATGTTAACTAACGCGTTAAAATCTTAATACAGACAGGGTAAGTTGTGGTTTTAAAATGTTAGCTGGTGGAGATCAACCCCTAGGGCTGAGACTAGGGTTTCCTTGACCAGATAACACACATTAAAAAGGACATTTTTTTCTTAGACACCTGAATTTCTTTCCCTGAAGCAACTCTCAATTCCCACCTCCAATGGTTTCATTCCTACACCCTTCTCCATTTTACCCCCCAAACTACTAAGCAATTCAACAGTTAACGCAGATACATAAACCATTATCATTATACTGGGGAGCTAACATCCAAACTGTATGCAAGCACGCATGCATGAGCAAGAATACTCCATTTGTTTACTCTGAATTCAAATTTAGGAAGTTATCTTTGCATTTATTAAGCTAGAAACTGGTTTTTAAATGAAAGTTTAGATGCTGCAGAAACTGAAACAAATACATAAAAGTTGTAAAAACTGCTCTTGGATTCACTGTAGCATTTTGAGAATATAGGTCAAAAATACCTCCTTTTCGTCCAAAACGACTATCCATAAACTTTTCTATAGTTTCAAATTCATCTTCTTCAGGTTGTGGGACATCTTCTCCACAGACTTCCAGCAAGTCATCTGAATCTGTCTTTGTTTCTTCAGCTTCTTTGTAACTAATATTGACTGTTGCCTGGCGACGAGACCCTCTTTTATCATAATCATCATCCTCATCCTCATCGGATGAATCAAGTTGCCTCTTTTTCTGTCCTGCACTCTTTTTCCCACTTTTTGGCTTAATTCTTAAAAAGAACAAGAGTTGACAAAACAAAGATGTTTTCAATACAGAAATACCCACAAATGTTCTGCCATTTCTTACAGAGTATTAATATTTCACAGTGATTGTTCAACTGTACCACACTCAATTAGATAATGTAGGGAAAAACATTCACTATGACTCACTGCTGTGATAACATCTTTTGTAACTTCAAAAAACAACTTCCACTCTTGGGATACAGAACTCTACTAATAAATAGTTACATTTGGATTTGAGCTTAAAGAGAGACAGAGAGAGAGAGAGAGAGAGAGAGAGAGAGACACATTCATATTCCCATCAGAAATCTTATAACAAAGTATCTTAATTTCCAGAATTCTTACCTGCTTGGAGGTTTCCTACTTTTCACTTTATTTTTTGGCTCATAGTCAGATTCACTCTCTTCACAACTGCTTTTCTCTCTCTCCTCCTCGGATTCAGAATCTGAACCAGTCCCAGAGACAGATCCTGATCCAGACATTTGCCAGTCTTCACTGCATATATTGAAAGGCAGAAAAGTCAAGAATTAGAATATTCAGCATTACTGTGAAGTCCATATATATGAACGCCAGCCACTGGAATAATCTTGTTGACAGAAATAAATATTAAGGCAGTTAATAATTCAGTGTCATTAAAAAGACGGAAAATATTATGAAAACTCATCGATCTCTCTACTGCCATGAACATGGATATTGCATCTGGAAGCATGGAATACCATCCAATTTCTGAAACCCACCCCCACCCCCCAAGTCAGATGGCTTTTCATTAAGCAGTAAATCAGGAAGTAATATAATGACACCAGAAACACTTTTCTTCACTTTACCTCTTACAGAAACAAGAAAGATTATATTTTCAATGTTCAGTGTTCCAGTAAATGGATAATTGTTCAGGAGTTACATGAACTTTTAACGCTACACTGTTACATGAACCTACTATAATCAGGGTTTCTTCCATGGATATTAATTCTGGGCATCCTGACAAACTGATATGTAGGTTGGCAAGTGGCTATTTGGACAAAGAGACAACAGCTATGAAAATTTGTCTTTTAGGGTTCAATATTCTGTTTCAGGAAACATGGACAGAGGTCTCTGCGTATTTGGTAAGATAATTACATATAAATGTACTAGTTAAAATTAAAACAAAACAATTGTTTATATTAGATTATTAGATATATAAATTCAACAACAGTTTTTGGTTTTACATACTCTAATATAGATTTCTGTGAATTTTTAAACGACAAAGGATAGGAAAAAAATAAATAACTTTTGTCAATCACAACCAAAAAGAACTAAACATACAAAATTACACACTAATTTTAAAAGAGAAGTTTTTTGTTTTGTTTTTAAAGAGTTCATGAAAAGTGCCAGATTGACAGTCCTAGAAATTGAAGAGGTCTATTTTCCACAGAAACTATATCACACAGGCAATGGCAGTACAAGCTTCCCTACACTGCACCTCTAACCTTCCTCAACTCTGACCAGGTGAAGGGCATGCTTTTTGGGGTGATAGGATAGTTTTAATTTCCATAAGTCATTCAATCCTTGGTTGCTGTACTGAGATCAATAAGACTGCCAATTAATGTCAAACATGATGGTCATTTTTGCCCTTGAGATTTCAAAAAGATGACAAATTGTAACAACTTTGTCACTAACTGCTTAATTCCAACTAGTGACCTGGAGATAAAATGACCTATATAGCCTATTCCCAACTACCTTGGCCATATATAGATAATGTTCAGGATAGGATATTCAACAGGAAAAGTAATGTTACAACTAATACACTCCACTGTAGATTCTACAAAGCATTGCTGGAGGTGCTTTTGAACAGACACGGTCAATACAAGTGTACCTGATGCAGGGTATTTTACTAATTGGGGAATTTAAAGTTCTGTTTTACATATAGGACTCAACCTGAAATATATGTTGCATCTAAACATCTATGTATTAGAAAATACCCCAACATTCTAATCAAAAGAGAGAAGTGATAAAATCAAGTCCAAAAACCAACCTGAAGTCAGAGTAGAACTGAAATACTTTTATATATTAGATGAAGTATATATAAATACTAAAATATGCAAGCAGGAAGGACATTTTTATATAGTATTCTTATATGTAAAATATCCTACTCTTTATGTTTTTTCCTCTTGGTCTCACTGGATGAGTCATCCAAAGTGTCTGCACTACTAGAGGAATCCTGCAGAGAAAGCAAAGAATATATAGAATTCATTATCAAATATTAAAAGAGCAGTGCAACTGTTAGCGATCTGGCTTCCATTCTTGAATTGGTATAAATTTATTTTTCATGTTTGATTCCCTCTCCTTCAGTACACAATGATGCACTGAATACGACTAGGGTTTCCATATTTTAGTATGATTCAAAATCTATCACAATTGTTTATGCATTCACAGTGCTCTACTAGAATATCTTTTTGAAGACTGCTGTGCCTGCATGAAGCACATTTTTAAAACTGTCATAAATTAGTCAAAACGAACTTCCATCAGGAGACTGAAAATCTCCTCTGTAGTTTACAGATGAGCCCTGTACTAAATACTACCTTTGTACCTACTCAGGCCCTAGAATTGTTTAAACCGTTTTTTAAGAAAGGCAAAAATATATCTGACTCCTCACTACCTTTACTCTCCAAAAAAATGGATGGACCATATCAACTCAGACTTCCCTAAAATAATTTTCACTCAGGCAGAGAACAGTTCTGGAAAAATTTCATCCTGAAAAGAAACTTTTAGGAAGAACCATTTAGCAATAACTGTAAGTTAAGATTTTCTAAGTGTTTACATGGAAAATCTTAATTTACATTTCCCATAAAACTAAAACAGTTAAAAATGAAAACAACTGTGTACAAAAACAGAAGTCCAGCGTAACAGAAGAAGAAAATGGAGAAATTATGAGAGAAGATACTTCTGACCATAGTGTTTAATTATTCTTTAGAAGTGAATAGAGATGTCCACAAACTTTTTTGTTTAACAGAAAACTTGCACCCTCTCAACCTCAATAGTATCCCCTTTAAACATGTGCTCGCATCCTAGATTCAAATAAAATCAACTGTTCAGACTTTAAAACCTTCTATTCTGTATTTGAATAATTCTAAAAGCACTACAACAAGAAAATGAAAGTGATTCCTTGGAAAAGACTACAAGTTTAGGCCAAGGTTTCTCAAACTTTTTTTTTTTTTTTTTTAAATAGTGTGGACCATGTTCTCACAGGGATTGGCATGGAGCTACATCTCCTCCCATTCACTACTGCATAACATACTTTCAGAAACGACAGCAATTGCTTAGATGGAAAAGTAATATTTGGAAAGTACTTTTATGCTTTTAAGTAATTTAGAAGCTGGAAACACAAATGAGAGCCAGTAATACGTGACTTGCCAGCTTGGTCAATCGATCACAATTTGACAGCATCTGGCTAAAGCTTTCTAAGAAAGGTAATTTCTTCATCACTTACTCAAATATACAAAATTAAAAATGATTCAACATTTCTCTAGAAGAGCAAAATTCTCTCCTGAGATGTGTGTACACAATGCTTATTGCCTTCAAACAGACTTTCACACATACATATGGAGTGAGCTAGGACACCTCTATGTTTACATTTAAAGCATAGATTCAGAATAAGCTATTCACCTCTTCTGACCCACTGTTTGATGAAGCTGCTTTCTGCTGCTGCTGCTGCTGCTTCCTGAGCATTGCTGATCTCTGTACAGCCAAAATACTTGGATTTGATTTCCAAAACTGAAACAGAATTCAAATAGAAGAGTCATGCAATCAAATACGGTGGAACTTTACAATGATTTAATACAATCAAATTCCCAAACTGAAGTTTTGCTAATAAAAGTAACTATTTTCAGTTTAAAGAATGAGGAGAATGTTTCAATTTGTTACAACACTTTAATGCAAAATGTAGCATGCTTTACAGTAAATTTAAGTAAGAACCCTTAAATTAGCACAAAAGAATACATATGCTATAGTCAATGCTAACACATTTCAATTTTAAGTTGTTATAACTCAGATAATTCCAATAAGGAATGTAGTTAATACAATTGTCAAATAATTTTGCTTCATATGGAAGCATTGCAACACTTTAAAAAATGAATGAAGAGGAAAAACTTTGAGTTTTAAGCAGAATTATGTTAATTAATATTCTGTTATATTTATTATATTTTCTTTCATTCAAGGGGAGTCATAATACTTACAAATATTATATATTACACACAGAAGGAACTAGAGCAAATCTGAGGTTATTTTATCCCACTGGATATGCTCAGAAGCAATTTTCTGAAGAATTTAGATTTTCTTCTGAAATTTTGCAAACTTCTTCCTCATAGAAGACTGACTAAATGCAAATTTGAAGTTTTCCAGTTCAACAGTTTATCAGATAACAGCAAGCTAAAGTATACAGATATGATTTTCAAAAATGAATAGAGTTAAGAAAGGATTTAGTAGCATAGAAGCCTAAATAAGTGGCCTGATCTTGAAAAGTGGACTATTAATCTACTACAATCAATACGAGCAGCTGGGAGCTCAGCCCTTTTGATAATCAGGCTATTTAGGTACCCTGGTAAGAATTTAGGAGCATAATTTCGGGGATCTATTTCTGAAAATCTTGGCCTTAATATTTTCCATGATATTCAAGTCATGGTATGCAGATATTTTACTCATCAATCCAAGCTCAAATCCTAACAGTTTAACAAGTCTTTCATTCCAGTTCCTATTTATAGCTTATCTAGAGTGAAAATAGCTATAGGAGATAACCACACAAAGTCGAATATCTTTCACTGGAATGTTTGTGCATTTTACCTCAGCTCCACCAATTTTTGGTGGTTTTGCTTGAATTTGTTTCTTCTCTCTAGATGTGTCAGACTCTGATTCTGACTGACTGCCTGACTCTGAACCAGAGTCAGAGTCACTGCTCCCTGACTGGCTGCTACTTCCATCGCTACTGCTTCCAGAACTTGAACCAGATCCAGAACCTGATGCTGAACCAGAATCGTCATCCGACTGGCTGTAATTAGAAATAAAAGAATTATGGAGCATTCTGAGTAGTAAAATAAAATCAAAGTGAAGTTAGAAATAATTTAGCTTCACCTGTAAAATTAATTGTGAAATTAGCCAAGCATGCATATAATAGCCTACTCTTAAATACACTACATCCATTTATAGGACTCCATGCTGTGATAACTGGGAGCACTTCACAAGTTGGGTCAATTAACAACATATCCATAGACTATGCTCCCCTGCAGCCCACAGCTTCAAAGAGAGAGGTTAAAAAGACTTTGCCAGTTGATTAAATGTCCACAGTTTTACTTTCAAAGGTGTGGGCAAAACAAACTTGCCTTGCTTATCTTTATAAACATGGCCAAATTCAAGGTAAGACGTATCCATCTATTCCCTATAAGAGGAAATTGTATATTGGTGAAAGCCCTACACCCAACTTCCATGAGGTTCAGCTTTGGGACAGGTAGCTTTCTTGTCCAGTGTAGGTTATACAATGAGTTCCGGATAGACACACATAGTATGATTTTCACCCTGCAGTTAATTAACAGCTGATGCACAAAGAAGAACTGAGATGGAAAGAAAGGGTCAGAGATAGCCCCTCCTCTTTCCAGACAGCCAGACAACAGGAAAGGAGAAAGGGGTCTGATAAACTCATAGCTATTACCCAAACCTTGCATAAAAGTTTATGCTTCAAGCAAGGACCAGGGACAGCAGCCTGATATAGGACAGTTCATCCAGTCCAGGCAGGCAGAATGGTAATGGCACTGCATTTCACAACCATATCAATTATTTATTTGTTTGTTTTAAAGAACACCTATTTAATTTCTGTATCACCCATCACTCTCAGGTGAGAGAGAGAACAATAAATATGCTCTAAGACTGCAAAGAGGTCTTCCAGCAAAAGAAGGACAGAATAGATTGTCTTTCCGAATATTTTTGAAGTAAAAAGAAAAAGAAAAAACTTTAAAAAAAAAACACATATATTTCAGCCCTTCTTTGTATTTCATAGAGAAACCAAAATAGGACAAGCTATCAATTTAAACAAAATCCTTTGTAGGTCACATTTCATGCCTTATGTTGTAAATCTGGACCTGGTGATTTATACAAAGACAGCGTTATCAGGAAGGGTTATCAGGACCCTTGGATTCTATTCCTGAGGGCTCGCCTTCATAGGTAATTATATTAGCATGATTTTACTGGTATAGTTATCCAAATATAACTCCCCATGTTGACACTCTTATGCCAGTAAAATTCTCCCTTTAGAAAAAACGAGTCTCCCACTAAACTACTGCATCACCATCAGCAAGTCACCTGCCCTCCATACACAGTTATGCTTGAGATGACTTAACTGTCCCCTTTTCTCTCTCTTCCTCCTTTTTAGTTACAGCACACTTCAAATAATTTATTTAATTTAAAAGAATGAATTAGTGTACATAACATTTTGAAACAGTATTTTTATATGCACATATGGTGAACTATGTTCAAAATAAATTCAAAACAAATCTGGTTTCTCAAAACAATTTTCTCTATAACCTGTGCTAAAGTCTCAGATTCTAAAAAAACCCCATAATATTAATCTAACATAGAAGCCCCAATATTTTTTAAACAGACATCTTGATGGAAAGCATTATCGGGACAATATTGCCTTCAAAGTAGCCGACTAATTTAAAAAGAATGGTAACAGGACTGTAAACAGGCATCTTGATAAAGAACAACAGGTAATACCAAAAAACAAACTATTACAAAAATCAATCCATCCTCTTAACAGTCTTTCAGTTACATCACACGTTTAAAAAAAAAAAAAAAAAAAAAAATCACATAACTTTAAACAAACTTTCCTTTGTGCTAAAACTATTTGAACCAATGTATGCAAGTTGCAAGTTTCTCTATCAATGACTGATGAATACATAAGACTACAAAGCATGCAGTAACTATTTAAAGACTACCAGTAGCTTTATCTTAACAAACAAAAAACCAAAGCCTCTGTAAGCTAATTGGATATTTGTTAAGAGCATGTTTTCTACAATAAAATAATGTGGCTGGAGCAGTGCTTTTTTAAAAAAAAAAAAAAAAATTATGTCCTCATGGATGCCAAGACAGCATTCCAAATATGAACTGAGAGTAAATCCCCTCAATATTAGCACTAAACAACTAGCTATTAGTCAATGGGAGCTGTGAATGCTCAGCACCTCGGCGTTTAAAAATTAAACATCATGAAATTGAGGCAATCATGTAAAATTTGGCCCTTAACCTCTGCACCTTACTTTTCTCATGTCTAAAAGGGGACAATACCCATCTTTAGGGAAAAAACCCAACATTGATATCCTCAGGGTATGTCTACACTACGAAATTAGGTCGAATTTATAGAAGTCCTTTTTTTAGAAATCATTTTTATATATTCGAGTGTGTGTCTCCCCACAGAAAATGCTCTAAGTGCATTAAGTACCTTAACTCGGCAGAGTGCTTCCACAGTACCGAGGCAAGCGTTGACTTCCGGAGTGTTGCACTGTAGGTAGCTATCCCACAGTTCCCGCAGTCTCCGCTGCCCATTGGAATTCTGGGTTGAGATCCCAATGCCTGATGGGGCTAAAGCATTGTCGCGAGTGGTTCTGGGTACATATCGTCAGGCCCCCCTACCCTCCCTCCCTCCGTGAAAGCAGCAGCAGACAATCGTTTCGCGCCTTTTTTCTTGAGTTACCTGTGCAGACGCCATACCACAGCAAGCATGGAGCCCGCTCAGGTAACCGTCACCGTATGTCCCCTGGGTGCTGGCAGACGTGGTACTGCATTCCTACACAGCAGCAGCAACCCATTGCCTTGTGGCAGCAGACGGTACAATAGGACTGGTAGCCGTCATCATCATGTCCAAGGCGCTCCTGGCCACATCGGCCAGGAGCGCCTGGGCAGACATGGGTGCAGGGACTACATTAGAAGTGACTTGACAGGTCATTCTCTTTAGTCCTGCAGTCAGTCCTATTGAACCATCTTACGGTGAGCAGGCAGGCGATAAGGATTGCTAGCAGTCCTATTGTACCATCTTCTGCCGGGCAGCCATGAGACGTGGATGGCTTGCAGTCCTTCTGCACCGTCTGCTGCCAGCCAAAGATGTAAAAGATAGATGGAGTGGATCAAAACAAGAAATAGACCAGATTTGTTTTGTACTCATTTGCTTCCCCCCCCCTTCTAGAGGACTCATTCCTCTAGGTCACACTGCAGTCACTCACAGAGAAGGTGCAGCGAGGTAAATCTAGCCATGTATCAATCAGAGGCCAGACCAACCTGCTTGTTCCAATAAGAACAATTACTTAGGTGCACCATTTCTTATTGGAACCCTCCGTGAAGTCCTGCCTGAAATACTCCTTGATGTAAAGCCACCCCCTTTGTTGATTTTAATTCCCTGTAAGTCAACCCTGTAAGCCATGTCGTCAGACGCCCCTCCCTCTATCAGAGTGACGGCAGACAATCGTTTCGCACCTTTTTTCTGTGCGGGCGCCATACCAAGGCAAGCATGGAGGCCGCTCAGCTCACGTTGGCAATTAGGAGCACATTAAACACCACACGCATTATCCAGCAGTATATGCAGCACCAGAACCTGGCAGAGCGATACCGGGCGAGGAGGCGACATTAGCGCGGTCACGTGAGTGATCAGGACATGGACACAGATTTCTCTGAAAGCAAGGGCCCTGCCAATGCATGCATCATGGTGCTAATGGGGCAGGTTCATGCTGTGGAATGCCGATTCTGGGCTCGGGAAACAAGCACAGACTGGTGGAACCGCATAGTGTTGTGGGTCTGGGACAATTCCCAGTGGCTGCGAAACTTTCGCATGCGTAAGGACACTTTCATGGAACTTTGTGACTTGCTTTCCCCTGCCCTGAAGCGCATGAATACCAAGATGAGAGCAGCCCTCACAGTTGAGAAGCGAGTGGCGATAGCCCTGTGGAAGCTTGCAACGCCAGACAGCTACCGGTCAGTTGGGAATCAATTTGGAGTGGGCAAATCTACTGTGGGCGCTGCTGTGATGCAAGTAGCCAACGCAATCAAAGATCTGCTGATATCAAGGGTAGTGACCCTGGGAAATGTGCAGGTCATAGTGGATGGCTTTGCTGCAATGGGATTCCCTAACTGTGGTGGGGCCATAGACGGAACCCATATCCCTATCTTGCCACCGGAGCACCAAGCCGCCGAGTACATAAACTGCAAGGGGGACTTTTCAATAATGCTGCAAGCTCTGGTGGATCACAAGGGACGTTTCACCAACATCAACGTGGGATGGCCGGGAAAGGTACATGACGCTCGCATCTTCAGGAACTCTGGTCTGTTTCAAAAGCTGCAGGAAGGGACTTTATTCCCAAACCAGAAAATAACTGTTGGGGATGTTGAAATGCCTATAGTTATCCTTGGGGACCCAGCCTACCTCTTAATGCCATGGCTCATGAACCCGTACACAGGCAGCCTGGACAGTAGTCAGGAGCTGTTCAACTACAGGCTGAGCAAGTGCAGAATGGTGGTAGAATGTGCATTTGGATGTTTAAAGGTGCGCTGGCGCAGTTTACTGACTCGCTTAGACCTCAGTGAAACCAATATTCCCACTGTTATTACTGCTTGCTGTGCACTCCACAATATCTGTGAGAGTAAGGGGGAGACGTTTATGGTGGGGTGGGAGGTTGAGGCAAATTGCCTGGCTGCTGGTTACGCGCAGACAGACACCAGGGCAGTTAGAAGAGCACAGGAGGGCGCAGTACACATCAGAGAAGCTTTGAAAACCAGTTTCATGACTGGACAGGTTATGGTGTGAAAGTTCGGTTTGTTTCTCCTTGATGAAACCCCCTGCCCCTTGGTTCACTCTACTTCCCTGTAAGCTAACCACCCTACCCTCCTCCCTTCAATCAGCACTTGCAGAGGCAATAAAGTCATTGTTGCTTCACATTCATGCATTCTTTATTCATTCATCACACAATTAGGGGGATGACTACCAAGGTAGCCCAGGAGGGGTGGTGGAGGAGGGAAGGAAAATGCCACACAGCACTTTAAAAGTTTACAACTTTAAAATTTATTGAATGCCAGCCTTCTGTTTTTTGGGCAATCCTCTGTGGTGGAGTGGCTGGTAGGCTGGAGGGCCCCCCCCCGCATTCTTGGGCGTCTGGGTGAGGAGGCTATGGAACTTGGGGAGGAGAGTGGTTGGTTACACAGGGGCTGTAGCGGCAGTCTGTGCTCCAGCTGCCTTTGCTGCAGCTCAACCATACACTGGAGCATATTGGTTTGATCCTCCAGCAGCCTCAGCATTGAATCCTGCCTCCTCTCATCACGCTGCCACCACATTTGAGCTTCAGCCCTGTCTTCAGTCCGCCATTTACTCTCCTCAGCCCGCCACCTCTCCTCCCAGTCATTTTGTGCTTTCCTGCACTCTGACATTATTTGCCTCCACGCATTCGTCTGTGCTCTGTCAGTGTGGGAGGACAGCATGAGCTCAGAGAACATTTCATCACGAGTGCATTTTTTTTTTCTTTCTAATCTTCACTAGCCTCTGGGAAGGAGAAGATCCTGTGTCATTGAAACACATGCAGCTGGTGGAGAAAAAAAAAGGGACAGCGGTATTTAAAAAGACACATTTTATAAAACAATGGGTACACTCTTTCACGGTAAACCTTGCTGTTAACATTACATACATAGCACATGTGCTTTCGTTACGAGGTCGCATTTTGCCTCTCCCCACCGTGTGGCTACCCCCTCAACCCTCCTCCCTCCCCATGGCTAACAGCGGGGAACATTTCTGTTCAGCCACAGGCAAACAGCCCAGCAGGAACGGGCACCTCTGAGTGTCCCCTGAAGAAAAGCACCCTATTTCAACCAGGTGACCATGAATGATATCTCACTCTCCTGAGGATAACACAGAGAGATAAAGAACGGATGTTGTTTGAATACCAGCAAACATACACTGCAATGCTTTGTTCTACAATGATTCCCGAGTACGTGCTACTGGCCTGGAGTGGTAAAGTGTCCTAACATGGAGGACGGAATAAGGCTGCCCTCCACAGAAACCTTTTGCAAAGGCTTTGGGAGTACATCCAGGAGAGCCGCAAATGCCAGGGAAAATTAATCCTTTCACATGCTTGCTTTTAAACCATGTATAGTATTTTAAAAGGTACACTCACCGGAGGTCCCTTCTCTGCCTGCCGGGTCCAAGAGGCAGCCTTGGGTGGGTTCGGGGGGAACTGGCTCCAGGTCCAGGGTGAGAAACAGTTCCTGGCTGTCGGGAAAACCGGCTTCTCCGCTTGCTTGCTGTGAGCTTTCTTCGTCCCGAAAACCTGCTTCCGTGTTGCCTCCATCTCCATTGAAGGAGTCAAACAACATGGCTGGGGTAGTGGTGGCTGAACCCCCTAAAATGGCATGCAGCTCATCATAGAAGTGGCATGTTTGGGGCTCTGACCCGGAGCGGCCATTCGCCTCTGTGGTTTTCTGGTAGGCTTGCCTCAGCTCCTTAAGTTTCACGTGGCACTGCTTCGGGTCCCTGTTATGGCCTCTGTCCTTCATGCCCTGGGAGATTTTGACAAAGGTTTTGGCATTTCGAAAACTGGAACGGAGTTCTGATAGCGTGGATTCCTCTCCCCATACAGCGATCAGATCCCGTACCTCCCGTTTAGTCCATGCTGGAGCTCTTTTGTGATTCTGGGACTCCATCATAGTCACCTCTGCTGATGAGCTCTGCATGGTCACCTCTGCTGATGAGCTCTGCATGGTCACCTGCAGCTTGCCACGCTGGCCAAACAGGAAATGAGATTCAACAGTTCGCGGTTCTTTTCCTGTCTACCTGGCCAGTGCATCTGAGTTGAGAGTGCTGTCCAGAGCGGTCACAATGGAGCACTCTGGGATAACTCCCGGAGGCCAATACCATCAAATTGTGTCCACAGTACCCCAAATTAGACCTGGCAAGGCCGATTTCAGCACTAATCCACTTGTCAGGGGTGGAGTAAGGAAATCGATTTTAAGAGCTCTTTAAGTCGAAAAAAAGGGCTTCATCGTGTGGACGAGTGCAGGTTTACATCGATTTAACACTGCTAAATTCGACCTAAAGTCCTAGTGTAGACCAGGGCTCAGATAAAAATCCCATATGACAATCTGTAACCCACTAAATCCCCTCTTTTTGTCCTATACAGAGGTGTTAACAGGCTACTCTACCTTGAATGTCCCTTAGAATATGAGCTAACTATTTATGCTAAACCATCTATTCCATCTTGCAATTAGCTGTGATTCTCAGAATACCTTTCCCAGACCTGAAGAAGAGCTCTGTGTGGCTTGTCTCTCTCGCCAACGGAGGTTGGTCCCATAAAAGATATTTTCTCACCCACCTAGTCTCTCTAATATCCTACGACAGACATGGCTAGAACAACACTGCATATGCAGTTTTCAGAGTAACAGCTGTTGCAAATACTCACCAACAACCACATACCACACAACAGAACCACTAACCCAGGAACTTATCCTTGCAACAAAGCCCGTTGACAATTGTGCCCACATATCTATTCAGGGGACACCATCACAGGGCCTAATAACATCAGCCACACTATCAGAGGCTCGTTCACCTGCACATCCACCAATGTGATTTATGCCATCATGTGCCAGCAATGCCCCTCTGCCATGTACATTGGTCAAACTGGACAGTCTCTACGTAAAAGAATAAATGGACACAAATCAGATGTCAAGAATTATAACATTCATAAACCAGTCGGAGAACACTTCAATCTCTCTGGTCACGCAATCACAGACATGAAGGTCGCTATCTTAAAACAAAAAAACTTCAAATCCAGACTCCAGCGAGAAACTGCTGAATTGGAATTCATTTGCAAATTGGATACTATTAATTTAGGCTTAAATAGAGACTGGGAGTGGCTAAGTCATTATGCAAGGTAGCCTATTTCCTCTTGTTTTTTCCTACCCCCCCCCCCGATGTTCTGGTTTAACTTGGATTTAAACTTGGAGAGTGGTCAGTTTGGATGAGCTGTTACCAGCAGGAGAGTGAGTTTGTGTGTGTATGGGGGTGGGTTTTTGGAGGGGGGTGAGGGAGTGAGAGAACCTGGATTTGTGCAGGAAATGGCCAAACTTGATTATCATGCACATTGTGTAAAGAGTTGTCACTTTGGATGGGCTATCACCAGCAGGAGAGTGAATTTGTGGGGGGGGTGGAGGGTGAGAAAACCTGGATTTGTGCTGGAAATGGCCTAACCTGAAGATTACTTTAGATAAGCTATTACCAGCAGGACAGTGGGGTGGGAGGAGGTATTGTTTCATATTCTCTGTGTATATATAAAGTCTGCTGCAGTTTCCACGGTATGCATCTGATGAAGTGAGCTGTAGCTCACGAAAGCTCATGCTCAAATAAATTGGTTAGTCTCTAAGGTGCCACAAGTACTCCTTTTCTTACTGCATATGCAGTGTAAAATATTTTTAATGTAGCTGGCTGTAGCTGTTGTAGATATTAAGGGAAGAGCCCTACTATCTACAACTGCCCCATTACGAGATATGAAGCCCAACAGTGTCATTCTCTTTCCCAGTCTCTAATCCTAGAGCAAGTCAAAAGGACAATGTTAAAAGCTACCTCTGTTCCCACCTTTGCCTAGCCCAGTGGGAGAGAAACAATGTTTCTGTTACCTAGAGAACAATGAGCTATTTCTATAAAGTGCTCATTGGGCATGTCTCCACAGCAAAAAAAAGGAGGTGGTGAGGCTCAGATCCCAAGTCACCTTAGGTTCACACTGCAGGGTTAAAAATAGCAGTGTAGATATTGGGGCTCAAGAACCTGCGGAGGGGGGAGGGTCTTAGAGCCCAAGCTCCAGCTCGAGCCCAACATTTATATTGCTATTTTTAGCGCCGTGGCATGAGCCCTGCAAGCTAAGTCAGATGACCCAGGCTCTGAGCTCATGGCCGTGGGTCTTTTCACACCCTAGCGACGTAGCTGGTTGACCTAAGTTTTAGGTGCAGACCAAGCCCCAGTGTCCTCAAGTAGGCTAGTGAAGTAGTGTGGAGAAAGATGCTATTGAGCTTCTGCATCCTTACCCAGGAAAGAAAACAAGGCACTGAGATTGCTCCTAAACCTCCCCCTTCCCTGATCAAGGGCTTGTAATTTCCTATATGGGAATTAATGAGACAAAACACACAACAGAGGCAGTCCTCAGGGGTGGGTCTAAGTTTCTAATGTAAAAAAAAAAAAAAAAAAAAAAAATTAAATGGACCAACCCTTTTTTCCCCTTTTCAGTTTACCTTTAACAGGTGGATCACTCTGCTCTAGTACACTGAAGAATGGATAAATAGTTTATGCCAACATGGACCACTGTAGTAACCCTTTAGATTGATACTACAGCCCCAATTGAGCTTTTGTTTTTTGTCCCTGAGTTCTACTGGATCACTGAAGCCTGACAAGTTCTCTTCTGATGGTAGAATATCCTTCACAGCCAGAAAGGGACAGGCAGCTTTTATCCTCAAGAACAATCTAACCCAAAGTATGGTTACTTTTGTAAACTGCTTTGATATATGAACGTATTATGAAAGTTTAAGTTTTAAAATTTACTTCGTGTGTGTAGGTGAGAGAGGGGAAGAAGGGATTTATCTTAGGAAGCATAACACTCCATCCATATTTCAATTCACAGCTTCTACCTAAAATATGACAGTAATTATTTTTCTCAAGCTCACACAGTTGCTGGGAGATTAGTTCTTCCTAACCAAGCTGATGGAGAAAAGAAAGAGGAAAGAAAAGGTGTGTGGAGGAGAGAGAAGAATCCATTTGTACCACCAGAAGAAATGAGAGGAACAGAATTAAGTTGGAAAGTTTGGCAAAAGTCAGAGGGATTGGTTTTTTTTATTTACTTTGAAAGTCTACTTCATCTACTCCTGTAAGTTTAGTTTCAGTAATGAAGAGCCAACCATTCAAAATTATTAATAAAGGTTAAAAACAAACTTCTACACATCTCCAAAGAAATAGTTTTAGCCCAGACTCCCACTCCATAGGCTTGTAGGGTCTGAAAACTGTATGTAATTTGTGTCAACAAACATTGGTGTTCATGGGGTACCTCATTTAATTCTGAAATAACCCTTGTAGCAAAGCAGAGTTGATTAAGTTTTTCCAAGACCCAGAAAGTCATCATAAGATACAGGGGTTGTCTGGAGGAAAAAAAGTAGAGTGTTGACTGGAGGATTTGTCTGGGGCATGCAGAGGGTGAGTGGGGGTATTGCCTGTGCGCACTGGGAAGGTTTTGGAGAATTGGGATGGTCAGAGTGGAGTAAAACATCAGGGTTTTGGCATTCCTACCCTAGGTGTATGAGGACTTGGGAGGATATGCCCTACTCCATTCTCACCAGCCCCTGGCCTTCCAGTCTTCTCTTCAACCAGTACCTGCTCTCTTAGGCAACATGTACAAAAAAAGAATTGAGGCATTGGTAAGTGAAACAATGGTAAGTGAACCAGCACCAGCATAAGTACCAACAATGCAGTGAGTTCACATTAGTCATGCTATTTCAACTGCAGGTTCTTTGCATTTTTGCCCCACGTGCATACTAGTGTTCTGTCCACTGACGCATCTCTCCCCCTCTGGGTACCTATTCCACATTTTCCAGCACAGCACTTTGCAACAGGTGTAAGATTATACAGTATATAGTGTATGTATCTGCACTTATTTACATACTTTTGTTTTAGTTGTCACTTTTGAATGGTGCTGTCCTGCATGAGGAATTGCTCATCTGACGCTGAGGGGCAGAAGCTATGCCCTCCTAATTCACTGCAGACCATGACAAAAAGCCTAAACCTCTGCTGACCACGTTCCATGCACCCCACCTAGTTCCTCCATTGCCTTAGGTGCGAAGGCAGAGAAGAAGAAAAAAAAAGGGAAATGGGCAAATGAGAGGCTGAGATTATAGTCAGAGATGAAGGGTGAAAAGTCAGTCTGGGACATATACATTAAAGCCTCTGTTCTGTTTTTCAGAGCGTAGGGCTATGGGAGATGGTCCTAAGAGAAAGACTTGTAGTTGTAGCAGCCCCAAGTAAATAGGGAGAGGGGGAGTCCGTGTGTAATTCAGACTAAATACTCATTTCATGAGGAGATAGGTTTCCAGGTGAAATTTCATGAGGAAAATATACATACAAAAAGTTACAGGTTTAAATTACAGTGTACTTCAAGCTATTTTTGTGCCCTTCATTGTTTCTCTGTAAGATGGATTTGGGGATGTATCCCTTGGAAGCCAAGTGGAGCCAACTTCAGCAGAGTTCCATCTTGGCTGCTCTCAGGTGAACACTGAATTGGGACAGTCAGACTGGGTTTGAGCAGTTTGCATGCCAATCTGTAGTCAGTCTGACAGATGATAGAGGCAGTAGTCTGATCAAAACTGTCAGTGAAGAATGAGTAAAGGCATTCTAGGATAGCACTAACTCCCACCCAAAAAGTGGTTTTTATTTACACTTGAACATCACCGGAAACACCTGGATGTACATATGTGCTAAGTGATTCACAGTGTGATTAAAACTGAAGTTTTCCTAGTGCATGCAAGACCTATCTGCATCAACCGCCTTGACATAATATGGTTCTACAACAGTGTTTTTTCCATCCCCAACATTCCACATCAATCTCACTGTCGACTGGCCTTAGGAAAACAGTGCATCCATTCAATTTTTGAAAGAATTTTCAATTTTTTTGCTGAGTGCTAAGACACTTAGCATTTAAGCTTTCTTAAATTAAAAAATCAGATCTACCAGAAAAATGGACATGAGAAATTCATCACCCAGATTTCTAGTGCAGCAAATGAGATTTACTTCATCCTCCAAACTACTTCCTGTTCTAACAGCTTTAGTTACAGAAGAGAAAGAGGAAACTATTCCCAACTGTAAATCAGTTTGAAAAAAAAAGTTTAAATACAGACAAGCTGGATTTATGGAACTAAAAGACCCCTCTCTCTCCAAGTTGTATGACAGTGCCAGAAGTGGTTTAATCTTTCTTGATGTGGAAAAGGAGAGATGTGACATTAGAAGGGAAGTGATCAATACGTTTCAAGCAAGAATCATTACAAACTTTCATTTTTAACTGAACTACTACTGGTAGTGTTTCACACTATATCAAACCTGACCTTTAAAATAATTGTTTTACTGGAGAACAACTACATGACAACATGACAATTGAGTTAACATTACAATGAAACAGTACCTGGGCTCCCTAAGTGACAAAGATGTTAAGATGTGAATCCAAACTAATAGCTGCAAGCAAATGTAGTCAAATCTTAATGCCTCCTTTGCTTGAGGTTTGCCCTGCTTTAGAAACAGGGTTACTTCCTCAATATATCATTTCCTTTTTTTTCTACCCTTCCCCACTTTCTCCAAAGGCATTTTATGCCAGCAACTCCCTTTCCCAGCTGAAGATTGATGGATACTGCTCACGGTTATCAACTCTGCCTCTTTAGTTAGGCCCAATTCTGCAACCCTCTTTCACAATGAATACTACCTGTTCATGCAAGCAGTCCTTTTGAGCTGTATGGGACTACTCACCTGAATAGGTACTGCTCATTATGAGTTAAGGTTCCAAAACTGTACTCCTCATTCTTATAGTTCAAGGGATCACTGAAACATTTGTTCACCCAGGAGCTCAAAATGCTGTCATCACTGTTTCTAGAAATGTACATGCTTGCCCACAGAGTAAGAGACCAAGGGCTTGTCTACACTTACATTTTATAGCGCTCTAGCTTGCTAGCTCAGGGGTGTGAAAAATCATCCCCCTGAGCGCAGCAAGTCTGAGTGCTTCAAAGCGCTAGTATAGACAGGCTCCCAGCACTCTGAGCCAATCCCCTCATGGAGGTGGATTACCAGGAGCGCTGGGAGACCTCTCTCCCAGTGCTTACGCGCGACACAATCGCACTTCAAAGCGCTGCCGTGACAGCGCTCCCGTGACAGCGCTTTGAAGTTTCAAGTGTAGCCATGCCCCAAGTCTGACACGTGGATAAATATCCTTGAATAGAACTACTGCAAATGAACATGCCTTCGTTCACCAATGCAGTTCCTCCATGTTTGCCTCTTCCCTTAATTTCTATTTGGGTTCAACTCTTCTCCTACTGTCCCAGGATCATATCTGTTTCATGCTGTTCAAAATCAGGAAATTAACTTGAACCTAAAGTTTTCATTCTGTTATTCTTGCTGGGATTGTGATCCTCTGCTCCTGCTGGAGGTGTTCTTATGTGAGGAAGGAGATGGGAAAGAAGAGGTGTGATTGGCAGTTTGTTCATTTGCTTCCTCCCCAATTCAGAGAATTCCTAGCAGCAATACAGAGGATTGTATCTTTGCTTCAGCTGCTCTTAAACACAATAGCAATGTTTTCTTTCCCTGCCCCCCGTCCCCCTGCTGGTATTAGCTCATCTTAAGTAATCACTCTCCTTACAGTGTGTATGATAACACCCATTTTTTCATGTTCTGTGTGTATATAAATTTCCTCACTGTATTTTCCACTGAATGCATCCGATGAAGTGAGCTGTAGCTCATGAAAGCTTATGCTCAAATAAATTGGTTAGTCTCTAAGATGCCACAAGTACTCCTTTTCAATAGCAGTAGAGTGAAACTAAGTATATGTCAGTCCCATCTACTGAAATCAAAAAGAATCTCTATGGATAGTAATTTCATGCTCTAATAACAATATAGCAGTAGGATATATTACCGACCACCTAACCAGGATGGTGACAGTGACTGTGAAATGCTCAGGGAGATTAGAGAGGCTATTAAAATAAAAAAGCTCAATAATAATGGGGGATTTCAATTATCCACATATTGATTGGGTACATGTCACCTCAGGACAGGATGCAGAAATAAAGATTCTTGACACCTTAAATGATGGTTTCTTGGAGCAGTTAGTCCTGAAACCCACAAAAGGAGAGGCAATTCTTGATTTAGTCCTGAGTGGAGCACAGAATCTGATCCAAGAGGTGAATATAGCTGGACCACTTGGTAACAGTGACCATAATAGAATTAAATTTAACATCACTGTAGCAGTGAAAACACTACAGCAGTCCAACACTATAGCATTTAATTTCAGAAAGGGGGACTACACAAAAATGTGGAAGTTAGTTAAACAGAAATTAAAATGGTACAGCGCAAAAAGTGAAATCCCTGCAAGCTGCATGGAAACTTTTTAAAGACACCATAATAGAGGCTCAACTTAAATGTATACCCCAAATTAAAAGACATAGTAAGAGAACCAAAAAAGTGACACTGTGGCTGAACAACAAAGTAAAAGAAGCAGTGAGAAGCAAAAAAGCATCCTTTAAAAAGTGGAAGTTAAATCCCAGTGAGGAAAATAGAAAGGAACATAAACTCTGGGAAATGGTAAAAATATAATTAGGAAGGCCAAAAAAGAATTTGAAGAACAGCTAGCTAAAGACTCAAAAAGTAATAGCAATAAATGTTTTAAGTACATCAAACAGGAAGCCTGCTTAAACCACCAGTGGGGCCACTGGACGATCACGATGCTAAAGGAGCACTCAAGCACAGTAAGGCCAATGCAGAGAAACTAAATGAATTCTATGCATCGGTCTTCACAGCTGAGGATGTTAGGGAGATTCCCAAACCTGAGCCATTCTTTGTAGGTGACAGATCTGAGGAACTGTCCCAGACTGAGGTATCATTAGAGGAGGTTTTGGAACAAATTCATAAACTAAACAGTAATAAGTCACCAGGACCAGATAGTATTCACCCAAGAGTTCTGAGACAACTACTAACTGTAGTCTGTAACCTATAATTTAAATCACCTTCTGTACCAAATGACTGGAGAGTAGTTAATGTGACACCAATTTTTAAAAAGGGCTCCAGAGGTGATCCCGGCAATTACAGGCCGGTAAGCCTGACTTCACTACTGGGCAAACTGGTTGAAACTATAGTAAAGAACAAAAATGTCATATAGATGAACATAATTTGTTGGGGAAGAGTCAACATGGTTTTTGTAAAAGGAAATCATGCCTCACCAATCTACTAGAATTCTTTGAGGGGGTCAACAAGCATGTGGACAAGGAGGATCCAGTAGATTTGTGTACTTAGATTTTCAGAAAGCCTTTGACTAGGTCCCTCACCAAAGGCTCTTAAGCAAAGTAAGCTGTCATGGGATAACAGGGAAGGTCCTTTCATGGATTGGTAACTGGTTAAAAGATAGGAAACAAAGGGTAGGAATAAATGGTCAGTTTTCAGAATGGAGAGTGTAAATAGTTGTGTCCCCCAAGAGTCTGTACTGGGACCAATTCTGTTCAACATATTCATAAATGATCTGAAAAAAGTAAGGTGGGAAAATTTGCAGATGATACAAAACTACTTAAGATCGTAGTCTGCTTGGGACTGAACTAAGAGCTACAAAAGGATCTCTCAAAACTGGGTGACCGGGCAACAAAATGGCAGATGAAATTCAATGTTGTCAAATGCAAAGTAATGCACATTGGAAAACATAATCCCAACTATACATATAAAATGATGGGGTCTAAATTAGCTGTTACCACTCAAGAAAGAGATCTTGGCGTCATTGTAAATAGTTCTCTGAAAACATCCATTCAATGTACAGCAGCAGTCAAAAAGCAAACAGAATGATGGGAATCATAAAGAAAGGGATAGATAATAAGACAGAAAATATATTGTCTCTATATAAATTCATGGTACTCCCACATCTTGAATACTGTGTGCAGATGTGGTCGCCCCATCTCAAAAAAGATATATTGGAATTGGACATGGTTCAGAAAAGGGCAACAAAAATTATTAGAGGTATGGAACAGCAACCATATGAGAAGAGATTAATAAAACTGGGACTTTTCAGCTTGGAAAAGAGACAACTGAAAGGGGATATGATAGAGGTCTATAAAATCATGACTGGTGTGGAGAAAGTAAATAAGGAAGTGTTATTTAGTCCCTTTCCTAACACAAGAACTGGGGTGATCAAATGAAATGAATAGGCAGCAAATTTAAAACAAACAAAAAAGTATTTTCTTCACACAATGCACAGTCATCCTGTGGAACTCCTTGCCATAGGATGTTGTGAAAGCCAAGACTATAACACGGTTCAAAAAAGAACTAGATAAATTCATGGACGATAGGTCCATCAATGGCTATTAGCTCGGATGGACAGGAATGGTGTTTGCCAGAAGCTAAGAATGATGATTACCTGTTCTGTTCATCCCGGGGGCACCTGGCATTGGCCATGGTGGAAAGACAGGATACTGGGCTAGATGGACCTTTGGTCTGACCCAGTATGGCCACTCTTATGTTTGTATGATTATGGGCAGAAAGGTAAGCATCCTACCCTGTGTGAGCTGAATTTCAGTAAAACAAGTTTAAGGTGGGCTTCATATTATACAGCATTTTTGGTGGGTTGTTTTAAATTTTGAAATGAACAGTTGATTGTGCTCTGTTAAATTTCTGTAGCAGTGCTTCACTCTAATTTGTAAGGGGGGAATTAAACCCAAGAGAAGGAACTTTAAGTATCAGTACACTGTAGCATAAATAAAAGTGATGAGTCAGAAGTTGTATGTTTTCTCCACCCACCCTTCTATTCTTCTGTTACCATTAAATCATATATTAATTTATTCTTGTTTCTTTTTCTGCCATTTCATATTTACCTCCACATTGTTTTCTTCCTCTTACTCTGTCCTATGTTACATTACCTCTTCTAAAGATCCCTTTCATTTGTTCCATCTTCCTTGTTTCCTCTTCCCTCATATTCCACTGTCTCACATCAGAGGGTCACCCATCCCATTAAGAGAAACTAAGAACCCAAAGGTATACATGGAAAGGAAGGGATATTGGAGCGTGTCCACCCACCCCAGAAGTTCTTAGTGTTCTTCACTGACACATTAAGCTACTGTAGGAAGAAGGAACTGTTAACAACAACTGTGTGGGAAGTGGACAGCCAAGCATCTGCTGTCACTAATTGTTGGACAACAGCTTAGTAACTGTACACTTTAAGTGCCTCTTCCAGTTGCCTAAAGTATGGGCTCACAGAAATTGCAATTCTTTGGAGAGGTATTATACAAACTTTTTTTTAGAAAGTGTGAGCCAAGCAAATGAACATTTTTGATACATAAAAACAATTATTCTGAAAAATTAAATTGCATCATCACTGATAAAGATATTAATTATTTATTTATTTTTAAAGAAAAACCTAAAGATGCATGCACTGCACTTTATTAAACAGAGCTCAAAACAAAAAAGTGACCAAGAGCACAGGAGACATAAGCAATGCACCAAGTAGTTTCAGGGGCACTGTGGGACTATGCAGGGAGGACAAATAGGAATGGGTCAGCTGCAAAGCCACTGTTTTCAGTCCTGATCCAAGTTAGAGGAGTGGCAAGTCTTGCTCCAAGCAAATAACTGCAACAGAGCTGACACTGCTTGTACAGACACTGGATGAGTCTTCTCCATGAAAAATAGCATGTTCTTAAACTCATGTTAATTAATACACAGTAACTCACCAAGTAAAAATCTTAGATGAGCACAGTGTATGTTGGCAGATTGAGATAACTCTTAAAGGGGAGTTAACGGGGTTGGCACCCACCTCTCACGAGGGCCCCCTCTGGTTAGGTGTGTCTGTGTTTTCAGTAAGTAGTCCCGGCCCTGGTATGGGGCTGTATCCCCAGGGCTCAGTCTCTACAGCGAGCCAGGAGCTCCCTTAATGCTCCCCTGGTCCCTGCTAACAAACAGTCTTAGGTTTAGTCCTAGCAGCCAGACAGGAGCCTCTCACTCCCCTAGTCCCTGCCCCTACTTAGCTGTCTGTGATCCTGCTGCTTTTTCCAGCCAAGCACGCAGTCGTTTCTTCTCTGGCTTCAAGTAGCTACTAACTACTACTCTGTTCTGCAGCTCCTTTTTATATAGGGCCCTCCTGGCCTGATGGGCCATGCTAGCAACCCCTCCGATTGGTTGCTTCCTCACAACCACACTAGGATGCTTGGAGGACCTCTCCACTGCTCCTTTCCTGGGATAGGTGTGGCAGAATCCTGAGGCCTCCAGCAGGGGGCCTTTAGGCCTAGTTCACCCCATCACAGGGAAGTTAGTGATACTTTTTGAGGGAGTCTCTCCCTCCCATCCCCACCCCCATGCAGCAGATATGTCATCAAGTGGGGCCTGGTGCACAAGTTCACAATGTATAGTTAAAAAGTTACATTTCACGTTCAATGTTGGAAAAGAATCTTCACAACATTACGCATGTATAACTGGTAGTCACAGAATCAGCACGAGAAGCAACAGTGTGGAAAACAAAACATTTCCCAGAGTGGTTTAAATTTCTTGCAAAAAAGGGGTACAAAGAAAAGCATGACAATCCAGTGAAAAGTTGGCAGATTTAACTTATTCTTTCTGTATCAATACATTTTTCAACAAACTATAATGAAAAATAAATAGTACTCACAGTTTACAATCCATTTTTTTTCTTTTTTTTAAATTGCCATTTCAATGAGATTCAACTCCTTGTCACAGGGTGAGCTCGCCCTTTGAGAATCCTGGGCTCTGCCTCACTCGTGACTTAGTTTACCACTCAGTGCAATGGTCACCTGAAGGAGTATGAGACAAGAAGCCAGGTCTGCTGGGGGCAGCCTGAATTCAGATAGGAGTGAGAATCAAAAGAAGCAGCAATTGGCTGAAGAACGTAGGATCTGGGAAAAACAGGTTTTGACTTTCATGCACATTGAACTATTATTTTAATAAACTAGAACCCCAAGAAGGAGAATGTACTTGAATGACAAGGACCGTGCTATTATTAGAGACCCCAGGAGGGTAAACAGAGGGAGTGGAGACACCGATAGCCAGATTAAGTAAGCCGCTACTACATTCTTGTTAAACTGAAATCTGTAGTGTGAGTATGATGGAGCCACCACTTTGACATAATTTCATAGACAAAGTTTTGTAGACATATGCAGCTTAAAAATTGAAAACTCATCTAGAAATTTTTTCATCAAAGAGAGTTTTTAAATTAGCTTATCTGTGTGAAAGTACATAATGTAAGATTTAGCATCCTGGCACAAAGGGAACAAGGCAGTAGTGTCCACTTCCATACTTCCAATGTTTTTTAAAAAAAAAAAAGTGTAAATTTAACTTTAATTTTCCTAACTTAAAAAAAGCAGTATCCTTAAGCCATATTCCTCTGAAGTTACCAATAACAATGTTCAACCTTAAACTTTTTCCAGAATAAATATGACAGCATGAATAATTTCTGTACTGAGCATCTGTTGCTTTGCTCCTATGCAGAAACACTAACTCTGCTGATCCTCCCAATTCTGTTACCCCTCTTAACCACATATTTCAAAAATTCCACAGCATTTCCATGTAAACCAATGAAATCCCCATGTGGCTCTCTTCTTGTGCTTCCCACCTCCCCTCACTCCAACCCACTAAACTCTTCTATCTCCATGTGGCTCCTTGCCATCCATTTGCCACTCTGATCAGATTCACTGGCCTTCCGTATACAGAGACGAGCATCGGCTCCCAAGACGGCCACAAGAAGTCCATGGCCCACAATTTACACCCGTTACATCAGAGGTGGGAAAACTACGGCCTGTGGGACCGTCCTGCCCGGGCCCTGGGCTCCCGGCCAGGGAGGCTAGCCCCCAGCTCCTCCCCTGCTGTCCCTCCTGCCTCGCAGCCTCAGCGTGCTACGCCACCGGCACTCTGGCCTGCCACTGCTGCCGGGCAGGGCGGCAGCGTGGCTGCGAGCTCCTGCTGCTCTCAGGGGCATGGTAAGGGGGTGGGGAGGAGTTGGATAAGGGACAGGGAGTCCCAGGGGACAGGGGGCGGTTGGATGAGGCGGAGGTTCAGGAGGAGCTGTCAGAGGAAGCGGGGGGTTGGATGGGGGTGGCAGTTAGGAGCGGGGGTGTGGATAGGGGTCAGGGCAGTCAGGGAACTGGGAGCAGGAGGGTTGGATAGGAGGTGTGGTCCTGGGGGGTGGTTAGGGGCAGGAGACAAGGAGCGGTGGGGGGGAGGGGTTGGCTAGGTCGGGGGTTCTGAGGGGACAGTCGGGGCAGATAGGCTGTTTGGGGAGGCACAGCCTTCCCTACCTAGCCCTCCATAAAGTTTCGCAACCCTGATGCCCTCAGGCCAAAAAAAGTTTGCCCACCCCTGCGTTAGATAATGCCTACACAGGATTAGACTACCTGTATCAGAGCAAATGCAGCTGACTACATTGTGCAATAGCTAAATGAAACTCCTAAACTAGCCAGTGATGCCAGTCCTTACTGAATCCAACACAATTAAATACAATTGGAAGGGCCAGTTCTAGTTGTTTGAGATAAGCATTACCACGCATTACTAATACCTCAGAAGTGAAAAACTCACTTTGTTTTAAACTTTTGTATCTCAAATACCCAGTCTGAGTTTTTCCAACCTAAAAAAAAATAAAAAAACCTCTGGCATCAGATGACATATGGGTAATTTCTCATTGATTTAGTTTTATTGTGTGAAATGTAAAAACAAAAATAAAACAACTTGTGATAGTACACTTGAAACTTAGAGGCTCTTTGAACAGAGGTACTAATTCTCACCAACACACTTTAAACGCTAATGTTATATAAGCAACAGAGAAAGAGTCTCTCCCCTACGTGGAGGACTGTGGTGAAGCTCAGCAGGGTCCATGAAGCCCATAGGTTGCCGTTAGATTTATAGCATCTTCTTCCAGAGGTCTTTTAAAAATGTTAAATCTTTTGATGAAAAGGTGTCAAACTGCTTTTACTTTCTGATTTGTGTTCGAATTCTACAGAAGGTCTTGTCCATAGTAACAGGTGTTTTGTTTCCCCCATTCCCCCCAAAACCATGTTTCCCGTTTGGGTCAGGGAAACGGATTGGCTTTAAAGTAGAATTTAAACAGGGCATCTCATTTAGCAGAATTAGTTCTCTGGCTAGTAAATGTATGTAATGTTCACATAGAGAGGGTTCGGGGACAACACTATCCAGGGTCACTTCTTGACTACTAGCGGGGAGAATGACACTTCCCTCCTCCCCATGCTTCACTGCCCTGTTCTACCTGAAGCACATAGTAAGAGAAGAAAAATGGAAACCAGATCACAGCAACCCTCTGTTCAACCCATTAGTGTTGATACTATCCTTATGCAATTCAGGAGTAGGTAATGCAGTAGTGACCTTCCTTAGTGGGGCTGCGCTAACTTGCTCACTAAGCTTTTCTTGACACTAACTAGCAGGCAATTGTAGCTGAGCCCCCATAAACAGCTACTACTCCCCAAAGGAAAACTTTTTCAAGAACACCTGATTCAAACAATGTTCTTTCCTCCTTCATAGCAAAGGCCATTTGCACAAAGACAGTATTATTGTTACTGAATTTATCTGCTCGTGCTTCCTTCCTACTCAGAGGAACAACAATTTGTGAGGCTACTGTTAACTGCTCTGGACACATTCCATAATCCTGTGATATTGTCTTTACATACTGGAATAAGCAGAAATAAAAAGAAGTCTCCATAACAATTATGTAACAGAACATTGGGATGACAAAAAGCAGGGTTAGATGATAGGATGTTTAGTCTTATCCAACCTACTGTTTCCACCATTGCCAGCACCAGCAGTGAATTATAAGCACGACGGCTGCTACCATAGACAAGGTTCATATGCAATATGCTTGGACTATGAACATAAAAGTTACATGTTTTTTTTCAGAAGTGGTAAAATAAAGTTTTCTAACTGGCAGCTGCTATGGGTGAACAGGGATAGAAAAGCCAGATGATAAATTTAATCAACCTCTGGATGTGGTGGAGACTGGACACAAAAGTAAGGGAGATCTGCACTCTTCATAAGCAAGATCCTTGCTTCCTTCCTTCATCCCAACTGAGGGGAATGGAAGACAGCTAGAATTCCATTACCAGGCTGCTGCTGGAACAATCTTTGAGGGCTTCACCTATGCAACAACTTCTTGCTAGTGTGTGAAATTTGAAGTCCACAACCAACGTTTCCCCCAGCCCCCTTCTCTGCTGGGAAGAAGCTGAATTCTCTCTCTGCTCCTCCCACTCCAGAGCCTTCTAATTATTGTGATAGACAGCAAAAGAGGTTATCTGATGATCTACCGTTACCCAGCCTCCTGGCTGCTACTTTACAAGCTCCATTTTAAGTCCAGTTGTCCTCAGTTACTGCTCAACTTTCTCAGCCAGCAAAAGCACTCTAGATCAAAAGTGAAACTCATCTGGAGAGGGCTCATTTTTATGTTTAATTATGATCCATGGACCAGGATATACATTGAGGTCTACATATTCCCTGCAACACACAGCAATATCACAAAGTTTGTACAGGGCTCAAGGGAAGAATATGGGAACAAAATTAATATTTTGTTCAGCGCCTTATTTGTTGTATCATCACCAAGAAGATAAAAGACCCTTTTAGATTCATCACTATTTCTGTTCTTTGTTTCTCTTACTTCCCCACCTCTTTTTAGCCCTGGTCTACATGGGGGGGAGGAGGGAAATCGATCTAAGTTATGCAACTTCAGCTACGTGAATAATGTACCTAGACATACTTAGATCGACTTACCATGGTGTCTTCACCGTGGTGAGTCGACTGCTGCCGCTCCCCCGTCGACTCCGCCTGCGCCTCTCACGGCAGTGGAGTACAGGAGTTGACGAGAGCATGCTCGAGGGTTGATTTATCAAGTCTAGACTAGACGCGATAAATTGATTCCCACTGGATCTATCGCTGCCCGCCAATCCGGCAGGTAGTGTAGACATACCTTCATGGTTTCTCTCCCCATTCCCTGTCTTTGAGTGCCTCCTCTGTCCTTTTCTCTGCATTTCCTTCCCTGCAGCAACTCCCAATTACCTACCCAGTGTGCTTCAGTCCTATTCCCACCACGATTCCATCCACTAAAATGATCTGTGATTAAATAGTTAATGTTGACAGTGAAGTGTCATCACGGGTCTTTAATGCTGATCTTCTAGTCAGATTAAAAGGGAACATGGGAGTTCATATCTCTGGGTTACAGGCTGAATGCAGATATCACTGCATTGGTTACATTTGGAAGCTTATCTCTGCAACAAGGAGGATTAGATGCCCTTTTAAAAAAGCTTAGATTCTGGAGACTCTGAAAAGAATTACAATATAACAAAACTACATGGATGGACCACACATTTAAGAACCCTGTGTTAGATTTTACCTAGACAGTACTGGTGGAATTTACTTTAAGTTCAGATTACCTTCACAACTAGGGCTCAAAACTTTTTAAAAATGAAAATGTATACTGTATCTATCATTCACAAAGGAAAGCTTCCTGCTTGCAACTTGCAAGTAGGCAGGTGGATTGTTTAAGCTCTATTCATGCATTATTAGGCTATAAGGTTAATCAATAATACATTTAAACAAGCTGTGCTTAAATGCAGAGTGAAATTTGACTCAACATTTAATAATCAAGCTAATTAAGTATATTAGAATCTCTGCCTGGTATGCACTTTTAATCAGGTTATTGGAAATACTTGTAACAGCTTATTTAATAGTAATATTTTAAATTTATGTTACCTTTTTTAAACAAGAAAACACAAATACATTGCTATTCTATATACATTATGTAGCAGGTGCAGTGTTTCAGTTTGATATGAGGCATCTCTCTTCCTACATTATCTTTAATTAGGGTGACTTGTGTTTCTTTTTAAGTAGGCAATGCAATCCCATACATTTGCAAAAACATTTGAGATGTTCCAGACAAGTTAACCACAGTTTCTGAATTTTGATTTACAACATTTTGAACTTCAGGAGGCCAAGCTTTGTTGACTTTTTTTTCCCTGAAAAAGTGAAAATAAGCATAGCTCTGAACTTGTGCAACATTATGGTATTAAACTGCAGCTGAAATTCCACAACCTTGCTGCTTCCAATAAAAGCAAGATAATTGTCTACTCATCAAGTAAGCCTTCAGAAACATTAGAGTGAATCATTATCATTATCAAGCACTAAAACAAAAATTTGGAACTTGTAATTTTAAGATGCATATACATTATTACTCCTAGGTATAACTGAAGTTCTCATTACACAGAGGCATGATGACATTTACTGTGTAAATACATTTTTGTATGTCTTGTCCCCTCCCATGTACAGCATGCATTATATTACTTTAAATTAAATAGAAATCTTTCAACTTCCTATAGTCATACGAAGCTGTTGACACCATACCAAGAACATTTGTAGGATAACAAATTTTAATTTCTGTCCACAGTGCTTAAACACATTAACCACATTAAATTGATTAGCTAAATAGCTAATATTTACACACTGAAGCTTGAATGAGAACTAGTTTACATCCCATTGAAAAAAAGAGGTAGTTCATACCTCCTTTACAACTGTTTCAGTCTAAAGATGGTAAAAATAAAAAAAATGGAACAATTTGGCTGAATTTCTCTGCAACCAAGCAAAAAATCTTTTAGATGGAAGTTGCATTTTCTACTATAGAAATCAGAAATCCAGAGAGACCCTAAATTTACAAAATTCATAAAAATGATACACACAGTTTTCATCTTTCCTACTCCAATTTATGAAAACCAAAAAATAGCCTTTGAGGTTCCCTGAGGACTGTTTTGCTTGGTTTGAAAACAAGTTCTGTATTACACTAAATAAATTTCTCTATAGCAAGAGGAATGTCTTCTAAACCAGTGGTTCTCAAAGACAGTCCGCCACTTGTTCAGGGAAAGCCCCCTAGCGGGCCGGGCCAGTTTATTTACCTGCCACGTCCGCAGGTTCAGCCGATCGTGGCTCCCACTGGCTGCGGTTCACCGTTCCAGGCCAATGGGGGCTGCGGAAAGGGCAGCCAGCATATCCTTTGGCCCGCGCCGCTTCCTGCGGCCCCCATTGGCCTGGAGCAGCGAACTGTAGCCAGTGGGAGCCGCGATCGGCCGAACCTGTGGACGTGGCAGGTAAACAAACCAGCCCGGCCCGCCAGGGGGCTTTCCCTGAACAAGCGGCAGATCGGCTTTGAGAACCACTGTTTTAAACAACTAAAAGCAATGTACATTCTCACGCACCAAAACAAAGTTCGAGACTAGTAACTTCTAGATTACAGATTGTTAAATAACTCAAAATGCCAATGAATCAATGGCCATACTTGAGAAGACAATTTTGCTACCTGGTTATGTACTGGTTATGTCACACTGGTGAAGCTTTTGTAGCTCAGCAACTAAGGAAAACTACGGATTACGTAACAAAATCAAAGACCTACCTCCTCTTGTAGGTTAGGTTGGGCTTTTATACTGTACCCATCACCATGGTATCTGAGTGCATACGTTGCATTTCCAATATCCGAGGTTTAATTTGATATTCTGAATACATTTTTCCATCTTCAAATTTATTAGCCAAGACAAAAATTGGTTTATAAACAGTAAAGGCTCTTCTCTTGGATCAACTATATTACCTAAATACTAATTTAACACACTAAAATAACTTCCTTTACTAAGGTCTACAGTTGTTATGAAACAATGCTGACAGTTAATAAATAATGCCAAGCAAGCGGGTTTTTTTCAAAATGCATATAGCGCAGGCTAAATACCAATAAACTGTATACTTATAATACAACATGCATTAAGATACCAAGCTGACGCATTATATAAGGATCGGAAGAGGACAGAATGAGACCTAAAAACTATGTTCTGCATCTATGACAAAGAGGTTCAGCTGTCCAAAATAAAGTTATAAAATCAAGCTGTCTTCAGACAAGACCATATAGCAGAGACTTGAAATGATTAGTACTTACCTTGATTCTCCACTACTGTTTCTTATGCTTTCCTCATCACTGTGCCCATTCATTGTAAATATTCAGAAGTTTAAAATATAAGTCCACTCAGTTTTTGAGATGGATATTAAAAGTTCCCTTTATAGTCTTCCTTGTATTCCACGTGTTTTACAGCTGACTTGTTTGTTCAACTGTTCACCGAAGGTATTCAAGATCCTTTCTCAAATTACCTAAAACACAGTTAGACATACAAAAGTGTTAAGAATATGACTTGAAATATTGTATGGTTCCATATAACCTCTAAAGATGCTAAAGATAACTGACCTAACAAACTAACACTTAAAAGGATCAAATATGAAATCTACTTAATTAAAAAAGTAGTTTCTGGCACTAGCCGCTGCAATTGCTGATAGTTTTGTAATCACACTTTCCTGTTTAAAGAACGTTTCTCTTTCCCATTGCTCTGTGAAAGGCCCACACAAAGAACAGAGTATGACTGGTTATACAAAGGAACTGTTAAACTGAAAGTCCTGTGACAAACACAAACTGAAAATAAACAAAAGTATTTTTCTAATTTATAGTAAGTGAGAAGGTACTACCAGTCAACATTTTGGGGCAGGCACTATCATTTATTGTACGTATCAACGGCTGAACAATGTGATCCAGACCTACTTGGCTTTTAAGCACTACTGCATTATAAACTTTAAACAAGTACTGGGTAAAAAGACAAGTATTTTATTTCAACTGATGGAACAATACTCAGATCACTAAAGAAATACTATAAACATACTGTAAAAGCGTTTCCAAGTTCAAGCATAACATTTTCTCTATCAACCAGCCTAACTGCCACACGTTTAAAAAGTTATGCTTGTCAAGAGTTATCCAATAACAAATCTAATTCAAGATCCCACAGCTAGAATGGTCAATATTTCACATACCACGATAATCAGAGCTGTGTGTACTGAAGTATCCAAAGCGTCCGGGGTCACTGTAAGTGTCCTACAGTAGGAGTACAAGGATAAACCTCCTAACAAATCAGCGAATGAAGAGTGCCCCGAAGGCACTGAATGGATGTGAATGAGATGAGGGTTTCATACACAGCTCGCCCGTCCGCCCCTCCACCTCCTCGTTTGGCCACAGTGATCCGACTGAGTCTGTCCTGCTCGGGTTTCCTCGGGCTACTGTTACAGGCATCATAGTCTCTCATCCAGACCAGTACACAAAGGACATGGCGGAGGGTATGAGCGACCAAGGAGCCCGATAATCCTGCCCCAGCCACAAGCCCAACAAGACTGGGAATCAGAGACAAACAGGCCGCTCACAAGGGGCAAAGCGCGTCCGTGGGGCGGCCCGTCGCCGCAGCACTTCCAGGCGCTGTTGCGGTGGGAGTGCCCCTGTCGATTACAGACCTTGGGGTCTTGTGGTTCAACAAAGCTGCCCGCTAGGCGGCCTGGCTAGCACCCGCTGCGGCCCGGGCTCCTCGGCCCTGCCATCCCGAAGCCACTCACCGGCATCCCCATCCCAGTTATTCGGCCTTCAGCAGCTTCCAAATTTACCCGCCCGGCCCGGTGGCCGCAGTTTCCTCTCCCTACCATACACCTCCCCTGCTGTGCTGTGGGACCCCCTGGCCAAAGAGCTTCCCTGGCTGTAATCCTCCAAACGCAGCGGCCTCTTACTTTCCCAACCACCCGCCCTCCAGGGGCGCCCAGGTCACAACCGCCCCGGCCTCCGCCCCCTCCAGGCAATGGTCGGTCTCCCTCCTCTTCCGTGGACGTTTCCCCGCTCCCGGCGCGGCCTGCACTGGCGCCGCTCTTGGCCACGGCTCCCCGGCCGACTCAGCCCCCGCACTGCACGCTCCTCACATCGCCAAGGCAGCCCGAGGGCCGCGCTCCCACCTCCCAGCCGGCTCCCTCACCAGGAGCCAGCGAGCCCAGCCCCCCGTCCCCTCCGTCGCTCACAGCGAGCCCAGCTCCCTCGCGCTCATCACCCCCGCCCAGCCTGGAAGCGGTAAACAGGCCCCACTCCCGGCTTCTTCCCACTCAGCCCCCGGCCAGGCCGCCGAGCCCCCGGCAGCCGCAGTGAGTCCAGCTCCAAACCGGCGAGAAACTAACGAGCCGAGCCCAGCCCGAGCCCGGGCAGGCCGCTTCCTACCTGCGCGTGTCTCGGCCGGGCCTCCCCAGGGCCGCGCTGTCGGGACACAGCGTTATCCCACTGGAGAGGAAAGTGCTGCCTGCAGCCCGGGCTCGGGGGCTACTCCGGCCGCCGCCGCGGGGCCTGGGCCGCTTCTCCCCCGCCGGCCGCACTGGGCCCCACGCTGACCTACGCGGCGGACTGGCCCGTGGCGCTTCGCACAATGAAGCCCGAACCGGGAGGGGGAGAGAACCAGGGTGCGCGCTGCGCCGCTGCCGCCACCGTTTAGGTCCTCCCGGCCGCCGCCATCACGCTACAGCCGCTCAGTACAGTCAAGTCTCCCCCTCCCTCGGCCCGATGGAAACCCCGGGCGTGATGTCAGCCCGGCGCCCTGGGACAGTGTGAGCAGAGGGAGGAGCTAGGCGAGGAGGGCAGGACTCAGCAGCCGGGAGAGCGAGCCGCGGGAGGAAGTTGGCGGCCTGACGGGGACCAGGGACTCTGCAGGGTGGCAAGGCGGCTGAGGGCCCGGAAGAAGGGCACAGGGCACGGTGAAGTAAGGGGGGTGTTCACTTTGGGCCTGCTACCTCCAGAGCACCAGCCGACCAGGGAAACACCGAGTGCTGCTGCCAGGAAAGGGAACCTTAAGGCTTGGCCTGTTGCAATGTATCAGGTTTAAGTCATTGTAATGTGCTCTGACTGTGAACCTCACTTATTTTAAAAATCATCGCTCAATTTTGCTTTTTACCAAGAACCTTAAAAACAAGCTTAAAATTGTTCATATCCGTTTGTCTTCTTCCAGGTTTGCAAGTAACCTCACTAGAACAGGCAGGTGATTAGTTCCCACACCATTTCTGGGTTTATATGTGGGCTCTACCAAATTCAGGGCAGTGAAAAACGTGTCACAGACCATGCAATCTGGTTTTCTGTGTGCTTTTATCCTATGCAGACTTCATGAGGGAGGCCAGCATTTCTCAAATTGGGGGTCGTGACCCAAAAGGGCGTTGCAGGGGGATCAGAAGGTTATCGGGGGGAGGGGCATTATTGCCACCCTTACTTCTGCACTGCCTTTAGAGCTGGGTGGCCAGAGAGTGGTGGCTGTTGGCCAGGCGCCCAAATCTGAAGGCAATGCCCCTCCAGCAGCAGTGCAGAAGTAAGGGTGGCAATACCATACCATGCTGGGCTCAGAGTCAGAAAGCTGGGCTCCCAGCCAGCAGCCACAGCTCTCCAGCTGCCCAGCTTTCAAGGCAGTGCTGCTGCTAACAGCAGCGCAGAAGTAAGGGTAGCAGTACCGCAACTCCCCCTAGATTAGCCTTGTGACTTTCCCACAACTGCTTTATGGGTCAGGACCCCTACAATTACATGAAATTTCAGATTTAAATAGCTGAAATCATGAAATTTACCCTTTTTTACATCCTATGACTGTGAAATTGACCAAAATGGACTGTGAATTTGGTAGGGTCCTATTTATATGCATTAGAATAGAGGACAATGCCATGCTCCTCTAAGGGCATGGAAGCCTACATACATGACTTCCTATATAACACAGGCCAGAGAAATTCCCCAAAATAATTCCTAGAGCAAATCTTTAAAAAAAAATCCAATTTTAATTTAACAATTGTCAGTGGGGGAAACCCACCACAATCCTTGGTAAACTATTCCAATTGTGAATTACTATCACAATTAATGCCTTATTTCCAGTCTGAATTTGTCTAGCTTCTCTTCCCTTTCTCTGTTCAGCATCCCAGGATTGTATTAGCTCTTTTAGCCACAGGATCACATCGGAAGTTCATGTTTAGCTGATTATCCACCATGACCCCCCAATATTTTCTGGAGTCCCTGCTTGCCAGGATAGAGTCCCCACATCTTGGGATAGTATACCAGTATACCTAGTGCAGACATGGCCCTTGTCTCTATTTACCTGCCATTTTGTACCCTCAACAATTGTATAGATTTATATTCTGTAATAATCCATCTTTCTGCTGTTACTTACCTGGTGGTTGTTACTTACTGGGTCAGCGCCACAGGACAATTGTGGTGACAGCTATTAAAACCTTTATCACAAATGCTTAAAGGCAAGGTTTCATTCACAGTGTTGCCAGATTTTTAGTAACCAGAGGTATGAGTTCCTAACTTCTCCCTTCAAGGGTTGAGCAGGGTCAGAAGAATGTATTGTTTGCTCATCGACAGGAAGATAGCAAAAGGGAAGTATCATGAAGTGGGTACTAGAAGAGGGTTGCCGGATTATTAGAATAACTGGAATGAAGAGGTTAGACAATATTTCCCTGCTTGTTGGGCTCTACTGCTCTGGAGAGCGGAAGTGCAGCACAGCCTGAGCCAGCAGCAACTAATGCCAAAAGAACCTTTCAGACTGAATATATGGAGTCAGATATTTGTCACGTACCTGATGGCTGTTACCTCTCTGGAAGGGTAGGCGGTGGGCAACGGCAGGGAAGAAAAGGATAGGTGGCAGGTGATGGGGCAGGAGAAGGTGGGTGATAGCTGGCTGGGTGGGAAGTGAAGGGCAGGCAGCAGGAGACAGCAGGGAAGAGAAGGATTGGGCAGGAGGAGTAGCATAGGTGGCAGGTGATGGAAAGGTAGGGTAGGGTTGGTGGCAGGTGACTGCAGGGAAGAGTGGGTGATAGATGGTTGGGCAGGAGGAGTAGGGTAGGTGGCAGGTGATGGAAAGGTAGGGTAGGGTTGGTGGCAGGTGACTGCAGGGAAGAGTGGGTGATAGATGGTTGGGCAGGAGGGGTAGGGTAGGTGGCAGGTGATGGAAAGGTAGGGTAGGGTTGGTGGCAGGTGACTGCAGGGAAGAGTGGGTGATAGATGGTTGGGCAGGAGGAGTAGGGTAGGTGGCAGGTGATGGAAAGGTAGGGTAGGGTTGGTGGCAGGTGACTGCAGGGAAGAGTGGGTGATAGATGGTTGGGCAGGAGGGGTAGGGTAGGTGGCAGGTGATGGAAAGGTAGGGTAGGGTTAGTGGCAGGTGACTGCAGGGAAGAGTGGGTGATAGATGGTTGGGCAGGAGGAGTAGGGTAGGTGGCAGGTGATGGAAAGGTAGGGTAGGGTTGGTGGCAGGTGACTGCAGGGAAGAGTGGGTGATAGATGGTTGGGCAGGAGGGGTAGGGTAGGTGGCAGGTGATGGAAAGGTAGGGTAGGGTTAGTGGCAGGTGACTGCAGGGAAGAGTGGGTGATAGATGGTTGGGCAGGAGGGGTAGGGTAGGTGGCAGGTGATGGCAGGGAAGGGTAAGGTAGGTGGAGGCAACAGCAGGAAAGGGAAGTGGAGGGTAGGCTGCAGGCAATGGCAGGGGAGGAGAGGGTGGGTGACAGCCGGCTGGGTGGGAAGGGGAGGATAGGCAGCAGGTGGTGGCTGGAAGCTGGAGGCCCTGGCTGCTCCACTGCAGGGACTGGACAACTAAGCTGTCCACCATCCACGGAGGTGACAGTTGG